>NC_030677.2:51271592-52471592 GCF_000004195.4 Xenopus tropicalis
GTCACACCCACCCACCCCTTAACCGTCACACCCACCCACACCGTAACCGTCACACCCACCCACCCCTTGTAACCGTGCACACCACCACCCTTAACCGTCACACCCACCCACCCCTTAACCGTCACCACCCACCACCCCTTAACCGTCACCACCCACCCACCCTCAACCAGTCACACCCACCCACCCACCTTAACCGTCACAACACCCACCCAACCCCTTAACCGTCACACCCACCCACCCCTTAACCGTCACACCACCCACCCACCCCTTAACCGCACACCACCCACCCCTTAACCGTCACACCCACCCACCCCTAACCCGTCAACCCACCCACCCACCCCTTAACCGTCACACCCCACCCACCCTAACTCACACCCACCACCCCTTAACCGTCACACCCACCCACCCACCCCTTACTAACCGTCACACCCACCCACCCACCCTTAACCGTCACACCCACCCACCCACCCCTTAACACGTCACACCCACCCCACCACCCTAAAACCGTCACCACCCACCCTTAACCGCACACCCACCCACCCCTTAACCGTCACAACCACCCAACCCTAACGTCACACCACCCACCCCTATAACCGTCACACACCCACCCTAACCGTCACACACCCACACCCACCCCTTAACCGTCACACCCACCCACCCACCCTAACCTACACCCACCCACCCACCCTTAAACCGTCACACCCACCCACCCCTTAACCGTCACACCCACCCACCCCCCCTAACCGTCACACCCACCACCACCCCTTAACCGTCACACCCACCCACCCACCCCTTAACCGTCACACCCACCCACCCACCCCTAACCGTCACACCACCCACCCACCCACCATAAAGTCACACCCCCCAACCCACCCCACCTTAACCGTCACACCCCACCCACCCCTTAACCGTCACACCCACACCACCCCATTAACCGTCACACCACCCACCCACCCTCTAACCAGTCACACCCACCACCACCCTAACCGTCACACCCACCACCCACCCCCATAACCGCTCACACCCACCACCCCCCCCCCACCCTCCCCCACTTAACCGTCACACCCACCCACCCCTTAACCGCTCACACCCACCCACACCGCACCCACCCCCCTTCTAACCGTCACACCCCACCCACCCCTTAACCGTCACACCCACCCAACCCACCCTTAACCGCTCACACCCACCCACCCCTAACCGTCACACCCCCCACCCCTTAACCGTCACACCACCACCCCTTAACCGTCACACACCCACCCCTTAAACGTCACAGCCCCACCCCGTAACCGTCACACCCACCACCCCTAACCCGCCCACCCACACCCACCTAACCGTCACACCCCCTATAACCGTCACACCCACCCGCCCCTTAACCGTCACACCCACCCACCCCTTAACCCTCACACCCACCCACCCACCCCTTAACCGTCACACACCCCCACCCTTAACCGTCACACCCACCCACCCCTTAACCGTCACACCCACCCACCCCTTAACCGTCACACCCACCCACCCCTTAACCGTCACACCCACCCACCCACCCCTTAACGTCACGATCACACCACCCACCCACCCCTTAACCGTCAAACCCACCCACCCCTTAACCGTCACACCCACCCACCCTCACCGTCACACCCACCCTTAACCGTCACACCCACCTATAACCGTCACCCACCAACCCACCCCTCAACCGTTCACACCCACCTTATAACCGTCACCGCCACCCACCCCTTAACCGTCACCACCACCCCTTAACCGTCACACCCACCCACCCACCCACCCACCCCTTAACCGTCACACCCACCCACCCCTTAACCGTCACACCCACCACCCACCCCTACCGTCACACCCACCCTTAACCGTCACACCACCCCTAACCGTCACACCCACCCACCCCTTCACCGTCACACCCACCACCCCTTCACCGTCACACCCCCCACCCACCCCTTCACCGTCACCACACCCCACCACCCCCCTCACCGTCACACCCACCCACCCCATAACCGTCACACCCACCCACCCCTTAACCGTCACACCACCCACCCACCCGTTAACCGTCACACCCACCCACCCCTTAACCGTCACACCACCCACCCCTTAAACCGTCACACCCACCCACCCCTTAACCGTCACACCCACCCACCCCTTAACCGTCACACCCACCCACCCACCCCTTAACCGTCACAACCACCCCACCCCTTAACCGTCACACCCACCCACCCCTTAACCGTCACACCCACCCACCCCTTAACCGCCACACCCACCCCTTAACCGTCACACCACACCCACCCCTTAACCGTCACACCCACCCACCCACCCCTTAACCGTCACACCCACCCACCCACCCCTTAACCGTCACACCCACCCACCCTTAACATTCACACCCACCCACCCCTTAACCGTCACACCCACCCACCCACCCCTTAACCGTCACACCCACCCACCACCACTACGTTCACCACCACACCCACCCCCCTTAAACCGTCACACCACCCACCCACCCCTTAACCGTCACACCCACCCACCCACCCCTTAACCGTCACACCCACACCCACCCTTAACCGTCACACCCACCCACCCCTTAACCGTCACACCCACCCCTTAACCGTCAAACCCACCCCTTAACCGTCACACCCACCCACCCCTTAACCGTCACACCCACCACCCACCCCTTAACCGTCACACCCACCCAACCCCACCCCTTAACCGTCACACCCACCCACCCACCCCTTAACCATCACACCACCCACCCCTTAACCGTCACACCCACCCACCCACCCCTTAACCGTCACACCCACCCACCCACCCCTTAACCGTCACACCCACCCACCCACCCCATTAACCGTCACACCCACCCACCCACCCCTTAACCGTCACACCCACCCACCCACCCCATAACCGTCACACCACCCACCCACCCCATAACCGTCACACCCACCCACCCACCCCATAACCGTCACACCCACCCACCCCATAACCGTCACACCCACCCACCCACCCCATAACCGTCACACCCACCCACCCCTTAACCGTCACACCCACCCACCCCTTAACCGTCACACCCACCCACCCACCCCTTAACCGTCACACCCACCCACCCACCCCTTAACCGTCACACCCACCCACCCCTTAACCGTCACACCCACCCACCCACCCCTTAACCGTCACACCCACCCACCCACCCCTTAACCGTCACACCCACCCACCCACCCCTTTAACCGTCACACCCACCCACCCACCCCTTAACCGTCACACCCACCCACCCCTTAACCGTCACACCCACCCACCCCTTAACCGTCACACCCACCCACCCCTTAACCGTCACACCCACCCCACCCCTTAACCGTCACAGCTACCCACCCTTAACCGTCACACACCCACCCCATAACCGTCACACCCACCCACCCCTTAACCGTCCCACCCAACCACCCTAACCGTCACACCCACCCCTTAACCGTCACACCCACCCCCCCTTAACCGTCACACCCACCCCACCCCTAACCTCACACCCACCACCCCCCTTAACCGTCACACACCCCCCACCCACCCTTAACCGTCACACCCACCCACCCCTTAACCGTCACACCCACCCACCCCTTAACCGTCACACCCACCCACCCACCCCTTAAACCGTCACACCCACCCACCCCTTAACCGTCAAACCCACCCACCCCTTAAACCGTCACACCCACCCACCCCTTCACCGTCACACCCACCCCTTAACCGTCACACCCACCCACCCCTTAACCGTCACACCCACCCACCCCTTAACCGTCACACCCACCCACCCCTTAACCGTCACACCCACCCACCCCTTAACCGTCACACCCACCCACCCCTTAACCGTCACACCGACCCCACCCCTTAACCGTCACACCCACCCACCCCTTAACCGTCACACCCACCATAACCGTCACCCCACCCACCCCTTAACCGTTCCACACCCACCCTTAACCGCCACCCACCCACCCCTTAACCGTCACACCCACCCACCCACCCCTTAACCGTCACACCCACCCACCCACCCCTTAACCCGTCACACCCACCCACCCCTTAACCGTCACACCCACCCACTCACCCCTTAACCGTCACACCCACCCACCCACCCCTTAACCGTCACACCCACCACCCCACCCCTTAACCGTCACACCCACCCACCCACCCCTTAACCGTCACACCCACCCACCCACCCCTTAACCGTCCACACCCACCCACCCCTTAACCGTCACACCCACCCACCCCTTAACCGTCCCACCCACCCCTTAACCGTCACACCCACCCACCCCTAACCGTCACAACCACCCACCCACCCCTTAACCGTCACACCCACCCACCCCTTAACCGTCACACCCACCCCTTAACCGTCACACCCACCCACCCACCCCTTAACCGTCACACCCACCCTTAACATCACACCCACCCACCCCTTAACCGTCACACCCCACCCACCCCTAACCGTCAACCACCCACCCACCCCTAACCGTCCCACCCATCCCACCCACCCCTTAACCGTCACACCACCCACCCACCCCTTAACCGTCAAAACCCACCCACCCACCCCTTAACCGTCACACCCACCCACCCACCCCTTAACCGTCACACCCACCCACCCCTTAACATTCACACCCACCCACCCTTAACCGTCACACCCACCCACCCCTTAACCGTCACACCCACCCACCCCTTAACCGTGACACCCACCCCTTAACCGTCACACCCACCCCTTAACATCAACACCCACCCCTTAACCGTCACACCCCACCCACCCACCCCTTAACCGTCACACCCACCCACCCACCCCTTAACCGTCACACCCACCCACCCACCCCTTAACCGTCACACCCACCCACCCACCCTTAACCGTCCCACACCCACCCCTTAACCGTCACACCCACCCACCCCTTAACCGTCACAGCTACCCACCCCGTTAACCGTCACACCCACCCACCCCGTAACCGTCCCACCCATCCCACCCAGTAACCGTCACACCCACCCTGTAACCGTCACACCCACCCGCCCCTTAACCATCACACCCACCAACCCCTTAACCGTCACACCCAACCACCGACCCCTTAACCGTCACACCCACCCACCCACCCCTTAACCGTCACACCCACCCACCCACCCCTTAACCGTCACCCCACCCACCACCTTAACCGTCACACCCCCACCCACCCCTTAACCGTCACACCCACCCACCCCTTAACCGTCACACCCACCCACCCCTTAACCGTCACACCGACAACCCACCCTTAACCGTCACACCCACCCACCCCTTAACCGTCACACCCACCCTATAACCGTCACCGCCACCACCCACCCTTAACCGTCACACCCACCTTATAACCGTCACCGCCACCCACCCTTAACCGTCACACCCACCCTTAACCGTCACACCCCACCAACCCTTAACGTCACACCCACCACACCCACCCCTTAACCGTCACACCCACCCACCCCTGAACCGTCACACCCACCCCTTAACCGTCACACCCACCCACCCTTCACCGTCACACCCACCCACCCCTTCACCGTCACACCCCCCACCCACCCTTCACCGTCACACCCACCCACCCACCCCTTCACCGTCACACCCACCCACCCCCTTAACCGTCACACCCACCCACCCCTTAACCGTCACACCCACCCACCTTTTAACCGTCACACCACCCACCCCTTAACCGTCACACCCACCTTAACCGTCACACCCACCCACCTTCACCGTCACACCCACCCACCCCTTCACCGTCACACCCCCACCCACCCCTTCACCGTCACACCCCCCCACCCACCCCTTAACCGTCACACCCACCCACCCCTTAACCGTCACACCCACCCACCCCTTAACCGTCACACCCACCCACCCCTTTTAACCGTCACACCCACCCACCCTTAACCGTCACACCCACCCCTTAACCGTCACACCCACTCACCCCTTAACCGTCACACCCACCCACCCACCCCTTAACCGTCACACCCACCCACCACCCTTAACCGTCACACCACCCACCCACCCCTTAACCGTCACACCCACCCACCCACCCCTTAACCGTCACACCCACCCACCACCCCTTAACCGTCACACCCACCCACCCACCCTTAACCGTCACACCCACCCACCCCTTAACCGTCACACCCACCCACCCCTTAACCGCACACCCACCCCTTAACCGTCACACCCACCCACCCACCCCTTAACCGTCATAACCCACCCACCCACCCCTTAACCGTCACACACCCACCCACCCCTTAACCGTCACACCCACCCACCCACCCCTTAACCGTCACACCCACCCACCCACCCCTTAACCGTCACACCCACCCACCCACCCCTTAACCGTCACACCCACCACCCACCCCTTAACCGTCACACCCACCCACCCCTTAACATCACACCCACCCCCACCCACCCTTAACCGTCACACCCCCCCCCACTCCTTAACCGTCACACCCACCCACCCCTTAACCGTCACACCCACCCACCCACCCCTTAACCGTCACACCCACCCCTTAACCGTCACACCCACCCACCCTTAACCGTCACACCCACCCACCCACCCTTTAACCGTCACACCCACCCACCCACCCCTTAACCGTCACACCCACCCACCCACCCCTTAACCGTCACACCCACCCACCCTTAACCGTCACACCACCCACCCCTTAACCGTCACAGCCCACCCACCCCTTAACCGTCACAACCACCCACCCATCCCTTAACCGTCACACACCCACCCACCCACCTTAACCGTCACACCCACCCACACCCTTAACCGTCACACCCACCCACCCACCCCTTAACCGTCACACCCACCCACCCACCCTTAACCGTCACACCCACCCACCCACCCTTAACCGTCACACCCACCCCTTAACCGTCACACCCACCCACCCCTTAACCGTCACAGCTACCCACCCCGTAACCGTCACAACCACCCACCCGTAACCGTCCCACCCATCCCCACCCAGTAACCGTCACACCCACCTGTTAACCGTCACACCCACCCGCCCCCTTAACCATCACACCCACCAACCCCTTAACCGTCACACCCAACCACCGACCCCTTAAACCGTCACACCCACCCACCCACCCCCTTAAACCGTCACACCACCCACCCACCCCTTAACCGTCACCGCCACCCCCACCCCTTAACCGTCACACCCACCCACCCACCCTTAACCGTCACACCCACCCACCCCTTAACCGTCACACCCACCCACCCCTTAACCGTCACACCGACCAACCCACCCCTTAACCGTCACACCCACCCACCCCTTAACCGTCACACCCACCCTATAACCGTCACCGCCACCAACCCACCCCTTAAACCGTCACACCCACCTTATAACCGTCACCGCCACCCACCCCTTAACCGTCACACCCACCCCTTAACCGTCACACCCACCCACCCCTTAACCGTCACACCCACCCACCCACCCCTTAACCGTCACACCCACCCACCCACCCCTTAACCGTCACACCCACCCACCCACCCCTTAACCGTCACACCCACCCACCCACCCCTGAACCGTCACACCCACCCCTTAACCGTCACACCCACCCACCCCTTCACCGTCACACCCACCCACCCCTTCACCGTCACACCCCCCCACCCACCCCTTCACCGTCACACCCCCCCACCCACCCTTCACCGTCACACCCACCCACCCCTTAACCGTCACACCCACCCACCCCTTAACCGTCACACCCACCCACCCTTTTAACCGTCACACCCACCCACCCCTTAACCGTCACACCCACCCCTTAACCGTCACACCCACCCACCCCTTCACCGTCACACCCACCCACCCCTTTCACCGTCACACCCCCCCACCCACCCCTTCACCGTCACACCCCCCCACCCACCCCTTCACCGTCACACCCCCCCACCCACCCCTTCACCGTCACACCCACCCACCCCTTAACCGTCACACCCACCCACCCCTTAACCGTCACACCCACCCACCCTTTTAACCGTCACACCCACCCACCCCTTTAACCGTCACACCCACCCCTTAACCGTCACACCCCACTCACCCCTTAACCGTCACACCCACCCACCCACCCTTAACCGTCACACCCACCCACCCACCCCTTAACCGTCACACCCACCCACCCACCCCTTAACCGTCACACCCACCACCACCCCTAACCGTCACACCACCCACCACCCCTAACCGTCACACCACCCACCCACCCCTTAACCGTCACACCCACCCACCCCTTAACCGTCACACCCACCCACCCCTTAACCGCCACACCCACCCCTTAACCGTCACACCCACCCACCCACCCCTTAACCGTCATACCCACCCACCCACCCCTTAACCGTCACACCCACCCACCCACCCCTTAACCGTCACACCCACCCACCCACCCCTTAACCGTCACACCCACCCACCCACCCCTTAACCGTCACACCCACCCACCCACCCCTTAACCGTCACACCCACCCACCCACCCCTTAACCGTCACACCCACCCACCCACCCCTTAACCGTCACACCCACCCACCCCTTAACATTCACACCCACCCACCCCTTAACCGTCACACCCACCCCCCCACTCCTTAACCGTCACACCCACCCACCCCTTAACCGTCACACCCACCCACCCACCCCTTAACCGTCACACCCACCCCTTAACCGTCACACCCACCCACCCCTTAACCGTCACACCCACCCACCCACCCCTTAACCGTCACACCCACCCACCCACCCCTTAACCGTCACACCCACCCACCCCTTAACCGTCACACCCACCACCCCTTAACCGTCACAGCCACCCACCCCTTAACCGTCACAACCACCCACCCATCCCTTAACCGTCACACCCACCCACCCACCCCTTAACCGTCACACCCACCCACCCCTTAACCGTCACACCCACCCACCCCTTAACCGTCACACCGACCAACCCACCCCTTAACCGTTCACACCCACCCACCCCTTAACCGTCACACCCACCCTATAACCGTCACCGCCACCAACCCACCCCTTAACCGTCACACCCACCTTATAACCGTCACCGCCACCCACCCCTTAACCGTCACACCCACCCCTTAACCGTCACACCCACCCACCCACCCCTTAACCATCACACCCACCCACCCACACCTTAACCGTCACACCCACCCCTTAACCGTCACACCCACCCACCCCTTCACCGTCACACCCACCCACCCCTTCACCGTCACACCCCCCACCCACCCCTTCCACCGTCACACCCCCCACCCACCCCTTCACCGTCACACCCCCCACCCCACCCCTTCACCGTCACACCCCCCACCCACCCCTTCACCGTCACACCCCCCACCCACCCCTTCACCGTCACACCCCCCCACCCACCCCTTCACCGTCACACCCCCCCCCACCCCTTCACCGTCACACCCCCCCCCCACCCCTTCACCGTCACACCCCCCCACCCACCCTTCACCGTCACACCCCCCACCCACCCCTTCACCGTCACACCCACCCACCCCTTAACCGTCACACCCACCCCTTAACCATCACACCCACCCACCTTTTAACCGTCACACCCACCACCCCTTAACCGTCACACCCACCCCTTAACCGTCACACCCACCCACCCACCCCTTAACCGTCAACACCCACCCCTTAACCGTCACACCCACCCACCCCTTAACCGTCACACCCCAACCCCACCCCTTAACACGCCACACCCACCCCTTAACCGTCACACCCATCCACCCACCCCTTAACCGTCACACCCACCCACCCCTTAACATTCACACCCACCCACCCCTTACCGTCACACCACCCCTTAACCGCACACCCAACGCCACCCACCCCTTTAACCGGGCACACCCACCCCCACCCACCCCTTAACCGTCACACCCCACCCCTAACCGTCAACCCACCCCTTAACCGTCACACCCACCCACCCTTAACGTCACACACCACCCACCCACCCCTTAACCGCACACCCACCCAACCACCCCTTAACCGTCACCACCCACCCCACCCACCCCTAACCGTCACACCCCACCCCTTAACCGTCACACCCACCCACCCCTTAACCGTCACACCCACCCCACCCCTTAACCGTCACCCCACCCACCCACCCCTTAACCGTCACAACCCACCCACCCCTTAACCGTCACACCCACCCACCCACCCACCCCTTAACCGTCACACCCACCCACCCACCCCTTAACCGTCACACCCACCCACCCACCCCTTAACCGTCACACCCACCCACCCACCCCTTAACCGTCACACCCACCCACCCACCCCTTAACCGTCACACCCACCCACCCACCCCTTAACCGTCACACCCACCCACCCACCCCTTAACCGTCACACCCACCCACCCACCCCTTAACCGTCACACCCACCCACCCCTTAACCGTCACACCCACCCACCCCTTAACCGTCACACCCACCCACCCCTTAACCGTCACACCCACCCACCCCTTAACCGTCACACCCACCCACCCACCCCTTAACCGTCACACCCACCCCTTAACCGTCACACCCACCCACCCACCCCTTAACCGTCACACCCACCCCTTAACCGTCACACCCACCCACCCCATAACCGTCACAGCTACCCACCCCTTAACCGTCACAGCTACCCACCCCATAACCGTCACACCCACCCACCCCGTAACCGTCCCACCCATCCCACCCAGTAACCGTCACACCCACCCTGTAACCGTCACACCCACCCGCCCCTTAACCGTCACACCCACCCACCCCTTAACCCTCACACCCACCCACCCCTTAACCCTCACACCCACCCACCCACCCCTTAACCGTCACACACCCCCACCCACCCCTTAACCGTCACACCCACCCACCCCTTAACCGTCACACCCACCCCTTAACCGTCACACCCACCCACCCCTTAACCGTCACACCCACCCACCCACCCCTTAACCGTCACACCCACCCACCCACCCCTTAACCATCACACCCACCCACCCACCCCTTAACCGTCAAACCCACCCACCCCTTAACCGTCACACCCACCCACCCCTTCACCGTCACACCCACCCCTTAACCGTCACACCCACCCACCCCTTAACCGTCACACCCACCCACCCACCCCTTAACCGTCACACCCACCCACCCACCCCTTAACCGTCACACCCACCCACCCACCCCTTAACCGTCACACCCACCCACCCCTTAACCGTCACACCCACCCACCCCTTAACCGTCACACCCACCCACCCCTTAACCGTCACACCGACCCACCCACCCCTTAACCGTCACACCCACCCACCCCTTAACCGTCACACCCACCCTATAACCGTCACCGCCACCCACCCACCCCTTAACCGTCACACCTACCCTATAACCGTCACCGCCACCCACCCACCCCTTAACCGTCACACCCACCCCTTGCCCTCCTAATAGTCTTTCCTACGTATTGGGCCCCACACTCGCATGTGGCTAAATAAACTATTCCCCTCGACTGACTATTAAAATATTGAGGAATTTGGTAGATAAAATGAAGATGAAAAGGAAGTTTATTGGATTTACCATCTAAAGTCAGTGGAACAATATGGTGGTTTTAACAGGGAATGGGAAGTCTCTTGTTACTGTAAATTGGTGAATCAATGGATTAGTGTAACTAAAACTTAGACAGTTAGTGTTAATAATTATTAATTCTGTGCTAGTATATAGCAAATTAATGGTGAAGAACCCATTTGTATCTATTTAGGAACTTACCTATCCAGCGAGTCAGTGGGGATGGAACTGACCTGTAATTGTTTAAGAACTAAAGATAAAGTTTAATGTAAATATTTAACATAAATTAACGCAAAATAAATGATGTAAACAAAATATAAAATAAATATGAAATAAGATAAGAAATCTCAATACAGGGTCTATTTCTTGTTTAATGAGCATTATGGCCTTTTTGATATGATGCTTTTGCGGTTTTTAAATAATTGTGCATATGGGGTTAATACACAGTTGGGTGTGGGTAGATGTGTGTATTCAAGACTGGTTGTTGGGAGGCACCGTAGCAGCTTCTGATGAAGTGGCGTGAAGCCATGAAACGCGTTAAGCTTGTTACATAGGACTTTGTGATGCTTTTAATGCAAACAATAAAAGTGATTTTTCAACAAAGAGGTGATCCCAGTGCTCTGTCTATACTTTTACAGTAGAATATTGGATGTCTGACATGCTGCCAGGTGGGTGCCGCTTATCCAGCTAGTCACCTGAAGACTGGAACAGGGCAGAGTAGGGGTGTGCATGCAGGGAGAATTTCTGTCAACTGCACCCCACCAATTTCCCTATATCAACTGCTATCAACTTTGCATTCTGAGGCCTGGGAGTTAGTAGCCTGCCCATTGAGTCCGGGCCTGTGAGTGGGGATACACAGGGAGCAGAAAGGTTTAAGTAAATGCATTGGTGAAAGCAAAGAAAAGTGAGAGATACATTGTGGGTGGAAGGTATTGGGTGGGAGGAAATACACTTGGGGATGAGACTCTGAAAGGAAGGGGAGAAAAAAAATGAGGCGAGAGAAGGGTGATGTGAGTGGGGGGATAGAAGTTACAGTGGATAAGTAAAATGCATTCAGTATAGGGAGCAAAATGGAGAGAAGTATTGCAATGGGTAAGAGAGAGTGCACATGCATTGGCTATGAGAAGGGAGGGTATGTGAGTGGAATGTTTATTTTCATAAATACATCAACATCATTTTCTCCTAAATTAGCAGATACTGCGGCCTCTCTCCTCTTGCCAGTGGCTCAGGGATTATGTATGCAGGATGCTTCTCCAGCTATTTTTCTATGCAGAATATGATCTATCTGTAACTGAGCTGGGCTCTGCAGCAATGAAACAGCATCTCCTAGTTTAGTTTAGGGTGACCCGATCACTTGAAAATTTAGGGACACGTCTATTTTAATTTAATCTGGACCTCCAACATGCAGACATAATTGGCCTACTACATGTAATAAATTGGATAGAACTGATTTAGAGCATTATGCATTTGTCTACCCTTTACTTTCCCTCTGGTTTGTAAGGTCTATATTAAATGTATGAGTGCAAAAGGAAAGTGAAAACCCCAATTTTGTTGTATTATTAATCTGCAGATGAGTAAACAGAGCAGCAAAATGAATAAGAGTTGAATCTGGATTATTTTTATGAAAAATTCTGAGGTAGATGATGGCCTAGTTGAAATCTACCAGAGCTGGAAGTTGATCCTTGGCAACCAAGATGGCATGACATACTGCACACTGTAGTAGCCCCGGCAGAGCCAGTATAGAGCATTTCAGATGATTGTATCAGTTCCCAACAAAGCAAAGCCAAAGAAGTGGTTGAAGTCAGGAGGATTGCTAGGGCCGTTACAGCAGGGATGACACTGAGAGGAAGCACAAAAGAGACAAATGTAGAACAATGACAAAGTAGATACATAGTGTATCAACTAGTAAGGTTCTACTTACATACAGTAAGCGACCCAACATTAATACAAATAATTGGGACTGAGTTATGTCAGAAAGGTAGTTATTATCATTAATAACTGTGGCAGCAACAAACCCACTGCATTCTGGGACTTAGCCATGTCAGGGAACACAAGAACATAAACCTGAGCTCGAGAGGACAAGTAGAAAATGTTATTATGCTATACAGGTATGGGATCCATTATCCAGAAAGCTCCCAATTATTGTTGTTCGAAATGATTTCCCTTTTCCCCGTAATAATAAAGCAGTACCTTGTACTTGATGGTAACTAAGCTGCATGCATCCATATTGATGGCTAAAAACCCTATTGGGTTTATTTAATGTTTAAATCATTTTTTGGTAGACTTAAGGCAAATTATGGAAAGATCTCTTATCCATAAAACCCCTGGTCCCAGGCAATCTGGATAACAGATCTCATACCTGTATATCTATATATAGGATCCTGAAAAGACCACAGGGTAATCAAGACCAAGTGCCTTCTTAAAGAGGGTTTTCACCTCTGAGTTAACTTTTAGTATGATGTAGCAAGAAATATTTTGAGACAATTTGCAATTGGTCTTAATTTTTTATTATTTGTAGTATTTTTAAGTAATTTCACTTTTTATTCAGTAGCTCTCTAGTTTGGAATTTCAGCAGTTACCTGATTGCTAGAATTCAAATTAACTTATCAATCAGGGAGGGGTTTGAATGAGAGACTGTTATATAAATAGAAAAGGAGCTGAAGAAAAAAAAAAGCTATAAAAGTAACAATAACAATAAAACTGTAGCCTCACAGAGCAGTATTTTTTTGGCTGGTGGAGTCAGTGACCCCCATTTGAAAGCAGAAGGCAAATAATTAAAAACTAAATAATAAATAATGAAAAGTTGCTTAGAATTGGCCATTTTATAACTAAGCTAAAAGTTAACTTAAAGGTGAACCACCCCTTTAATATTTTCCAATAAGCCTCCCATAGTAAAGGCAATATCATGGCCACTTTTTCGCTGCTCTGTTTATCTTGTATTATGGGGAATCCACACCACTATAATTGTATTAGTCTCCTAGCTCTCTTGCTAAAAGCCATATGCGCTACATACAGGAAACAGAAACAGTGCATAAAAAGTTCAATAGACATATATGACTATAATAACTGATGTCATGCCAATGCAAGTCTAAACTGAGCATATTAGGTTTCTCTGCATAGAGAGAAAAGCAAAGACTGTAAAACTGATTAATAAATAGTGTACCCAGTATTATTGTGTGTAGAATTCCTCAGAAGGAAGAATAGATCCATCACACAAGTTTCCGTATTAAATCACAATCATAAAATATCACCTCTGCCACCTAGTGACAAACAAGTAGAATTACTATTATATTTACTGCAACTTTCTTTCCCCAGCTATTACCAATGGCAGCACACAAATGTGTAGTTCCCCGCTCTCCAATGGGACAGAAGGAGTCATCCCCCCTCCAGTTAATTTAAGGACTCCACCTCCCCTCATTTGTATCTAGACATTGCAAAAGAGAGGGAATTCTATGATGCCATCTATGATAGCTGGGAAAAGAAAAGAAGAATTTCCAATTTTTCCAGCTATCCCCATGGTAGCACACAAATGGGATTTATCCTACCAATAACTAAAGGCCCCCATACACGGGCCGATAGAAGCTGCCGATTCGGTAGCTAATCGGCCCGTGTATGGGCAGAAACGAGCGGCCTGGCCGACCGATATCTGGCCTGAAATTGAGACTGGGCTGCCACTTGTGTTTTTAGTGCGTTCACACTCAAACCCTTCTGAAACCCTGTCTCAAGGAAAGCAAAATGTCAGCCACAGGTGGGCGGTCCGGCAGAAAAAAACCCCTCTGATTCTTGAATATGTTTTATTGGTTGACACCTTTCTAGCCTGCTGTAACACTGTCACTTCATCTGAGAGGCCTTGCGCTTTTAAGTGTCTCCTCTTAATTTCCATCCCATCAGATTCAGTTTCTGGGGAGCTGGCTGCTACATTGGACATTAGCTTAGTAAATCTGAAGCCATGGATCAGCACAGAGCAATTCCACAGAAAGGGGACCACGGGCACCAAGGCCAACATGGGCATCCGCAAATTGGGGCAAGGGGAAAGAATTTTGCATCACCTCACAGTATTTAGTAGAGAAGGGAGTCTGTAAGCCCCTATATGTGGAAGCTGAGGCTGCTATTGTGCATAATAAGAATAAATTCTGAAACCCTCACTCCAAAAGGTGGCTTACATAATATGAGATTTTCTTCCTAAATGAAGGGTTGTATATGATCTGCCCTCTTATTATTTTTTTTTTAAAGCAACTTGCTACCCGATATCGCACACCCGTAGGTGGGGATATCGGGTAAAGATCCGCTCGCTTGGCGACATCGCCAATCGAGCGGATCTTATAGTGTATGGGGACCTTTAGGAACGGGTACTAAGAAACAAATACACCAACACCTTTATCTGATTGATAGGTTTTAGTGAAAGGAAACAAACAAAGCCTGTGCCACAGATTTTACATCCAGTTGTAATGTCTTATATACGTTCTTCAAGATGACCAGGCGGATAGAAAATTGTGCTTCAGCTGTCTTTAAAGTTGCAACTATCTCATTGTATGTGCTCTCAACTCAATCAGCTTGAAAAAGGAACTAGAATGTTCTGAAAGCTTGCTATGGTTATCTTAGTTAGCCAATAAAGGTATCACCTTTATACCACTTTTGTTATTTTTTATTCCAAAAGGGTTACCTTTTAAAAACTCAATAAGTATTGTAATACCCTTTGTACTTTTCACCTTCTTGATGATGGCCACCACCTATATAGAGAGAGAGTTGCTGTTGCCACTTGCAGCCCTTTTAAAGCCCTGCTGAGGCCACAAATAACTGATCTGTTTTTCAAAAAGATTTTGGCTTTCTCCATGAAGACCTTCAGGCATCTTGCCACATCTAACATCAACAGCTTAGCTTCTGCTGGAGGAAGTGTGACTGGTAATGTGATCTCTTGACCTATGTTACGTGATGACACCACTTTAGAAATAAAGCATGGATTCAGTGTGAACTTAATCCTGTCATCAAATACGGCTCTTCTATAGTGAGAGATCTTAGCCCTGACATCCTTTTAGCTGAAGTTATGGCAATTAAAACAGATGGCAACTGTATTGAGACCTCCTGAATTGCCTTCTGCCTGTTCTGAAAAAGTCAGCTGA
The DNA here is from genome assembly GCF_000004195.4 of Xenopus tropicalis. Taxonomy (NCBI): domain Eukaryota; kingdom Metazoa; phylum Chordata; class Amphibia; order Anura; family Pipidae; genus Xenopus; species Xenopus tropicalis. The sequence continues at coordinate 51,288,211 of NC_030677.2, forward strand.
TACCAAAAAGTCTAACAGCAATGGAAGATTCCATTTTGGGAAAAAAGCTTTTTTTGGTAATCTTTTTTTATAGCAGATTGGAAATATTGGATTAATAGAGGCTCCATTGCCCACCTTCTCTTTGTCAGGACAGACTGGGCTGCCACTTGGGTTTTAAGTGCGCTCACACTCAAACCCTTCTGAAACCCTGTCTCAAGGAAAGCAAAATGTCAGCCACAGATGGGAGGTCCGGCAGAAAAAAAACCCCTCTGATTCTTGAATATGTTTTATTGGTTGACACCTTTCCAGCCTGCTGTAACACTGTCACTTCATCTGAGAGGCCTTGCGCTTTTAAGTGTCTCCTCTTAATTTCCATCCCATCAGATTCAGTTTCTGGGGAGCTGGCTGCTACATTGGACATTAGCTTAGTAAATCTGAAGCCATGGATCAGCACAGAGCAATTCCACAGAAAGGGGACCACGGGCACCAAGGCCAACATGGGCATCCGCAAATTGGGGCAAGGGGAAAGAATTTTGCATCACCTCACAGTATTTAGTAGAGAAGGGAGTCTGTAAGCCCCTATATGTGGAAGCTGAGGCTGCTATTGTGCATAATAAGAATAAATTCTGAAACCCTCACTCCAAAAGGTGGCTTACATAATATGAGATTTTCTTCCTAAATGAAGGGTTGTATATGCTCTGCCCTCTTATTGTACGGTACAGCAAAAGGTTCACTATTAAAATGCTGTTTGCATAATACTCTATAATTATGGAAAAATTACTTGATTTGATATAAAACTTTGCTCTTGGATTTTCCTGTAGCAGAGATCTCAACCTTTCCAAAATATTCCATGAGCCTTATTATATCAAAATGAAGAAGCCACATCCAGCCCACAGTAGCCCTGTTCTATAGAATTCATTTGAATAAGCAGGTTCCTCTTTAACACCTGTGTGGGTCAGTATTTGTGTGTAATCTGTATGTTTGATGTTATGTTGTACAGCACTGCAGATTATTTTGGCGCTTTACAAAATATTTAATGTGCCTATTCTTAGTAACATTTCAATTGGTCTTCCTTTTCTCAATTTTCCTGCTTCCAAATGGGGATCACTGACCCTGGCAGGCCTTCTCAATTCATATTCCAGTCACTCATTCAAACCACCACCTTGTTGCTCTGGCAAATTGGAACCTAGCAACAAGATAGTTGCTGAAGTTTGAAACTGGAGAACTGCAGAATATCACTGTATGCATTAAACCCCTTTAATAATAATACAATTATACATCTGCATTTGATTGTTTATTTAAAAGGTGATGAAACAGGTGTTGGAGAACTTGGTTTTCACTCTTCAATATGCTCTATTGTGTGATGTATAATATAAATATAAATTATGGAACACTTGGCACCCACAATGCTATTTGTTGCAGTGGTCATACTGTCTGCTAATTGCTGAGGGGAGCTTCAATTAACACCAGCAGGAAGCATCACAAATAGCTCTTTACCCACAATCATTTGGGAGTATAATCTCCAGAATTACACAGCCATTCCTATCTCAGGTATCTTATCAAGGCACAGCAATGCCATACAATCTACCACGTGGTGGTAAAAAAAAAATAACAATTCCAATTAAATAAAGAATGTTCACTAAGTGCAAGAATACATTAATTAAAAAAAATGCTGAAAATAAATTGTGGTTAAAATCATATTTATTTCAGCATAACAAAAGAAAAACTTGCAACAACAAAAATAGAACTCTGAAAACAACGCTGAGGATGACATGTAAGTGCTAAACTGTTTAGTATAGCAAGTGTCTAAAGCAAGAAACCTGGCCAGACTGGCAATTTGTGGATTCTAGCAAATGCCAGAGGGGCTGCTGTAAGCCATAAGCCATAGACAGTCACTATTTATTGGGCTGGTGGGGGCTGTTTGGGCCTCTGTGTACTTGATGAGCCAGGGCCTATTTTTAATCCCAGTCTAGACCTGCAAGTAACCCACTCCCTTTTCTTACATACATGTTGCAGTAAGGCAGAGGTGTCCACAAAGCAACACATCAGCTTGGCTGATCCATCTACCATGATGATCTTAGTAGTGTAAGAGTTATGGCACATGTGGTACTTTTCTAGCCACTCACTAGAGGGTTTCCCAGCTGAAAAGTGCCACTAATGACAGAAGGCCATGCATGATACCTTTTAGCCATCAGGAAAATGCCACAGGTGCCACCAGCCTATGTCTAAAAAAACATATTAAAAGTGCAAACAACCCCTGAACCATATGCAATCAAACTGTACCGTTTAGATCTGTGATTGCCACATTTAATATTAAAGTCAGAGGCTCAAGTCTTGTAAAGACCAATTAAACTTGTTAAATAATTAAAATATATGCATGTGTAAAAAATATACTACATCTCATAATGAGTACTGTGCTGTTAAGGACAATTCCTCTGGTCTGACGTCTGGTTTGCTTTGCTTCTTATCATCATCTTGTAAAAATATTTCAGTTGTGTAAAAGTAGTTTTTATACCATCTTCCTTGCTTCCCATGTCCAAAGCGGAGCTGAACAATGGGTTTGCGGGCCAACAGTTATTGGATCTGTGGGTAATATCCACAATTATTTACCGTCACAGACAAGCTACATACAAGTCTTTGTCCATAAAAAGGCTCTGCTTCCATCTGTGATAGAATAGAATTGGCTGAGATTGGTGATCCGGTAGAAAAGAAAATGAAGAGCTGATTTATTTTGTCTTCTTTTCTGGTTTTGCCTTGACTTTATCCATGTAGTTGTTGTATTGTGAGTCTGTGCTGAGGATTTTGTCCCACCATGTGAATGTTGAGGCGTAGTTACCAACGAAGTTCATGTGATGAAAATCATGGAAACGTGCTCCGGCATAAAATGGGAATAGGTGCAAGGGATTCAGAGGAATGTCGTAGCCACTGGAAAGGAAAGGGTAAATAGGGCATAATACAAAGAACAAAGGAAAGGTTAAATAGGGCATAATACAAAGAACACTTCTGATACATCAGTGTACTACATGTCAGCTGGTACCAAGACACAATTATGATTAAAGGCTCAATCTAACTTATCAGTTATTACTTGTTCTAAATGATACTTAAATGATAGCTCACTACTTGGCATGGCACCAAGGGAGGTTAACTGTCACCATAGATATGCAGCACACTATGGGTCTCCACCCCAAGACAAAGGGGGTCTGGGTACTTTATCTGACCCATCACTCAACTGGCATAAGGCAAATAGTCAAATGGGCTAAAATAGATTGCACACACTCCAGGAAACCAAATATTAAGGAGATCCCACCAAAGTTTTATGCTTCCTGTGACAGGCTTAAGGTCCCCATACATGGGCTGACTATAGCTGCTGATACCGGTCCCTTGGACCGATTCGGCAGCTAATCGGCCCGTGTATGGGCAGAACCGAGCGGCCTGGCCGACCGATATCTGGCCTGAAATTGGCCAGATCTCGGTCGGCCAGGTTAGAAAATCCAGTCGGATCGGGGACCGCATCGGCTCGTTGATGCGGCCCCCGAACCGACTGCACCATAACCACAAATGTAATCCAATCGTTTGGCCCCATCGTTGCTACCCGATATCGCCCACCCGTAGGTGAGGATATCGGGTGAAGATCCGCTCGCTTGGCGACATCGCCAAGCGAGCGGATCTTATAGTGTATGGGCACCTTTAGAGAGTTTACTGTTTTGTTTTAGCACCCCTTTGTCAGTGAAAGATAATCAGGGACATCCGACACCTGACACCCTAACCCTAACAGAAAAAGCAATATATAGTTTTTATGATGAAGGTAAACAACCCATTAAACTGATCATTGTAAACAAACACCTCCAAACTTGTATAAAAGTCACACACCAGAGTTGTCCAAATTTGAGCAGCACTACTGCTAATTTGTGTCGCTTTGAAATGCCCTGGAAAGTAACGGTCAACTGGTAAGTGACAATGGCCTGTGCCATACAAGGTTAAGGGAGATGATTTTGAGTTTTTTTCTTTTTTTTAAAATTTACGGTATTCCTATTGTTTTTAAATTCAGGTGTTGTGCAAAACTGTGTACTGTGTACATAACTGGCCATCTAACAAATATCTAACACACATTACAATAGATGTCCAGAGTATTGCCCATAGCTGATCTGGAACCAATATAAAGAATGTCAAAGATGGCGGAAGGAATTGTGAAGCTGGCTTACCTGTGAACATCTATGGTTTCCAGCAGTCTAACCATCACCCATGCCCACATGAGAACAACGTGATTGCAGAACACCATGATTCCAATGAAAAAGCCAGCCCCAAGTATAAGGGTTTCCAGTGGATGGGCATATTCAGCTTGCATCCCAAAAGGGGACTAGAAAACATAAATTATTTTGTTAGACACAGTCCTCAAAATGATCTCTGCACAATATAATTCATTTTAGAAACAGCAAGCCTAAAATATTTTTTTTTTAAATTAACTTTTTCTGTAAGGTAGATGGTAATATTTTCTATGCGATTGGTCTTGATTTTTTTGCTGTGTGAATTAACATAGTTTGTTCTGGAACTTGTGGTTAAAATAGGCACGGGCCCATTATTCGGAATGACAAATAGGAAGGGGTCTGAATAGAATGACAAGTTTAAAATTAGTCTTTTGGTTTCTATAGCAATATGGCAGCTATGTGTTACATTTAGAAAAACAAACAGAATGTGCCTCATTGAAATAAAAGTATATCCCCTCTTTTTTGGAGGGCTCAATCAGTTGGGCTTATGCAAAAATGATGCACAAATTATGTTTGAACTTCGTGATATAACTAATATTATTTTTAATATTATTTTTTACACAAACATAATTCCAAAGACTGAAAGGAAACCGTGACAGACTATCCCTATACTACTATCTAAGGCTCAGTCATTCAACCCTTCTTCCGCTTTATTCCATTGTTAAGTGATGGATTCTATGACTGCTCTGATTTCCAGAGAATCTGTGTACCACCCGCTATGAAAATTTCAAGTACCAAAATTTACCACTTTTTAATGGAACAAGGTGAGGTTGGGGTGGGATGATTTTGTGAGCGTAAGGGGGGGTTTGAGGAATGGTTCTTATCGCAGTTGCATGTGGTTTTATAACAACATCACATTAGTTTTTTTTCACTGGTGTTAAGATTTGAGTACTTATTGGGATTAGGTGGAGAAAGGCAGCTCTAGCATCGTAGTTGTTTATGAAAATCCCTTTGAAAGGGTAAATAACACGTTTTTTTTTTCTCTCTTTCACCAAATACTAGAATATACTACATATTATAAATAGGTTCACAATAAGTTTTTAGAGCGCAGACAGAGGTATTGTATAACTAAAATCATATTAGTTCTTTGGCTTCCCAGGCACAGAAACATGAAATATGGCAAAAACCTAATCAGACACTGTTGAAAATTTGAAATCTTCTGTGTTCCTGTTAAAAAGCCCAAGTCCAGTCACTGGGTTAGCAGGAAGTTCTACCAAACTCACCGTGAACTCATGGTGCACTTTGTGAATATATTTGTATATCCGTTTGTGGTGCAGGATTCTGTGAAGGAAATAGTGCCAAGCATCTTCAATCACTGCACATCCGAAACACTGGGCACACAGAATATACCTTGAAACAAAAAATAGTGGCAATATTACTTGGTGGGAAGGAAAAAGGAAATATTACATTCAACCTATCCTCCAGGTATTAAGAACATTAATTTCTGTTTGGAGCAAGGCATTTTTGTTTATTTAGACTTCTTTTTTCAAACATTGATTTTTTATATCTTTTGAAATTGTGCAGCAGGTATGGTTCAGTACATATTACTAGTGCTTTATAGGACAAATATATCTTTATAAATAAAATTGCCCTCTCATTAAAGGGAACTATTGTAAATGAAAATGTAATATAAGCTTCATCATGCTGAAATAAGAAACTTTCAATATAAAATCAATTAAAAATTCTAAATTCATTTTTTAAACAAGTTACTCTTCACTATCTCCCTCTCACCACCTCTCTCTGTTCATTAGCCCTTCATGCAGGAGATTTAATACCAGCCCCATACAACAAGATCAGAAGTTGACAATCATAATTTGTAAACTCAGTAAAAAAGTGTAAACTCACAAAAAAGTATATATGGTATAAAATACATTTATAGATATTTGCATCACTTTTTACTCACCATCGTGGCATTGATTCCCAGTCATAGGGAATGTTAAAATATTCCGTAAAATGAAAAGTGCCGAAAATTAAAGGGAACTGAATGCAGAAATGATTAAATAGGAGCATTTTGAAGCATCTCCACTGACTTTCCCATGTCTCTGGTTTATCCTAAAAACAAATAAGCCACTGTGAGTTAGAATAAATAGACTGTCTACAATACATTTGAAATGAGAAATACTGCACCACTTGATTATGATTTATTTGTACACTACAATGCCAAGACATTGAAATGAAGCAACTTCTTTTCCCTCTTATACACTTAGAACACCCAACAGATGACTGCACTTTACAAACATCAAAGTATCAACACTTGTACACTAACATTCTGCTGAGTATGTTTATGAACAAATGTATTCTTTCAAGATAATGTCATACCAGATCATTTTTCACACCAATCATATACAACAGAAGTTCTCTCGCATTTGCAAATATTGCAAAGCATATTCAGCAACATGTGGCTATTATCCCACCAGGCTGAATCTTTTAACTTATTCTCTGGGGATACACAAAGAGCAGTGTGACTTGTAGACTTAGAATCCCACTTGCTACGATTTCAAACATGTGATTGGCCACTCAAAGCTTAAATTTAGAAGCCGCCAATCTCAGTGAGACTGCTGATCTGCCATCTACTGTGCATTCTGCCTAACTGGGAGTTTATAGTTTCTTATTATATACTGGAAGTTGGTGCAATTAAAGTCTATGTCATTGGAGGTTACAGACTGGCAAAATATAGAGAATATATAACTAATGATGGGATAGAAAGTGAATTAAAAACTAGGTGTCTCACACAGGTGTATTAAACAGTTAATCTGCCATGATCTTTAGGGTCATTATCAAAATGCTAGTCAGGACTAGTTTCCCATTATGTGTAGAAAGAGAATGTAATAAATCTGAAAGAAGGTTGGGGCATATTCTGCAGTAGCTACAGCGATGCTTCATGTTTCATAAGGAACAGTGTTTAAGGTGAAGGTACTAGAAGGGCATTATGAGTGCACACTACTCTAGTTTAATGCCTGTAATATTTGTTCATTATGTAAGGTAAAATGAACACACTACTATAAATCCACTTATAGTGCTCCTGATGCCTGGGGTGCAGCTACCACAGTTTTATCAGTGTTTAGAATATATTAAACATTACTCACCTGCTGTATTTTATACTTTTGCATGAAAGGTAAAAACTGGAAAATAAAGCCAGGCAGACAGAAGAGGAAGTAGATTAATTCATGGACCAGCAGGGACCCCCAGGTTGCAATCTGAAACTTTGTGTAATTATCGATCATGTAGGTCCAGGCATACTTAAAAGGCGGTTGCAATGGATTGTCGGGTAAGAGTGTGTCTATGTATTCAGCAGCAATGTAAGCAGAACTCAGTATGCCGGTACTGTCGTTGGAAGCCATTGCTGCTTGCTAGTACTTGAAGGAAGCACGGCAGTGTTGGATTCAGGTGGCCTGCAAACAAGTGGGAAATAAATTTAAATTATTGACTTTTTAAGTTCCCTCACTTAAACTATTTTCAGTAATAAAACATAAGCTTACTAAATATATGATCCTGTACCATGGCCTATAAATAATAAGGACAGTAAAAGTCACCAAGAAATTTTATTACAACATAAAGGCGTGGCCCTAAAGGCCAGGTGCCTCTATACAAGTCACTGATCTATTTTCTAAGGATACTGATAAATTTACAAAAAAAGTACTTCTTGGGGTTAGCAGTTTTTTTGTTATTTTTTAAATAACACTCAACTTTCAAGAGGTATATTCACCCACCCAGGTCTGCACCTGCTATCTGTGGATTGAGGCCACAGATAGTCACTATTTATTGGGCAGGTGAGAGGCTGTTTGTGCCTCTGTGTACTTGAAGTGCCAGGACCTAAACGAATCCCAGTTCAGGCCTGGTCCAACTCACAAAGAAGTGCTAAACATTAGGCTGCAGCTTTCAGGCAGGAAATTTCATTACAGGACATTATAAAATATGGTAAACTTCTGTTACCATCAATTATGAATTGATGAATCAAAACTATGAATCCAAAGTTTGGTTCCCTTTAATTTAAAGAACTGTTTGCTAGTGGAGAACTCTATTCTATCTGTTTTCTTTCGGCAAAGTGGCAAACTGTACTTTTATCTTCTGATTAATATGGCCCTTTATAAAAGCAGCTTTGAGTGCACCTATATACATGAGCATCAAAAAGCATTCAGATCTGTGTTTCTGCCCATTTGTGTGCTTTTTGTACAAGTATAGGACCTATTATACAGAATGGTCAGGACCTGGAGTTTTCCGGATAAGGGATCTTTACGTAATTTGGATCTCTATAACTTAAGTCTGCTTAAAAGCATTTAAAGCATTTATTGAATAAACCCAATAGGCTTGTTTTGCCTCCAGTAAGGATTAATTAGATCTGAGTTGGGATTAAGTACAAGGTTCTGTTTTATTATTACAGAGAAAAAGGAAATCATATTTAAAAATTAGAATTATTTGCTTATAATGGAGTCTATGGGAGATGGCCTTTCTGTAATTCGGGATAACGGGTTTCCGGATAAGGGATCCCATACCTGTTTATGCATTGGATTTGTATACATTATATGCTCATTCAGAGTTCATTAAAATAGAGAAAAAGAACTTTACTTGCTTTCAGAAAATGGGCAGAAACACAATATACGCATTTGGATGCATTCAGCATGCATTTCAGTAGAGACAAATTAAAATGCCCATGTGTAAGGGTCATGTTGTAAGTTTTAAACCCAGGACATGATAATCTGAAGTAAAAAATTGTTGTATTTCATGTATTATTCTAATCATACAGATACATATAAACACTATGAGATACAGAAGTAAAAGATTGCCTTGCTCAGTGGTTCTCAACCTTCCTAATGCCGCGACCCTTTAATACAGTTCCTCATGTTGTGGTGACTCCCAACCATAAAATTATTCCTAAGACCATCAGAAATACGTGTTTTCCGGTGGTCTTAGGCGACCCCTGTGAAAGGGTCGTTCGACCCCCAAAGGGGTCCTGACCCACAGGTTGAGAACCGCTGGCCTTGCTGGTTAGAAATGTCCAAAATGTGAATATTTCTTTGGTTCTGTACTTGACCAAATGCCTTATGTAGTATTCAGTGCATCGCACAACCCTAGTATTTAGTAATAAAAAGAAAAGCTTGTGAAAAATAAAAATGAGTTGGTGTAAACTAGCAAATTAGGAATTATAAAAAGGAAATGCCATTTCCAGCCACAAATTCTGCTCAGAGAGAGGACTGTGACAGAAAGCCTGTATATAAGGGCTGTGCATTATGGCTTGTTTTATTGAATTACCAAAGCCTTTGTTTGGACCAGCAGCCCACGGTCACTATGTACATACTGTCTTATATAGTATATTTTACAAACACAGAAAAAAACAGCAATTTTGCATGAATTTTACCTAACATGAACTAAAAGCAATGGAATTTAAAAATCATACTTCACAGAAACGGTGTCCAACATCATACATGTACTAGGCATTTGTGCCATAGAAAATTTGAAATTGTAATCTCCCTGCAATCCTGTTTTATTCGCTGCGCACACCTTACTGGCGCTACATAAATACTGCATACATGCTAATGACATTTGTACATCACATGGTTCTACATATAAAGTATAACTGGCATGAAACCTGAAACCTGCATATACAGCAGCTACATATATACATATATTTATTACATATTATGACAATACAGACATATATAAGGTAGCAGCGCAGTCATCTCACCTGTGCCTGAGTAGAGGCGTCTGTCGCTCTTGCTCACTTTACACACTACTCACTTTATAGCTTCACCTCTTTTTCTTTCAGCACCGGGACAGGGAACTCCGCGCCCTCACGCACACAACGAGCGATTCCTTTCTACGTCTCTCATTGGAACAAAGCGCAGCGAACTACGTACGTCACCACACCGGGTCGAGTTCTGATTGGCCGACCTTATGGAGTGAGTCTAGGCAGACATAACCCGTCGACCAATCGTTAACAAGCTGTCACTTTTTTTTTTTCTCCGTGGGACACGCCCAACGCAACTCGCTACAACCATGCGGACGTTTCCTGAGTTAAGGCGGGCCTAATGGGTGGTGCGGTTGCCTTGGTGACCGGATGGTAGGTAACCGTGCAGTACGTGATGCGTGCAATGACAAGGGTTCTTCATGTAGGTGCATAGGTGGGCTGATAGCCTTTGCTTATACACCGTAACCTAACGTATGCTTTGTGTTTATGCGAGCTTGCGCGTACTGTACTTACCCCCGCACCATAGTAGTCAGAAATGAGCACCTATAATAATGGTCTATAGTACAGGTAATAGGAGGAATAGGTCTGCACTGTAGTCGGTCAGGTTTAACTACATATAGTAGTGTAAGTGTTAGCAACCAAATAGGTGGCCACTGAAAGCTACAGACTGATTGGTTATGTGACAAATGAAAAGGCAAGTTAAGCTGTTCAAAAAGACTTGCCCAGGAGCCTATAGCGACCAATCTAAAAGCAAACATCTCATTGGGTTATTACATATAGGGGCCACTTCTTTCTTAACTTGCTCTAAAAATATTCAGGCATGTACTTTCTTAACTCAAAAATTAGATGACTATGTTCAGCAGAAACCCAACTTATTGAACAAAGGGCTATACTGCCCTTTTTAAGTTAAGCCATTACTATGACATCATTTATTAACCGCAGTTGTTTAATATCTATTGCAAATAAATTTCATATATTCCTTGTTTTATTCTGGGGTTCAGCAACCTAAAATTTTACCAATTACAGACAATATTGTGAAGCTGATTTTCTACTTCTATCCGGCTAATACAAACTAACAGTTTTTTTTATGGCAGGAGAAATGTTATTAAGGTGATTCCTTCATCAGTAAAACTAAAATAAAACCTATATTTTGAGAAACAATTCATTTTTTTTTACAAAATGCAATACAGCCAAGTTAATAATAAAGTTCCAACTTATTTAGTTCACAAAAGGCAATACAGCCAAGTTAATAATAAAGTTCCAACTTATTTAGTTCATTAAAGTGATACTGACATGGAAAAACTACTTTTTAAAATATGAATCTACATAAAAAGTTACCTATAGGTCATGTTGATCGTTTAATGCTGATAGGGCAGCTTATGTTAGTAATTGTTAGTCAAAATTCTTAAACCTTAAATTCAGTTATAGCTTCTAATGCCAACGGACTCCTGCTGCACAAATATGGCCGCCCCCTCATAGAGGAACATGGGGGATCAGATAGGGCAGTATTTTTCAACCTTTTTTGGGCAAAGGCACACTTGTTTCATGAAAAAAATCACGAGGCACACCACCATTAGAAAATGTTAAAAAATTTAACTCTGTGCCCAGCAGCAGTGTCCCCCTAGTACACTGGTGCCCAGCAGCAGTGCCCCCCTAGTACATTGGTGCCCAGCAGCAGTGCCCCCCTAGTACATTGGTGCCAAGAGCAGTGCCCCCCTAGTACATTGGTGCCCAGCAGCAGTGCCCCCCAGTACATTGGTGCCAAGAGCCAGCCCCCCTAGTACATTGGTGCCCAGCAGTAGTGCCCCCATAAGTCAGTGTGCCCCGTGGCCCCCCCCTAATACATTGGTGCCCAGCAGCATTTTACTTCTGCTCTTCGGCGGCTTCTCCGGTGGCTTCAGCAGCATCTTCGTATCCCTCAGGCGCGCTGCCTCTGCACTTCTGCCTACACGCGACCGCACACAGGCCCTTTTATAACGTTGCGCCCCATGCGTACTGACGTCACCCGTACACACGGGGCGCAACCAATGACAGGGCCCGGATTTTATTAAAGGGGGCCCGAGCTACTAAGAAAAACTGTAGCATCGCCGGGCCCCCTTTGAAAGTAAAAATTGCGGCCCTGCCTACGGCACACCAGGCAACATCTCGCAGCACACTAGTGTGCCGCGGAACAGCGGTTGAAAAACGCTGAGATAAGGAATGTAAAAGAATCTGACAAATACTTTTATGGCAAAATTATAAATAGCATGCAAAGACAATTTTATGTCCAATGTAAAAAAAAAAAAAAAAAAAAAAAAAAAAAAAGGTCAAGTTCACATTATATTGACTTTAATATGTCATAGAATTATCTGTTTTGTGCAGCTTTTTAGTTGCCCTTCATTATTTATTACACATTGCTTTTAGCACAATCTTCTTTTCTCCATGTCCAGCCATGGTCAGCAACCTCAGCATGCAAATAAAACACACAGACTGTGAGGGTTACAGTTTTCTATTCATATTTTGTGCTGCGTATCTTATTCAGACCCAATTCTATCCATTTTCTCATCTCACTTCCAAATTGCTGCCTAGTGGCTAGGGTAATTAAATCAGAGCAATTAGATTTTTTTTTTTTAGATGAAACAAAGTTTGAGAACTGCAGAATAAAATATGTAAAAATTAAACTGAAACTTGTCAAGTACAGTATTTAAGTGACCAGATATGTATGAAAAAAGCAAAGCAGGTCTTTTCATAGTGTTAAGTGCCTGAAAAATTTGAGTTCTGAGTTTATTGCTTGTTAATCTAATCAGTATGAATTACTTATATTATACTTAAGTGTATAGTGTAAGCAAGGCATAAAGCTGTAAGTGAGTGGCCAAACCCAGTTTTAAGAATGGAAACAACAGTCAGGTATGTGAACCAAAATGTTTTATTGAAAGAAAACAAAGGATATCATGTTGGATGTTTCAGTTCATTTTGTAAATCACTAGAATAAACAAAACATTATTCCAAATAATCACAGCCAAACAGTAGCGGATGTACTTTATTCCATTGATATAAAATAATGGTACGCCATTGGCAGAACTGATTAAGCCAATCATGCAAATTCAAGTGACATCCACGAGTTTATTGGAAAACCAAGATCATCTTCGTGCTATGAAACATCTTTAAAAGAAATTACTCTGAATCATGTGCAAAATTATACAAACTTTCATAAATAAGTAATAATTGATCCATGTTTCATATTCATATATAAAAACACATTTGGCAACATAATAATCCCCTCTCCTTCGTCCCCCCCCCCCCCCGGAGTGCCACAAAGCACATTAGTGGGCAAATTTAAATATACACATATAAAAAAAAATACAGATTTAGTTCATAACATAGTACTGGCATAATTTCTAGGTCTTTGACAAAGATAAATAGTGCATACCCAAAAGCCAGACTGCTTTGGGAAAATGAAAGCAGCCTCTACAAATACACGACACACACCAGCACTCGTGCAGCACAGGCACTCACACACACTCACTCCCACGCACACAAGTTTATTCACATAGCTGACTCATACATTTAAGAACTTCTACTGTTCTTACAGCTGTAGATTGAGAAAAAGAAGTTAATTCTCATATGCAGTCTCTGAGAACAGAACAATTGTACTTACTAGGATAGACACATTGGATATCCTCCTTTACGAAACATTCCGTAGACACTTGGTTGACAAAAGCTGGATGATAGAACAATAGCTTTTTTGTCACGTTTAGAAACATATTGTGAAGAAATAGTTCACAACTCGTAGTCCAGACAGCCGCTGCTCCACACAGAATAACTGTGCACATTGCTTCTACCTAAGGTAATCTTCAGTGCCTGCTGTGCTAGACAGCAGGTGAGCTTTTATCTTCCACTGCCTCAGCTTGCAGCGACTAGTAAGGAAGGTCAGAAACCTCTTCATACCTATACGCAGGTAAGACAAATATTGGAAATCTTCTTCCCCTCTATCATAAAGGCTTATCAATAACCGTTACACCTATACAAAAAAGAAGAGCAAAATATATTTCCGATTAAACCAATGAACAAAAGAAAAACATTTTTCATCAAAATATTTTGTACTGATGCAGCGCTATGTAAAAATGTCTGCCACATCTGTAAATGGGAACAATAACAGGCTTTTCTAGAGGTCTGAATGATTATAACACCAGAAGAAACTGGGCTACCAACGCTTTTAAATAATAAAGATGGATTTACAAAAATGTTTTTTCCTGACTATTCAAATTCAGACAATTAACTGAAGGTGAAAATCCCCTTTAAAACTTTCATATTGTTTGTCAGGAATTCCCATAGCACCAGAGCTATGGTTCATTCCGTTCATGCCATCTCCTACTAGTCTGTTCATAATTCATAAAGCTGAATAACCCCAGCAACCAGATAGTGGAGTACAATGGAAATAATGGTGAAGAGTAATAAAACATACAAAAATATATATATTTTTTTTTTAAGTATCAAAATTAAAAGCATTTGCAAATCATCTCACTATATTAAGATCTAACTCCCTTTTATGTGCATTCCTATTATTTAGTAATAGGCAATAGTGCAAAGTCAGAACAGGTATTTGAAAACATAAGCTTTCAGCTCCGGAAACTGCATAAAAACATTTACCTGCATAACTCCTCCCTGTGCTCATACAGGATGGCAAGAGTGTCCATTTGTCAGTGGTTGAGTTGTAATATTCCACAGATGCCAAGTTACATGAGCCATCATCACCTCCAACAACATATAACATTCCTTCCACAGCACAAACACCTGAAAATTATAGAGATACAATCATATAAAGCATTTTTATTTGTTACCTCATTTAACTGCTGACTGGCATAATAAATAAATAAATAAAAAGGCCTAAGGTAATATGTGACAAAAATATTAGAACTGTAAAGCTGCCCATACATGCACTGATAGTATCATACGAAACCTTGTTTCATATGATATTAGGTGCGTGTATGGCGGATCGACAAGCTGACCGATATCGCAAAAGCTTCAGATATTTGTCGTCTTGGCGGGTCAAAAGATTTTGATTGAGCGCCGGAGCAAACTCTGCGTTTAGGGCTGAATCGTCAGGTGGAGATAAAATGCCTATTGTTTCAACCTCCATATCTGATGATTCAGCCCTAAACGTCAATAGAGGGAACAAACTATCTTTCCTGCAATCAGTGGTAATGCCAAAAACTAAAGTGTTTCAAAGTAATTAAAATATAATGTACTGTTGCCCTGCACTGGTAAACCAGGTGTGATTGCTTCAGAAACACTATTAGTTTATATAGTTAAGCCGCTGTGTAGCCATGGGGAGAGCCATTCAAAGCAGAAAAAGAAGAAAATGTGCATCTCTGTATTGGGATTCTACAGAGCTTATATGTTATCTTTTATTTAACCTGTTCCACTTAAGGTGGCCATACACTGTAAAAGCCTTGGTGAGGTCGCCAAGCAATCTTTATCGTCTCCTGATATGCCCACCTACAGGCCCACCCAGGGCCAAAACGATCTAATTAAAATGGCGGGCATAGGAACCGAATCAAAGAGCCGATGCAGTCCACGATCAGACAGAGGAATAAAACCCGCCCGATCGAGATCTGGCCAATTTCAGGCCAGAAGTTGGTCGGGGAGGCCTGTCGATGGTGCCAATACATGGGCAGATAAGCTGCCGAATAGGTCTAAAGGACCGATACCTGCAACTGAATGGCCCATGTATGGCCACTTTTAGCCCTATTCAAAGCTGAATGGCTGCCCCCATGGCTACACAGCAGCTTTGTTTATATATAAACTCTATTCATGTTTCTGAAGCAAACACACCCGTTATACCAGTTCAGGGCAAGAGTACATTATATTTCAAATACTTTTAAAACACTTTCATTTTTTTTGGTGTTACTGTACATTTAATATGGGGCTGCTGCGAGAATGCAAACATGCTGATAATTTATTAAAAAAAACCAAAACAATTAAAATCAGAGGACAGAAATGCTGCATTTATCTTATCTATACACAGATAATGCAGTCAGCTGTTCAAGGACAGTGCACTCTCGCATTATCTACACACAGTATATACAGTTACATGTATGTACACACACACATGCATACTTATAGCTTAGAAAGTTGAATGGTGGTACATTGGCTCCCAAGAAACAAGCTAGTACAGCTTGGGATACATACTAGCTATTGCTGCATCATGTAACAACCTACACAGAGAGACAAATGAACATCCAAATGCCTACTGAAAATGAAATAGTTCTGTCCTTACCCTTCTATACAGTGATCATTATCAACCTGCCAAACTATCAGTCAGATGGATTAATCATTAATTTTATAATCAGTATTGAAAGAAAGACAGAGAAGTGTATGTATTATGAAAAAGGGACAATGTTATGCAACAACTAAAAAAGAACATGCCTAGTTATAGTGCTGTAATTTTTATGCCAAACTCTTAGGTTTTGATGCCCTATAACAATAATGTTCCATGCTTTCACATCAGCTCCCCACTAAAGATCTTGGTGGGACATCTTTTTGAGTGTCAGTGGCACTGCGGCACTGTCCTCTGGACTACTGAGGAGACGCTAAGCTCTTAGGGGTTATAATAAACCATCCATATATTAACAGAAAGTGAAGTTTACATCTCATAGAAGCTGATATTACAGGGCTAATTAAGCAGTAATCAACCATTTCTGATTGATTAGAATTCTAGTGCACTAGTTTCTATTCATACATTTAATGCAAATCTGAATAACAACTAGTCAGCATTGTATGTAAATTACATTGTAATCCAAGAGTTGGGCAGCTAACTGGCAGCAGCCCAGAACATGTGCCGTGAATTAGAAGAGAAAATGGGGAGATACTGGAAGGAAAAGCACTGTTATGGCCTTGAGCTGGTACAGAAGCCCAAAATATAAAAGGTGTAGCACTTCTAGCCCAATTCTTTGGTTAGCTTTAGCCCCTCTAAATCCTTCTTGGCTATTCTGTTGTGTGCACATTTTAAACCCATGTACAGGTCAGAATAAAATTCTTTGTGTACACCACAATTTGTTGTGTGCGGTGGCTTCAAAATGTGTGCATGCCAGGGGAGCACTGCCTGCCTGCATGCATAATGCAGATGGTAAAATTTCACCCAAAAAATAAGGGAACATTTATAAACTTTCATATTTTAGGGGTTTTAGAGTTTTTTGTAACTACAACTAAACTCATGATAGAGAATAAATTTGGTGTAGGCAGATTTCCAATGCCCCCCTTCAATGGTCCATGAAGGATGCCATGAAGCAATTCATGTTACCCTTCATTCCGGTACCAACGGAGTTAAAGCTCTAAAGCAGGTCTTATCACCTATGGACTGTGTTATTGTTTAAAGCCCAGCTGCAGGCACCGCCTCCCTGACTTGGATGGATGAGGTTGTCAAGCCAGCCTTGGTTTGGCCTTTAGGGCTGCGCCACCTGTTGTGGCATAAGTACAGTTCTTTGTTCGAATTGGTAACACCCATACTCATACATAATTATGTTGTATGCTATCATGTCACAGTCTATAATGCTGCCATTTCTGGGGTTCTGACTATATTTTGCGCAGAACCCACGTGCGTGTCTATTAAACCTTACCTTTTTACCTAAAATGACCTTTGGTATCAGAAAGATTTTGTAAAAAATTGTAAATATACCTGCCACTTCTACATGATCTTGACAGATTTTAGATGGCATTTTTTCTTTCTGATTTGTTGCGATTTTGTCACATAATAAATTGCGTACAAATCATGTTCTTTTCTGTGACAAAATCATATTTTTGCTCAAAAAAATACAAATCATGAAAAAAAAACAATTATCGTTGCTAAATGCCCCCCTAATTGTCTGGGGCTGTCTCACATTCTTTGCGACAGAGCTTATGGTTCCATTTCAGGTTTTTACCTTAAGGGAAAAGACATGCGGCAACTAATCCACGCGGCGAAAACCACATGCGCCCAATTTTTTAAAAAGTTGCAAGGACTAATCACTGCGTGTCTCCACCCTGAGGGCAGTGGCAGACGGGGAGATTAGTCTACCCGCGATAAATCTTCGTTACCACAGGTCACTAATCTCCCCACAATGCTATCCCACCGGCAAGAATGTAAACTGCACAAAAAATGTGCCAAAACTGCAGGTGTCGCACACGGAGGTTGAACCCCCCCACAAATTAATGTCATGATACAGGCCTGTAGGTTTTAATAAAGCAGGCCAAGGTATTCCAAAAATCATTCTGCAAGTACCAGAAACAGATATTTAACCTGCATTCCTTCGGCACATGTTCATATCTGCCACTTGCTTCCACGTATTCGTTGAGGGATCAAAAACCTCCACACTTTTCCTCACCAAAGGACCATCGTGTCCACCAACAGCATACAATAAGCCATTTAAGACGCCAACACCTACAAAAATGATACAAAACGAAAAAAGTATTTGCATACAACAGTGAGCAGTCATGCATCAACAATCAGTGAACCATCACTAACGTGACTTGCAAAGAAGCATACATTTTTTTTCTTTGCTGAGAATGTGGGACATTTTTCCCTTTACCCCTTACCCGTCTGATTCCATGGGATTAGAATCTCGCCTTATATGCACCCCCAAATATCTATACTTGACTCAAAATAACAACACCACACAAACACTGCTTTAGGGCAGGGGTGGCGGTCGCGATCGACCGGACCGTTGTGCATCACCGGCTTGATCGAGGTCCACCAGAAATCCATGTGGGATCGACTGGTGGATCGCGATCGACGTATTGGCCACCCCTGCTTTAGAGGAATGCAACAGGGCAATTGCTATTTTACAGCACAGCATAACTGTGCTTTCCAGACTGACAGCATTGGACAGTCTGGTTTGGCCTCACAGGTTGCCTAAACTTACTAAGGGGGTTACTGCTCCTGATGTGCATCACTGGCTTGATCGTGGTCCACCAGAAATCCATGGGGGATCGACTGGTGGATTGCGATCGACGTATTGGCCACCCCTGCTTTAGAGGAATGCAACAGGGCAATTGCTCTTTTACAGCACAGCATAACTGAGCTTTCCAGACTGACAGCATTGGACAGTCTGGTTTGGCCTCACAGGCTGCCTAAACTTACTAAGGGGGTTACTGCTCCTGGGCAAGCTTAGTGCCTTTTATTACATATGGGGGTAAGACTTTGTCTCTGAGAAGTTTTTTTTTTTTTTCACCCATGGGTTTTAACCAAACCTTGTCACCCATTGTTGCTAGGGTGGATTGATGCACGGTACTCTATCAAGTTCCATTTCTACAAAACCTGACATTGGAATAAGCAGTTCTAGTTATATAACTGAAGACAACTCCAGGTTAACCCCATAAGGCACTGAATGACTATTTGTTTTGTCCAGAGTATGTAGAAGTATGATTCAGGCCATTTTTTACCTGCATATAAAACACGGCATCATGAAATGGGTCTAACTAAAGGTGGCCACACACGTGGCAATTTTAGATCTTTTGTGCGACCATCGGTTACACGAAAGATCGTACAATCTGCCACTAAGGACTGAAACGGCAGATAAGGAGGTAGAAACAATAGGATTTCTACCTCCTTCTGCCGATTCAGCCCTGACGGCAGATTTTGCTCAGGCTCCTTCTATGGCACCCGATCAAAATCTTTTAACCGTCCCGATCGGCGAGTCGACCGATATCAGCAGCATCCTGCGATATCAGTCGACTCACCGACTTGCCATACACGCACCGAATATCGTACGAAACGAGGTTTCATACGATATTATCAGTGCATGTATGGCCAGCTTTAGATTCTGAACCATCCCATTTCCCACCTTCCATTCTTCTTAATCAAGGTAATTCCCATGGTGCTGTCTGTGTGGCTGCTGTAAACATAAGGCTAATGGTAACCGATTGGTTGCTTTGGGTTACTGCCAATAGGCAAATTTGCCCAGTGTTGATAAAGGAGCCTTCAGTATGTTCTGGCCGGAATTCAGTGCTGTTTGTAATTTTCTCTGCTGGTGGAAAAAAGCCACATGTGCCTTTATCCTTCAGCACTAAGAATTGTAGCACTGTGGGTAAAAAACACTTCTTGCTAAACTGATCTGTAAAATAAATGAAGGGTAAGACCTTTCTTCAAGCACAAAGAGAAAAGCACCCTGGCAGGAGGTAATCTGATATATCTTTAAAATAATGCAAGCCATAAACAATTAACACAAACACTACCAGCTGGGAATCACTGGGACATTAGCAGCTAGCTTACTATTGGATATTTTTTAGCTCATTCCCTGCCGACAGTAAGGAAGAGATATCTATACATTTCCCTTTGAGGGTTTACCTCTAACTACCTTGAATATATAAATATTAATTCATGCAGTGGCACAAGGAAAGCTGCTTTTTCTCTGGCACAAAGCTCTTCTATGATTTGTACCTAGAGTTATTTTGTGCACAAGTCTCTGCAATGTATTTAACAATGACAAATTATACAGAATATTAAAAAGCTAATGCATCAAGTCATTTTGACAAGGAAGTTTTGAGGCATTTTCACTCAGCTGTCTCTGTTTTCATGGTGATGGCCTCACTACATATTTGAGGGGCTGACTGGTAAGCAGATGAGATAGAGGGCTTGGTGTGTTATAAAAGTTCCAAGTGCCCTAAAATCTCTTTTACAATGCTGCTTTATTATGACAGGTAGAAAGAGATAACAAGATGTCATTAACTGTACAGGTATGGGAACTGTAATTCAGAATGCTCGGGACCTGGGGTTTTCTGGATAAGGGAACTTTCCATAATTTGCATCTCCATAACGCAAATCATTTAAATACTGAATAAACCCAACAAGCATGTTTTCCCTCCAATAAGAATTATATCTTAGTTAAGGTTAAGCACAAGACAATGTTTTATAATTACAGAGAAAAAGGAAATCATTTTTAACAATTAGAATTATTTGCTTATAATGGAGTCTATAAAAGATGGCCTTTTTGTAATTTGGAACTTTCTGGATAATGGCTTGCGGATAACAGATCCCTTACCTGTATTAATTTTAGCCTACTTTGTATTAGACTTTGCTGCCCTCTTATGGGCAATGGGGAACTTCTTTCTGGCATTCAGTAAGTACTCTCCCCAACCTTTTTGCACCAAGCAGCAGCACCATTATGTTTCCCTCCTCAAAGATCTCCTGCAGGAAGGGATTTATGTTGCCTGGCTGCTCCTGGGAACCCCTAGCCACTCCTGACATTGAGTAATTCAAGGGTAAGATTCTTTTTACAGTACTTGGGTGAAAAACAGCAGAAAAAAAAACGTATCTGCATTTCTCAATCCACTCTGACCTCAAGTTACTTTGTCTGGCAACCTACTCCCCAATGTAATGCAAAAGCAGGATCCTGCTTTCCCATGAACTTAAAGGGTTACACAGGGTTTGACACCTTTTGCAATTTGACTCAGAATATCCTCACCTTCTAATTTTGACCCATTAAAATAAATGTGTAATATGCAATATTTCCTAATGGACAGCCTGTATGTCAAAACATCATGAATTATAGTAGACGTGATAACTTTATTCAGAAACAATTTACTTTCAGTTTGTTCGGCTTTTATTCTTTACCACTCAACTGAATACAATCTTGCTGTGACTATACAGGCTTTGCATGAGATTTAATTCAATGTACAGCTTGATAGCAAAAGAAGAAGCCTACAAATAAAATCAGGACTTCAAGCACTGCTTAAAGGTTATTAAAAGCCTCACATAATAGCTAATATTCCTGGACAGCCATCCCTCCCCCACCCAAACAGCACCAGTCTTCCCCCAAATTCTGCCCAGTTTTCCTTACCTGTTGACAGTATCACAGTGGGCTTGAAGGGACCATGTTGTGCTACTGAATCCTCTCTTCAGTAGTCAGCATGGCTTCAACTGCATATGTCGGTGATCACTTACAGGTGAAGATTTAGTGCTGCGAGATGGCGCTCTTCAACCTTGCCATGCTACTGTGCTTTTTATCAACAGGTAAGGAAAGCTGGGCAGATGTGGGGGCAAACTGGTGCCGTTTGTGTATGGGAGGGATGGCTGTCTATAAATACTTTTATGTAAGGGATCATTCTCATTTGAGTACTCACAAGTAGCAATGTGAGTTCTGTTTTTCCAGCTGTGTTTTTCCAAGCTCCAAACACTTGAAAATATTTCCCAATCACCTTGCTTGAATAAAAGCAGTAAAGAAAGATCTTAGTTACCTGCTCCGCTCCTTCTTGTGCCCATTTCTGTAATGTAACTCCATTCATTTGTACTTGGGTTGTAACATTCAACTGTGCTCAGGCACTGTCGAGATGCACCGTCATAACCCCCGACAGCATACAGCATGCCTGTAATGGCCAACACCAGCAAAAAAGGGGATTATAAGCAGGAAATGAAATGCGAATATCATTCATGGATATTTTTTTGCCAGTACAGAAGTCACAGCACATGACAAGATGGCTATATGTAGCAAGTAACAAACAGTCTAGTCTACTGGTATTCAGAGAATCAAAGCAAATATGTGATTTGCTGCTGTGTGTACTGCACTGGACTATTCCCTTTTTAATAATTTTACCCATTTTAATTCTTCATGTATATAAAAATTGTATTTTGCTAGCTATTAATAGTAATATGTATCAGGGATTTGGCCCTACACACTGTATATGTCCATCTGCGTGCAGTTGTTCAAATTAAATAAATTATCTAGACAAATTATAAGTTCCCTCACATGTAAACATACAATTACATATTACAATGTCTTAAATGTCTTCATAAATGACCAAGTTTGGCAATGGCTATAACACTGTTTTCATGAGTTTTTCAAGACAAGTGGTATACATGTTAATATGGTGCCATCTTTACAGTACCTAGTCACAGCACCCCTCTGCAAAGTATGCCGAGGACGGTGGAGGATTGGTGAAGACAAGTAAGACTTTATTAGCATGATAAGGACTATTGTTTGCAAGTGCAGGTTCAAATATTTATGTGGTGCAGAATGTTCACATGTTCAAAATATTCCTGCCTCACTTGCATCTGGTTTGGTCATATGAACTAAAATACAGAGAAGTCTTTATATCTTGTGGCTTTCCAGCGCCTGCCAAAATCTAACTTCAGTAACAGCCAAAGATCGACAGCTTGAAGACTTGTAAATGAGACTGCTAAACACACTTTGCTGTCTCTATCTGGAACAACACAATGCTAATCCTATCTTGACATGAAAGTACACAATAATGAAACCAGTTATTTACAGGCAGAACGTACCTCCAACGACGCCTACACCAACACTGCTCCTCCTAGTGTTCATTGGTGCAACATGAAACCACTCGTTTGCTTTTATATTGTATGCTTCCACTGTTGCAAGACCTACAAAACAATGCAATTCCTTCAGCTATTATGTAATGGAATCTTGCGATAGCAAAACTCACTTGTGTGCCAAAAATATTGAGGGTTTGGCATATAAAAATATTAGGTAACTTTACTAACACATAAGTTTCTATACAACTTTATCTTTATTTGTATACTGTATATCTATCTATTTATCAAATACAAGAGCCTGAGGGTACGCACGGTGCTGCCTGCAAAGGGAATTTAATAGAAATCAGCATTTTTACAGCAGGTTAAATTACCTGTACTCCCATCAAATCCTCCAACCGCATACAAGAGCCCATTCAAAACAGCTGCTCCTAAAGTGCTTCTCCTGTCTTGCATGTTGGCCACACTTGTCCATTGGTCCTTTACGGGGTCATAAGAATCTACTGTGCGCACCCTAAGTGAGCCATTAAATCCTCCAACAGCAAATACATGGCCAGACATGTACACCACACCTGGAACAACATGGTCTTGTTACATATTCAGCAATTATAACAGCCAATATTAAAGACAAAAGAGGTACCAAAAATCCATGTCTGTTTAAAATCACCTATGGAATATATATTCTAATGAAAGATAGCGGGTGTAAATTTTGTACTCATTTCCCAGCAGCCCCCCATGCACCCTGATGGGCCTCCCGATAGATATCTGGCTGAAAAATCAACCAGGTGTTGATCGAGCAGGTTTGTTTTTGGCTATGTTCTATTACTCAGGTAGTAGTATGAAGAAGACTTATTCCAGGGATGCCTGAAGTCTTGGCAGTAATAGCATTTTTTAAAGATTATTTCCGATTTTTTTTTTTTTTTTTTCTTAACTGGTATATTGCATGCTCCACCTAGTGGCAGCGAAATAAACAACTGTGCCAATATCCTCTCAGGCTACTGGCACACATCTCATTTTCTCCACTGATAGTAGAAAGAACTCATTTACTCTCCCATCTGCTACATTTGTGTGCATTCACATGACTGAAATCCACTGCTCACTGTACACAAAATGCACACTTGAGCATGTCAGATGTATTACAGTCCTGTCAGTGCTCACACAAAAGTATCGAAAGGGGGACAAATTGCCATTCTCTCTGCTAGTGTGTGATGTAAAAGATATGCAGAATGGGTAAGTAATAAAGGAAACCTTAAATGAAATAAAGAAATACAAGTTCACCAAGACAAGAATGACATTTATACAATATTTTTAGCTAAACAAGAAACAAAATGTCTTATCACAATGCCAATAACCATTTTGTATAAGCCTCATATTAATTCAGTTTTGTATTTGGATTGGTTAACAGTGGAGTTGATTATGTTGAAACATACCTGATCTGCATCTCCTTGATGGCAGTTCAGCCAACTGGTGCCACTGCTCCTCTTTGAAATCATAGCATTCCACACTGCGTATAGCCTTAGGAGCCTGACCTCCAACAACTACCATTAGCTGAAAAGAAACCACATTACTGAACTCTGATATTGAAATTTACAGTATGCACATAATCTATAGACATTCACAAAATTCAGCCTTTCAGTGTAGATATATGAAAAAAATTAAAAAGTCATGAATTGCTAGAGAATCATAATGAAGATGTCACCTTAAACCCATCAAGGCTTTGGGCCTACCATTCCCTACGTCATTATCACTTTAGTAATGTGTAAACTGAAAGCAAAAGACTGTGTCCATTTTGGAACACCCTGTACAGGCTACCTCCTAATCTTAATATGTAGCAGGGTCGCTGATGTTATAAGGCGGTTGAGAAACTCTCTTCAGGTGGCATCAGCCCACAAGTTACCAGGGGCGGCAAAAAGCTATCTTCGGATTTGGCCGAACCCCTTGTGAAAGCTTTGGCTGAATACCAAACCTAATTTGCATATGCAAATTAGGATAATTAAGGGTAAAGAGATTCACACGTGCAGTGTATGGTGAAAATTTTTCAAAACTTCAAAATGTGACAAAATATCATGTGATTTAAAGGCTTTGGTTTGGCCAGGAGCATGATTCGGCAGAATACTGCTGAAAAAGCTGAATCTTGGCTGAAACCCGAACCTTATCCTGGATTCAGTGTATCCCTAAAAGAGAGGAAATTGCAATTGCACTCTCTGCACTAGCGATGAAGCAAGGAACCTGCTGCTTATATTAGATTTTGTTATCAGGACTTTCACTTGACGCACAAAATCACTCTCTATCCTATATTTTTTAATGAACTTGAACTACACTAACTAGTGCCTGCTAAAGATAATGGTTAGAGGTTTATCTATAAAATAAAAAAACAAAACATATGAAATAATGTTACCTTTGGCATGCTGACGGGTGTCCTTTGTCTGGTTCGGGCACTTTTTATCAATGTGCGTTGATCACCTGGGAGTAGGTGATACTTCATAGCTTCAATGAGGTAATCCTTGCAGGCACTGCTGTTTTTCACCAGTGTCTCTTCTTCAACCCTCTATAAAAACAATACCACAAACTGCATTATAGCAAATATTAACACAGTCCTTATTCTCCATTATTGCCTATTTTTTCATTTTATCTATTAAGACATGCACAAACTATGAACCATTTAAGGTAGAGAAATGACATCTTTCTAGTCAGTGGTAAGTAACTGTTGTAAAAGGTACTTCCATGCAATCTTACCTCAAGGGTTTGCGTTTGAGAATACACACAAGGTAAGGGTGAAGACACACTGAGCTACTTAGTAGCAGCTACTTGTCATGGCTACTAAACGCCAGAAAATTGGCAATACTAAGAATTGCTAAAACACACGTAGAGACTGTTATCAGTAAATGATCAGCATCATCTATTTTAGTTGCTGCAACAAGTAGCTGCTACTGGTAGCTCTGTGTGTCTTCACCCTAAGACAGACAACTGAACTGCATAAAAATGTAATGTGCACACCCACAGCAAAGAGAACTCTGCTGCAAACACAGCTTACAAAACATAAAATGATCTTTGTTTCCATGGGAATATAATCACTGAATAGGACATAAAAAATACACACAGTACAATGCAATAATGCAGCAAGGAAGTTACAAGATGATTTTTCTCTGTCACAGAAGGCATTTCTTGCTGTGCCATATTTCTGTCTTTGTTTTGGAATTATGAATTATAAAAAAAATAACACCGTTATATGTATAATATACATCAAGGAAGTTAAAATGACCGATGAATTTGAGGAAGTCACTCTATAGAGTGGTGGTCCTACTCCTTGGGTGAGGCTAAAGTTGGCCATACACATTCAGATTTAAGCTGCCGACTCAAGTCCTTCGGCAGCTTATCTGCCTGTGTATGGCGGACCCCTAATGGTCCTACCTGACCAAAATCTGGCTGAAAAGGTGTCGATAAGGCAGGTTTTTTTTTTCCTTCGGATCGGCTCACTGATGTAGTTCTCACTCCAACAGCTCCTATACCTGTTGTTGTAATAATAGGCCAAGTGAATTAGCACAATATTGCCCACCTTAGGTGGGCATATTGGGAGAAAACTCAGCTCATTTGGCAACCTCACCAAATGAGCGGATCCTTAAGGTGTATGACCACCTTTAGGGAGGGGAGATTTCTCCTCATCTCTGTACATAATCTTACCTCTACAATCATCTTACCTCTACAATCAGACGATAACTAGGTGGAGTTCAGATTTATCAGCTTATGGCAAGTTTCAAGAAGGACCCACTTTACTAAAAGGCTTGAAAGTTTGTGAATGCTTTAAAATGTTCTACGTGTGACCTAAAACATCATCCGATTTTCAAACAAGTCCTAAGTTTTTTCTGCAGGGGTGCCCGGCGCAACCAAGTAACACCACTGATCTCGGATATCATTTTATATATACAGATGAGAGATATATCCTTTAAATTTATATTGAGAACCAGAAAGCTCTAAGAAATAACAAAAAATAAATAAAAAGCAGAAAACCATAAAATATGAGTAAATGCGTTTAGAACATTTAAGTATCCAGGAAGCAGCAGTACATGCAACAGGATACAGTACCTACCTGTACAAGATAGTCCCGGGATAGCAGCGGGAGACGTACATGTTCCATGAGGTGAGACATATGCTCCTGCCGAACTTCTGTGTCATGATTTACCCAAACAATCACTGCTTCAAACACCTTTAGAGAATATACAATCAGTTAAAGCACCTCTGAAATTGCAATGCTTTCCATTACAGTTATGGAACAAGAGGCATTGACATGTCAGTCCTTGGTATATTAAAATATGAATATTAAAATAGTTCCAAATCCCACAATTCCCTGCACAGGTGATGTCAATAAGGAATGCATTGTGGGCTATGTAGTTCCTGCATGACGTCAATAAGCTGTGGAGATGTTGTTACAATTTGTAACATCAGCGTTTCAGTCCCTCCTCCCTTGCCAGGATTTCAAATGATACAGAAAGAGAACTGTTTTGCAGCTTAATTTCAGCATATAAAATTTACATTCATTCATGTTTTGAAGGAACAAATTTTGGTTTCAGAAGCCGGAGCTCCCCTATAAGTAAAAAAAAAATAAAAAAATGTAGCAATAATAATATTCTTATAGCCTCATATGAGAGCTTGATAGCTGCAAAAGAGAAATGCAAGTAATTCAGATATTAAAGATGCAGTTCCCCTTAAAAGGGTGGTTCACCTTTAAGTGAATATTTAGTATACTATAGAATATCCGATTCTTATCAACTTTCCAATCGTGCTTCATTTTTTAGTTTTTTGTTTTTATTTGCCTGTCTTTTTTTTTTTAATAATTGAAAACCCACAAATAAAAAAAATGAAGGCTAATTTCATATTTACCTGCCCACTTGATCCCATTCCTACCAAACTTCTACGCAATGCCAACCCCTGTCTTATTAAAGCCTGAACTTATCTATTCAATCTCTCGCTCTCTACTGGAATCTTTCCATCCCAACTGAAACATGCACTTGTAACCCCTATTCTGAAAAACCCCTCTCTTGATCACATTCATCTCTAAACTACTCGAGCGCCTAGCTTACAACCGACTGACACTATTCCTCTCTGACAATAACCTCATGGATCCCCTACAATCCAGTTTTAGACAACAACACTCCACCGAAACTGCTCTAACCCGACTAACAAATGACCTCTTATCGGCTAAAGCCAAAAAACACTACTCGCTACTAATACTTCTTGATCTCTCTGCTGCTTTTGACACTGTGGATCACCCTCTTCTCCTCCAGTCTCTCCGCTCTCTTGGCCTTCATGACACTGCCTTATCCTGGTTTTCATCTCATCTCTCAGATCGATCCTTCAGTGTCTCTTACAATGGTGAATTGTCTTCTCCCTTGCCTCTTTCTGTCGGGTTTCCTCAAGACTCTGTCCTGGGCCCCTTACTATTTTCTCTCTATACCTCCTCACTTGGCAAATGAATCAATTCTTTTGGCTTTCAGTACCACCTCTATGCTGATGATAATCAGATAA
This sequence comes from Xenopus tropicalis, assembly GCF_000004195.4. Lineage (NCBI taxonomy): Eukaryota > Metazoa > Chordata > Amphibia > Anura > Pipidae > Xenopus > Xenopus tropicalis. Next base: position 51,316,889 of record NC_030677.2, read on the forward strand.
ATCTTTCCTCTCCTAATCTCAACCCAGAGCTTCTAACTCGTGTCTCTTCTTTCCTGTCTGCTATCTCCACTTGTATGTCCCAACGTTACCTTAAACTAAACCTCTCTAAGACTGAATTGGTTATGTTTCCCCCATCAAACACCACATTGTTCCTGAGGTATCTATAAAGGTTAACAATTATACCTTCACCCCATCTCCCCAGGCCTGATGTCTTGGGGTTATCCTCAGTTCTGCCCTGTCCTTCACTCCTCATATCCAGTCACTTATCAAATCATGTAACTTTCACCTAAGAAATATTTCCAAAATACGATCATTTAACACCTAAAATGGTGCCAAAATTCTTATTCACTCTCTTATAATATCTCGTCTGGACTACTGTAATTGGCCTTCCCCTCCAAAGACTGTCCCCTCTCCAGTCCATAATGAATACTGCTGCCAGGCTCATACACCTCTCCAACCGCTCCTCCTCTGCCGTGCCACTGTGCCAATCTCTGCACTGACTTCCCCTATCATCCAGGATAAAATTCAAACTAATGACTCTCACATTCAAAGCAGTGAATAACTCTGCCCAACCCTACATCTCTGAATTTCTATAGATACCATCCAACCCACTTGTTACGCTCCTCTACTGACCTGCTCCTCAACTCCTCTCTCATTCCCTTGTCACACACTCGCATTCAAGACTTTGTCCCCCTTCTCTGGAATTTGCTCCCACAATCTGTCAGACTTTCTCCCAATCTCTATACCTTCAAGGAGATCACTGAAAAGGCATTTATTTAGAGAAGCTTACCCTAATTTAGTTTAACATGACCTCAGTGTGCTGCTAAAAGCAATACCCTGTGCCACACCTCTCACAACTCTGGTCTTGCCCATTCCCACACCTTGTGTCTCAACCCTTTCTTCTTGTAGATTGTAAGCTCTTTTGTGCAGGGCTCTCTTCACCTCAGTTATTGATTTCTTTGTCCAATGTATGAAACCCACTTATTGTACAGCGCTGCAGAATATGCTGGTGCTTTATAAATAAATGTTAATAATAATATTGTCTCAGAATAGCACTTTCTACCACACACAAAGTTAATTTAAAAGTCAGTAATAATCTTTACTTTTTAAGATCAGCTATTATTTATGTCTGCACCCTGAAAAATGCTATCCGATTACTGGGGGCCACAGAAAGCAGACTCACTCTACAGGGCTAGTTTTTTTTTTAAATTTATTTCTTATTTAGGCCCTCTCCTATTAATCTTTAAATAGGTTATTGACACCCCTGACTGGCTTATTGGGAAAGTGGGACATTAGGTACTATCTAACAATTTAAACTCCAATCTGGAGAGCTGCAGAATAAAGTGTGCTAATTAAAACCACCAAAAGGAAAGGCCAAGTGCAAATTGTCTCAGAATATGGCCGTCTGTTAAGGTCAATGTGAACGCTTTAAAGTGGACCTGTCACCCAGATATAAAAAGTTGTATAATAAAGGTCCTTTTCAAATTAAACAAGAAACCCAAATTAATTTTTATATTAACACATCCAAACCCATTATAAAGGCATTTAAAAGTCACAGCTGCCAATCATATATTGTCTGCCCCGCCTTAGGCATAGAGGCGGGGTAAACAAGAACTTTAACTTTCAATTCAGCTCACACTTTCCCCCTCCCTCCTAACCATCCAATTGTGTAGCCAGTGCATGGGCCTGGGCATCTGGTCCCCTTTTCTGGTACACACACAAGATTTTGGGGTGATACAAAGCTTGCCTTAATTACAGTGTCCACAAAACAGCACCTGCCTATTTGCTGTGATTGTGTAATTCCAGGACTGAAGGAAACAAGATTTATATTACTTATATAGTGTAAGTGAAGTTTATTTTGCTTAACAAACACAATAGAAAATAGGGTGACAGGTCCCCTTTAAAGTATATTTAAGATCAGTAAAAAGGCGACGCGAAATAAATATCACCCAATCTATAAAGAAATGATTCCTCATGCTACAGTTTCCCTCAGATTTACTTTATGTCATGCTCATTAATACAAGCCATCTGCTGCTTCTGAAAACTGCCTCCCTCCTAAACTTTGTGTGCATTGCTCATTTGTCTCCAATAAGCTGCACACATTTAGGTCTTAACTGGAAAGTTTGTGTTATTATCAACTAAAGCAATGGTGGCCAAGACGACGATCGCTGTCCACCAGCTGATCCCCCGTGAATTTCTGGTGGACCGAGAAGAAGCCGGGGGATGCAGAAGTGCGCCGTGAATGCGCACCATACGCTGCATCTTGGGGGAGGAGTCATCGGTCGATCGCCGATGAAAAAAGTCTAGCCGCTCCTGAACTAGAGGTTACAGGACAAAATGCAGGCAAAAGATTTAGGAGCACTGGTAAATAAAGTAAACCCTTAAAGGAGAAGGAAAGGTAAAATCTAAGTAAGCTTCATCAGAAATACAGCCAAAAGAAACACACAATTTGTTCTCTCCTTTTTTGTAAACGTTCTTTGGTATGAAAATTCCTTTCTCAGAAAAATCCTTCATTCGTGGAGCCAGAGTCTGCCCAATTCTCTCCCCTCTCATAAGAATTCATAAAACTCACTCCCCCCACCCTTAGGAATGTGTAAACTGAGCTATAAGGCTATAAAGACCAAGCTAAAATGGCAGCTGCAATCTTAAACAGAGAAAGTTTCTAGGGCTCTTAACTCAGGTACGGTGATGCTTACTGCAGAATAAATATAGCTTTCTGGGTGGCACTAATGTTGAGAATCTATTGGCAGTAAAATGCCAAAATTACTTTCCTTCTCCTTTAAGGTGGCCGTACATGCTACAATTCCGATCTTTCCACAATCATTGGTAGTGGGAAAGATTGTTCGTCCACTCTACTAACGTTAAGAGCTAAACCGTCACATATGCAGGTAAAAACAGAGGAATTCTTAACTCCTGACAATTCAGCATTAATGTTACGATGTTCAGTCGATATCCAAGGCTTTTACCGATACTGGTCGCCTTGTCTCCCGTTTCGTACGATAATATCAGTGAGTGATAGCCCACCTTTAGCTACAAAGGGGTGTGTATAGAAAGCCTCAGCCTTCTAGTATTTATTTATATATATTATATATATATATATTATATATTATATATATATATATATATATATTAAAATTACCCTTTATGTAACCTAACCTGCATCCCCCACACATAAGTTCAATGCACAAGTTTTTTAAGCAGTTTTATATATTTGGATAATTCTGCTGCCTATTAGAATAGAAGTTATGATTGTCGCTTTGGGATTTTTCACAGTATTGGTTTCCTTTCAATCTGTGAAATCAGATACGCCTGCGTAAAAAAAAAAAAAAAAAATATATATATATTTTTATTTCTTGATGTTCAAATAGTGTTTATACATCTCTTCTACATAAGCCAAACTGAATGGGCTCATGTAAAAAGGGAGGTATTTTACCCTTTTAAATCACCAAGTTGACTGTCATGGTTGAAATATTATATCCTTATTAGAATTCAGCACTGGAATTAAGCAATGTTTAAAAGCTAAGCACACAATCTCTGTTCATGATCAAAATTCCCCAAGGCAATGGAAACACATGGCATTTTCTTGGTAATGAAATAGCACTGAATATAAAAGAACTAGCACCACAACCCCGCATGGCTATTTTTAAACTTAAATCGTAATCTTCACACTATCTATTTCTCTCACAGTTTCTGTTAATACTATAATGAGACAATTCAGCTCTATTGTTACTCTCTTACCATGAAAAATAAGTATGGGAGGGGGAAGAGAGATATAGATCTTTATAACAATAACAAATTCAAACATTTCCCTATTTCAGCTTTGCAGCGTACAACAGAAAAGACAAGGATAGCAAATGCAACGGTGACAAACAATCTTGTGTGTCTGGATGAGTGAATGCGACCACCCAACCAATCCGCAACTTTAGCACCAGTGCTTTCTTGCATATTACCCTTTTGCACTGGTGCGCCACTACATGGAACATTCTTGGGGGGGAAGGTTACTGTTCATTGTTTTCTAAACATGCAAGAAAACACCTTAGGGCAGTGGCACACGGGGAGATTTAATCGCCCACAATAAATATTCACTATTGGGGGCGACTAATCTCCGCGACATGCCATCCCACCGGCAAGAATGTAAATTGTTGGTGGGATGGTATACAAATCACTTCCAAGGAAACTTCAGGCGACACGTATGCCATCCTACCAGCGATTTACATTCTTGCCGGTGGGATGGCATGTTGGGGAGATTAGCCGTCCACAACAGTCAAGATTTAGCGTGGCGCGACTAATCTCCCCATGTGCCACTGCCCTTAGAAGTTTTTCTCCCCAGGGAGCCTTATTTATTTGCCTGTTTCTTCATGAGTGGTAGCTGCCATAAATAACCTTAGATGAACCAAGTTTAAGGACATTTAGCAAATAAAAAGGGTTTACATTAAAAACATCATCTGCCTTTACATTACATTTTTTTTTAATAAAGATTGTTTCATGCATGTATGTATGTACAGTATACATACTATACAAAAACAGACATCCAAGCCCCTTAAGTCATTTAGAGAATCTGCCATTACATTGCAACATGGCAAAGCATTTTACAGACTTTCCGCCATCACTATGAAAACACATATGCATCATTTTTAACTTTTTCAATTATAATTCTCACTGGCTATGTGTTTATGTGGGTGCATGCATATTGTGATTAGGTGTACAAGTACTTGGAGGAGCTGTCCTTTGTGAATGTGGAGGAAAGTGCTATCTGCTACCAACAGAGATCAACAGAACTCAAGGTTTTTTTCTTTCTCCTTGGTAATTACACAAAAAGCAGAGTTGAGAAATCCTTACAAAAGAGATGGGAGAAACAGCATGTTTGGGAGCTCAGAGTAAGTGAAAAGTTAATTGCCTGTTTCTGTAACAAAGTTAAACATTAACTGTTTGTACTGGCCTACAAGGGATTATCAAGGAAAATACAGTATATACATAGTGCTTATGGTAAATAGCCATGCACTACTGCCCAGGACATGAAGATAATAAAATCTGAATTTTAAATACTTAATTTCCTTTTAGCCTCTACAACAAATGGTGCAGTTCAGAATGGTACTGTAGGCAAAAGGGTCACAAAAGTTAAAATGCCTTTGCAGAAGAAATACTGCACGTGGGACTTTTCGACTGCTACAGTACTTTTGCAGAGAAGAATGCCAGTCAGAGTACCCTTTACAGTGTCTCTCCCCTTCCCATAGAAAAGAGAAGGAAATGCTCATCCTATGACTGACGCAAGTGGTGAATGGCTGGTTCCTCTCAGGAATGTGGGCATCTGCGTTTCTGTGCAACGTCTGCCTGTCAGTGCCTGTGTCTGCCATTAGGTGTTTACCACACTTTTCTACAGGCAGTGGTGACAGGTTATAAAGAGTTCTCTTAACAAAGTTGTTCTACACGGAGGTCAAAATGCTGCCTGTGCCATAGCCCTAAAAACTTTTTATTTGGTCATAAATAAATTCTAACTTTTATATCTGTAAAACAGAACATAAGAGTCAACTTATAATAATGGAAAAAAGAAGGAATACCTTTTCCTCTGAGACGACAGTGAGCTTGTCGCTAGCAATTAGGCTGCATACTTGCTCTATTCCAAGATTAAGAAATTCCTCTCCAGTCACGATATCAGAAAAGTGCTGTTCTGTTAAAAGAAACCAAATAAATGAGATCTGCATGGTTCATACTGTTAGCACAGGTGTATCTCAGCACAAAAACATAAAACATCAATAAGAATGAGATCTGACAGAATTAGCAGCGTCAGACAGTTCCCAATAAAGTAAACAGCAGGAGCAAGATGTAGTTTTGGGTAGTTTCCTGTCAGCTGAAACACAACAGCATATGCATTGTGTGCCGAAAAGGGGTGCTATATTATATATATATATGCTATGTTAAATTTACTATGGCTCTGTGATTTAACTTGTCCCATTCTTGCAGCTGCAATACAGAACTGATTACTTGCAGTTTGTTCCATACAAAAAGCAGCAAAATTCCCAGTATGCCACTGCCCTAAAAGGACTCTACAAAGCCAAGATGCTGTGCCTAGGTTATCAATCTGCAAAGTAAATTAGGCATTATACAATTAGGTGCATGCCTGTGCCCCAACATGGATGCCCACACCAGAAGCTTCCTCCCAGTGCGGGTGGCATAGTGCTTGGGATGTGTATTTTCTTGCAAAATAGCATGGCTGTCTACAAACTACCTCTGTTGGGGGAAACAATTTTTCTATAATAGGAGCCTTGCAAGAGCTGGGCTACAACAAACCTCTCTGCCTTTATTCTGCTCTGTCCAGCATAAAAATTCAAAATGACTGCAAATCTTCACATTTACTGTTGCTCTCATTCTTAGGTCCTCTACGATTTATCATCCATTTTTTTTTTTTTTTTTAAACTGCTCCATCAACTTCAAACCTAAGCGTAGTGGCATAATTATAAAGTAGGCACACCCCACAACTAAGGAGGTGTCTGGGGAAACAGGGGGCTGTAAGTAACTACAACGCATGAGAAATAGTGGGTGACCTGCTTTTTAATGTTGTGGGGCACCTCTGATTTCCTGCAAAGGGGTGGGGCCATACAAATGTTTAAGGACACCAAAAGTAATGCACCTGCATAAGAGCTGGAGAACAAAAGTTGTCAAAAATGTAAAAACCACACAAAAAAAAACTCTAAAACATGACGTTCAATTGAAAATTGTCTTAACATTCTCTACTCTATGGAAAGTGTAAATTTGAACAACCCTTTAACCATACAAAACCCCTATCCAAACAAATTCCATTTCTGTGAGACAAATATCACTTAGATTCTTCCATCAGAGACCAATTCATCTGAGGCAAAATCATGAGCACTGCAGACTCTGCTTGTAGTTTCTGGTTAAGTATTACTAGAGAGAGACCCAACCTCCCAAGGTCACGGTAGAATTATTTGTTAAAGCAGCCTTTGCTGGTTACGCAGAACTGTACATTACAGAGATTCAGAAAAACACCCAGAAGAAATGAGCCATAACAACCCAGGATCAAGCACTACATGAGCTCCATTAACACATATCTATACATGTACACTACCCGAGTGAACAAATCCTTATTTACATCAGGCTTAATAACTCTAATTTTCTCAACTCATCCATATACATACATCTAACCCCTGGCACCATTTCTCCCTCTTCAATTTGTTACAACAACCCTAGACTGAAAACTCATCACCTCTAGTTCATTCTCACCAGCTATGTGCAAAACATGTCAAAAGCAAATTTGATCTGGTAAGTCAGAGCATCACCTCTGACTCCTCTAATGACATTTTGCCCATGAATGCCAAGCCCCAGTTCTTCGGCCTCTTTCTCCCTGACTGAAGTTATATGTACATTTTTGTTCTTCCACAAAGTGGAATTGCTATCTGGTTGCTAGGACTTAATTTCTCTATCAAACATGAAGCAGTTCAGAGGTCATAATAGAAGCTCAAAAAGAAAGAAAGAAGGATATTTATGGCATTGTTTTATTCTGTGCTTGTAACGACCCAACAATTCAATGAGGAAATTCATTGTAACAGATAATATGACTATAATAAAGATGGGGCATTTTAAAATCTACAATTGCATGTTAACAGAGGGGCAGCTTTCATTTGTAGATCAAGTGACAAAACCTATGCTAATACTTGTTTAATGGCAGTTTCTGAAGCACAGAGCTGTGAAAAAACTATCTTTGTATGCAGGTATGGGAACTGTTATCAGGAAACCTGTTACCCAGAATGCTACGAATTACGGAAAGCCTGTCTCCCATAGACTCCATTTTAATCAAATAATTCAGATTTTTAAAATTGATTTCCCTTTTCTCTGTAATAACATAACAGTACCTTGTACTTGATCCCAACTAAAGTATAATTACTTCTTATTGGAGGCAAAACAATTCTATTGGGTTTCATTAATGTTTTACTGTTTTTTAGTAGACTTAAGGTATGAAGATCCAAATTACAGAAAGACCCCTTATCTGGAATACCCTTGGTCCCAATCATTCTGGATAATGGGTCCTATACCTGTAGTATAATTAATTTAATAAATACAGATCATGGGCAACATTCATAATTTAAGATAGGAATTATTAAAACTAAATAAGCACAACAAAACTTGCTGTGCTTTCACTGGCAACACTTTAATAACAAGTTACTGGGACCCAGTGCAAAATCTACTTACCGTATATACTTGAGTATAAGCCGAGGTACCTAATTTTACCTAAGAAAACTGGAAAAACTTATTGACTCGAGTATAAGCCTAGGGTTGGAAATGCAGCAGCTACTGCTAAGTTGTTTTTTTTTTTTTTTTTTTAACTGTCAGGCAAGTTTGGGAAGGCTAAGGAAGCTACCATACTAAGTATCAAGTACTTGCCATCCTGCTGTGTGTGCTCCCATCGCAATGCAGCATGTCTCCCAGCACAACTGCCGGGGGCCCAGCAAACAAAAGGGAAACCTTTTCCCATACACCCTGCACAACAGCCTAGAACACCCGACACATATTCTGTAGCAGCACTGGGGTAGCAGGCATGCAAAGAAGCATACATGTAGGGCAGAGCCTTGGCAACCACCAATCTGTAGATTACAGCAAATGCCAGAGGGGCTGCTGTATGATGAACAGACAATCACTATTTATTTTGGTAAGTGGGGTTATTTTTGGATTTCCGGTCTGGACCTTGCAGCAGGAGAGGGGACCCCATTGCACACCATAGGTATGGAATTATGAACGTTCAGGGGGGTTATTCTTGCCAAATAAAAGAAACCAACTGACATATATAAACATACCGGTATAACCTCTCCCACGGAAAAACCATATATCCAATCACAACTCCACTTCTTCCCCGCTGCACACAATACACAGGTAGGTAAACAGGGACAAATGACCATTGTACCTTACATGGTACAATCAATTAACAGAAACGTTAGGAGATCCCCTAATACCTGAATGATTTGAGCTAAACAGACAGTGTGCAGGTTGGTAGTAAGGCAATGAGGTTAAACCCAGTTATAAAGCCCCACACACTTTTTGCCAGACATTCCCCACTGGGCACAGAGAAGTGCGGATCGCAGAGCGACTTGGCAGTGATACTGACACTAAAAAACTACTCTTCAAAATATGAAAGTACATTAAAAGTTACCTATAGGTCATGTTGATGGTTTTTTACCGATAGCTTTACTTTTGTAAGTAATTGTTACTTGGGGTTCCTAAACCAGACTGTTTTGCCAACCTGACTGTCCCTTCTCAGCCTGTCAGTTATAGCTTCTAATGCGAAGAACTTCTGCTGTACAAATATGGCAGCCCCCTCATAGAGGAACATGAGCGGTCAGATAGGTAATGTAAAAGCTTTGGACATATACTTTTATGATAACATTATAAATAGGGTGCAAAGATAATGTTATGATAGATATAAACAAAGGTTTAATTTCTGGTGTCAGTATCTCTTTAAGCCCATTTCTATTTAGCCAGGATGACAGAGAAATAACAGAGAATAATGCTATTCTTCTTGTTTACAAACCTGGATAAAATGATTTTTTGGTGTAGTACCAACATCTTCTTACTGTTTGTTACTATAAGCACTACTTGCCTGCATAGCCGTTAGCCTGGTTTAACAGATCTGTGCATGCATGCATGTCGGCAAATGCTCTGATTCCTAAACAGTTGGATGGGTGAAGCTGAGATTCCAGGAATTCACAGCAAGTCTTCTTAACGTCTTGAAGCTGCAGGAGGCCAGCTGCTGGCAGTAGGACCTGTAGGGATATCACAGAACAGTCAGATGCCTGAGAGGCTAAACATATGCATATACCGTACACATGAAGTAAGGAACCATGAACCAAAAGATTATGCTCAATGGATTTCATGTAATAAAAGGTGCAATGTGTTTTTAAAATGGGGAATTAGAAAAAAGTTTACATTACCTTGGTATTCTGTGCATAATCACAGCTATTTATAAACTTGTGTAATGATTCTATGCAAATGATAAGAAGTGTAAACCTGACATAAAAATGTGTTCGCTTGTAAAAAGCCAAACCAGTGTTGACTGCCGTCACTATTTACATAGCATTTTACACCACTTTCCTGCAAGAAATTCTTTGTTGCCTGAATTTATTCCCTTTGACTTCAAAGTGTTAAACCAGATTTAGAGTGTTGTAAAAAAAAAGCATTATTTTCAGCATAAAAGTGAATGTACACCTGTATAAATGTAAAAAGAATGTCCATATATGGCAAAATCTAAATTATTTGACACCACCCTTTTTCATGTAAAATAGATATCCCCAGGTCTGAAAATTCATACCAATTAATCAGCAAGTAGCATTTTCCAGTTAAACATTTGATTGGTTGCTATAGGTTACTAGACCTAATACAAAACTTTTTTTTCCCCATTATCCCCTACGGCTTATCTAGCAGAGACAGAAGTCTCTCAGTTTACTCACCCACAGCAACCAATCATATGCAGGTTTGCATGTTTTATTATTTCACTGCATTAGGCTAATGAATGCTATCTACTGCCATAGGGCTAGGTTAACGTCTCCCATGTTGTTAAGTAAACCCCAGATCCTCCTCCTGGCCCATACCACAGGCATTCAGCTGATAAAAGCAGCACCTCTATAAAAAAATATTAAGACATGTTAAAAAATACTCTAACGTATTTGCATTTACGGAGCACTAAGCTAACATACACACAGAAATGCAAGGTGTTCACATTGTTTCAACCAGTACTACTCACACTGATACTGCTCTAGTCACTTCCATTGTAAAAAGTATTCAGCTTTATGACTGACAGGCAGCTAAATTATCGTTTTTATTACAATTCATAAGACATTACTGACCAAAGCGCTCTTACAAGGGAGCATGGTTAAAATCCCTGAAAACAATAAACTAGATATTGATGCAACCCTCAAAGTGCACACCCCTTTTACCATGTGATGCCCAGGCTGGGAACAAAGAGCCATTTTCATCCAGAATGACTAATATCTGCCTTTATTTTCAAGAAAACATTGCAGATTCCAGGTGAATCTTTTGCCCAAGTCCCTAAACAACAGAGGCTGACTAGGGTGCTTAGTTTTGCCACACATAATCCAGTTTTTCTGGCAGCTGTTTAAACAACAAACAACAAATTTGGCCTGCCACATTTGTATCATAACTTTATATAATATAAAAATAAATTACCCCCTGTAGTAAAATATGAGGATATTAAAAGTCACCTCAGAGTAGAGATCTATATGATGAACCACAATAAAATCACTTTTCCCTCTTGCAACTAAACTTTGGGTTTCACAAGACGATTTATTTTCTAGGCATTAGCTCACATAGAGCACACAAAGCGTTGGCTCAGCTATAACCTGCCTGCATTTTTTAGGCAGGTGGAGAGAAGCAGATTGGGCTTTTCTGCAGTTCTGGGTATCTGCACTGACAAGTACAGCTATCGCCACTTTGGAGTGGAGCAAAGAATGGACCGAAATGTGAAAATGACAGATTTCACATTTTTAGGGTCAATCTTCGCTCTGCTCCATGTACCTGCACTCAAGCAGAAGCTTTACTTGTCAGTGTTGATACATGAAGCTGTGGGAGAGAGTGGATCCTCTTCTCTCCCCTGCCTATAAAACGCAGGCTGAGAGCAGTGGAGCCAACACTCTGTGTGACCTTGCCCTTAAAGGAGAATGAAAGGCTAATAAAGAGTTAATCTCAAGCTGCAGGCATACCTTCAGTTCTCTCAATAGTGCCCTTAAGTCTCCCCATATTTCTCCCGTTCAGATGATCAGAAGCCTCATAGGAAAAAAAACCGCTGAGCTCTGTAAAGATAGTTCCCATAATGCCACGCTCCTGCACCAAGGACCAAGATCGGTGTACATGCTCAGTTAGTAAGACTATGAGGAAGCTTCCTGCTGACTGGCTCAGATCCACATTCCTAGGGGGGGGGGAATTCTTAGCATTTTTGAGAGAGGGGAGCGAGGAGAGAGCGGTGCGTCTCTGGCTCAGGAAAACAAAGACAACAAATCCTGTATCTTTTGACAGAGAACTCAGTGCAGCTAGCTGTATGTGACAATCGAACTTAGCCCGACTCCTTCCTATACAGAAGGAAGGCTAGGATCGATCGTAAAATAGTGGATTCTGCCCTGCATCGCAGACCGGAAGCCAAGTTTTAGCAGGTATTTTCTAATAAAGCATTCAAAATAATAAATGGTGTGCAGGATAGGGCAATTATTGGGGCATCTATAGAATAGATTTTTTACTTTTAATTTTTAGTGTTACTTTTCCTTTAAGAATTCACAGAATATCAGTTTTTTAATCCCCCCCATTGACTTGGTTTCTAATTCTGAAATATGACTCTTTCAAAAGATAAATTAAAATCAGTTATACTGTAATTAACCTGATCACTTATCTCCATAGGTAACAATTTTTCTAGTGGAATCTCCTTATCCATCCAGCTTTATTGCATGCTACTGAGCCACGCTCTGCTGGATCAGTGCTATTCTCTGAGCAGAGTGCTCAGGCAGGAAACAAAGGGAAATCAGGCAAGAACAGAACATTAGTCTTAATATGGGGAATTGTGTGACATAAAAACAAAAGGACTGAAACTATGAGATACCTTAAGATAACCCATGCATATAAACTTACAGCCCTGTACTGTACATTATATTTACAGTACCAAGGTCTGATCAAAGGAAAGATAGATCCAGCAACTTGAAAAAAAACTAACAAAGAAACCTTTGGGCAAAGATAGTAAACACTGCAAAGAACATTCCAATTCTTTTGTATTTTGCACCCCTTATATGGCTTTACTTTATGGAAAATGACACGTAACATAACATCAGCACAATTATCTTTCCTTGTCTGCCATAGAACACATGGTATTAGCCTTTCTGATTTGGTTACAAAGAGAAACTCTCAATTAGCAACAAAACCAGTCCTGCAAGAATCACTGCCTTGTTATTAAGAAACACTTTTTGTAGCCCTAATTATCTGCTATGTCATTTAAAATTTTACTGCAGGAAAAAGTGAAATTTAGAATTACCAGTTTGGAAATTGCAGCTCTGCACACCCCAGGAAGCCATTCCTCCTAATGTAAAAACATTAGCAAGCCGCAAAACTCTTGTGCCATTTATGTTTAATAAAAGAATTGTTAAAATGCTCTAAAATGTTGTAATATGATAGAGACACCTGGGATAACACTGTCAGAGCTGTCAGTAGCTGTCTCTCTCCAAGAAAACTCACGTATGCAAAAGGATAAGGATCTCAACAGCTGAGAATACAGCCTAGTAAAGCATGAAGAACTGAAAGGTGCTGACCCTGCAACTGCCACAAGGCCATGCAGCAGTTAGAAAACACCCCCTGTTGTGCAGAAAGTTTGGTGACAAAACCATGAACATTGACAATAGTTTAGTAAGCTTTCAGCTAAATCCCTAAAAGCCTTTACATAGCATTGACGCCTAATGGGTTAGTCCTGGTACTTTTCATACACAGTTTTTTTCTTTTGCTTGTTTAAAGGTGATTTTGTAAATCAAAAAAAAAAAAAAAAACTAACTGAAAGTCCCTTATTTTAGAGGTCCAATTAATATATTAGAATACCATCAGTAGCAGCTTTGATTACATTTATTAGATACATATAATTTATGGGCTACTATTTTTCACGGTTGATAGGGTATAATTAATGATTATAAATGCCCCCCCCCCCCCTTACCCTATTCATTTCTATGAGATTTTCACAAGAATATTCATCAATAGGTGAAAGCTAGAGTTCACCATTTGATAAATACGCTTCCAAAAAATCCCATAAGAATGAATAGAGGGTGAGTGAGTTTAATGTATTAAGCTCTAAACTCACATTTTGATAAATCTGCCTCTTAGTTTCTTGCAGATTGAACATGTGAAAAACAAATTGCACTTGCATATGGTCTTAAATTGCGGCATGCATTAATGTGGCCCTTTAGCCTAATCTGATGGATTGTGCTCTGTAGAACATTGGGGAACCTGTAGTTGGAGCCCAGGTGAGTATGGAAGTAATTCCAAGGCCCCTCTTGAACCCCGGCACCACAATTTAGATGGTGCATTCTGAGTAACAAACAAAAATAAATAAACTATGCATTACTTTTTGCAACAAATAAGGGACCTGGCCCATCCTAGCACTATCCTAGCAAAGTGAATCCGATGGCGATTTACTTTGTTGCTAGTGGGATGGCATTTTCATCTCTGTGGGGCATTAGCCTAAAATGAAAGGACACAATTTATACCTTGGTTTTTTGGAAATTTAGTTTTTTCTTTTGCACAACAGGATACTTGCATAAAAAATACCCACATATGCATGTTTTACCAGGACTACTAAAATGCTACCTACAGGATATGAGAGCAGAAAGCTTTGTGTCTTGAGCTGAACAACAGCAAGTAGGTGGATGTTTTCACTAAATGACGTGAATGTGCACCAATTTTCAGGCATGGATTTTCTGCCTAGTTAATTTAGATTGCTCTCCTCACTGCCTATGCATATATAGTTGTGCCTATACATAGTTTTCTTATTGCATACAATGCTTTTCTATAGTCGGTTAATTAACGTTCCTAATTTTTTTTTTTAGTTACAATGTTAACATTGTGCCAATGTCCACTGAGGATTGATGCAGTTAATTTTCCCACAATAGTGGTTATATTTTATATAAAAAATTTTAATAGTTATTTTTTTTTGTCATAATAACTACTGGAAAGACAACACTGAAGAATAGTTCATACAAATCATCAATTTAATTATGCCTAAATACCAATTGTTTTATTTTTATATCAACTGTTATCAATTACTCAACTTATAATACAATACATTTCATTAATGGGCACTATTAAATTTGTAGCATTATTTTATATACCACTCTCTGGGTAGCAATAGAAATGTGTGTACATTTTGCCTTTGGTAGGTGAGAATATTGGAACTAGACTAATAAAACAGCTTACATGATGAGGATGTAATAACAGGTGAAAAGATATAAGTGTCTGGTGATTCTTTATTGCTAACATTTCTGGGGCAAGTCATTATTGCAAACTATTGTACTTTAATAAACATATGCCATAGTAATACTAACTGCTTTGGTTTGGAACAAAACAAATAAATGCCAATATTTAATTACATTCTGTTAAAGCTTCAATACCTTCAAACTAATCATGATGAAACATCTAGCAGATAAACAGGTGAATCCAGAGAGTCAAACCTGGGATCATACAGGCCAAGCAGCAAAGAATAAGAATATTTCTATTTAAACTGAAAATGGGCGAGACGCAACATGACTCAGGCTGTTAGTCATTAAGTCAAGGTGGCTATACCCAGCAGAGATGTTTTTCTATGAAAACAAATCATACAGTTGTTTCTGGTGCCAGGGGCATGTTAGTCACAGGGGAGCTGCAAGGGACTGTAAATTGGTGTTTCATTTTTAGTAGCTATGGAAGGAAACATAAATCTAATATTGGAAAATAACTACTTGCAGTTACAACCCAACAGCCTATTAGAAGAAAGTAGATATAAACGCATACTTAAATAACAAACAGGCAACCAATTCATAAGATGGTGCATAAAAACAAATTATTTCAAAAAACAATTTGGTCCAATAGGAACCAAATCAAGTGCCAATATTACAGAACTCTTCAAGTTCTTACTGAAAAAAACACAAAAATTCAGAAGGACAAATGTCCTAAAAACCCGCACATGCAAACATTATCCATTAAATAGCTGTATCCTGTTGGCCAACCTGTCGAATTACAGTCTCTTGGAGGGAAGGTTTGGGTCGTCACATTCATCCTCATCCAAGAACCCTTGTTTTTTTAAATTGCATCCCAGAACAGCTGACATTGTGCAGTTATATACTGTATCCACCCACATATTATTGGTTTTCATCATGTTCTGACCCTGTGGATTTTAGAAAATGCGTCCTTATATATGTGGTAAGTAGCAATATGATTAAAGCCAGTAATATGTGGGTGGATGTTTATCTGCACAATAAGAACTGCACATGCATGCCAGGTTTTGGGGGGATCCCTTTATAGGACATTTGTGCCACTATAGGCACTTTATTTGGTTCCTTTAGGACCAACAGTATATACACTTGCGGGAAGGAATGCCACACATGACTCTTATAAGTAATCACCCAGCACAGAAGCTAATTAGATTATTAATAAGGCAGATACATGTGGGAACTTGTTAGTAAACAACATTTATTTTGGCACAATATTAAGGCTCATGCACATATTCTTCACATGCAGAGAAGTGACTGAACTTGATAGGGTAGCACGTCATTAATACAAATGACAAACTTTGTGTGCCATGAGTCTAAAACCACATTTATTGAAATAATAAAATATTCAGTGAAAAAGCTACTACATCAAAAAAATGTTGCTATTCAGAAACTATATTACTACAGTTGTTTACATATATATGTATATAACAATTAATGATGTGAATCACAGACAAACAGCAATTGCTCTAAAGCTGGCCATACATGTGCCGATAAAACCCAGAGCCTCCAAGCCAAGTCAGCAGCTTATTGACCTCTGTTTCAGACCTTTGTGACCTTGTCTGCCCAACTGACATCAGATTGAACAATGGACAGATATTGGGCAGTTATACATACCCTTCGGTAGATCTCCATCTATAGGCTCTCAGTATGATCCAATCGTTGGCCCAGAGGCCACACTATTGATTCAGCCCAATCTGACCCAGTGCCTAGGTGGCCAAATCATGCAAAGATCTACTTGTTTGGCTACACACAAACAAATAGTTCTTGTAATGTATTTAAGGAGAACTAAAGCTTACCAAAGAAGTAAGGTAAGAAATGCTGCACATTGTTTTATGGACTTCTGTACAAGCCCAATGCCCCCACAGCCCTTAAAGGGGACCTGTCACACGAATAAATAATTTTAAATCTTTTTCTATCAGGTGAGTTGAGCAAAATAAACTTTACTTACACTATATAAATTATTTAAATCTTGTTTTCTTCAGTCTTGGGTTTCACAATCACAGCAAACAGGCAGGTGCCATTTTGTAGACACGGTTATTAAGGCAAGTTCTGCATCACCCAAAAATCTCTTGTATGCACCAGAATGGGGGACCTGATGCCCATGCCGAGGCTACACAATAACAGACGGTGAGGAGAGAGAGGGAATGTAAGGAGCGCAGTGACATCTAGGAAGTGCAGAATGGAAAGTGAAAGTAATTGCCTGTCCCACCACTATGTGTCCCACCCACTACTCAGACATAGAGGCAGGGCAGGCAATATTTGACTGACAGGTCAAATTTTTAAATACATTTATAACAGGTATGGATGTTTGACTAAAAAAACAAACAAAAAAAAAATTGGGTTTTATTTGCCAATGACTTTCATTATATAGCTTTTTTATGTTTGGGTGCTAATTTACAGTGCATGCTCTGTGCTGCTGTCAATTACCCGAGCTAAAGGTCCAACTTACACTATACTGTATATACAGCATATAAATGCCACAATACAAGGCATCAGAATTATTTAACAATCAGCCCTGTAGCATTAGATTCTATGACATGTTAACTTCATTTTCTGCATGATGATTTGCTGACCCCTAAGCTTAGCTTCTCAAAAGCTGCCCAGATGCAGTGAGCATGTGTGTGCCACCACTGACACCAACAAAATTAAAGATGGTGATCCCTTGCGCATAAGACAAGAAATGCCTGTCCATATTTGTTTCTAGGATTTAGTTTTCCTTTAAGTGGCCGATTCCAACAGGAGCCAGTAATTTCCATTGTACTACCGATAACAAATGTGAAGTAGGAGAACAATGTAGGGTTCAAAAATCACATCCAGCGGGCTAGTTCCCATCAATAAACACAGACTCCAAGTGTTTCAGGTGATAAATGCAGCTATAATGGATCAAATCATGAGGATTATCTCAAAAGGACAAAACCAATACACAAAAGCTGCGACTGCAGCTGTATTTCCAGGTGTGGAACAAGGGGAAATATATTTCTCTTGGTTCTAATATGACAAAGCAACTCTGGCACCAAAATAGTTAACAGCTGAACAGCAGTCATTTATTCAGAGGGAACAGTTGTTGCTGGGCACAATTCCCATGTGTTATAAGTGACAGTGGTCTGTAAATTGCCCAGTGGCAAAAAAAGGGTATAAAGGTGGTGTTCAGTGGGACTCCAAAGCATACATAGGTTACATAGTGCATTATTCACTTGCCCTTTGGGCTTTAATAATTAGCTAGTTAATTATCAGTTAGCTAGGATATATAATGGAGGTTTTAACAGCATATAATAAAATTAAAACTGGTCCTACTTACTTTATAATTCATAAAAGCTGTAGTTGTTCTCCACCTCTAGCCCATGTGTTTTGTGAGTGAGTTCCTTGGTATTGCCACCACATTCTTACATATTTCCCTTATAAACTGACATTTTCATTCATTCTATTTTTTAGCTTATATACCTTGGCAATAGACGTTTATAATAATGTATAATAATGGGTTAGAATACTATTATAAGAATATGTGCTGAAAATTGTTATTTTAGCAAGAAACATCTATATTTAATGTAGATCATAAATATTATAAATGGCTACAATTGTAGCAACACAATCTTAGTGCTATACTGCTAATGTAACTTTAGAAAAAGGGACTTGAAAAATATATAATGCATGAAAACATGAGTAAATAATACCTGAAAATCACATCAAACTCTTGGAACAAATTACTTTAGCCATAATAAGCATACCTAAATTAAACCAATTGCATTGCAATAATATGCGATTGATTAATATGAAACATGCATTCTAGGCCTTAACGTGGCTGTCTATGCCAAGCGCCAAGGTCTTTGCCCAAACTGGCTTATACAATTCAGTTCGGGATCCAGCCTTTTTCGGCAGGATTTGGGTGAATCCAAGTGTCTGGCCGAACTGAAGCATATGCAAATTAAGGATTTGGGCAAATCTTTTACAAAGGGATTGAGGTTTGGTTGATCGCAAAAATAGTGGATTCAGTGTATCTGTACTGCCCCATAGAAAACTCACTATGTATGGCCATCTTAGTCCACCCATCTACTCATTAACTGAATGAAGTGAGTCACTGGTCAATTTGACAATATGACCTGAGCCCTATAGTCGCTTTTGTAGTTTCTCAGTTACTACAGTTTCCTTGCAGCCAGTGTATACAGCAAAAACATTTTTGCACACATATAAGTTTGCTGCATCCATCTCTGTGCTATTAAAGGGTACGATATACGATTTAAATAAGACAAAAACGGTTTTAGATACATTTAGAAAGTATAAGATTCCACAGAGTTTAATATAGAACAGATGCAACAGATGGTTGCAAGCTCAGTTGTCACAGTGCAGCTGTTCAGATAATGGTTCTTGTCCCTTTTAACAGTTATCACAAGTTGTTACTGACCTGAAAGGGCTAGGAACAAAAAACAAAAAAACAGGATGCAGTTATGAGTAAATGTAAGCAAAATGATTTGCACTGATTTAACAGACAAGAGCTAGCCACCCTGCTCGAGCTGCAAGAGTTGTAGTTGAACAAAAGCTTGAGGGCATCCCTATGACAACATGTGAGGAATGCAAGAAGTAGAACAAACAATAAAAGTAGAAGGTTATACAAGGAGCATCTCTTTACTAGCCATGCATAGCAATACCGTAGAAAACATTCATTGAAGTATTTTGCCATACTAAAAAATAGTTCAAACAACCCACTTGTTAGAGCATTTGCCACTTCTGACCCTATTTACACCCTACTATATTGGAAAAAAAAAAAAAACACATAAGAGCTATAGTTTTTCTAAGATATTTTTATAGTTTCTTCCTTGATTTCAATGGATTTGGTCCAGGTCAGCCTCACCTGTACATTTTCCTCTGTCACTTTGATCTCTGCCGTGTAAACATAATCCACAAGCATCTTCAGGGTCCACCCATCTACCTCCTTTATCCGGACTCGCTTTGCTCTACTCTCACTCATCTCACCTTCAAAAAAGAAAAAAGGTACCAGGTGTAAATCAGCTGCAGGTTTTGTTGATCAAGAAATGCAATTACTTCAGAAATATAATAAGCAATCTTGAGCACAGCAGCTACTAGCAGTAAGCAAATAAATGGCAAAGAAAGAGAAAGGGCTAGAATGCATGCTAAAAGTATAGGGCCGGAAGTCAAGGTAACAGAGATGCAGAAAAACAATGGATTGTGTGCAACGAGAAGAATCTTCATTTATATTTATTGCTGGAAGTTTAGATATTGTTCATGCACCTTTTCTATATAAGCCCAGTTAAATGTGCTCAGGTCAAGGCGAGCATCTTTCCTTTAAAATGTATTTGCATATAATCTAAAAATGCCAATTCCTTTTGTTTGTATTAAACTATGTATAAAGAGAATTTTTATTGGCATTGTATTTCCCCATTAAATCTGTAATGAATTCAAAAGAAGGAATAATTTAGTGTCATTCTACCTCCCAGTGCAAGCAGGAATAATGAGAACAGCATCATAAAAAACATGTATAGATATAATTAGTTGTAATCATAAAAAAGGACAATATAAATAAAAATGAGATTACATATATTTACAGATATGCAGTGTATTAAAGCCTTCTATACAAATCTATGGTGGAAAATACTGTGATGGGGGAATATTTATGGGTAATTCTCTATGGTGTACATAAGATGACCTGCCTTGACAGACTATTTTACATTTCATTTTACAGATTGAAAAATAGCATCAGCTCAGAATGTACTCTAGTTATTTTAATTAATTGGTGTTTTCCTTTTGAAGATTTGTATTACAAAACTTGGAAGTCTTCCATTCACAGCTAGAGAATGCTGATAAGTGTCGCACCATGTATGGTAAACACAATTAATATGCTTCAGTTCTGAAACCAACAGACAGAAAAAGAAAAGAACAAAGTGTGTTGAATAATTAGGCATAAATGCACTACGGCTTTGAAGTGATTATTAAGTTTAGACATTTATTTCAATGCTCTTAGACATTTAACACTGGTACCCTATGGCTACTTAGATGAAAAGTTTTGGATTTTTAGAAGCATCTGAGAATTAAAAGTTATGACCTAGTTAATCCCTAAATCAACCCAAAAAGGTTTGAATATCATCTTCTTCCCAGTTCCTTTTATACAGGTACTCCACTCAGTAGGGGTCATTTATCAACACTGGGCAAATTTGCCCATGGGCAGTAACCCATGGCAACCAATCAAATTGTTGCATTCATTGTTCTACCTGCAAATGACTGGGGAAAAAATGCAATCACTGGTTTTTATAGGTTACTTCTCATTTGGCAATTGAGCCCCAGCTATGTTTTGCAAGCCACCTGGTTCAAACTTCTCTGCTGTGTCACTGGGTCACCTAAGTTGCCACAAGGGTTCTAAGCCCCCCCTCGATACTTTGCTAATTCCTACCCAAATAAAAAAACCATGTTGCTGTGAGCTTTTAGCTATTTCGGGAAGCAGTGATCTAATGTGATTACACATACATACATAGTTTACCCACACCTGGTTAATTTCTCATCCTTCCAAGCTGGAAAAAATTCTGGACAGAACTGTGATTGCTGCAATTTATTCTTAAGCTCTAGTGACCAAGAAGGCGCTTTAATATTAATACACAAAAACAAAGAATAAAATGTAGTCTTATAAATGGTGCATAGTAACATTTATAAGTAACAGTTATAATCTGTGTTTAGTGTGGTGTAATTTCAGTCAAAAAAAGTAACCTCGTGTTAAATACAACAATATTAAAAGTCAGTTCAGGGTTCCATAACTAGGGAGATTCGGCCAAAAAAGTGGGTTTGGTGCATCCCTATCCCTTTCTATAGTCAATTAACTTCACAGTGACATATTTTATAACAGGGGCTACATTATTCCCTATATTTTATTCACCCTTATTATTCACTCTGAAAAACTTGGGAGTATCAGTTAAATATAGCCTTCACCTGAATTCACACACATGCTAATATTCTGAAACATGCCTAATTGCAGTAAATCAAAATAATTGGTTAATAAAGCAATTAATTAGATTATGTAAGCACAGTCTCATTCTATATAGATGTTATATTACAAGATGGCCCTACACGTGCAGATAGTTGCAATAGTTTTAAGCAACAAACTCATGGCAAACCATTACTTATAAACCCACAGCAATCCTGGTGGTTTGGCAAATTAGTCAAAAGCGAACTGAGCAGTCCGTTTGGTCCGCTCATCCAGTTCTACAACCCAGACCACATGGAGGTATGGAGAAGTAAGGAGATGTAATGGGGCCCAGCTGCAAAGCAGGAAAACGTTTTCAAATTAAACTAAGACAGCACTTCTCAGCAAAAAGGATAAAGCAATATGTAGTGCAAATCTCATAGTGCCAACAACATATGATACCTACAGACAAGTCTGGTGGTAGCAGCATTGTGAAGTGTGTCTGCTATTCATCAACAGGGACTGTCCATCTTGTTGAGACCGAAATACAACATAAGAAAGACTGCAAGTAAATCTCCCTCAACCTGCTGAAAAACTGAAGTGATCTCAATTTATAATCTGTCTATATTGTGTAATATCAAGTATGGGATCACCTCTACAACTGTTCTAGAAAGCTACAAAATTCAGAAATGCCATCATGACTTCAAAAATAAATAAAATCTCCGTAACTTGCTGTTAGCAAAATAAACATATTGTGCAAAAGTCTAATATCTTAACATGTACCTGGGTACAGCACTGCTCTTCTTTAAAATAGCGCACCACAAATTGGGTACTTCGGAACAAGAGGCAAACCACGCTTTGTACAGACTTCCAAGTATCACATCCTAGCCTTGGCTAGTTGCTCAAAAATTGTTCCAGAGATTTTTGTTTCAATATGCCCAGCTTCCATCAATGCATGGGAAACTGTGGTGGTCAAGGACTGGTGTTTTTCAAAGAAGAGAAGCGCCACCCAGGGGTAAGAATTTATCAAAGTCAATAGGGGGAGTCTAACAAATTAGCACAGTCCCAGTTTTTAATTATTTCTGTTTTGAAATGGAAGCAACAAATGGCAATTTAAAAATGCCATCATTGCATTGTTTTCCTTAAAGCAAACAAAATTCAGTGCATTTGTAACTACGCAGAGGAAAAGGAGTAATTTGTACCTGTAAACATAGCATGGAAATACGGGCTGCAGGAAGCCAGCACAACCTTGTGAGCTGCAATCTCCACATCTTCTGCCACTATTGTCACATCACACAGTAAGTTCTGACTGTGAGAGAGAAAACACAGGAAAGTTCAAGATTTTCAGGGCAAGATAGAAATCAAGGAATCATTTAGACAAATAAAACATTTTTTTGCTCACATAACAAATGTTAATATGATGCTCCTTTATTATCTAGAATAACCACATTCCCCTTCTAGGTTGGATACTTGCTACTCCAGCTTTAAAATTGCACATATGTATATCAGTATTGCACAAGACAACAGAGGTTGATTAACTGCTTAAACTCTCTGAGCATAATATATTTTAAGGAGAACTAAAAGTTAAACTCATTAGGGGGCAAAATGTTTATAATTAAAATAATGATTATAATCACTTACTGTGTCAATAGACCAGTATTGATCTAGTGTTAGCACTTATGTTTAGGGAAGCTCTTTCACAAGAAAAGGAGGTTATGAAGCATTTTCTTAACATATTTGTTGTATAGCCATTTCATAACATGCATTTATGGAAACTGCTTAATTACTTTAGGGACAGGAAGGGGGTATGGATTTCTTTTTAAAAATTAAAGGATACATTATTTATATTATATTATTTTCTTGTTTGCCCCATGCTGAAAAAAGATGTGTACAGGATATATACTGCCCCTTTAAGAGTAAAGCTGGTCATACACTGTAAAATGAGCTTGCAAAGCTAAGGTGGGCGACAACGGGAATAGGAGCTGTCAGAGCAAGGACTGCATGAATGAGCCAATGTGGCCCCCAATCCATTGGGAAAACCAAATCTGCCCAATCAACACCTGCCCAATTTTTGGTCAGATATCGTTTAGGTAGTCCCATGCATGGTCACCTTAAGATCACAAACAGAAGAAAAACTAACAATTAATTGTTGTGTATTTACAAAAAGCTGATTTTAGTAAGTGTATTTTATCATTTAAAACACCAAAGCCACATCACTGAAGAAGACCTACAGTAGGAATAGAGCTTCCATTTGAAGCAGCGTAGGTGGTTTTTCACGGTGAGGGCAGTGAGGTTGGGGAATGCCCTTCCTAGTGATGTGGTAATGGCAGACTCTGTTAATGCCTTTAAGAGGGGCCTGGATGAGTTTTTGAACAAGCAGAATATCCAAGGCTATTGTGATACTAATATCTACAGTTAGTATTACTGGTTGTATATATATATAGTTTATGTATGTGAGTGTATAGATTGGTTAGTATAGGTTGTGTGCTGGGTTTACTTGGATGGGTTGAACTTGATGGACAATGGTCTTTTTTCAACCCTATGTAACTACTATGTAACTATGTAACTACAGTCTGCAATACTGTTGACCATATACTTTTACAGCACATTTTTTTAATTACAGAATCTATAGATGAGTATGTGCCCGCTGAGCTAACAAACATGGCTGCTCCTAATCATCTCAGTGCTGTATGTTAATATATAATACTGAAAATGTTTAAAAAAAAAACAAAAAACTAACTGGAGATTCTTCCCAGATACATTAATATCAGACGTGGAATGTAAATGATTATAGTGAAGGAACTGCGATTTATTCAGAAGTACAGGTACTTACAAATTAAATGTATGTTGTTCCAAACAGACACTGTTGCCCAAAAGAAACAAATTTATAAAGTAACAGTAGCAATATACTGTTAGTTGAATCCTGACTATTTAAATGTTGCCTTGTGTGTTTATTTACCGCTATTTTTTTTTTTTTTTTATTGCCTTACTTTTTTAATTTCCCTTCTTATTCCTCTTTGCTTAATTGCACCCATAACTAGGGGATTAGATAGCATCAATTTGTTCTAGCTTTTCAAGAAATGAAAATCGTGTTTCTAAAACATATACTGTTCAGTGAGACCCTTTGTGCAAATTTAAGTTTCTATCATAGTACAGAATATAGAACGGGCATGCTTCCATACTACGATTTCACTAAAATACATCAAAGCTCTTTTATACATTCCAGAAACAGATAAGCCATACTGTCTGGCAGAGGAGTGAAGGATGCCTGTATAGTTTCCTGGGAAAGCACTGCACTAGTTTAACTTTATGAAGATGTCAGTCTCTAAGTTAGCATGTGAAATTATAAGAGGTGCCTACATTATCAGGCTGATGTCTGACTAATTTAACCAGAGATACTCCACAAGTCAGCAGCACAGACACCTGACACCATTAAATAATCACATTGTTTGGCAGGTTAACATATTAAAAATCATTGTTAGTCACTCATTACATATAAATATTGACATCATTCAACATAACTAAACACCTATAACATGCCACCTAGCCTCATATGAATGCATCTTTCATTCATTTCATTCTAACTGTTGTATTTCTCCTGGGATTCCAGTGTTAACATATTCCTCACAGATTCTGGTCTGAAGTGTTTTGTTTTGAATGAGCAGAAAACTCACACAACATATATAGTGTCATGACACATGCAGAGAAATCATTGCTGTCACTTGCCCCAGGTCATGTCCCATTCAGTTGAATAAGTGTTGGTAAATAACTTTTTATATCCTATTAGCAGTTAAGTCAGTCCCTTAGAGCAGGGGCACATAGAGCGTTGGCTCCCCTGCTCTCAGCCTGCGTCTTTTTCTGAAGGCTTAAGGTCCCTATACACGGGCCGATTCTAGCTGCCGATATCGGTCCCTTAGACCTTTACACCTTTACTGATGCGGCTCTCACTCCAATGGCTTCTATCCTATTCATTGTGATTGTTTGACGCTAGGGCAGTGGTTCTCAACCTTCCTAATGTCGCTACACCTTTAATACAGTTCCTCATGCTGTGGTGACCCCCAACCATAAAATTATTCCTAAGACCATCGGAAATATGTGTTTTCCGATGGCCTTAGGCGACCCCTGTGAAAGGGTCGTTCGACCCCCAAAGGGGTCCCAACCCACAGGTTGAGAACCGCTATGCTAGAGCAAATGAGTGCATCTTATAGAGGTATAGGACCCGTTATCCAGAATGCCCGGGACCTAGGGCATTCTGGATAAGGGGTCTTTCCGTAATTTGGATCTCCATACCTTAAGTCTACTAAAGAATTAATAAAACTTTAAACAAACCCAATAGGATTGTTTTGCATCCAATAAGGATTAAATATACCTTAGTTGAGATCAAGTACAAGGTACGGTTTTATTATTACAGATAAAAAGGTAATCAGTTTTAAAATTCTGAATTATTTGATTAAAATGGAATCTATGGGAGAAAGGCTTTCCGTAATTCGGAGCTTTCTGGTTTCCGGATAAGGGATCCCATACCTGTAGTAGTGTTCCCCAACCAGTGGCTCCTGAGCAACGTGTTGCTCCCCAACCCTTTGGATGTAGCGTAGCCTTAAAGCAGGTGATTATTTTTGAATTTCTAGTTAGGAGGCAAGATTTGATTGCATAAAAACCCAGTGTACTTGCCAAACAGAGCCTCCTGTAGGCTTCCAGTTAACATGGGGGCTATCAAATAGCCAATTATAGCTCTCATTGGCATCTCCAGGAACTTTTTCATGCATGTGTTGTTCTCCAAAATTTTTTCATTTTAATGTGGCTCACAGGTATAAAAGGTTGGGGGATCCCTGTAGTGCATAGTCACCTTTAGGGGCATTTTATCAAAATGCAAGATTAGAACTTACCACAAAAATGTTCACCTGCTTTCGGTTCATTCCTATGGAATTTTTAGAAGTGTGTTTATCAATGGGTGAAAATTAAGAGTTAACCATTTGATAAATATGCTTCTAAAAATTCCATAGTAATGAATTAAATGAATGATTTTACTGTGGTGATCTCTAATCGCACACGGAGAGGTCGATTTATCAAAATTTGAATTTGTGTAAGTTTTAGGGGTTTTTTTTCCTACCATGACTAAAACCTACTTTTTAAAAAAAAAAAAAAAATGTCTGCTCATTTATTAAAACACCTTGAATCATTAATTTCACTTAAATAGCACAAAGTGCTCCACAAAAAATAAAAAAAAGAAATTTAATACCTCGCAGTAAAAGGACTGCAAAAAAATGACCTAGGACAACTCCTAGTGACTTATACATGACCTTGACAGCTTTTCGCTGGCGTATTTTTACATCCGCCTGTGGTTTTGTGGTTTTTAAGCATAATAAATGGTGAAAAATGTGCTGTTGTTTTCAGCAAAAAACACACACAAAAAGAAAAAAAATTACAACCATGGGTAAAATCTGCCTCTCTGGGTCATATAGGCATTAGGGCCGTGGCAGATCGAGAGATTAGTCGCCCGCGAAAAGGGAGATTTGTTGCGGGCAACTAATCTCCCCTTCTGCCACGGCCCTTAGGAGCACTGACCAGCATTGCTATGACAGCAAAACATCAAATTTTATATACCTTAATTTTAAGTTTTCCCTCATTTTACAGCAGTTTTTGCGATACCGGTATAGGACCCTTTATCCGGAAACCCATTACCCAGAAAGTTCTGAATTACGGGAAGGCCATCTCCCATAGACTCAATTTAAAAAAAAAAAATTCTTATTTTTTAGAAATGATTTCCTTTTTCTCTGTAATAATAACACAGTAGCTTGAACTTGATCCCAACTAAGATATAATTAATCGTTACTGGATGCAAAACAAGCCTATTGGGTTTATTTCATGTTTAAATTATTTTTTAGCAGACTTAAGGCATGGAGATCCAAATTACAGAAAGATCCTTTATCCAGAAGACCCCAGGTCCCGAGCATTCTGGATAACAGATCCCATACCTGTATCACTAATATATAATGCATTCCCTTATTTTACACCATTTTTTTCTGGTCCTCTGAAAAACATATAATGGGGCTTCTGCTGTATAAATTTATAAAACTGTGACAAAGTAGCTCAGGAATAACATTTGCATTGCTTTTTATACAGCATAAAAGCATAAAACTGAGAAGTTAAATATTGTCTAAAACACGGCACAAGCTCAGTAAACTTGCATAGGAGCCAGCATAGTTAGAAAAATCTTTAAAAGTCATATGTTTTTAATTACTGAAATTTTCTAGGCATGCACTTGAGCAGCTGTTGCCAAGTCCTTTGAAATGTATAGTTGTTGCCCTAAATCCCAGCATAACTCTGGCATATGATGGAAGAAGCAGCTCCACATTAATAGTTACACTGTATCTTTATACATAACCATTACATTTTTGGCCACATTTTAATACAGTGCCTTGTGAATGATGGTAAACTGTACAATTCCATATTAGTGACAAAACAATCCTACTAAATTTATTTCAAATTTAAATTATTTTATTTTACAGATTTAACATAGTGTGATCAAAATTATGGGAAGACTCCTTATCTGGAAAACCCCAGGTCACAAGAATTCTGGTTAACAGGTCCCATACTGGTATAAACTTAAATGAACACAGCCCTAAGTATGCATTGGATTAATAAAGTTCAAGATGTCCAATTGTTTTCCTGTGACATAAAATGTGTTTGGGTTAGATTCAGTTAAAGCCAGATCCTGGGGAATGATTCAGCTATTTGGCTGAACAATGAAAACCCTGGATTTTTAGTATATATACACCACAGAACAACTGTAATTACTCACCTGTAGTCACCACATTACTTAAAAATTCTAAATACTACAAAACAACTACTATGCATACACTTTTCCTAACTAGCCAAATTGCATGCCATTCAGCCGGAGGTTCCTGGGAATGACATGGAGGAAGTGGTTTATTCTCCCTATAAAAACCTGTCACTCCACATTCCCCAACTATCAAACTCTCCTCTAACTGCATAAAAGATGACTAAGAAAAACAAATACCTTCGCAATTCATTCATAACTTTGAAAGCCTTCCTGGTGTGCCGTGGATTAACCGTGATGGGGCAGAACTTCTCTCCATTATCCTTCACATCAGTGGGTTTCTGATTGGAAACTTTTGAATTTCTGTTAATAAAGCACAGATTCAAGAATGTTACACTAGCAAACCTTCCTGAGCATAACTGCACTGCAACAATATTAAAAAAAAAGCCTGTAAGAACACATAAAACACAAACAGATAAGAGCAGAGGACATTAAAAAAAAAAAAAAAAAAGATGAAATTATGAAAACACCTAGGGGCAGATTTATCAAAACATGAGTTCGAATCCCCAATGGGAAAAATTTGGTTTGGAAACGAAAATTTCTGAAGATCGCAAATATCACGAAAATGCTTACGAAAAAATCCTATTAGTCACGATAATATCGTATTGGTGATCCGAAAGTCACAAAATTTTCGTACCGAACTATTGTAAACAGCGGCAGAGCCTTTCCGAATTTTTCGCGCAAGCGTCTGAAAAAGTCGCGCGGGCGTTCGAAAAAATCGGATGAACGTTTCGAGCATTCGCGTCTTCATAAATCTCCCCCCAAATGTGCAAGAGGTTGGCGTCAAATATTCTAAATACTGCAAAGCTACAAGCCCTAAAAGCAGATTCTGTGAGTTGTAGTTTAGCTACATTAGTAGCGTCAAAGGTTTACGTTTTAAGAAAGGCCAGCATTAGGTCCTGGTCCAATAACTCAGCTGTTGTCTTTATCACACCCTTTCCTACAGAAGGCCTCCGGTGGTACTTTTAACAAGAATCAGAGCCAGCTTTTAGTTTTTTTTTCCTGGCCATTACTGAATTATAGGCCTCTTGGGGGAAGTTTTTGGCAGTCCTATAATCCCACTGATTACAGTCTGCTTGTCTAGATAGAACATATGTAGCAATGCATCTCATTATCATGAACGTAGCAACAGAACAGAAGGTGGCTACAGCCCAACTCCCTTCTACTTCTGTACAAGGCCACTTAATAGGGGTCAGGGCTAAGCATTCAGCTGAACCAAATCTGAACCTTAAAAAACAGTTTTTCGGCTTGCCGAGAATACACCTTGTCCGACATCAGCCTTAAAACGTGTCTTTAGATCTAAAAGCAAAAAATGTTATTTACAAAATAATGCGTATTTGGTCTTCAGCTTCAAAGAAAACGTTTTTCTAAATTTATTGTTACGTAAATGATTGTGACAAATATATATTTATGTTAAATCATAGTGGGACAAATTAAAATTAGAAGCTAAATTTAATATAGTATGAAAATGCTGGTGGCACAAAAACCTACACGAAAAGGTTTCATTATATTAAACAAAGTGAAAGCTTCAGCCATTAAAGAACACAGTTTACCACTATTCTTTCATATGGAATGTTTACAGTAGATTGCACAGATGGGAAAAATATTAAAAATAATCCAACACAAGAACTTCATTAAGTTCATACATATCATTAAGTAACTATGAATCTACCAACAGGTTATTTGAGGAAACAAGTTAATTACTGATTCAAAGCTAAATACTGCTTTTCAGAGCTCCAATAATTACAGGCCCAATACAGTTGCATACTCTGATAACTCCTGCATGCAAAGCAGCTATTCCAAAATAAAATACACATACATAAGACAACATATAAAATGCATATGTAAGTCTTGCATAGCAAACTACAGAAATGCACACAAACTGAACTCATTTACTAACATATATATGTTTATCAGTAGTTTGGGTGATACACTTGTCTTGAGAGTCCTTTCACTTCTGAGCAGAAAGTGAAGGTTCATATATTTCCC
Organism: Xenopus tropicalis; assembly: GCF_000004195.4. Classification (NCBI taxonomy): domain Eukaryota; kingdom Metazoa; phylum Chordata; class Amphibia; order Anura; family Pipidae; genus Xenopus; species Xenopus tropicalis. The sequence goes on from NC_030677.2 coordinate 51,347,634, forward strand.
CTTCCAACAAAACTAAAACCATCAAACATAAATTGAGAAGGGGGTTGTGTTCCCTATTCAGGCAAGATATGCACTGGTAGAAGTCCATAAAAGTGATTGGAGGCTTCAGCAGTAGAAAAACTGCAGATACTCACAGCATTTCACAGACTCAGCTGGAAAAAAAAATAGCTGTTCCATTAACTTGAATGGTAATCACCTTTACCTGCTTGTGAAATGCTCACTGCCATTATAAATAATGCCATATGCAAGTTATATGTTCTAAAGCAGTGATCCCAACCCCTTGGATGTTGCTCCCAGTGGCCCCAAAGCAGGTGCTTATTTTTGAATTTCTGGTAAGGAGTCAAGTTTTGGTTGCATAAAAACCAAGTATAATGCTAAACAGGGCCTTCTGTAGGCTGCCAGTGCACATAGGGGCAACCCAAATAGCCAATTATAGCTCTTATTGGCATCCCAGGAACCTTTATCATTCTTGTGTTGCTCCCCAACACTTTTTCCAGCAGTAAATAACAGTGGTAACCAGAACAATTAACATAAAAATCAATAAGTTAAATTGTGTGTGTGCATGCATGTAGGGGCGGGCCAAGCCAACCGGCTGTCCTTGGCGACCCAGTCAGCCACTACGCATCCTCCCGCCACCCACCCCTTAAATGTGCATGCGTGAATGGATACACACATGCAATAATGTTGTAGGTGAGGGGAGTGCACCGTGTGAGGCAGCGAGGGGGGGGGGGGCAAGACAGTGCGGAGTACAGATAGGAAGAAGAGGTACCTGCCTAGTGCCCCGTATCATTGCACCCTAGGCAAATGCCTCTTCAGCCTACCCCTTGTTCTGTGTGTGTATTGGACCTGTTATCCAGAATACTCAGGATACATTAAGCCTGCTAAAAATCATCTAAACATTAAATGAACCCAATAGGATTGTTTTACCTCCAAAATGGATTAATTGTATTTTAGCTAGGATCAAGTACAAGGAACTGCCTTATTACAAAGAAAAAGAAAATAATTAAAAAAAATTATTTTATTAAAAAGAGCCTACCCGTAATTTAGGGTGTTCTGGATAAGGGGATCCAATACACATACATTATATATATTTACTTTTTTATATAAAATACACATCTGTCTGTGTGATTGCAACAGATTACAGCTACTAGTACTTTGCCACTTATTCAATCAAAAAGGTTTTATTATAGGTTTTAAGGTATACATGATTTGTTAGTGTTCTTCCTGAACCTAACAATATTTTCTACCTTAAGTAAGAATCATGCAGTACATGCTGTCTACACCCTGAAACCAGCCAGCCAATCAGAATAGAAGTCAGTAACACAGCCTCAGTGTGTTGGTTACAGTTTAAATTAAAATGTTAGGGTGAGGAAATTACAATTAAACTCAAATATATAAACAAGTATAAAAAAAACAAAAGAAAAAACAAAATATGCTTAACAGATTTATCAAATTTCACTAGAGAATTGCAGATTTTTAAAGTAGTAACAGTGCCACTTTAAGAAAGAAATGTCTGACTGGGAACTAAAGGAAATATCTGGCAGGTATTCCAGGCCAAAGGTTAAATGCTAGCAAAAAATGTGTACCGTGACAAGTAATTACGCATATTCCACCCTTTCCTTCCTAAATGTAGAGGTTTCCTTGCAACAGGGAGGTAAGAATGTACAGAACTGTCCTGCAAGCATAGAAGTTGCCACTGGCTTTATTCATTTTGGAGGTAAAAAAGAAAAAAAAAATATATATATATATATATATATACTGTTTTTCGTGTTTATGTAATAAATTGTGCAAAGTTGCTACTAGTCTCCAGTTGCCTGTTTAAAGGGAATGTTTGCCATCATGCAGAAAAATCTGTAAAGTGTGAAGGTGGACCCTTTAAAATCAAACATGTTATTGGTCACTATGGGTTTCTGCCCCTGGGAACCTGGGAAAACATTGCACCTTTTTTTAGCTGCATCTGACTAACAGAAAACACTGTCCTTATAGGCTTGGGCTCAGAATGCAGAGCTGTCAACCTGACAGCTTTGTGAGCCGGGGGAAATACCCTGAAGTGACATCACAGACACACTTCCCGAAGTGATGTCATGTGCAAAATCCCTGCGGAAGCCAAAAATTTCTACCAAATGATGTCACTAAATGCTTATAGTGCATGTGCACCAAAAATGCACTACAGGAGAATGCTGCTGGGGGCCAGGAGAACAGGGGAGAGCATTCAAAATCAGGTAAGTCCTGAAAAAAATAGAGGGGGTTGACAGCTGTAGAATATCTGAATGCAACAAAACTACTTTTTTTACTGAAAAAAATCACAAATCCCTGTCTGCAATGGCACTGTTATTCTGTAGATGTAACAAAGCCGGGTACATCAGCTAGTATGAATGTATATATTCAGGAGTTAATTTAAAATATTATACGGAGAGAAACTGCTTTGCAAAAAAATTGCTAACTTTGTGAGTAGTTTTGAGCTTGTGCTGCTATCCACCACATCAGCTTAAACCCTTCAAGCCCCTCACAATACAGTATATCCGACCAAGTCGTTGATGCCTCACGGATTCCATAACCTTGTGTACAGATACAAGGCTTTTAAAAATTGGCAGCTCTCAAAGGAGAATCAAAATTCCATGAGACAAGATCCATATGCAGACAAAATGACACAAATAGTCGATAAAACACTTGTCTGCCTGCAAAGCTGTATGTATAATGCAGAATGTTTAGAAATTACTATATTATATATATTTTCTATTTTGTGATGTTTTTTGGGGGGTAGCAGGGTTGCAGCACAAATGCAGGCTGCTCCAAACTTACAAAAACAGTCCATTTACTTTTAAAACACAAAAAGGCTTTTCATTAGCAGCAAAAAAGGACAACAACAAAAAACCAGCTTATCTTCAGCATCAAAAATACAAAAACAGAGCAGGTATAATTTAGCAGCCAAAAGTGTCCCAAAATAATAAATTAGGCTTACTTTAGCCGACAAGGAAACAGCTCAAACAGCAGTGGTCAGGTGCATTCCAAAACAGCTTTCACATGTAGCTCTAATTCCACACTCTACACCTTTCCCAGCTACCTTTCCTTTCCTTAAACCCCTTGGCTGTCCAGCCTACACCTCCTGCAAGTTAACCCTATCTTGGGTCTCTTAAAGGGGTGGTTTTTAAAGGGATCAGAACCTAAAAAATGGGGATATATGCCTGCCATCCTGGACATATCCCCTTAGACTTATATATATATATACATATATATATACACACATATATAATATAAAATGGATAGGTGTGCTAAATCGGTGTTCATTAGATCTAATGGTTTTAGTCAGGAAGTCGGCACAGAGTTAACTAAAGTACGAAAAGAACTACATAAAGTTGAGGAGGATTACTCACAACATTGTGTTTATCGTTGGCTCAGCGGTGGAAAAACGAGTGAAAGATGGCGGAGCAGCATGTACAAGCGGCATAAACGGGTCTAGAGTACCATAGACCGCTCTGGGGATTCTGCTGGTGAGGATAAGATGACATCAGCCCGACGTGATGCTCTCTCATCACAGAATGCAGATGCAGGGAGATCGTTGGATAGTCAGCATATGCCCCATTGTCACGTGGAGAATTTGCCCACAGAACGGGGCCCAGGAGTGAGCGCTACACCAGTAAGCACCAGGAGTTTGGGCAGAGGCACATCCGTAGAGGGAAAAAGCGACCAAGGTTGTCCACCCAAGTAACCCCAATTTACAATCTTTCTCATTGCACTCTTGTACCAGCTGAGATTAATCTGCTAAGTAAAAGGTACTACTTCTGCTCCATCTTTACCTTTTAATAGTTTTAATTGGGATGTGGAGCTATTTAAAATAAGTAGACAATTGAGAGTTCTTGAACAGCATAGTGACTGCATTAAAAAAAACCATTTCAAAATAGAGAACTAAAAGTGTACATGATCCATCTTCCACAAATCCTAATATTAAAATTTTTCTGCAGTCTGTTGCACATGAGGTTAATAATTTACCTGATGATACTTTTAAAGTCCCCCATAACCTCACATTGGATGAAAGGCATTCTTTAGAGACACGGAAAATGACAAGACTATTTTAAGACCTGCAGACAAAGGTGGTGGGATTGTGATTTTGAATTATAAAGATAACATATGTGAGGGACTACAGGTTTACAACCTATGATGGAGAATCTTAATCAGTTACCTTCTCCCGCATATAAACAAAAGATCCAATTTTTGGATATTGAAATTTCTGTGAAAGGCAATAAACTGGGATATAAATTATTCCATAAGGAAACAGACAAAAACACCCTTCTGTGTTCAACTAGTTTGCATCCACTAAGTACTAAAAAGTACCATTTTCTCAGTTTTTAAGCACTATGCAGAATAATTCGGATTATGTAATACGAGAGAAGCAATTATATGAGACATTTGATCATTTTGGGCAAAGAGAGTATAGGTTACAGATACTGGAAAAAGTACTGGAAAGGGCTCGCAACCATATGGAATATGAATCACAACAGAAACAGGATAAAGATCAATTTAAAAGGTTTATTGTCACAGCCAGGTACACAACTGGTTCAACTTCTTTAAAAAGAATAGTTGACAACAGTTGGGCAATTTTGCAGAGCGATAAAAAGCTATCTATCTAAGGTCTATCTCAAGGCCTATAAACATGGTTCTAATCTAAGGCCGATGCCACACGTGGCGTAGGGCTGATTTTTTCGGCAAGCGGAAAAACGCTTGCCGAAAATTCAGCCCTACGCCTGCTACTTGTGCCTGCACCCAAATGAATGGAATACGCTCGGGTGCAGGCACATGTAGCCGATATACGCATGAAAACGCGAGAGAATGCAAAGTCTTGCGTTTTCATGCGTATATCGGCTACATGTGTCTGCACCCGAGCGTATTCCATTCATTTGGGTGCAGGCACAAGTAGCAGGCGTAGGGCTGAATTTTTGGCAAGCGTTTTTCCGCTTGCCAAAAAAATCAGCCCTACGCCACGTGTGGTATCAGCCTAAGAGTTTTCTCATGAAAACTGATCATGTTGGTTGCTATGAGTCCAATACTGGTATATGAAGCAAACTAAGAAAGGATGTTACAAATGTGCCAGATGCACTACATGTAGACATATGGTTGTAGGAGAATCTTTTAGACATCCACATTCAGGCAAATTAATCCCAATAAGACACCGTATTTCATGCATATCAACACACATTATTTACATTATTATATGCCCATGTGACTGTGGCCCCTCGTGGTTTAAATGAATACTGTACATTCAGCCATTTTTGGCATCTAGGTGATTTCTGCCAACTCTGTAAAATTTAGATGCAGAAAGTTAATATTTATTATCTTCATTTTAATGTCACAAGTTGATTTTTTTTAAATCATATTTATTGGGTGTCTTTTATACAATATTTATATAATATACATGCCTTTTTGTATTTTTATTGTCTTGCAGATCACCTTAACTTTAAATTTGCGATGTTCGCTAACACTGTGGTTACTATGGGGTTAACTCATTATCTCTGTCAAGGGGGTGTGTCACTTTGGTGGGTGAGACCTTAAATTGGTTTTTATATGTTTGTTCAGTATCTTGATAAAGGTCCCAGGTGAGGGCCGAAATGTTGATTCAATAAAAAAAATATTTTGCATTTTGTTTAAAGTTCTGGTGTATAGCAGCTTTTTCTATATACAGGTATAGGAGCAGTTATCCAGAATGCTCGGGACCAAGGGTATTCCGGATAAGTGGTCTTTCCGTAATTTGGATCTCCATACCTTAAGTGTACTAAAAAATCAATAAAACATTAATTAAACCCAATAGGATTGTTTTGCATCCAATAAGCATTATTTATAGCTTAGTTGGGATCAATTACAAAGTTCTGTTTTATTACTACAGAGAAAAAGGAAATCAGTTTTAAAATTCTAAATTATTTGATTAAAATGGAGTCTATGGGAGCTTTCTGGATCACGCGTTTCCGGAGAAGGGATCCCATACCTGTATACACACACACATACATACTTACTACATAATATTTTCTGTATTAAGCCAATATCAGGGCGCACACGTGTGAATCATGAGCTAAGCAAATGCTGTTCAGAAGCACAGCTGGCTCCTAACCATTTGCAGTATGTCCAACTATGACTCAACTTCAGGATGTCATTAACTTATCATAAAAAAATTAAATATAATTATTTGATCTCTCAGCATATTTAGTCATAGTGTGATGAAATATTGTTTGTGGGTATTGTCGGGACATCTGTCATAGCAATAAAGCTAATTATACTAGTACAGTGTTTCCCAAACGAGTTCTCAGAGAACATGTATAAGGCCAGGATTTGGACATGGTAAAACAATGCAACAGTGTTCCTCAGCCAGTATAATTAACTATAAAAAAAGGGTCTCTTTAAATCCTAGGGTGCCAAAAGATCCCCATGGAGAAACTCTAACTGCGCACCTATGAGCTCAAATTCCACAAGGTAGATAGCTTGCAAACTTGCTCTTAATATACTGTCACTATTTGTTCAGGTACAAAGGGAACTGTACACATTCAGTGTTCATACAGTGTTCCTATGTATTGAGGAAAGCAATGGATTAAAGCTGAATTTAACTTGGCCACCAAACATCAACGAGAAATCAGGAGCAATGGAGGCTAAGTGCAGTTTGGAACAAAAAAGCTACATGTGTGTGCAGCCTAATTGCAAAGGTTATGCAAATGATTCTGTAATAAAATCCTATTTCCTTGGGTTAATAAGTAACCTACATAGCCAATATATTCAGGCCACTTCTAGGGCAGGCATTCTTAATACAAGCACCAGAGTTCCAAACAGCCTCAGAAGGTTCCAGGAACAATACTAAAGAACAAAACAAACAAAGACAAAATAAAAAAAAAGACTAGAAATGATGCACCATTAAATTTAAGTATTCTGAATTGGGCCTGTCTTATATCAATAAAGCAGTTAAGTCAGTCCCTTAGAGCAGGGGCACATAGAGCGTTGGCTCCACTGCTCTCAGTCTGCGTTTTTTTTGCAGGCTTACTGATGCGGTCCTCACTCCAATGGCTTCTATCCCATTCACTGTGATTGTTTGGCCCTAGGGCAAACAAGTAGATCTTATAGTGTAGTGATCCCCAACCAGTGGCTTGTGAGCAACATGTTGCTCACCAACCCCTTGGATTTTGCTCCCATTGGCCTCAAAGCAGATTCTTATTTTTGAATTATTGGCTTGAGGCATAAAGACCATGTATACTGACAAACAAAACCTCCTGTAGGCTGCCAGTCCATATAGGGGCTACCAAATGACAACCCCTTTTGTGGCAACCCAGGAACTTTTTAGTTCACTTGTGTTGCTCCCCAACTCTTTTTACATTTGAATGTGGCTCTCGGGTAAAAAAGGTTGGGGACCAGCGCTTAGAAGATGCTGTCTGTATCTTCCTATCATTATCATGGCCACCTACGGGTGGGCGATATCTGCTCATGGGGAATATTGTAATTGAAGCGTGTATGGCCACCATTACATTCCACATACAAAAACACCCTTATCCATTGCTTTAAACCACAAGGAAATAATCACTGGCGACTTCCCATCTTTTACAGTAAGAGGCTTAATATTATTTCCCAAGAAGGAAAGGGGAATTATTTATATATCGCTTTCTCTCACAGCACTCAAGCACTTTAGAGCAATCAAGGCAGTCAATCGTGCTGGGACAAGAGGAGATTAAAGTCAGCTTCAGGGTCACAAGGGATCGAACCATGATCTATAGCATGAGATCCCAAATAGGCTGATCACTTAACCTCTAGGCCAGCTTCTCCACAATGAATATTGACCTATTTGCTATTTGCAATGCTTTCTACTGCAGTCAAGAAGTCAATAAGTTCTACTGTTTAGTTGCTGATACTATGACCAAAGTGTTTTGTGCCCTAAACTTCAGGATTTCAACAGCAAATTAATGCATTAAAATATTTCATTCAAAGAAAATACTTCCTCAGTCTAGGAATGTCGGCACCTGCATGACACGAATAACACTCGTGACCCCTAATAATTACATAAGTATATCATAAGTAGGATAAAGGGGGGTTATTTAATCAGTCTTTTTTTTTTTTTTTTTTTTGCGCTGGCAGATAACCTCTGTATACTGAGCTTCTTTCCCCTATCCCCTTTGTACTACTTGTGCTCTCAGGCAAAGTAAACATATAGACGTTAACTATACAAATAGGATTAAAACTGTGATTAAGGGCTCTGGCACACGGGGAGATTAGTCGCCCGCGACAAAGGCCATCCCACCGGTGAAAATGTAAATGGGATGGCATACGCGGCACCACGATTTCCCCGAAAATTGCTTGAGTTTCGCCGATGGAAGTTTCGCTGGTGGGATGGCATTTCGGGGAGATTAGTTGCCCGCGACAAGGGAGATTTGTCGCGGGCGACTAATCTCCCCATGTGCCAGAGCCCTAAGAGTAGGTCTTATTCTTTTTACTTTCTCATAAGTCTTAAGATAGTCAAGTGGAAAGGGATCACAACAGAGTTTTTTGACAAATCATTTCACCAGTTACCTATATGTCATATGTAAACAGCCTTGATTTAAAACTCACAATTGCTAATAATCCAATATTCAAAAAGGTAGTGCTGACTCCATTTGTTTAATTAATTGGCCAATTTTTTGCTATTTTTGAGAGCTGAATTGTACTAAAATCATTAGGTCATACAGAGAAGCCAATGCTGCCCATGTACAGGCCAGAGGCAATACACAATTTTTTTTGGAGGGCCACATATAGCCTGCTGGCCCCCAGAAGCAAAGTGCTGTTTTAGGCTAATGCAACACGAGGCGTAGGGTGGATATTTTCAGCAAGCGGAAAAGCGCTTGCCGAAAATTCCGCCCTACGCCTCCTACATGTGCCTGCACCCGAATGAATGAGATACGCTTGGGTGCAGGCACATGTAGCCAAAATAAGCATAAAAACGCAAGAGAATGCAAAGTCTCTCGTTTTTTATGCGCATTTCTCCTGAAATCACGAGAACAATAGACGTTTGTATGGGTCTCCTGAATTTGTCTCCCAAGGGTCTTGGGGGTAAAACATACACCCAAAAGATATGTCCTACCTCATGGTAACTAATTAAATTAAAGGGGAACTATCACGAAAAATGTTTCTATAATGTTGAAAACGTATAGACAAACATTTTGACAATTTCTAGGTTTTAAAAATTGTGCACCGTTACAAAGTTATGGCTAATTATTGAAGCTGCCTCCCATCCCCCATCCTCCATCCTCCAGAATCTCTGGCTCCTTGGTCTGCATCAGTGACGCACAAATGTGTCAGTGACAGAACTGAGCGAAGGCTTATTTGCTATGGCATGTCATGAAGCCACACCCCTAAACCTAAACAGCAAACCTGTGCAAAGGGAAAGTAAAGGATTGGAGCCAGGCTGGGTGCTGATGAAGCAGCTTATTGTTTAGATACTTTACAGCAGGGATCCCCAACCTTTTTTACCCGTGAGCAATATTCAAATGTAAAGACAGTTGGGGAGCAACACAAGCATGAAAAAGGTACCTGAGGTGCCAAATAAGGGCTATGAATGGCTATTTGGTAGCCCCTATGTGGACTTGCAGCATACAGAAGGCTCTGTTTGGCTTTACACTGGGTTTTATGCATCCAAAACTTGCCTCCAAGCCAAGTATTCAAAAAATGAGCACCTACCTTGACGCCACTGGGGGCAACATCCAAGGATCCAAGGGGTTGGTGAGCAACATGTTTCTCACGAGCTACTGGTTGGGGATCACTGCTTTACAGTATATCCACATATGCACTGCAACTTCAGGCTCTTCTGCTTTCGGGTTTGTGCTGCCCACCAAAAGCCTCAGATCAGCTGCCAGTCACCCTGCTGCAATTTACACATGCAGATACAAATCTTACTGCAATAGCCAGATACAGGTACAACAAAAGAGTGTATAAAAGAAACTTCCTTCATACCAATGACACATCAATTGCAGCAATATTGCAGACCTCTGCCCTGCAACTGTGTGTGTACAGGCATAGACTCCTGTGTGTTGGATTCACAGACACCTCTCTATGTTTCTCTGTCAGAGCTCTCCTGTAGACCAACTAGCTTTCAGGCTTCTTGGTTAGCCAGTTGAGTCTAATCAGGCCCACCCGGTCAGTCTGTAGCATTTACTCTGCTAAGCCAGCCCATGTATTGTTTAGAAATTGCCATTTATTCTGTTATCGATTAGATTGCATACGTGCCTGCATACATACAAAGAGCGACTACAATTTTATTGCACAAACAGTAGCACAAGTTACTGATCCAACAACATTTATTTCTAAGTTATTCAAAAGGCAAATTGTAGTTTTATGGGAATGTGCAAGTGGATGCCCTAAAGTTATTGGCATGTATGTTTTATATTGCTGAGCCTTTGTGCTAAATAACTTGATTGCTGCTAAAAAAAAAAAAGCAAGTGATATGTTTTTCTCATAAATAACCAAGAAATTCTAGGTGTCTGTTAGTGACTCAGATGAGTGAGAGGAGAAAGTGTCAGACAATGTAAGGGGCAATTTGGTTGAATTTTTATCCCTTCTTCAAAGTCTTTCCAAGGTTTTCTATAAGATAGGAAAGATGGGCAGGTGGGGGTTGAACTTTAGATTTCAGTCAAGAATGGTTGGACCCCTCTCACTCCAATCTGCTCAGAACACAAGCTGCCTGTCAGCACGGAGCCAAGTTAAGTAGATTCCCATTCATGATAGTTCCCCTTTAGGGCTGTGGCACACATTAAGATTAGTCGCCCGCAACAAATCCCCCTTGTCGCGGGCCACTAATCTCCCCGATATGACATCCCACCAGCTAGAATGTAAATCGCTGATGGGATGGCATACGCGGCGCCTCTCAAGGCAACTTCGGCAAATCGCGGCGGCGCGTTGCGGGGAGATTAGTTGCCCGCGACAACGGAGATGTGGCGCGACTAATCTCCCCGTGTGTCACGGCCCTTAATGATTATGCTATGCTGCTAATGTAGCATTCCAAACAAGATGATAATACTGTATAAAATAAATCCCTTTAGGTTGGGGATCTCTTTGACTTATTTATTGTTTTTAAATCTATGCATTGTGATTTTTTTATTCCCATATTGTAATGATACATAGAATACTGCGCATCCTGTACAACCAAATAAACTTATACTATAGATAAAACACGGTACACAATTTTCAACCACCTACTTCTTTTAAGCCTGATCTTTTGCAAATATCTTAACCTTGTACTACATACACCTACATTCTATCATTATTATGAAAAACAGCATACATTCTTCCTATCTTAAAAAAGCAATAGAGAGCAGGCAGATTTTGTGTACAATTTGACTGGACTCTTTAACTGCAGGTTCCATGAAACATGCTTCCAAGGCATTTGGAGGAAATGTGATTCATGGCATTCTTCCCAAGAACAAAAACAGGAAAACCTGCTGTCTAACATTTAATGTCCAGAATCAAGAACACATTTACTACTTCCATTAACAGCCTCAACACTTCTTAAAAACAACAAAAAAAAAAAACAAAACAAAACAGCAGCCAATCATTTTTGGAACATCTGGTGCCACCACCAAATCAATTCCCAGAAACCAAATATCTTGAAAAAGACCAGTGGGAACAAAGCTTTTAAGTCTGATTCGGAAGCAATTTTGGTTACTTGGAGTCAGAGTCCAAAATGTACCAACTTTAACTTCCAATTTCCTATTTCACAGATAATAGTCAGAATAAAGTACTAATATGCTATAAGATTAAAGCCCAGTGCATAGTTGTTTTACTAGTATAACTGAGCTATTATAACCTTATTGTTTTCATTCAGTCTTCTGTTTCAACTTTAGGTTTAAGGAATGATTCTAGTTTATTTTATAAATAAAATAAAAAGTTCCAATGACATAGGCTTAGTTAAAGATTTCGACCCAAACTTGAACAGTATCTTCATTTATGTTGGCAGTGACAGGCTGGGATGGCCAATAGGGTTGTGCATCAGCTTCCTAGGCAGTAGTTTAGTTTGTCCCAAAAGCAGACATCATCTTTACATAGCTTTAAAATTGCTGATGAAATGCCTTGTATGCTGTGTTTTAATTCAACAAACGTAATCAACATAAAAAATACGGTACATTAAACGTATTAAAGGAACAGTAACACCAAAAAATTAAAATGTTTTAAAGTAATCAAATACAATGTACTGTTGCCCTGCACTGGTAAAAGTTTTATGTTTCCTTAAGAAACACTTCTAAAGTTTATATTAATAAGGTGCTGTGTAGCCACGGGGCCGCCATTAAAGCTGGATGAAAAGACACTGGTTACATAGCAGGTAACATACACTCTGTAGAATAGCTGATTTAATAGCTACCCCAATGGCTACAAAGCAGTTTTGTTTATAAAAACCAGGGCTGTCCAACTGGTGGCCCGCAACCCCCCTTCTTTGTGGCCACCACCTGCCTGGCTGCTGTGACTTCTTAACTTTGTGTAAATGGTATCAGTACTGATATTAACTGGTCCCCTGCACTGTTCACACCTCAGATTCAGGCTGTAAACCCCTGTATTGTTTACATATGTAATCCCCTTTACTGTTTACACCTTTAAGGGCTCTGGCACACGGGGAGATTAGTCGCCCGCGACAAAACTCCCTGTTCGTGGGCGACTAATCTCCCAGAGTTGCCTTCCCCTGCCATCCCACCGGCGAAAAAATGTAAGTCGCCGGTGGGATGGCACACGCGGCGGCGTGATTTCGTGCAAATCGTCAAAGTTGCCTCGCGAGGCTTTTTTGGCGATTTGCGCGAAATCGCGCCACCGCATGTGCCATCCCACCGGCGACTTACATTTTCGCCGGTGGGATGGCAGGTGAAGGCAACTCGGGGAGATTAGTCACCCGCGAACAGGGAGTTTTGTCGCGGGCGACTAATCTCCCCGTGTGCCAGAGCCCTTAATCCTTGCATTGTTCACACCTCAGGCTCAGACTGTAAGACCCCACATTATTCTCATGTTCACACTGACATAAACTATAGTAGGGATTTGAAGCAAACAAAAAAACTTTTGCCAGTGCAGGACACTAGAACATAATATATTAATCACCTTTATACTCTTTCATTTTTTGGTGTTAAGGTGGCCATACACAGGGCCATCTGCTCGTTTGGCGAGGTCACCAAACGAGCGGATCGTCTCCTGATATGCCCACCTATGGTGGCTGATATCGGGCTAATTCGGTCGTTTAGCCCTAAGGCCAAAAGATCAAATTAAAATGGCGGGTATATGGGCCGTCGGACCGAGGACTGCATCAACGAGCCAATGCGGTCTCCGATCTGATGGGAAAGTCAAACCCGCCTGATTAAGGTCTAGCCACTTTTAGGCCAGCTAACGATCGAGGAGACCCATCGGAGGTGCCCATACATGGGCAGATAAGCTGCCGAATCGGTCTGACCCAAATCGGCAATTGAAATCTGCCAGTGTATGGCCACATTTACTGTTCCTTAAACAGAGGAGACGGAGTCGGAGGTACCATAAACTGAGAAGTCGGAGTTGGAGTCAGATAAAGGATTTATGTACTGACTCCACAGCCCTGAGTGGCAAACAATTACATGGCTCAAGAACCACTAATAAGATAGATGCTAAGAATGTACTAAAACAGATATATTAAAATGACAGTTAAGCATTGATCCACTAAGTAATAATGGCAAAGCGCAGAGCCAGATTCTCCTGAGTAATGAAAAAACTCAAAGGAATGACTTTGCTGACAACTGATAAATAATATAAATACCAAGCAGTGCCAACATACCAGCCTAATTAAATGAGTCTGCTGGACCCTATATAGGTTTTTATTTTAAGGGTGAAGACACACAGAGCTACTAGAAGCAGCTACTTGTCATAGCTACAGAAATAGTCAAAGCTGATCACTTGCCGATTAGGGTGAAGACACATGCGGCGATTAGTCGCCGCAACAGATTTTTTAAAAAGTTGCAACTACTAATCACCCCATGTGTCTTCGCCCTTACTGTCTCTATGTATGTTTTAGCAGAGGCAATTCTCAGTATTGTCTACAGCAGGGTACTTTCTGGCTTCCACCGGTGACTAATCTCCCGAAAATGCCATCCCACCGGCAAAGAAAGTAAATTGCCGGTGAGATGGCGTACGCAACGCTTCACTTTCCCGAAGTCGCTATTTAAGGAAACTTCAGAAAGCCCAAGCAATGCATATGCCATCCCAGTGATTTATATTCTTGCCGGTGGGATGGCATTTCAGAGAGAGATTAGTTGCCTGAGGTTGCCTGAGGTAACAAAGATTTATCACGGGCAACTAATCTCCCCATGTACCACCTCCATGGTTAGTTGCCCCGCAACAAATCTTTAGTGGCACACATTTTTGCGGGCGACTAATCTCCCCGCAATGCCATCCCACCAATCTCCCTGCAATGCCATCCCACCGGCAAGAATGGAAATCGCCGGTGAGATGGCATACGTGCCACTATGATTTCTCAAAGTTGCACGACTTTTGAGGCAACTTCGGGAAATCGTAGCGACGCGTATGCCATCCCACCGGCAATTTCCATTCTTACCGGTGGGGTGGCATTGCAGGGAGATTAGTTGCCAGCGATAATGTGAGCCACTCCCCTTAGCAGCCATGACAAGTAGCTGCTACTAAGTAGCTCTGTGTGTCTTCATCCTAAGGGTGAAGACACAAGGAACTACTAGTAGCAGCTACTAAAATAGATAGTGCTGATCATATACTGATAATTGCCTCTACATGTGTTTTAGCATTGGCAATTCTCAGTATTGTCTATGGCAGAGTATATTCTGGAGTTTAGTAGCATTGAAAAAGTAGCTCCTACTAGTAGTAGTAGTAGTGTCTTTACCCTAGGGTTGCCCAATCGGACATATTAATTAAGGAAATTAAGTGTTTTCATGCTAATACATCATACCATTTGCAGTCTAATATTCAATAAGAAACAGCTTTCAGATCACCGCAACAACTTTAAAAAATTTAAAATGTAGTTATCCATTCAGCATCTACCACAATCGGTAACTCATACTTTAGTACCTTGCACCCAGAGAAAATAAACTATTTATCCCTCAAGCTCCACTCTTTAACCTGATTTATGGGTGATCTAACATATGAGATGGTACCAAATACTAAAGGGTAACCAAATCGTGGCTCTTGGGTATCACCCACATGGCAAATTGCACTGTATCCTCTATTGATAAACAAATAAGGCTTCTATTAAAGGAACAGTAACACCAAAAAATGAAAGTGTATAAAAGTAACTAAAATATAATGTGCTGCTGCCCTGCACTGGTAAAAGTTGTGTGTTTACTTCAGAAAGTCTACTATAATTTATATAAATAAGCTGCTATGTAGCCATGGAGGCAGCCATTCAAAGGAGAAAAGGCACAGGCACATAGCAGATAACAGATAAAACACTATTGTATTCTACAGAACTTATCTGTTATCTGCTTTGTAACCTGTGCCTTTTCTCCTTTTTTCCAGCTTGAATGGCTGCCCCCATGGCTACACAGCAGCTTATTATATAAATTATAGTAGTGTTACTGTAGCAAACACACCAGTTTTACCAGTGCAGGGCAACAGTGCATTATATTTTAATTTCTTTAAAGCTCTTTCATTTTTTGGTGTTACTGTTCCTTTAACATGTTCTTTGCCTGTGCCCTTATAGGATCAGTGAGATCACTTATGCTTAAAGGAACAGTAACACCAAAAAATCAAAGTGTATAAAAGGAACTACAGTATAATGTACTGTTGCCCTGCACTGGTGCATTTGCTTTAGAAACATTACTATAGTTTATATAAACAAAGCTGCTGTGTAGCCATGGGGGCAGCCATTTAAAAGAGAAAAGGCACAGGTTACATAGCAGATAACAGATAAGTTCTGTACAATACAATGGTGTTTTATCTGTTATCTGATATGTAACCTGTGCCTTTTCTCCTTTTTCCAGCTTGAATGGCTGCCCCCATGGCTACACAGCAGCTTATTTATATAAACTATAGAAGTGTTTCTGAAGCAAATTTTACCAGTGCAGGGCAACAGTGCATTGTATTATTATTACTTAAAAACATTTTTATTTTTTGGTATTACTGTTCCTTTAATAAACTGTAGTGTGGCCTACATCCCATAGGAAAACCAGAATCATTTACAGCTGTCACTGGGGTTCTTGCAAGGTCAATAGCTGCTCTCAGGCTTTATAATGTATGCAGGCCCAGCCAGGACAGAAAAGCCCTGCTTAGGTATATACAACCTGTACTGGGGCAAACAGGTGATCTTTAGCAAGTGACTTTAGTACATATGAAGTTGTAGATAGCTAAGCATCCCTGTACCAAGAAACCTGTGACCCTATCAAGCCCCCATAGGTGCCACAGTAAAGAAATGCCAAAGTGCAGTGCCACCCTCGCTGGCAGCCCCATATCCATTCCCCCATATATGCGCAGAAGGCGCAGCTGGTGCGGTAAATGCGCCTAGTTCTGCGCAGTATCTGGGCAGACTGGGGGAGCCGCAGTAGTGAGGCAGGCAAGGCTGCAGGAGAGCAATACTGCTGCTAGCACACATGCTTCTCTTACACTGTTGTGACAGGCGACGATGTCTCCATGCTGTTGGCTGGGGATGCGCTACTGCGGGGCGCTGTTAGCACCATTCCACGGCCAGTGAAGCGGGGAGCCCGCAGCAACAGAGCACAGCAACCCCGGTTCCCTTATCAATCCATGGTCATCCGAGGACTCCCGACAGCGCTACCAATCCGGAAAGCGAAGCCTATTGTGTCGGTTTTATACAGCTTCCCTTTCCAGCTCTTTGGTTTCACTTGTCCTTAATGTAGCGGCGCGGCTCTTGGGTACTCGCTTAATCCAGCAGAGGGGGAAACTACTCAATCCCAACCCTTCCTTTGCCGCTCCTCCACTCTGTATGAACTACTGGTTACCTTATACTACAGGCTTATCAACATCCTGAGCCTGTGCTCCGTCAGCCAATTAGGGTGGTGCTATAAAAAACAGGTGTCTCCCTCTGCTGGTGGAAGACTCCACACATGTATTCGCTACAGATCGTGCAGATCCCTCAGATTTCAGGCTCTTCAGCGGTCAAGTTGGCTTTGGGATACTGAGCGATTCGCAAGCGCTCCTCACACATTTTTAAGACACGCCACATTCTCAGTAGCGTAACTATAAATGACTAGGTCCCGCAGAAAAAATACACTCTGGGAACTTAACATGAATTGTTAAGTTGTATTTGTATTTGTTAAGTTGTAAAAGATGTATTAAATCTGTGTTATCAGTTAATGTGGGGCTGCACTTATTGCATTTCAATTCAACTGAAATCAGGGCAGGCTTTCTTGCTGGATTTTCTAAATGTGTTGATGAATTTACAAGAAGTATGGTAACCCATGCCCCTGGCTCCTGGGGACCTCAGCAGTGGTAGGGTCTGTTTCCTCAGTACTTATGCTCCTGCCCTAAGGAAGCCAATCGACATGTATGTATGTATGTATGTATGTATGTATATTTTTATTTATAAAGCGCTACTTATGTACGCAGTGCTGTACAGTAGAATACATTAATACAAACGGGGTTAATAAGATAATAGATAAATACAAAGTATAACAATAAATACAAATAAATACAAGATACAGTTACAGTTGCAATAAGTTAAGAGTCAAAGACACAAGAGGATGGAGATCCCTGCCCCGTAGAGCTTACAATCTATAAAATGTTATGCACTGTGTGGAGAGTTACACATTTTGACGGTGTAGCAAACATTTTTGCAGTTCAATGCCCTCTTTTAATTCCCATGCCAGTTTCAGCAGAGATGACAACCATGTTTGAAACCAGACTTAATTTACTTTACAAATGTTCCCAGAAAGAAAGGTCACAGAGGTTTGTGACTCCTTTGTGTACAAAGTACAGTGGCCCCAACAATGTATCAGTGGACCCAGCATTTCATGATGCAGTGGCCTAGCCATATACAGTGTTGGACTGGCATGCCATGGCCCACCAGAAACCTTAGGGAAGTGGCACAAGGGTCGCACTGTGACAAATCTCCGTTGTTAAGTGAGACTAATCTCCCCGCAATGGCATCCCACCTGCTAGAATGTAAATCGCTGGTGTGATGGCAACTATGGGTGACTGCGTGACATCACAGTGACGTGTATGCCATCCCACAGGCGATTTACATTCTAGCCGGGGGAGATTAGTCGCCTGCGACAACAGAGATTTGTTGCGGCATGACTAATCTCTCCGTATGTAACTGCCCTTAGACTACAGGCCCATCTTCCACAGTAATCTTTCTCCTCTAAGTAAACCTCTCCTCTCAAGAAATTTTTATTCTTCTAGACTCTTTTCTATTCTTCCTTCAATTTCTCCTCTTTGTTGTGATCCAGGAATTATAGGCAATGTGGATGGATAGCCATATGAATGGCTGGGTGAGCAGAAGGGCTTACTGACTCCACTGGGAGTTATCCTGGGAGTTTGGTGGGTCATTCTGGCAATAACACAATGGCCACATAATGTAATGACACAATGCCCCAGAAATAAATCTGTGTGACATAACATAGAGTAGGGGGAAGCCCTCTGTATGCTGGCGGTGGAAAGGGAACCTGCAAACTCCAGTATTCTCAATATCTGCCTAGTGCCTACAGAGGGATAGAAGATCAGAATTCCCACCACATTCTGCCTTACTTTGACCTTTGGGGCTACCTACAGATTTAGCTTCCAGATGCTTCAGCAAAATGTAAACATTTACCACAGCACCTAGGCTTGTGACACGTGCTGCATTTTCTATGCCACTGCCTTTTGCATTTTATCACCAAAGTCCTCCCAATGTATGCACTGACTGGCTGGAAGGCAATCGATCACATTTTCTCATCCAATATATTTATGTCAGTGGAGAAAACTCATTGGTGACACTAGCCTAAACCAGGATGATTGCAGAAGTCAGGCAGCTAAGTATCAAACAAAACTGTCATATGCTTTCCCATTGTTTTATTAATCCCCAGCATGGGTAAAACTCACATCTGATCATGATTTGGTGCTTCAGAATTAATCTATGGTAATCCTACAATATCAATAACCCAATACACTCTGGTTTCACAAATCAGGTGGCCAAGGAACCATGGAAATATTCTTAGAATAGTGACCAGAAGACAATCACAATAAAATGGTCCTAATTTCTGTGGGGCAGTCTTGAATGGCTGACCCAACAAAGTGGATGGGGAAAGGATTCACAGAAAAAATGGCAGGGTTTTGGAGGATCAGAGGAATGTACCAAAAATGCACATATGCCACATTATCTATTTTGATGAAATAAGATAGCCACTTAAAGTTGGGTGTGCACAAAAAACAGCCAATATATGTCAGGATATTTCTGCAAATTTAATCAGTATTGATTACGTAAACATATCAGCCCGTGCAAGGGCCCAAACTGATTGCTTAGTCATATATAGACCAGGTTACACATAAAATTGTCTAGCCTGCTCTATATGTGGACTTATCTGTGGCAGACAAAATCTATAATAATAAAATAGTACTTTTGTCTTGATTGTGACTAAGCTATCATAAATCCAGGTTGGTGCCAAAACAATCCTACTGTGTGATAAAATGTTTAGTGTTAAAGGAACAGTAACACTAAAAAATAAAAATGTTTTCAAATAATTAAAATATAATGTACTGTTGCCCTGCACTGGTAAAAGTTGCGTGTTTGCTTCAGAAAGACTACTATAGTTAATAGAAATAGCTGCTGTGTAGCCATGGGGGCAGCCATTTAAATTGAAAAAAGGAGAAAAGGCACAGGTTACATAAGAAGATACCAGATAAACTGTGTAGAATACAATGGGAATCTATGCTACTTATCTGTTATCTGCTTAGTAACCTGTGCCTTTTCTCCTTTTTTCAATTTAAATGGCTGCCCCCATGGCTACACAGCAGGGTATTTATAAAACTGCAGTAGTGTTTACGAAGAAAACTTTTACCAGTGCAGAGCAATAGTATATAATATATTAATTATTTTTATACACTTTCATTTTTTGGTGTTACTGTTCCTTTAAGTAAAAATTCTAAAAAGATTTTTATATTTTATATTACTTCACTTTAGTACTAATTTTACACTTTTTTTTCTTTTTTTTGTTTCAATCTCAATTCTCCAGTGGAGCGTCATGGCTAAAGCTGGCCACTCAAATGGTGACTTGGATTTTTGCACAGTTGGGCCAATAATTGGATCATGATGCAGGCCTAAGAATATCTATTAGGCAAGGACCACAGTGATGCACCTATGGGGTCCTCATTTGATGGAGTTTTTAAACATACCAGATTGATATCTGGCCAATTTTTGGGCAGATATGTGAGGGCAAACCCTCCTGAAGGACTCATACATGGGTCTCTTGAACTAAGATAGCAAAAGTGAGCTCTCCTCCAATCATTACTCCATTTCCAACAAAGCCCTGCATGCTTCAGTACACAGAGGGCTGACCATTTTTAGACACCCCTCTCAATGACTTTAATTGCTTTTCCCATAGATTATGGCATGGCAGATGGCTGCCATCTTTCTCCTTGTTCCCAGCAATCATCTGCAGCAGGTCAGGTTTGCCACATGTGTCTGCACATATGCCAAGCATGACCTGACATGAAGGGGTGCTAATAATAAGGAGGAAGATAGCAGCTACTTACCCTGCTATAAACAAATTGTTATCCTTTACCTGTCTTTATATTTTAATTAGTTGGCTTTTTATACTTTGTTTAAATAGTCACAACCAGCGGTGCAAAGGATAGCAAGGTGCAGACAGCAATTACATTTATAATATATATAAATATATTACAATTATTGAATAATAAATATATATATTATATATATTTAAATAATAAATATAACAGTTCAAACGGTAGACACCAATGCCTGCGTGCAGTCCTCTAATATCTAAAGGTAGATAAATATAGATAAATATAAAAATGGGCCGCTTCACTCAGGACTAATGAAAAAATGAATATAATTTATTAAAAGTACAACATGAATAACGTTAGTCATCATTGTACTTTTAATAAATTATATTTATTTTTTCATAAGTCCTGAGCGAAGCAGCCCGTTTGTGCATTTATATACAGTATACATATATATATATTACCCCAAGTTTGCCCAGGAGCAGTAACCCATAGAAACCAATAAGCAGGTAGCAATTACTGGTCACCTTAAATGGGACCTGTCACCCTGTATAATAAAAGTCTTTTACAAATTAAACATGAAACCCCATTTTTTTTTAATAAAACACCCATACCTGGTTTAAAGGTATTTAAAAATCTCAGCTGTCAATTATATATTGCCTGTCTCACCACTCAGGCGGAGTAGGCAGTTAATTTCACATAACAGTGTTCACGATATGACCTGCTTGCTTTGATTTGGAATTCCAAGGATGAAGCAAACAAGACTTAAAATAGTGTAAGTAAGCTTTATTTTGCCCAACTAGCACAATAAAAAATAAAGGAAAATTATTTCTTAGGGTGACAGGCCCCTTTAAATGCAAGCATCTTATTGGTTGCTATTGGTTACTGCTTATATTACATATAGAGGACTAGTGACAACAAAAAATAAATATAGTCTATATATACTTAGCTCTAACTGGGCTTAAAGGAGAAGGAAAGGTTAATAAAGAGTTAATCTTAAACTGCAGGCATACCTTCAGTTGTCTCAATAGTGCCCTTAAGTCTCCCCATATTTCTCCCGTTCAGATGATCAGAAGCCGAACAGGAAGAAAAAACGCTGAGCTGTGTAAAGAAAGTTCCCATAATGCCTCACTCCTGCACCGAGACCCAGGCCAAGTGAACATGCTCAGTTTGTAAGACTATGGGGCAGATTTACCAAAGCATGAATTCGAATCCCGAATGGCAAAAATTCAGATTGGAAACAAAAAGTTCGAGATTTTTCGCAACTTTATCGTATTTTGCGCGACTATTTCAGCGCCGCCGCGACTTTATCGTATTGAACGGGACTTTGCATGATTTTGGAAGCCTCACAGAGGAATAAATGGCACTCTGCAGCTCCAACCTGGCCCAAGGAAAGTCATGATACTGAAGCTTGAATGAATCCGAAACTTTCGTACTCGGCGCAACAATACGATTTTTTCGAGACGCGCCAAAAAAGTCGCGAAAAATATACCAAAAAGTTGCGATGGCGACGTAAAAGTCGCGGGAAATATGAAAAAGTTGCAATGTCACGGAAAAAGTTGCAAAAATACAGATCATTGCAAAAAAAAATGCATTTGGACCGTTCGTGGATTCGTAAATGTGCCCCTATGAGTCAGCTTCCTGCTGATTGACTCAGATCCACATTCCTAAGGGGGAGGAGTAAGTTCTTTGCATCCTTGAGGGAGGGGGGAGCAGCAGAGAGGAGAGAGCTGAAAGCTGCGTGTCTCTGGCAGAGGAAAACAGACACAACTAATCTTTTTACAGAGAACTCAGTGCAGCTTTCAGTGAGTGCTTATGGCTGTATTTACATAGACCTTTCTGATAAAGCTTACTAAGTTTAGTTTTTACCTTTCTTTCTCCTTTAAAAACCCTTACAACAGGAAAAAAAGAAACTGTTCATGTAAAGGAGCACTATTTGAGTAATGGTTAATTAGCACAAGGTAATTGTGACATCATTCTTGACAACATAGCTCATACTACTAGGGTACAGCAAATAATAACACTGGATAATACAACTCAGTACAGTACCAATTAATTCTGCAAAGTAAAGCAAGTGCTTTTAAATTTGCAAGACTTTTCGCCCACATATATAATTATTATTTCAAGCAGCAAAATCCAGAAGCTTAATATACACTCCCACATGCAAGTATGCCTTTGCAAAAATCTTACATTGTTAACCCCATAATGGATAGCTTATGGCATAATTTATTGGTTTACATGTGGGATAATTCTACAAGAACTTTACACTGAACACATTGTAGGGTTCATCAACATATAAACGATTACACTGATGTCATTCTGGTGCATATCTGGATGGTGTTCATATTACAATTTAAATTATTGTTACCGCTAGCATTAACAAGCTTACATTTAGGGGCAGATTTATCAAAATGTGAGTTTAAAGCTTAATAAGAACTCACTCACTTCTATTCATTCTTATAGGATTTTTAAAAGCATATTTATCAATGGGTAAAAGTTAGAATTCACCATTTGATAAATATGCTTCTAAAAATCCCATAAAAATGAATAAAACGTGGTGGAGTATTTATATATTATGCTCTAAACTCGCATTTTAATAAATCTGCTCTTATGTCTCTGCAAATGGCAGAAACAGATGGTATTTTGTTGCCATATGGCACACTCGCTACATGTCAATTTAACCCATAGCAAATGGTCAGCTGTTTGTTTGAAAGTCAAAATCTGACTGGTTGCTGAACCTGAGATAAAGTTTTCCTTTTTTTGGTTTTTGGGCACTTACAGATCCTACAAGCAGGTGTATATATAGAAACCCTTACATGTATTATACACAAAGACGCTTACTCACAGCCTATGATTAAGTAAAAGTAAATTAGGTAAGGTGTAGTGAACTTTTCCTTTATATATGTGGGAGTGCATGCTTTTTTTTCCAGTAATGTAGCAAAAAGCTGTTTATTCAGTAATGTGTAAGCGAATAGCTGTTGGTCTGAGGCGTATGCTCCCGGACTTTGCATTATTATGCATTATTAAATTTTGTGTGAAACACTATTTTTTAGTTTTTAAATACTTTTTCTTATCTTACCACATTGGAATTACCTTAAATGACTTCATATTTTACACACATTAAAGGGATTTGCAGCAAGTGATCAACCATCACCTTAAAACATGCATTTTTGCATATTATTAACACATATCATGAGCACTGCTTTGCACTGCAGCTAATCAGTCCAAGCATCAAATTGACATTATCAATAATTTCATAAGGGCTTATTTCCACTGAATGTCCCCAGCACTGGTCAGGAGTACTGATGTAGCTAGCTAAACAAAGCTAGCTACATCGCATAGGGTTACACTAGATAACCTAGTCATTCATATGGGCAGCAGAGTGGTACAATAGTTAGCACTTCTGCCTTGTAAAGCTGGGATCCTAGTGATCATTCCAACCAGGATTCTTTCTGCAAGGAGTTTGTATGTGTCTGTGTGGGATTACTCCCACATGCTATAAACATACAGGCAAGTTAACTGGTTCCTGATACAACTAACCTTAGTATGTATGTATAAACTCTACTGAGGTATGGACTGATGATAATGAAGCATAATTTTTGCAAAGTGCTGTGGAATATGGAAGTGCCATTTGAAAATAATAATAATTCATGTGATACTTATTATAATTTGTTATTTGAAGCATAAATTATTTTAGGTTCAACAGGCAAAGGAATTCTGCCTGCTTGAGGTATATGAACAGTACAAGGCACCCTGGCAACAAACTGTGTTGTTTCTTGAACAATAGGGGGCACATTTACCAAATCATGAACGCTTGCACGAAAAAATCGTAAAGGTTTTACCGCTGTTTATAATTGTACGGTACGAAAATTTTGTGACTTTCGGATCGCCAATACGATATTATCGTGACTAATAAGTTTTTTTTCATAAGCATTTTCGGGATATTTGCGATTTTCAGAAATTTTCGTTTCCAATCCGAATTTTTCATATTCGGGATTCGAACACGTGATTTGATAAATCTGCCCCTAAGCAGTAAGCCAGGTGCATGTTGGCTTGTGACACAAGAACAGAGAGCATATTTTGACTAGTGCAATTCCACACAAAAATCTGCATCTAGCACTGTACCTTGTGATATTTCATTATAAATATATAATACACAAGACCCATAAATATCCTGTAAATTATATTCTTATAAACTGTGCTTAGTGTTGTGATCAGTTATAATCAATATGCAGTGATGTAATTCTGTCACATGACTTATTAAAACTGCTGGAAAAATTTGTTAGGAAAAATTCGGATTAAACACTGAAATTTCTGATGTGCGTTAATCTTACGAAAAGCCTTGTCGCGCTTTGACGAAAATATTGTGGTACGATCCAAAAGTTACGCAATTTTCGTATCCGAACGATCGTAAACAGTGCCAAAACCTTTCTGACTGTGAACCTTCAGTGCATGATTTTGGAAGCCTCCCATAGCACTCAATGGCACTCTGCAGCTCCAACCCGGCCCAAGGAAAGTCACGATACCGAAGCTTGAATGAATCCGAAACTTTTGTATTCATTGTGACAAATACAATTTTGTTGCAAAGTACAATAAAGTCGCGGAAATTAACGTAAATATTGCAGAAAATACGCAAAAGTTGTAAACTTTAGAAAAAATACAATTTTTTTGTATTCGGACCTGTCGTACGTTAATGAATGTGCCCCATAATGTAGCCCCTGTTGTAAAATATGAGGATATTAGAAGTGACCTTAGAGTTTGATGTGTAAAAGCACTTGTGTTTTTATATGGTCAAGGAACTCCTTGGTGACCTTTTCTTTATATTTTACAACAGGGGGTACATTATTCACCATATTAAATGGGACCAGTCACCCAGACATAAAAAGCTGTAAAATAAAAGTGCTTTCCAAATTAAACATGAAACCCAAATCCATACCTGTTATAATGGTATTTAAAAATCTCAGCTGTCAGATATCAGATATTGCCTGCCCCCACCCCGCCCATGCCTATGGCATAGAGGCAGGGCAGGCGATTACTTTCACTTTCCATTCAGCACTCCCTAGATGTCACTAGCCCCCCCCCCCACACATTTCCCCACCACCTATAATTGTGTAGCCAGTGCATAGGCATGGGCATTTGGTCCCATGGGCATTTGATCCCATTCTGATTCATACACAAGATCTTGGATTGATGATACAAAGCTTCCTGTAATAACAGTGCCCACAAAATGGCTGCTGTCTGCATGATGTGATTGTAAAATCTAAGACTGAAGAAAACAAAAATTAAATAATTTATATAGTGTGGGTAAAGTTTATACTGCTTGACTAACATGATAGAAAAGGATTTGGAATTATTTATTAGGATGACTGGTTCCCTTTAAGCAAAGAAGAATTCAGCATGATCCAGCACTCGTTACCTCTCTGTCCTTTAAAGGAAACTAAAAATCCCTCCAATTTTGTAGGCAATAATGAATAATATATGATGCCGGTTTCACTTTGGACTAAAAATTAATATTGTCTTTAAAAATATTATTTATTGGAGCACTTTTTACTTCCTCCCTGGCCCTGTTTCAAATGAGGGGTGGGCATTGCCAGAAATACAGTAGAAGGGGCATAGACAATCACAGCCCTGCAGTCACATAAATAAAGAGAGACTTGAGTTTCCTATAAGGTCAGTCTAGCTGCTGATTGGTTTCTATCCTTCAGTGCAGTGCGCTAAGTGCTGCTCCCCCCCCCCCCCCCGCACAGCCTGGAAAATGAGGCAGCAGGAAGTGGAACAGAAGGGTGGGACTATTAGGGTTTTTGCAGCCCATTTATTCATATAGGCACAAGCAGATTCTCATCCTGTAGCTCTACTGACAGGCACGGTGTTGGCCTGTGTGGAGCTACACAAAGTGTATAAGTGCAAAATATGTCACTTTGCATAAGTACCTTTATCTGTAAAGAATATGTTGTTTCAAATACATATATACCTTCTAAACAAACAGATGGGTTTCTAGTCTTGTAGATCCGGTTAAAAAGTAATTGTAGATTTCGAAAATGTGACATTTATTTAGACTTGTCAAATCTCAGTATTCATTTTAATTAAGTAGGTGGATTTTACACGCAGTAGACGCTGACTGTATTGTACACAAGAGGGAGTGCTGGCAATGACTTCAATTTGCTGGCAGAACACACTGACCTTTTTAAAAACATTCATCCGACACAACACTTGCAGTTAATGTGGTTCATATTATAGTCAGCATCATTATGAAAAACCATGCCATGAAAGAAGGGCCAAAAATTATCAAAAGTATCGATACAGTACAATGAAAAGTGTTCTGGCCATCTGTAGTACAAAACAAGTTGTGATCTGCGTACAGAGTACTTGTAATAGAAATAACCCAATGCCAGCCCATGAGTTCAGACAGGAGAGGCTAAACATAGGCAAAAGCCAGAGAGCAAATTGAAGCACCTGTTGTGTGGAGCCAATATACTAAGGGGCACATTTATCAAAGTACGATTAAGTCCGAATACAAAAAAAAATCATATTTTTTCTAATTTATAGAACTGTGCGTATTTTATGCTATTTTTTCAATAATTTGTGCAACTTTTCTGTACCTTGCGACAAAATTTCTGCAACAAAATCGGATTTGTCGCAACGAGTACAAAAGTGTAAGATTCATTCAAGCTTCGGTATCGTGACTTTCCTTAGACCAGGTTGGAGCTGCAGAGTGCCATTGAGCCCTATGGGAGACTTTCCTTAGACCAGGTTGGAGCTGCAGAGTGCCATTGAGCCCTATGGGAGACTTTCCTTGGGCCGGGTTGGAGCTGCAGAGTGCCATTGAGCCCTATGGGAGACTTTCCTTGGGCCAGGTTGGAGCTGCAGAGTGCCATTGAGCCCTATGGGAGACTTTCCTTGGGCCGGGTTGGAGCTGCAGAGTGCCATTGAGCCCTATGGGAGACTTTCCTTGGGCCGGGTTGGAGCTGCAGAGTGCCATTGAGCCCTATGGGAGACTTTCCTTGGGCCGGGTTGGAGCTGCAGAGTGCCATTGAGCCCTATGGGAGACTTTCCTTGGGCCGGGTTGGAGCTGCAGAGTGCCATTGAGCCCTATGGGAGACTTTCCTTGGGCCGGGTTGGAGCTGCAGAGTGCCATTGAGCCCTATGGGAGACTTTCCTTGGGCCAGGTTGGAGCTGCAGAGTGCCATTGAGCCCTATGGGAGACTTTCCTTGGGCCAGGTTGGAGCTGCAGAGTGCCATTGAGCCCTATGGGAGGCTTTCCTTGGGCCAGGTTGGAGCTGCAGAGTGCCATTGAGTCCTATGGGAGGCTTCCAAAATCATGTACAGAAAGATCAAAGTCAGGAAGGTTTTCCCGCCATTTACGATCGTTCAGATATGAAAATTTTGTGACTTTTGGATCACCAATACGATATTATTGTGACTATTTTTTCGTAAGCATTTTCAAGGCCTTTTCCGATAATCAGAAATTATTGTATCTAATCCAAATTTTACGAACTCATACTTTGATTAATCTGGCCCTAAGCTTTTATTTTAAATGCTGTGGAGGTTTTAGTTTTCTTTTCATGGTTGTAAGGTTGCTAGTACTGTAGTTAGTGTCAGGCCCCTTTGTACAGTAAAAGACAGCCAGTGCTACAAATGGCTTGTGGGGGATTTTTAAATATTTCAAGTGACAAAACAAAATGGTGTGGAAGTAGAGTTGGTAAGTCATCAGCTAGGGCCGGCACCGGTATTACAAATTTACCAGCAATGTACTTGGCAGTAAATTTGTAATACCCTATAAATCCCCTACTTTCATTACTTTCTCTGTTGCTGATCATAATAATCATAGGCCTTCCATTTCCATGCCCAGTCCCTGCCCATTTAGTCACATTCAACCTTTCCCTGCCTGGTCCACCCATTTTCCCGCTCCTTACTTACCATAGCCCCCCCAAATGACATCACAGCCCACCCCTCTTATACTCCCTAGGGTTGCCACCTTTTTTCTCCATAATAGCAGCCTTCGGTTCAGGGGTGGGCTGTGATGTCATTTGGGGGGGCTATGGTAAGTAAGGAGCGGGAAAATGGGCGGGAAATATGTAACTATGTAACTATGGTCCACCCATTTTCCCGCTCCTTACTTACCATAGCCCCCCCAAATGACATCACAGCCCACCCCTGAACTGAAGGCTGCTATTATGGAGAAAAAAGGTGGCAACCCTAGGGAGTATAAGAGTATAGTATAAGAGTATTTTCAGCCTTTGAGCAGCCAGGAACTGCCTGTTCTTTGCTTGTTTTTAAAGGCACTGGCAAATGGGGAGATATAATATTTCAGGAGGCTGGCTGTCACATTTACTACCTTTGCGGTAAATAGGTGAGCTATAGTTTTGTGAGCTTTGGCTCCATTTCCTGAGCTACCAAAAATTTTGTGTGGCAAAATATACAAAATCTCACTGTGTGCCTTTGTCCTATGCTTAGCTATTGCTTGATCAGTTTATATCACGTAACAACCTGCAGCCCCTAGTTTGCTCTGCTTCTCTTGCAAAAGTTTCAACAAAAAGCAGTACAGGTATCGGACCCCTTATCCGGAAACCCGTTATCCAGAAAGCTCCGAATTACGGAAAGCCTGTCTCCCATAGACTCCATTTTAATCAAATAATTCAGAATTTTAAAACTGATTTCCTTTTTCTCTGTAGTAATAAAACAGTACCTTGTAATTGATCCCAACTAAGATATAAATAATCCTTATTGGATGCAAAACAATCCTATTGGGGTTAATTAATGTTTTATTGATTTTTTAGCAAACTTTAGGTATGGAGATCCAAATTACGGAAAGACCCCTTATCCGGAATACCCTTGGTCCCGAGCATTCTGGATAATGGGTTCCATACCTGTAATAAAGCTGGGAGCAAGGAAAGCAAGGCAGAGGATGCAGTGGGTAGGACTGGGGAAGCAGCTTTACCAAACTGATCTTGCTGTTGATAAGAGGCTTAACGGCTAACGCATTTAGCCCTATGTGCCCTTTCTTAGCCCAACTCAATTCTTTTATTACCACTCTCCCCTTCCACAGAAGCATATTTTCACTCTTTTAGCTGGGCATTGGGTTAATTTTCCTTTTCTGTCAGGGAAATCAGTTGGAAAATAGTTTGATATATCTTTTGTTTAGGTTGGAAGAAACTACTCCTAAACCAGAAAATAATGTAAAATATGCCTTTTTATATCTATAATCTACTATGATAAATGCTTTCATTCGGATGGAAAAAGCAGAGGGATGCTTTGTGCTTCACACGTAGCATGGCGTGCCAAAAATTAGCCCCTCCCACAATTATAAGCCACACAATTGCTTTTATGATAGGCCTCCACCAACACTTTCTGGTTTCTCTAACTTTAAAGAAAGGCCATGTTGTTATTTCCATTTTGCTATTTTCATATTCTTGACAGTTTCATTGTCACTATTGCTTTACCAAAATATGTGGCCTGTAGGGACCCTAAAATGAAAATAGAGCATATGACTTTTCATGGCTGGCAATTTAGCTACTGGAAACAAAGCCCCCTGTCTGTCTAAGGCAGGGGGGCACAACCCCAGCATATTCTATATTACTGAGCCCTATTTAACAGCTTGCTTTTTTCTCAAAGTGTAAGTCATGGTACAGGCACATGGGGATTGGATAATCTGGTAGCAGGTTCAAATTCACTCTTCAGCCTATCTATCCTTTTAAACACAGCTTAGCAATATTATGTTATAATCAATGATTAGTGATGAAATTTGTGTCACATTACTCAGTGAGACTTGTGTACACCATGTACATCATACCCGCGCTTTCCGCGGGACAGTCCCGGTTTTTATAGCGCATCCCGCTGTCCCGGATAGTTCAATGAATGTCCCGCATTTCCGTAATAGATTACGGAAATGCGGGAAATTCTTTGAACTATCAAGCACAGCGGGATGCGCTGGCTGTAGCTGGCCGCTTCTTCTGCGGCTCTGCTTCTTGTGCGGTGGCGACAGGCCCTTTTGTAGGGTTGCACCCCATGTGTACATGTGCATCATTACGTACGGGGTGCAACCTTATAAAAGGGCCTGTCGCAGAACAAGGAGCGTCTATGGGGCTGATGTGTAAGGGGACTGCTGTGTATGGGGGCACTGTCTATGGGGGCAATTTGGGGTACTTACAATGGGTACAAACACACTTGTTAGGGTGTATCCCCCCCGAAACATTGATCAAGGTGGTCATAATAAATGGGGTAAGCTCCCCGACTGCATATGTATGTGTGTGTGGCTCCCTTACAGAAACAGTACTTACAATGGAGGCATTGTGTATGGGGGGGTACTGTCTATGGGGGCTATTGGGGGCATTGTGTATTGGGGCTACTGTCTATGGGGTCAATTGGGGGCACTGTCTAT
The DNA here is from genome assembly GCF_000004195.4 of Xenopus tropicalis. Taxonomy (NCBI): domain Eukaryota; kingdom Metazoa; phylum Chordata; class Amphibia; order Anura; family Pipidae; genus Xenopus; species Xenopus tropicalis. The sequence continues at coordinate 51,378,646 of NC_030677.2, forward strand.
GGGGTCAATTGGGGGTGCTTTCTATGGGGGCACTGTGTATGGAGGGTACTGTCTATGGGGGCACTGTGTATGGGGGTACTGTCTATGGGGGCACTGTGTATGGGGGGGTACTGTCTATGGGGGCACTGTGCTTATGGGGGTTACTGTCTATTGGGCCACTGGGGGCACTGTTTATGGGGGGGCAAAGCTGGTACATAGTTATAACTCACTTATAACTGACTGCCTTCTCTCTATATTTGTATTTTAATATGTAGGAGTTGCTTTATTGTTTTCCTTAGGTAGTACAGTATGGGGGTATAGCACATTTTGCATCCCGCCATATATAAAAGGAGTATTTTTTTAAGAAAATGGGGTGTGGTCATTGGGGCGTGGCCACAAAAGTGGGCATGGTCAAATGTTGGGAGGTATGTACTGTACATCATGTAATGTACAGCATGTTGTAAAATATAAAGATACTAGAAGTCACCTCAGCGTTACTTGGCCTGCATAAAAGCACTTGGCCTTTGGCCAGCAACTTATATCATTATATTTTACAAGGGGGGCCTTATTCCATATCTAAATGAAGCAGTGCTGCAGTTACAAGGCTTGCAAAAAAAGTATATATTTTATTTAAATTAGTCCAAAATATAAAGATACCATTCAATGCAAATGTTTGGGCACACCTTGCCAAAATACATATTTGGTTAATTTTTAAGTTAAAGTGTAAACAAGTACTGCAGTAATGAAGGTATTAAAATACACTATATTTTTTTGTAAGTCTTTATTTTCATTTTCAGTTTTTCAGGTGGGGATACAGAAAGGAGAAAAGGGAGGGGGTAGGGTGGGGGAACATAGAAATAGGAGGTGTAACTTGGTACAAAACATGGCAGTTTTCCCATCATTGTGTTATACATCTCGTATTAAAATACATTCATTTCCATTCTTTCAGGTTAATGGACTTGGGTATGAACATGAACATAACTCCTGTTATGGTAGACTGCTCGGGTAGTAGGGGGGGGAAGCAGGTGAGCTCAATTAGGTTTTACTCTTTTATCACTTGTTAACCTTTACTATTGGTGCCTGTTATGGGATATATTCTTATGCAATGTACATGTTTCTTAATCTTGTTATTCCCTATCGTGCTAACTTATGGCCAATCCTGCCTAAAATACACTATATTAAACATAAGAATAAAGAAAATAGTAATAGGCCTTAATAGCCATTGAGTCAATACCTGATAAATTGCATAGCTTATTAAAATCTTGTGCGGCAATATTTTTTATTTGCCATACCCATGGAAAGAATGCAATTTGCCCTTCAGTGTACTCCCATTCCCAGACTCACCCAACACTAGCAGAACAGAGCAGCACTGAGCAGCCTTCATGTGGCTGTCATATGGAGTAAACTTAGGGGGCTGTTCCTGCTGAATTGTGCTTAGTACAGGGGAATCCCTATGCTGCCATAGTTTTATGGTATCTCTCTGTACAGGCTATGAGCAAACTTAGGGGGCTGTTCCTGCTGAATTGTGCTTAGTACAGGGAAATCCCTATGCTGCCATAGTTTTATGGTATCTCTCTGTACAGGCTATGAGCAAATTGTTCCTGCTGAATTGTGCTTAGTACAGGGGAATCCCTATGCTGCCATAGTTTTATGGTATCTCTCTGTACAGGCTATGAGCAAACTTAGGGGACTGTTCCTGCTGAATTGTGCTGCTTTTAATTAAGGAGAATGGGAAATGGCTCATACAAATCACTATAAGCAGCAATATAGAATGGAGATGATGTGTAGGGACCCCAAAGAATTGGGCCCCTTCAGGATTAGTTCCCCTTTAGACAGGCACCATGAGGGTGGCCTTATGAGATTTGGACACCTAAAGGTGGTCCTGGGTGTTTATGTGTGAAAAGGGAGTTTCCCTGCAAGTTAACAGCCACCACTAGATGTCGCTGTGCTAAAAGTATAAAAGTGAATGACTCCCAGGCTTCGTCCTGGGACTGCTTCTTGTAAAGAAGCGTATAACAGGCTTGTGTTCTAGTACAGGAGGTACTGTAAAGGTGGCCATACACGAGCAGATCCGCTCGCTTGGCGATGTCGCCAAGCGAGCGGATCTTCCCCCGATATCCCCACCTACGGGTGGGCGATATCGGGGAGCCTTTAGGTAAAAAAAAAAATAATCCGATCGTTTGGCCCTGGGGCCAAACGATCGGATTATGTGAGCGGCAATGGGGCAGTCGGATCGGGGACCGCATCAACGAGCCGATGCGGTCCCCGATCCGACCGGATTTTCTAACCTGGCCGATCGAGATCTGGCCAATTTCAGGCCAGATATCGGTCAGCCAGGCTGCTCGGCTCTCCCCATACACGGGCCGATTAGCTGCCGAATCGGTCCAAGGGACCGATATCGGCAGCTATAGTCGGCCCGTGTATGGGGACCTTAACAGGTCACTCTAGGAGTGACAGGCAGGTTAGAGAGAACGGGCAGTAATAGCCCCGACAGGAGAGAGAGGGGTTAAGACCCCCCAGCACTCATGGCTGGAGTTCAGGACCTGTAGTGTGTAGTAAGGGGAGCCAAGTCAGCACCTGGGAGTGTTCCCAGTGAAGGGGCCCTACGCGTGGACCGGGGTGAGTTCCTAGGTGGAAGCATCCGGCGGGAGTACCGAGGGTAGCCCAAAGAGAGAGTGTGTGACTTGAGCCGTCTGTGTGACATCCTCTGAAGTGTTCTGCCTGCATCAATAAACAAGTTTATCTGGTTCACCATTTTAACCGGTGTCTTGGCTGTTCATATACTGAGGATCCTCAACTGCCTGGTAAGCAGCTACCCCAAGGGAGGGGCAAGGTACTGGTAGTTGCTGGGAGTCCGGGTCCAAGGAGGACCCCATAGAGTTTTCCCAGGGAGGAGACATATAGTTCTACCTATACCTGCCCTGGGTGGAGGCACGCCATTCATTTATATCAAACCTCTCCCCCACAAATAAGCGGGGGCTCAGGGCTCCTGTAGCGCCACACGCAGGTGATTGCGTGTTATAAGTACCACAGTAGCCAAATTAGGGTTACAGATGCTACGTGTGCCATTGTCCTTACCCACTTATAGATCCATCCATCAGATGAAAATGCCAAATAAGGGGCCCCGCCCTGCACTGAAAAACAGGAGCTTTCACTCCCCCCTCTCTTCCACCCACAGACATTTAAGCTCCGGGGCTCATTTATCCCCCGCTAAGTTATTTACATTTACCTCTTATCTCATCAACACGAGAGGAGAACTCCTTCACAGGGGGCTGTGCGTGCATGTCTGCCTTAGCACGGTGAGCACAGAGGTTCAAAGTTCATGCCCCGTGCAGGTGGAAGGGAGGGAGAGAGGGGCGAGTTAAAGCTACTCTTTTTCAATGGAGCGCGAGGCCCCCATTGGTGCAGGGCCCGATTGGGCGCAATAGGTGCAATCGGCCTAGGACCAGCCCTGGTTAGTGGTACATGTAGAGTAAATAATGGATTTTACTAAATAGCATCAAATTCTGAATGCCAATGTGAAATAGTCAGCAAAGAACTAGAACCTAAAAGGGGATGCGGCTCCAGCAACGAAATAATGATCCTAAACCAACCTCAAAAGCCACTATGAGCTACTTGAAGAACAGCAAAATAAAGTACCATAAGTTAATATCATTGGAAAACTATGGATATATGTACAACAGCCCAAGAAGACATCAAAAGTTGGTGAAATTCAATGTCCATTAATATTTGCAAATATGTTTTTAACACACTGATTCCTACAGTAATTATTACACATTTTCTCCTACAAAATTATGCTGAAGTTTCACATTCAGAAACCATATACTGTATGGCTTCAACAGAATTTAAGAGTTTGATTAGTGCGTGACCGTTGAGGCCTTGGATCCACCCATTCACATACAGAATTAATTTTAGAAAGCGGGAGGAAGGGCCCATAAGTTGGGCAGATGTGATATTAGCCCATTTATCCTCTCCTGCCTATTACTTGATGCCTCTATACGGTAAACAGAAACATTCAATGGTTAATGATACAGACATGCCATTAAGTATAAAGGGCAGATTTATTAAAATGTGAGCTTAATACAAAAAAAAACTCTTTTGAAGTGTATTTATCCATGGGTAAAAGTTAGAACTCACCATTTGATAAATATGCTTCTAAAAATCCCATAGGAATAAATAGAACGTGGGTGAGTTTTTTTGTATTAAGCTCTAAACTCACCTTTTGATAAATCTGCCCTTAAGTTTATCAGCTTTATTTAAAATGCCAGTGAATTAACTTTCCAACATATTTAACGAGAAGCAGAGGGTGTTGTGATGCTGTTATGCTTTTTTCGAAGTCAATTTAGAAGAGTAAGCTGGGATTTGTCCTAGCTGTAAACATTTTGGCAAAAATTACCATGTGGTGTGGTTTTTATAAAAAATATTAGCAATTTTCTAAAATGTGTAATAACTTATCTGGGTTTACACATAAGGTTGCCACCTTTTGTTTCACTCATAATACCAGGCTTCTGAACGATGGCAAGCTGTGATATCAATTGGGGGAGGACAATGACATCAAGGGGCAAGAAAATGAGTGGGAAAATGTCCCAAAAGAAAAGGATAGAAAAGCACTTGAAAAGCACTTGTTCAGTTTATGAAACGAAAATCACAGTAAGAATGATAGGATTTTCTATTTTCCTGTTCCTTCCACATGGCAGTAGGCACCAAAGGGATTTAGCTAAACAATCGGGAAGGGAGTTAAATGCAAAATCATTTATTTCAAGTAGCAGAAGACAGAACAGAATAGCCAAAACTAGCTAATCCACTGGAAAATGTATCAAAACTGTAATGTTTAGAAAAAGTATGCAGAGACATCCAGGTTGCTGCTGTACAGATGTCTTCTGCAGAAACCGAAGCACAGAGGGCCCAGGACACTGCCATCCTCCTTGTAGAATGTGCCTTAAAAGATTTAGGTAAAGGTAGTGACTGTGATGAACAGGCTGAATAAACGCAGTCTTAAATGCAGTTTGATATAGTATTTTAGAAGCCTTCTTGCCCAGTTTTGGCTCTGAATAGAATACCATGAGGCCCCTTAGAATTTTAAGACATCTGATTACAAACAAAAGATAAAGTTTGTCTTCTTATTAATTTGGGGATTGTCAAAAAAGGTAGGCAACACAATATCTAGAGATTAATGAAATGTCTCACGACTTTAGGAAGAAACTTCACAAGTTCTAATAATCACATTATCAAGAAGGAAATTGATTTGAAACTGTGCACATTACAGGGTGTGCATTTCCCCTGCTCTCCTAGCTGAATAAATCACAAAAAGTCTTCAGGGTCAGACTTCCAAGAGGTATATACTTCCCAACATTTGAGAATAAGAAAGAGGGACAAAAAAAAAGTGTGTGTAGTGCACACTATGTGGCCATGCCCCCAAGTACCAAGCCCACTTTCCACAAACACACCCTATTTTATTAGTAATAAATATCAAATATCAAGAATTTTCTTTTACTTAATATATATCTTCCTATATTTTACTATCTTGTTGGCATCAAACCCCAACAGCGTTATGTAAGATGAGTCTAATACCTTCCCATAACTGCTGGAGATGTGAAACAGAGGTGGCTGCTATGCTCAGTAGTAACTACCTTCTCAGACCTGGTGAAAAAGATATGTGAGACAGTAATAGTGGACGACATAACAATAAGCCCTTTAACAAGCCTACTACTACACCAATTTGAACCCAGGGACCCTACTAAGAGGGAGCTACTACTCCTGCTCTTAGTGGCAGCTAATGCAATGATTCCCCTGCATTTATTCCTCAGAATAAATAAAATGGGTCTTATGGAGGAACTGACAGCCTCACTCCACAATAACTACTATTATACACAGGGCCGCTGCTGGCAAAATGGGTACCCTAAGCAGAAATGTACTTTTGTGCCCCCTCCCCCAAATATTACAGAAGTAAAAATAAAATAATAAAAAAAAAAAACACACTCTATAGGGGCCCCACACACAGTGCCCCCAATTGCCCCCATAGACAATGCCCCCATAGTAAGTGCCCCCAATTGCCCCCATAGATTGATTGAACTATCCGGGACAGCGGGATGCGCTCTAAAAACCGGCGGGACAGTGTTGGGGGGTATGTTATAATATATAAAAATGTTTTTTTTTTGGAGCAGCTGGGATGGTGCCCCCCTGGGAGTTGGTGCCCTATGCAGACTGAGTACTCTGCTTATAGGGAGCGGCGGCCCTGATTTTACAGTTTGGTGCACAAGAGGTCTCAGATTAGGGTTGCCACCTTTCCCAACTCCTTGCTGTAGGCGGGTTATCATGCAGCAAATGGCCAATCACCAGGTTGACCAGTCAAAACTGGACAGGTGGCAACCCTACCTCAGATAAATAATAGATCTTTAAGATAGAGATAAAATAATAGATCAGTAAGATTTTAGCACATAATTAAGCATTTTCAGCTAGCAAAAACACTAGCATAGACTAGAAGCTGTATTGGCAAGCATTATAAATATTGTGTTAGGAATAGCTTGTCAACCACTGTACTTAATATCTGCATTCATTTCTTTTTGGTTAACTATTACTGTGTGTGTCACAGACTATTTGAGATAAACCATTACCTGTGATTAAGCTATTATATAAGCATAAAATGTTTTTAAGATATGTTTTTATTATGCAGATCTTATTGTAACTTATATAATGTTCAATAAACTTGGACTTGAAAAACTGAAATGACAACTTCACTCAGTCCAAGTTTGCACAAAACCTTCTATTTTGGTCATTTTGGGAGGGGCACTGCTGGAGGCAGCTACTGCGGGCAAACAGCAAAGGGTATAATATTTTAATCCCATGGCACAAGTCGAACCGCTAAACAGCAACTACAAATTACTTCTAAGGAAACCGGCGTAGCGGAAGGTATGGCGAGAGAACAGAGTTTTGAGGGGACTCTCTAGCGCCTTTACAATGCGTTAGTTCGACTCGCCACTCCCACAAGGCGCTTATTGGGCGTCACCGCGCTACGTGTAATCGTGACGCCAGTCTCGCGTGATGAGACGTGGGATATTTGTGAGACCGGAGGCTACGAGCTTGTAGTTAATAGTTTTGCGGGCGGTTCATGAGTAGCGATTCGGGAGTGCAGCTTGTGTTAGTTATAGCGGGACTGTTGGGCAGTAGGAAGCCCTGTAGGGGAGGGGTCATGCAGGCACCCTAGTAATGATATAGGGGTGCAGCACAGCCGACCCCCAATAAGACCCCAAACCCGCCGGGCCCGGGACGACTGTCCCCCTTGTCAACCCCTGATGGCGGCCCTGAGTACAGGCCTCTCTACGGTAGGATATGCCTTCCTGGATGGTGTGCTGGCTATATATGTACATTGTGACTAAGGCTGTGCGTGTTCGTTCCTTTCATTCTCTGTGCGGAAGAGCTTATTGTCATGTGATCTTCCCTCTGCTTGTCACATGACGTGCTGTGTGCTTGCTCACAGGGATTATTCTGTGTTTGTGTAGCCCAGACATTCCCTGCAATGAGCCCATATTACAGGGATCCCCAACCTTTTTTTACCTGTGAGCCACATTTAAGTGTAAAAAGACTTGGGGAGCAACATGACCATGAAACATGTTCCTGGGGTGCCAGATGAGGACTGTTATTGGCTATTTTGTAGCCCCTTTGTGGACTGCCAGCCTATAGGAGGCTCTGTTTTGCAGTACACCTGGTTTTTATGCCTCCAAAACTTGCCCCCAAGCCAAAAATTCAAAAATAAGCACTTGCTTTGAGGCCACTGGGAGCAACATCCAAGGGGTTGGGGAGCAACATGTTACTCACGAGCCACTGGTTGGGGATCACTGCCTTATTAGCTTACGGTCCTTATCACATTTATACGCACTATGGTCAGTTTCTTAGGAGCCAGTTAACTCTCTCTTGTTAGTGTGAAAGGAAACCCATACAAACACCTTGCAGGAAGTGCTCAGGCTTGGATTAACCCTTCAACCCCAGCGCTGCAAGGCAAATCCATGTATTCTCTGAGTGGTACAGGGAAACAGAAATGCTTTGGGTCTCCATGGCTCCCTATAATAAAGTGACATGTCCTCTTATCATTACATTGGTGGTAAAGCAGTTCCTGGGTTACAGGATACTTATTCACACATGACAAACCCTCATTTACAGATAGGGTTGCCGCCTTTCTGAAGAACTACCAGCCTTCCTATATTTTTATCTTTTTTCCCCCCATTAAAAACATGGGCATGAAACATAATTTTTACTGGTTAGATGGCAACCCTGCATACAGAAGCACAACTGCACTATACATTGGATTTTTATTTAAGCACAACAAACCCTCATGTGCAGAAATACAAATGCCCTATATACATGAGCCTTATTCACATGCAACAATGCTTCAAGTACAGAAACACAGCTGCCCTATACACTGGATACTTATTTTTTCACACAAGACACAGAAACAAAACTTTCATGTACACAGGATCCTAATTTGTTCAAATATAGAAATATAATCTCTATAAACACAAGATACTTATTCATTTACATGCAATGACCCCTCACATACAGAAACACTCTTGCCATATATACAGAATACTTATTCTCTCCTAACAAACCCACATGTGCAGATTCACATAATGTACAGAAATACTATGCCCTATACGCAGGATAAATATTGATTTACATCAAGAAACCCTCAAATACAGAAACAGCTGCCATATACACAGGATTTTAATTCACACGAGGCACACTCATGTACAGAAACACAGCTACCCTATACACAGGATCCTTACTTATTCATGTGCAACATGTGTAGCAATTTTATTCAAGTAATTTAATTATTTAAGTGACTTCATAGTACAATTTATGTTGCACAGTTATATACACATCTTTGCTGTGGTTTGCAACTGCCTTAAAGTGTTGGGCAAAATACAGTTAATCTGACACTTTCTGACATTTTGTGGGATGTCAAACTGTAAGTAAGTAAAAGAAGTCTCAGTTGTGGTACATTCAGTAATGTTTGAGCAAATGCTGCCCTCCAGTGAAACTTAAATATATTACATACTGCTTTCAGTTCAGCAGAAACCAGCATTTATGTTTAATTTGCTGTATATTTAAAGATATATGTAAATACATTCTTTTATATGGAACCACAACACCTACCGGTGGCATTGATGTCTAGCTTGGGGCCCTGGGGATGTCAAACTACTCTTATCACCTACCTGCTTTTTCCATCATATATATATATATGTTTATGTTTATATTGGTTTATAAACTCTCAGGATACAAGAAATATCGATGGAAAGCATGGGTTCCCTGGGGAAATATGGTGGCATGCCACTGAGATGGAAAGCATAGGATCCCTGGGGAAATTGAAAAAGATGACAGTGTGGTATGAGATGGAATGTGATTCCTGGGGAAATTAGAAAATAGTACTGCAGGCTGGTGTGTTTTGTGCAAAAGGAAGAGCACTGGACTGGGGCCCATCTAGTAAATTTGATTTTCCTATATTTTTAAAAACCACATCCAAATTAAATAAGTTAGTAGATGTAATTTCTTACTCTCATGCGAGGAGCTGTTGGAGGCCATGGCCCAGTAACCCATGCCAATCCACATGTTTTCTTTCATCATTCCAGCTACACTAGATCAGCATAGGATCAGTTATTCCTATTGGTTAGGTTGCCAAGGCAATGTCTTGCCCCTCTATTTACATACACTTTGGTGCTATTGATAAACCATGGCATATTCAAATGGCACAAAAATACACCACCGATCACACACCTTGATATAAAATCTGAGTGTTGATTATTGACCTCCATGAACTATAAAAAACTGTGGTGGTTGTCCTGCGGAAATGCTCTTAACTAGCTACTTATATGTTATGTGCTGCTCTTTAGTGCCTTGTCGTATGTGATGTATAAGTAAATCCTAAGGGCAGCCCAGAAGTGTTTGTGACTGTGCAGTGTCCTGCATTCCTTACAGAGTTCAGGAGATCTGACGCAGAGTGCAGATGAAGATGGCTTCCTAGATGCCCCACTTTTGCCCTCTCAGAAGCTTCAGTCTGTGATCAGGCCGCACTTTCACCCAGTGCCAACTATCTGCATCTCCATACTGCTAGCCTTGGTAAATGTAAGTAGCTATTTGCCTATGTCATGCCTCATGCTTTTATGTGGTCACAGAACTCCTTGGTGACTTATAATATCCTTATATTTACAATAGGGGGTACACTATTCACTGTATATACTACCTTATCAGCTACATAAAATTATATACATTATGCATAGTTGTCATTTCACTATTTGCCACCAGAGGGCATTACGAGTAACTCATGTTTTCATTCTTATACCAACTTCCTTATGTACAGCATCCATTTTTTTATTTTTTTTTGCAGTTGCCTGAATTTAGATTGTAGCTGATGTTGTGCGGGAGCTATTGCATTTGGGACATAGGGGTAGATTAATATAGTTCATTTCTTCAGTGGGATTTATGGCACTAAAGCAAACCATTAAATCTTACTAGTCCTGTCCATCTGTTCCACTTCCTGCTGCCCCCTTTCCCCTTCTACTGTGCTTTTGGCAGGGACTGTTAATATATGGCCACCCCTCATTTGAATCACGGACAGGGACCATAGCAGATCTATGGGGATTTCCAATAAAGGGGCCATTTTTAAAGATAATGATCCTTTTTAGCCCAGAGTAAAAACAGCACCATATATTATTCATAATTGCCTGCAAGTCTTCTCCACAATCAGTTCAAAATGCAGCTACAAGACTCCTCTACCTGACCAGGCAACCCCCCTTGCTGCATATCTCTGCAAATCCTTGCTGCACTGGTTAAATTAATACATCTCATACCAGATTTAAGCTTTTAATCATTCCCCACAAATCTCTCTTTAAAGAGATACTGACACCAGAAATGAAACCTTTTTTACATCTATCACACATCTATGCATGAGATTTAAAATTTTGGCATAAAAGTATTTGCTGATGCTTTTCCATTCCTTATCTGATCCCCCATGTTTTTCTATGAGGGGGTGGCCATATCTGTGCAGCGGTAGAAGCTATAACTGACAGGCGGAGAAGGGACAGGTTGGCAAAACAGTCAGGTTTAAGAACTTCAAGCAACAATTACATACAAAACCAGCCCTAACAGTGAAAAAAGATCAACATGACCTATAGGTAACTTTTTAAGTAGATTTATAATTTGAAGAGTCATTTTTTCGTGTTAGTATCACTTTAACAATGGCTCACCTTACATAGCAAAAGCTAATCAGGCAATCCAAAGCGACCGCTTCACTCCTCTATTTTTTTCCATGATCATAGCAGGTCCCTGTAAAACTATGTCACATAAAAGCCTGCTTCATCTATATAAACCATTGTCATAGAAATGTACTTTTTTAGCAGTATGTGCAACTGCATAATCCCAGATAAAGAACTGCCATTTTAAGCACTTAAAAGTTCTTAGTGGCTCATTTACTGTGTTTACACACAAACCAAGGGCACACATACATGCTAGGTTATGTCAGCCAAGGAATGGAAAGTCTTTTACTCCCACAGTTTTTTCAGTTTTTATAGATTAAACTCTATTTAACCAAACATAGGGGGCAAGTCTCCTGTAAATTTTTCTGTATAAATGAGTAAATATGGCGTGTTTTTGTTTTTCTGTTTTAGTTGGCGTATGTAACTCTCGCTGTGGTGGCTATTTATTTTTGTTTGTTTTCTGAAAAAGAGAAGAAATGCAAACAATCAATTGATCCGTTTCAGTTAAGCACTGTTTTAGTAATTTCAAAGCTCGTTCTGTGGCTACTTCATGTAGTGAACGAGCGCTTTGCCCAGCACCATCACTGCAAAGCTAGAAGCCGAGGCTTCCTTCACTTGTACAGATCCACGAGGCACCTCAAAGCTCTTCCTCTAATTATACATTCCACAGGTGAGTGGCACTGCTGCTATGGCCCAACTAACTCCCTAAATAGGAATTGTTCAGCAGGTCGGCCATGTGGCAACAAAGCATATACATATAACTAAATGTAGCATGTAGCACATATTTGCTTTTGTCCAGCTGGCCAGAGAGGGATTTTAATATATAACAGGAAAACATGAAGGCTCCATCAATATTACTATTTTCTATTCTTACAAAAGACTTTTACAAAACATGAAAATGAGCTTTTCTAAGCTTTAATTGTCTGACACAACAGCAGGGCTACTAACAATTTTTTGCAACCTTTTCCACTGAGCTGAAAATTATGTGCAAATTTCTTTCATTTACCATAATCCACAGATTACCAGTATGGGCCTGGTTCCATGTGTCATTGCCCTAAGACTTACATATTTGTAATAAAAACTCTTGTGCAGCTAAGTGACAGCTGACTGAATGCATAAACTTTCTCAATAAACTTTCTGCAATTCTCTGTCTCTCTGACAGCTTTGCAACTATATCAACAGGGAATAGTACTTGTATTATCATCCTCATTTGTTTATATTGTGCCAGAAATTTCCTCAGCGTTTTACAATAATATTGTAACAAATAAGGGATTTTAAAGACATACGTATCACAGTGCATGGGGTGTTTGCAGTTGTGAGTGTCCCTTAAAAGCAGGTAGCAATGATTACTCACTGGGTGGGGTGTATATTGTGTGTACTGCGTAATGTATTTTGTGCCTTGCTCTAGGTGGCACCATGCCTTTCAGTGCACTTACAGCAAAGAGCAGATACAGTAGGAAATAGCCTGGTGTGCCATTAGCCTAAGGGCAATTGCATAAGGTCTTGGTTGTTTTGGACACTTGCTATTCCAGTAACCCAGGAATTAGTCATTTTTGCCCTACTTCCAAAGTAACAGAGAAATCATCGCAGACAAAGCACCTAAAATCAGTCCATGTTCTGTTGGTCTGAACAGGGAGTAATCTAAGCAGGGTATTACTGCTAACCTAGAAGGGAGTGATTAGAATACTTAGAGGGCTGATTTCATTGTGGTCTGAAGCCTTTGCAGCAATGCCTTATCAAAGAAATTTAGGTTTTGTCTGCAGAATAATTATTATTACAGCTATGGGATCTGTAATCCAGAAAGCAGTTATCCAAAACTTTCAAAATGGGAAGGCCTTCACCCATGATGCCCATTTTAATCAAATAATAATTATTTTTAAATATGATTTCCTTTTTTTTGTAATACTAAAACAACACCTTGTACTTAATGGTAACTAAGCTGCATTAATCCATATTGATGGCAAAAAATCCTATTTAGTTCATTTCATGTTTAAATGATTTTTTAGTAGACTTTAATGTATGGTGATCGAAATTATGGAATGCGCCAGAGCATTCTCGATAAAAGGTCCCATTCCTATATCTATCTATCATCTATCTATCTATAATCCATGTATTGGAAAAGAATTTGAGTAGGACTGGCCAGACTTTAGATGAGTTTGACATGGTTGGCCAGCTTGAATATATTGCAATATATAGACAATACATATTTGTGTGTCTATCTATCTATCAATCTATACAGGTATGGGACCTGTTATCCAGAATGTTTGGGACCTGGGGCCTTCCAGGTAAGGGCTCGTTCTATTATTTGGATCTCCATACTTTAATTATACTAAAAACTTATTTAAACATTAATTAAACCAAATTGGATTGTTTGCCTCCAATAAAGATTAATTATATCTTCATTGTGTCTTCATTGGGATCAAGTACAAGGTATTGTTATGTTATTACAGAGAAAAAGGAAAACAGTTTTAAAAAATTTAATTATTTTATTAAAATGGAGTCTATAGGGGGATGGCCATTCTGTAATCTGGAGTTTTCTGGATAATGGGTTTCCTGATAACAGACCCCATACCTGCATATGTTTTTGGGGTTTTGTTTGTTTTTTTGCATTAAAGGTCCCCATACACGAGGCGATTTCACTCGTTGTGCGACGAACGATTATATCGACAAACGATCGTGTGGCGATCGGGTTTCCATACGATATGCCATCCACGGGCAACGATAATTTGCAAAAGATTTCATCGTATCATTATCGTAAAATACGTACGATCGTACATCTACGTACGATCCAATGTCGTGGCGGAAGCGGTATTTATTTATTTATGTTGACTTCCGTTGACTTCCGCTGCTGGGAATCATGGCATGCGCAGAGAACAATCGTTCGAAGACAAATGTCTGACACTCACACCAACTGGCAGATTTTATCGTTAAACAACTAAAATTTTTAAACCTGGCCGATCGATTTTGGGGACGATAATGTCGGGTCGATTAGTGGGCCGACGATCGTTTGCACACCATCAACTATACGATAACCTAACGATAGTATTGGATCGTTCGGGAATCGGTCGTTTGACAGTAAAAAATCGGCCCGTGTATGGGGGCCTTAACATATACATGTATATTTCACGACATTAACAGTGTAGGAGTAAAAGCACAACCGCTTAAATTGATAAAGAAATGGGATTTTGAACTACTATCTGTGTGGTGATTCCTTTTTTTTTTTTTTTTTTTTTTTTTGTAAATTACTTTATTGTGCTAGATTGTTTGTTTTTTTCCATTTAGCCTGTGGCACTAATCATAATTTGTACTGACACTGACAATGTGCTTTTATTTGCTTGCCTTATATTAACACTTCCGGGTTAACTAGCAAAAGTGCAGTGTGCAAAATTCTAAATCCCCTTTTTTTAAACAAAATGCAGCATATTTTCCCAAATGCAAGTTCCAAATGATTTACATGTAAGCACATGCAATAAATGCCACTGATTTGCACAGCAACTGCAGCAAAAGTTGCATGACTACAGCTATTGCTCTAGTAAATTAGCCCTTTATCATTTGGAATTTTCATTATTGAGCCGTAAATCTTACATGTAGCCACTAGGAGACACTGTTGTTGTACAAATGTTACTACTTGTAAATTCATTTCTTTTGGTTTGTTTCACATTTTTGTTTTTCTCATTCTAAATCTTGAACTTTGCCTCTTGTATATTTGGTAACCCATTCTGTCTTCATAACATCTGATGATATTTTATTTACAGTGCTCAGTACCTAATGAATATTTTTAACCATCTACATACCCATATTTTTGTTTCATTTTCTGTCTTATACGTATCTAGGAATAATTTAGCTAAAACAGAATCTTAGCTAACTATAGAAATATGTATGGACGTATGTAGCAGAGTAATTACACCAACACTGTATGCACTGCTAGGCCTGTGCTTGTGATATTACTGTATGGGAGGCTCCTAGTTGGAAATGCATCACCTTGGAGAGAGTAATTAAACCCAAACTAGTGTAAATAGCTTAGGGCCTTCATTTTAGGCTCGTGTGATGCGGATAAAAAAGTGTAAATGTAAAGCTGTGGGACATAGATTTGCAATGTCCCCCAGCTCATTTTAATGATAGAGATTGTATTTATTTATTTAATACATACGCTTCATTGCTTAGAGATAAACAGACTTGGAACATAACATGACAAACACACAATAGTGGCCCTATGTGATGAAGAATGCTAGTGAGGAGTAATTCATTAATGGCAAAGTAAGTTAAATGTATAGGAGGCTGGGAAAGAAGGGGAGGTGGGTAATAATTAAACAAGGCCCTGTCATGTCACATCTGGCATTCTATGAAGGTTTAGTGGTTGTGCTGCCATGTTGCTGATTACCAACTCCTTGTGCACCAATGACCATTAACTAGCAGTTACACAGGTTTCATAGTATGGTTTGATGGAGAACACTCCGTACAATGTTGACCAGCTGATGTTTGCTTGACCTTATGTGACACAATTTTGGGGGACACTTTGCAGCATTTGAAAAAAAACTGGCATCTTGTGTGACCCCAAACTTTCAGTTACATATGTCTAAAAGCATAATATAATAATAACAATGGGCCAGATTGATATAAATTACCATATTTTTAGGTGTTTGTACATTTTATGGTGCCTACTGTGAACCTGCCTCTGTGGCATCTGAATGCGAATGTAAGCAGTATAGTATACAATGGCAAGAATCATTTTCTTTATTTAATTTTAAATCATTGGTCACTGGTTAAACAATAGAAATTCTTGTGCCGGCTTATATGAGGGGGAAGAAGAACAGGACTAGTTATAAACAAAAACCAAGGCTGTTATAAACACAGAGATTCGAGATGTGGTACATCTTTAATGGTATGCAAACCCCTTTAATACATTGCCAACCGTGGTTTTTATTGAATGAAAAACAGATGCTGGCTGAATTGTAAGCTGTGGTTGCCTTGGGCTGGTACGGAAACACTAAACATAAAGGGTAACATTTCTTGTCTATTTCTTTGTTAATAAATGGTGCCCTAATAAAAGTGCAAAAACCAGTATAAATTTTACCCTACTGTTAGTTTCAGAAAGCACGTTATGCCCGTACACCACACACGTGCCACTTTTTTCTGTTTTTAGAAGCAGCACCTCTGACTGAGTGCATGTGCAAATAAAGTGCTAAGATTGTGCTGGCACTGCTAGGTGCAATCTGTCAGCTACAGAGGCAGCCTTTTTTTAAACTCTCGCATTTGTATTCTTTCAGTGAATTTCAGATTATTTGCACGTTTCCATACTTGTGATCTGAAACAAATTACATTGTCTTACTGCAAAAGAAGGAGTTTAACTCCTTGGGGGATGTATCCTATACCCCCCTGAGCAAGATAAATGTCATACTGAAAGTAAAACAGTTACGGCTATTTCTTTAGAGCTCGTATAATGAATTGGCCCACATGGAAAGGGAAGTCAAAATATGAAGATTGTTTTGCTTTGTCCCCAGACATTTCTCCCAAGCGCTGTCCATCTTTGCTGTCTCACAAGCCTTCCTCTGAGATTTCGCTGCTTATGCCTCTTGTAGCATGCGCAATCTCCTGGAAAGCTTAGGCATTTTATTCCCACATTTCTGTTATCAGTAGCATTAAATGGCTATTTCTCCTGGCCATTCTGATTGTATGGTGCTTACAAGTGAAAGACAAAAGTGTGTATATTTTGCAAGCTAATAATTCTGCATTATTTGCTAGGCATTGAAGTAATCATACCTAGACTAAAGGCATTTCTAGGCAGACCCTCCGCCCACTCCTCAAAGTGTATAAACCATAACAGCATTTATTATAGCAGATTATGGGGCAATACTGAGCTTATAGCTGTTTTTTTAATTGCATAAAG
Organism: Xenopus tropicalis; assembly: GCF_000004195.4. NCBI lineage: Eukaryota > Metazoa > Chordata > Amphibia > Anura > Pipidae > Xenopus > Xenopus tropicalis. The sequence goes on from NC_030677.2 coordinate 51,395,758, forward strand.
GACCAATGCCAATAAGAATATTTGTTTGGTTTTCTTTTGCAAACCTCAGAACTTACATAACAGGAGGTAGCCACTCAGTATATTTGTCTTAAAAAAAGACTGAATCTTTGCTGGTGAGGTGAAAAAGATGTGTATTAAATGGGAGGTGAGGAAGGATAAATGTACATCTTATAATAGTCACACCTTAGTATGCTTTTTTTATATATAAATACACTGCCAAGTATTATTATAGTAGTTTCCTTGCCTTCTAACAGGTTTGGTGCAACATTTTCCTGGTTTTCGCTCATCAGAATGTTTTATGAGTTAAAGCAATAGTAAATGGCTAATTGTTTAGTTTAATAAAAATATGGGTTAGCAAGATGCCTTTGCCTTAAAGGGGATGCTTTTAGTGTGATTCAGAGAGTGCTATTCTGGGACAATTTGCAGTTGGTGTTCATTTTTTATTATTTGAAGTTTTTGAATTATTAAGCTTTTTGCTCAGCAGCTCTCCATTTTGGAATTTCACTAGCTATCTGGTTGCTAGGGTCAAAATTAGCTATATTTTCAGTGTTTTGAAAGAGAGACAGAAATATGACTAGAGGAGGGCTGAAATAGAAAGACAAGTAATGAAAAGTAACAATAAAACTGTAGCCTTGCAGATCAGTAGTTTTTTGGCTGCTGGGGTCAGTGATGCCCATTTGAAAGCTGGAAGAGAAAATGCAAATAATTCAAAAACTATAAAAAAAGAAAACAATGAAAAAAGACCAATTGAAATTTTTTTAATAGGCCATTCTATAACATTCTAAAAGTTAACCTGAAGCTGACCCACCCCGGTAAATAAGCTAAACCTATAATGTTGCGATTTTGTTCAGCAGTTTTTATACCTTAAAATATCCACTCATTTTGAGTGTGTGAACCAAGGTCTGTACATAGATTAATAACACAAGGTAGAGGATATACAAACTACAATACAGGTTTAGCTTTACAGGGAGAGTTTTTTCTATGGCACATATGTGAGACAAATATGGAAATTTGGTGAGTGAACTCCTTGCACCCCTCAAAGTGGGTAGCTGCTGCATCACAATGCCACAAAAGCACCAAAAAGCAATAAGTAATTTTTCCTCTGAATCCCATCCTATGTTAGTCTCCATGCAAGGTTATTTCTGATAGATATCCGATCAGGACCACACAGATTCCATTTATTCATTTTCATAAATACATTCAGCTGGTGATCATGTGTTTTTATACAGTATTGAGTGAACACATTGTTTATTTGTTAGGTTGGACAACTGGTAAATGATTGGGCCTGGGCCTGTAAAGACTGAATTGGTAACCCAGTATGTGAACATCCAGTGGATGAGAATAGGAAGACGTTTCTTCCCAATATATTCATTAGTCTCTTGCCTGTCCCTCTGTAAGCAGTCTGTTTTCCACACATGTTCTCTCATAAAATGCCTTTTTTCCCCCTAAATATTTGTAATGGTGCATGCTGTTTTTCAGTCTGTACAAGAGAAATTTCCTTCCTTTTCCTTCCTTTTCAAAACACTTTTTATGAGGGGCCATAAATACATCTTTTCTTTTCTGTTCTTTCGTTTTTTTCTTTTTTTTATATATTTTACAGATGCTTTTTGCATGATAGACATGTAACATGCCAAACATCATTCATTTTCAGTGGTCATACTTGTAAGGTCTTTCCATTAAGGGCTCTATGTGATTGTAAAAATCTCATCTTTGTGGTTGCACTAGCCAGTAATTTTCAGTAGTGGATTCAACAGGAAGTCCTGCAAGTGGCCAGTTTTCTCTCATTATGCTATTGGTGCTGGCAACAAAATGGTTGTATCTTTCCTGCAGTCAGAATGTTCATGCGAAGTTCCCTTATTTCCTAAATTCCAAATAACAGTTGCCCTCTAAAAAGCAAGTGCAACCCTTGACATTATTTACTATACCTCCCAATATTTGAAGCCTAAAAAGAGGGACATACAGGCGACAGCAAAAATTTGTTTCTTTCTGCCTCCCTTTGCATATCTGAAGCTTCTGTAAAAATCAAAGATGGCCAGGTATTGCAGTACTAGCACACCCTTTGGAGAGCCAAATGGTGTGTGGAAAAGGTGTCTGTTTTGTTTACAGGCATTGCAGTACACCACATATCCATCTTTGATTTTCCACCCTGTCAAATCCAGCATAATCAGTTGCGGACGGTGGAGGGACATTTAAACTGTAGTCCAGAACTGCGGGTTCTAAAGTAAAAATTAGTACTATTCCACTTAAATCAAGATAGTTGGGAGGGATTATTTATCAATATGGAGGCAAATTGCCATTTGCTTAAGTAAATCTTAGCCGCTATTTTTTTCTTAGTGATGTCCCTTAAAAACATCAATAGCTACATTACCTTGTTATTTACGTGATGCAAGGCAGTTGTGCTTTTGAGGAAATGGTTACTAAGCTGTGAGGCTGCTCCCCCAGGGCTTGGAAGATTGGCAAAACAGGCTCAGCCTTAGGGACAGCTAGGGTGAACTTTGGGGGGAACTCTTTTTAATAATAACTCTGATAAATAATATACTTTGACAGTCCATATTCTCTCTTTCTCTCTGTAGGAAATGCAGCTCTGCTTCTAATACTGTCTGTTCAGGATTCCTTCACAAGCAACAGCCAGCTATATCCTTGTCTCATCCTCAGTGTTTTACTGCTGGAGCTGATTTTGTCTGTGATATGTCTCATAATTTACACAGGTGAGAAGTACCATCATTATGCAGCTACAAAATGGGACCTTTTACGATACCTCTGTGTTGCAGTGTCTAACAGACCGGAAAGAGGTTACATTGGTGCCACACATGTCAAACCTTTTTTTTCTGACCTTTATATTGTTGAGACTATCTTTTAAACTTTTTGCTTTTAAGGAACAGGAAAGACTAACAATTGAAAGTGCATCATTAAAGTTGGGAAGTTTGTTTAAAAATCAGAATACCTGGGAGCGTGCGAAGAAGAAATGCAGGAGGAATGTATGCATATTCCCAAATCGCCTGCTTTCCTCTGAAGAAATGCAGTGAAATAAACTATCATTACTTACAACAATATAAATTAGGAAAGGAAATCACATTTTATATTTCACTGATAGGCCCTGAACCAGTATACAAATAACAGCAAAAAATTCAGTGAAAATAAAACCACATTTTAATGGCTCAAAGATTATTTCAAAACATAATACAAAACAAATTCAAATATATACTATACCAAACAGTTACAAGGTGCATCCTAGTGCCTCTCCTAACGCTTTTCGCACATAGTGCTTCATCAGAGGAGGTGATGAAGCACTATGTGCGAAACGCGTTAGGAGAGGCACTAGGATGCACCTTGTCACTGTTTGGTATAGTATATATTTGAATTTGTTTTGTATTATGTTTTGAAAAAATCTTTGAGCCATTAAAATGTGGTTTTATTTTCACTGAATTTTTTGCTGTTATTGAAATAAACTATCAGGCATTTAGGGAAAACTTGCTCAAGCACCGCACATTAGAGCTGGATTTTCTACACTCTTTCTAATGCTGATTTCCCTTTTGTTTAATACATTCTGTCTTCCTGAGACAATGTGCCTTCTTTGAAGCAGTTTTATCTTGTGCACTAGGGCTGACCATGGAACTATCCATGGAATGAAAAGTGTTTCCTCTTCTGACTGTGCTTTTCTTTGATGTCAGTTTATGCCCTCTCAAGGATCTTATCTGCAGAGATGAAGATTTTGCAGCTTTAGTGTGCTGTTACCTGTTTAGCATGTGTCCCTCAGGCTTGTTAGAAAGTCTTTGGCTAGAGGTCTCTAAAAAAAAGTGATGACAGAAGCATTGCAATGTGCGTGTTGCTCTCTAGTCACATTTTTCCCTCTGCCCTTCTGCTTCGCTTCCCACCCTTCTGCTACCTAGAAGCGAGCATTAGCGCAGTATCCATCACAGTCTTTCTACAATTGTATGCCTTCAAACTTTTTAAAACCTTTGCTAATAAGTAGCTCTTTCATCTATGGTCTTTATATGCTGCCACCATTATAATTAACAACTAATTTATAAAGCACTAACATATTTCATAGCACTGTACCATAGAGGCAATGAATCAGCCTGTTCCTTTACAAAGAATTTAATTACGTTTTCATTTTCAGAGATAAAAGGGCTAGGGTTAAGATTGAGGTTAAGATTAACCCCCAAACATAATATATATATTCCAGTTATACATGTTTCTGTGTTTTTCAGAATTTCAGGGAATAAGCTGCAACATAAAAGATGCACATGATTTGAAACTATTACACTGGGACAACATAGATTTATTTATTTATTTGCAACTAGTGTGCAGCAAGTAAGTTTCTTTTTACTAAGCAGCATGGGATTTTTGGTGCAAACAGTGGTTTAGTAGTTTATTTTGTCTTAAATGAAACAGTTGTAAGTATATTGGTATTTAAGAAATAAGAAAAAAATATATAGATGCAACTGTGATTTTTTTTTATTCTTATTTCTTGTTTATTTTTAATATTATGCTGCTCGTAATAGCTGTGAGCTCTCCTGGCAACAAAACTGCCTGTGTGCCATCCCCCCAAGGATTTGATAAATCATATAGATCGTATATAGCTATATAATAAGTTCTTTCTCAAGCCTAAAAATAAATTAAAGTTGAGTGAAATTGAGTCTTGTTGGAAACAAATGAGTTACTGTTATTTTGAAGATCAAATCTGCAAAGCCTGACAAAGTTAAGTAAAACAAAAGGCAACAAGTGTTCCTCTTGGGCCATATAGTGATAAAAAAATGTCCTGCAATTATTGCTAACATAATCTTTTCAAAGTACCATCATGATCCAATATATATTTTTATTGAAAATCAAGATGATGCTTATTCTTATTTGTGCAACACATCCCTACAAACAAAAGCCCCCATCCACTGCCCTCCATTAGCCCCCTCCCTGCTCCCTTCCCACTGAGTCTATTACATAGAAAAGCATCAGTTCACTGACATGGGGGATTGCACAAGCTCCTAGTCGGAGTGATCCTAAGATAATAACGGGACGGGACAGAAGATGGTGCCTAAAGACTCTAAGGCGATACTCTGCATCTATATGTCAGGTTCATATATTGGAATGATTTTCTATAGTCTTAGTAGGGAGAAGGGTTTTGTTTGTGGGGGTTTTAGCTTTAAAACATGTCATATATTCCTTTCAGAACTGCGTTCTATCCTCTTTGCTTTGGATCCATTGATTTAGACCTGAAATTACTGATCTCCAAATAACTCCTATTAACAGAATCCTTCTCAGCTAAGGAGGGTTCGGAGAGTTTTAGTTAAGCAGCCTGCAGGTCTGCCGCAAGCAGATGTTTGCCACTGCAATAATAAGACCAGCTGTACCGCAGTCATCCACAGTTCTATATTGACCTTTTTGTTCAGAGTGCACTGCAGTTGTGTTACACAAGAAATAAAATAGCGACTATAAGAATTTAGTTGCATTGTCTCAACCCACGAGATAGTGGCCATTTGTTACATCTTCTGAAAGAGAAGAAATAGCCATAACACTGAACAGTTAAGCTGTATACTAGTTTAAATACAATGGCGCCTACTGTGCCTTCTCTACCTTTATAATACAACAAAGCCACCATTTGTGTTTACTTTTCAGACTTGTAGCAAATACAGCTGGATTTGTTTCTAGTTAAACAGACATTAAGGGCAATGACAAACAGGACAATTCAGGGGGTTTTGTCGCTCAAACTATTTTTAATTCAGCATGAAGGTAACAAAATGTGCAAAATCACTACTTATGCATTTCAGTGGAAATGGTCTGGAGCAGTGATCCCCAACCAGTGGCTTGTGAGCAACATGTTGCTCACCAACCTCTGGGATGTTGCTCTCATTGCCCCCAAACCAGGTAGTTATTTTTGAATTCCTGACTTGGTGGCAAATTTTTGTTGAATAAAAACAAGAATTACTACCAAATAAAGCCTCCTGTAAGCTGATAGTGTGCATATAGGCTACCTAATAGCCAATCTTAGCCCTTAGTTGGCACCTCCATTAACTTTTATGATGCTTGTGTTGCTCTCCAAGTCTTTTTACAATTCATAGTGGCTCACGAGTAAGAAAGGTTGGGGACCCCTGGTCTGGACCTGGTTGTGACAATGCAACTCAATTTTCAGCATTTTTCAGAAGCAATTACCTCAACCCCATGTGCACAGCAAAGGTCCAGGGAGTTGCCTTTGAAATTAATGATGGGCCTTTTTAAACAGTTGTTTTCCCACTTGAAGAACTGCATAACGATTGGTTGACTGAAAAAAAACTTTGGCTTCCATTACCCTAAGACTAAAGGCACATGGGGTGTTTCCTCCCCTGGCTTGTGCAGTGTGCACAACCTGAATGTTTCATGCTTTTACTGCAGCCTTTTATTAAAGGAGAGACAATCATTGCCATAATGGCAGGCTTTACACCTTGCTAGGGCATTGTGCAGCCTATGGGTGTCCCTTGAGAGTTACATAGGTGCTCAGCGAATTACCCCATATAGCATTTTTGTGGCTTCCCTTCTGTCAGGGTTTGAAAGCAATAAATACCATCATAGACTCCCTTTCTTACTGCAACAAGAAAGTGACAACCTATGACTGCAATAAATTGACTTATACAGAGCACAGTTAGTCCTAGGCGCACACACTTGCTATTGTTATTCATACTATTTCATGTGTTTTTAGCTATAACTATAGTGTTTGTTGAGTTAACATACTTGAGTTGAAAAAAAAGACCATCAAGTTCAACCCCTCCAAACGAACCCCAGTGCACATATATACACACTTCTGACCTTACTGACCTATCTATACACTCACATTTATGACCTGTACATACCAGTATCCATACTAATTCTAGACTTACATATTGCAATAGCCTTGGATATTATGTTGCTCAAGAAAACATCCAAGGCCCTCTTAAAGGCATTAACAGAATCTGCCATCACAACATGCCACAGAGCCCTCACAGTGATGAACCACCTACGCTGCTTCAACTGAAAGTTCTGTTTTTCTAATCTAAAGGGGTGGCCTCTGGTGCATTGTTTCTGCAGGATTCCCCACTATGTATCTAATGTGCTTTATATAATAATTATGTTCCCTTGTAAGTACCTTTTCTTATGAGAACACAACCCAACCATCATAGTTTTAATGTTCCATCCCCTTTACCAGTTTAGTTGCAGTCTCTGCACTCTCTCCAGCTCATTAATATCCTTCTTAAGGACTGGAGCCCAAAACTGCACCGCAAACTCAAGGTGAGGCCTTACCAGGAACCTATAAAGGGGCAAAATTATGTATAATTTTACTAGGGACCCAAGATATTAAGGTGCCCTATGAACACACACCATTTGTGTGTGTTTATACAAGGAACAAAATGGAGTCTATGGGCACAAAATAATTTCAAAGAACACAGCATATTATTTGGCGTCACTAAAAAAAAACACAGAGAACATTTGCTTCTTCTGCAACACCCTCCTTTGTGGCCAGATGCACTAGAATCACCCTTTGAATTCCAGCTGCATTATTTATAAATACACTTCATGCAAAATCTAATTTAAAAAGTTAATTGGATGTGTGATTATATGTGGAGCTGTTTGCAGAAATTGTTAACTGAATAATTCATACTTTCTCATGTATCCTGCTGCTGCTTCTTTACGCTTAACCATGTGTTTCAGCCATATGCGTTCAGTTTGAGAATCAGCCCCTATTGTATAAAGGACTGCAGATCACTGTTCAATTCTCATGCTTAGTAAGACTCTCTTGCAGGAAAAACATATGTAAGAAATATGAAAAACTTGTTTCAACTGTGATTAAATTAGAGAGGTCCTTTTTATCTTCTGCATCAGCTGTATTTATGTGTTGTTGTATATAGCATACTCTTTGTACATAACTTTGTTATGCATCTTTAAATGGGGAAATGCAGCCTTTCATATACTTAAAGGAAAACTATATCCCCAGAATGAATACTTAACCAACAGATAGTTAATATTATGTTAAGTGACCTATTAAAAATGTTTCCAAACTGGAATATATATATCAGTAAATAATGCCCTTTAATATACTTTCCCTTGAGCCACCATTTAGTGATGGGCTGTGTGCTCCCTCAGAGATCACAAGACCAGAAATAATGCAGCTCTAAATGTAACAGGAAGAAGTGTGGGAGCAAAAGACAAAAGCCTTGGTTTGTTTGTGTGCACTTTGAATCTATGATCCTAGGAGGCGGCCCTTAATTCTTAAAATGGCAATTTTCGATCTAGGAGTACCCAAAAGCACATACTACAAAAAAAGTACATTTTTATGAAAATGGTTTATTTAGATGAAGCAGGGCTTTACATTGAGCTTCTTTATGCAATATATTTTTATAGAGACCTACATTGTTTGGGGGTATAGTTTTCCTTTAAAGGACAAGGAAAGGTTCATATAAATTAAAAGTAAGTCTAAAGGCATTCTTTTTAAGTACTTACTGCATATCTAAATTCCCAGATCCCTGCTTGCTTCTCTGAGATATGGTGCTGGCAGCCTACAGCAGTGTGAAGACTACAGTGACATCACTGAAATCTCTCTCCCCTTCCTGTAGGCTGCCAGCAGCAGTAGCCTTCAGTAGCAATGCACATGTGTGTAACTTGATCCTGTCTCCTGTTCTGAGCTACACATGCCCACCAGCCAATCAGAAGTGGATCGCCAGGGAGGAGGGGGGGGGGGGGGGGGAGGCAATGAAACACATGTGCAGTATGAAGCAAGGAGGGAAAGGAAGGGAGAATACCTTTTTAAAGATGGCTGCCTGTTCAAGAAAGTGTGACTGAGTAAGTATTTGATTAGGTGAGCCAAAAGTGTGTTTTTTTACTAAACAATAGGAGGACTATTGGGCAGTATGCTTTTTCAATTTTGACTTGCATTCTCCTTTAAGGTGACAGGTGGGTTTCAGGTAGAAAATGCACAAGAGTTTGTTTTTTTTTTAATTGAAACCTAAACCATATATCCGTGCACTTTTTAAAATGTTTTACATGGTTTCTTGTCTTCTCTGCCAAGAAGGTCTTAACAGACAGCTGTTTTAATAACTGCACCCTGCTCTGCTAGGAAATGGAGGGCATTAGATAAGATTGTTTTAGATCTTTTTCCTCTTCCTAAGATATCCTTTACTCCTTCTTTTGCCTAACACCTGTTGTATTATGTTTCAGAATTGCACAAACTCATGAATCTATAATTGCCTTTCAGTAGCCAAGGAGACCTGTCTGGTTTGATTTGACTTCAATCAGTCAGTTTTCTAAATGTTCCCATGCCTCAGTTTTGTGGCTGGATTTGCCAGTCAGATAAAGAATGCAAATACATCTGATGCTTTTCTTGGTAAAAAAAATAGCTATTCCTGTCATTAAAAAAACTGAATTAGTTTCATGCCTGCATAACACAGCTATGGAAATTAAAAACTAGGTCTCAAATAAATACTCAAAGATTTCCATTGGTCTTAATAAAGAAATTTCATACAAGGCTTTAAAGTGATACTGAAGCTAAAAAACTACCCTTCAAAATATTCATGTACATTAAAATTTACCTATAGGTCATGTTGATTGTTGTTAACAGCTAGGGCTGCTTTTTTAAGTAGTTGTTATTTGAAGTTTCTAAACCTGACTGTTTTGCAAACCTGACTGTCCCTTCTCAGCCTGTCAGTTATAGCTTATAACAGACTCCTGCTGCACAAATATGGCAGCCCCCTCATAGAGGAACATGGGGGCTAATCAGTAATGTAAAAGCATTGGGCAAAAGCTTTTATGGCAAAATTGTAAAATAATGTACTGGTTTCAGTATATCTTTAAGCTTGCAGTGCAATAAAGACTTGGATAGTTATCAGATTGTTATGGAATCAGTTATCCGGAAAACTATTATCCAGAAAACTCGGTATTATGGAAAGGCCATCGCCAAAAGACTTCATTTTAATCAAATCATTCAAATTTCAAAAAAATGATTTCCTTTTTCTCTGTAATAGTAAAAGAATACCTTGAATTTTATGGGAACTAAGATATAGTCAATCCTTACTGGAGGCATAGTAATCCTATTGGGTTTATTTAATGTTTAGATAGTTTATAGCAAACAAATTACAGATCCCATACCTGTATAAGCAGAATGGTGTTAATGGAACTGGTGAGAAGCAGCATGGTTTAATTAGTGCTGAGGAGTTGCTAGTGAGTAATATATGTACAACGGGGTTACTGACAATGGTGAGACGCTCACATTAATCATATATTTCTACTCTTTTTCACAGAAAAAGTGTCTGATCAATAGTTTCTATCTAATTAAGTCATCAAATTATGGTTAAAAGTTTTTTCAAAAGTGATATCACTTAGTAATGTTTTATCGTTCTACTGTGCTTTTGCTATATTCATTCTAAGGGTTAAATGAAGGTACGCCCGTAGGCTTTCTTTATTCTGTTGCCTGAAGTCTCACTCCACTGCATCTCTGTTGAACAGTCTGATCGTTCCATAATGTTTCCTGTTTGTGTCATTCTCTATCCCTAGTCAAACAAAATAGCAATTCTGTTTGCCCTTCTCGGTAGAATGTTGGTGATTGCTTTGCAAGAACATTGTAATAATATTATGTCTTTTCGCTAAGTGAAAATGCTCCCAATTAAGGTTACTGCCATTTTATTATCCACCAAATAAACACCTTCCCAAACGGCACAGGCTGCTTTGACCTACTTTATGATTCTTTTATAGTTTGTTTTCATTTTATTTCATGAAGGCATCTGAAGTGCCCAGGACTTCTGTTCCTGAGGTGTAAATGACAATGGAGAAGGTGGGAAACGACCACCAAGAACTGATCCGATGGTGGCCCGTCTGATTACTTTACAACCTGCTGTTTGATATTCGTGTTCTTCTGTGAGAGAGCCATTGTGACCTAAACTGTCCCCAAACTGTCAAAGTCATATACTTTGCTCTGAAACAAGCAGGTGGTCTTCAGGGACAATGGTTTGAAACCTTGCATTTCACACAAAGAGGGACAAAGAACAGTTAATGCTCCGTTATTTATAGGAAACATACAGTACTGAAGTGGAGTTTAGAGCCAAAATTGTTCTCATCATTTTTTTTCCTTAACATCACTAAATGAGAATTAATAAACAGGACTACATTTTTCTTATTCTTCTTCTATAAGAGCGAATATTTTTAAGAATTGGGTGGTATAGCACATTTATTTTAATGGGCTAACAGTGTGATACGTCTTTTAAAGCTATACTATGATTGTTTAGTTCTTAATCCTGAAGAGAAACAATAGAGCTGATAATTAACCCTTGTGACCCACAGAAAAAACTTTTTTCACTTAATACAGTACTACTTGCAGACTCGCATATAAGGTTGTACATGTTGTTGGAGACTGTATTTGATTGCAGTCATCTTCTATTTGTTGTTGAAGTGGAAAGTGGATTTTGTTATACATTGGCTCTGTTTACAGTAAGGACAGATTTAGTTTGCGCAGAAACAATAAAATATCTTGTAAGTGATGACCAGGTTAACCTAATATATAACAAATACCAGCTTCCATTCTAGTCCTGCCCAATAAGCTGTAGGGGCCAAAGACAATTGATATTTGTTTGTTGCTTCCGTGGGAAAGGTAAATTCAAGACTTCTCTTAACTAGTCATGATTATTTTATTAGCTGAAAATGCACCCTGTTCTGTATGAGTTTCAGCCGTCGTGCATGTGTAAATGTAGGACCAAAACGTTCTCTTGAATTTGAGGCAGCTGCAAGCAAAAGTTAACTAGGAGTACTAGTATATTTCTTGATCTCTTTGGAAATCATAGGCTAATGCTACTGACTGGCTAGATATGCCGTGCACGCACGAGGCACACATATGGTGCTTCCCCACAAACATTTTAAAAATGTGGTGGCCAGTTTATATTTCAGGACACACAACACAATTTATGACCATTGGATACTAAACACCTTACAAACCTACCATGGGTGGCTTGTCTGCACTTGATATAGGGAAAGGCACCATGCTTTATTGCTCTGCATCTGACGTGATATTTTTTAGTGTGGCAGTAGTGCTCTTGCAATGTTTTTAATACCTGTTTAAAGTGTTTGACCACAAACATGATAGTACACATTCAAATGCTGATGGGGATACAGTCTTGTGCTGAAAACTATTTTAGAACACAAACAAATTGTGCTGGCAGCTCTTTTGCTAATATTATAGTGTCCAATAACATAACATGGTATGGGAAATTCTATCCAAAATGCTTGGAAACTGGGCTTTTTTAGATAAGGTCTAATAAAAAAACAAGAGGATAATAAAAGGTCTAATAAAAAAAGCCCAAGAGGATTGTTTTGCACAATAGGGATTTATGTTAGCTGTTTTAGTATTACTATCTGTTAAAAATGGAGGTTTCTTTGTTAATAGGGCACTATGGGAAATGACAATGTTGTATCCTGTTTTGGTTTTTTTTTTTGAATAATGCTTTTTATGATCTTCTAACACAAAACTTTTTCATGCTTTTCAGTGAGGATTTACAGATTTAACAAAAGTAAACCTAGACCAGATATTATTGAAGAAGAGAAGATTAATGCATTTCATGGTCATGTAAATCCAGAAATAGGATTCAGGTAAAAATCAACATATTATTGAATTACATGTTAGCATTAAAGGGGCAGTTCATATTGACATTAACACCTGGTATGCTATAAATATAGTTATTGCAATTTGTCTGCAGATTACTAGTCTGCAATCTAAATGTGATTGGTAGGGTTCCACTTACCCTAGCAAACAGGCAGTAGTTTGAATGAAAGACTGGAAAATGTATTAGAGAGCCCCTGAACAGAATAATAAATTTAACACGAAAGCCACTTAAAAAGATCGTAATTGTAATGTGTACAGCTGCCTTAACTGGACTTCAGGCTAACCCTCCAGAGCTTTGGGTCACCAGAAGGTCTAGCTCTGTAGTAACTAAATATAGTTACTCATGCTTACTTGTTTAGCCCAGAAAAAACTAAATAGTGCTGTGATTCCAGTCTGCAAACCATAAATAAATAATACAGTTTGAGTCAAGACTTCTAACATTTCTGTGGCTGTCAGCTTTTAGAGGCAATAAAAGGCCAAGTTTTTAATAATATTAAATTTGTCTAACTTCTTGCTTAGTTAGTGACCATCTAAGGCACACACAGAGAAATCGGTGGTTGGTCCTCCTTCTGTTTTATATGTTTGTGCTTTGATAGGACTGGATGCTTGAGGACTTTTGGGCCAAATCCAACAAATGTGCAGTGAGAGGTGGCTTCCAGTCCTGTGAATTCAAACATATATACAGGGTGTAAGAAAACTGGATTTGTGTCTTGGGGAGGTAGACGGTTTGGCCCCTGAAGGAAACATTACAGCATTCTAATGTCATGCACCTTTTACCCTTTTTTCCTCTTTCTTTGTAGGCACAGTGCAAGTTTAGAAGAAGTTGTTGAAAAACAAGGTGATACAATAGAATACCTTAAGCATCACAACGCATTACTGAGCAAACAGTTACTTGCTTTGGCATCAAATCAAGACTAGAATTCCAGCATCTCTGCAATACAAGCTTGCGGGTGGACTCATCAGTTTAGAGCAATATGTATTATTGTCTTGGATCACTGTCGCATGTATGAAGTTGATAATTTCAGTATTAACGGAGCCAAACATTTTCATGTATATAAATTATCTTTTCTGTTTTAATTTTGTTTTGTGTTCTGCTTTGTATGTAACTGTGTGAATTTTTGTGGGCCTGTTGTGAATAATACAATGTACATTATACATATATATATATTTTGGTAAAGACTGACCTGAATGTTAAGGGTAATAGAACACCTGTGTGATTTTGAGTCTTTTGAGTGTTGTGTAATTCCACGGATGGGATCAAAAATGCTTAAAATGTCCTCCCTCATTCACTTTGGGGGTGACAAGTAACAAGTGCTTATTGCAGAACTTTCAAGCAATAAGCAGTGTGACTGCTTTTGGTGCTTGAGGGCAATTTCCATTCAAAGTGAAAGGGGGGTTGATTGCAAGCACCACGTTTCCCACCCATGAAACTTAAGAAAAACTGTTTTTTTGGTTTTTTTTTAAATGCCCTAAACTACATAGTGCCATTACCGTAAGGGCTGTGCCGCAAGTGCTACTTGTGGTGGGTATCAAACCACTTCTGTTTTGCCTGTGTCTTCTAGTTAAAATCCTGCAAATACCTATGGGCCCATGGCATGCGCAACATTTTGATTGCTCCTGCTTGTGGTTGGAATTAAAGTGCTGATCAGTATCAGATTCAATCTGATTCAGTTAAATGGGAAGCACCATGGGTTGCTTGGTACCCACGACTAGTGATCAAAAATATGCAAGCACGTCTTTTTGAGCGTTAGTAGCAGGAGGCAGGGTAACCCACACTGGTGCAAGCAGTATCATTTTGATCACCACTAAAAAAAAAGCAGAGGCAGTCAAAATACTGTATGAGTCAAGGGCTTACAGCTATTTGTGATTGACAAGTTAAAAATCATATTTTAAGTTGTACGTTTGCAACCCTCAAGAAAGATTTTCATGTAATAAAAAACTAAAATAAAAACCGTAGCCAAATTTTCTGCTGCATGGGGATGTAGATGAGCTGGCCAGAGGCACTGTCACAAGGGCTGCTAGGAAGTGAGGGGCACTTAGAGCATTTCCTTTGTTTCTGGATAACCGTGGCAGATGTATTTTTACTTTTCCCTTTATAAATGTAATTCCTACAAGATACACATTTTGAGGTCTGTTATGGATGAATGCAAATTTCTTTATTACTGTATTGTTTGTGAAATGCAGAAAAAGATTATTTTTCCTTACTGAAAAGAAAATGTTTATTTTGTTATTTTGGTGTAGAACAGTGTTGCTTCTAATGGCACAACAAAATGTTACCTGGAACTAACCAGCTTGGGCAAAGCACCCCCAGCATTTCCACCAGGGAAGCAGTTGTAACATGGCAATTTTACCAGGAGTCTCTTCTGGCACATGGTCCAGCATTGTTACCTCAAGAGCTAGACTTACTCAAAGCTTTCCTTTGTTCAGCTATGGGATCTGTTATTTGGAAACCTGTTTAAATGTTTCTTTTTTTATGACTGATTTAGCTTCTTATTTGAAAATATTTCTTTTGTCATTTTTGGTTCTAATGGTACAACGAAAGGATACCTGGAATTAACCAGATTGGGCCAAGCACCCACAGCATTTTGACTATTGCCACCATTTCCATCCAAGGAAGCAGTTGTAACATGGCAATTTTACCAGCAGTCTCATCTGGCACATGGTCCAGCATTGTTACCTCAACAGCTTTACTTATTCAAAGCTTTCTGTTGTTCAGCTATGGGATCTGACATTCCTGAACAAATTCTATAAATATATGTTGGGCCAATTCCTGTCAGTTATGACTGTTATTTTTCAGAGAAAAGTATTAGTGATCAGAACCAGGGGCTGATTACTTGCTGGTGGAGCCGTGGGTGGTGCTCTGCCTCTGACCTGCCCTGGTTCCACCACCTGCACTGCTCCCTCTTTGCAAATGCTGTGCCCTTTATTCCATTGACACTAGGCAACCACCCCAATAGACCTAATAGAACACTTTGGGGCAGATTTATTATGTGGTTTAAAAAACAGCAAAATTTACCACACACTGGCAGACCACTTAAAAAAGGCATAATTTTTTATGCTTTTTTTTTTTTTTTTTAGTGCGACTACTGGAACAAGGTCTGAAGTGGCGTAAAATAACAGCGTCAAATCTGGCATTTGGAGAGCGTAAAATAAAACACTCCATGATAAATTTACCATTAGTTTTAAACAGCTTTTTACACTGTCTTTTTGATGAATTTTGTTTCTACACAACATAATAAATAGGCCCCTGTGTGTTCTGCCAGTCAATTTTTGCTGTAAAATTGATAGCTTGTTCCAGTAAGGAGTCCTAGTCCTACCAAAACTGTTTTTTCCTGTATACTTTTTACTTCCTTTCTTTAAATAATATATTCTGCCGGTAATCTATCTAGCTATTTTTGCATTTATAATGCAAAAGCATAATCACAGAATAATTTGTTTTAGAACTCTTACGGCTCTGGCACACGGGGAGTTTAGTCGCCCGCGACAAAACTCCCTGTTCGCGAGCGACTAATCTCCCTTGATTGCCATCCCACCGGTGAAAATGTAAATCGCCGGTGGGATGGTCTACATGGCGGCGCGATTTCAGTGAAATTGTGCAAGTTGCATTGAGAGGAAACTTACGCAATCGCGCCCCTGCATATGCCATCCCACCGGCGATTTACATTTTCGCCGGTGGGATGGCATTTCGGGGAGATTAGTCGCCTGGGACACGGGAGATTTGTCGCGGGCGACTAATCTCCCCGTGTGCCAGAGCCCTTAATGTTGTGTTTCTTTAAATACTTTTATTTAAGTTCTGTCTCATAAACATCTCAAAACATCTTACAAGCTGAATATATCTTGGCAGCTTTAGTCTTATTTTTTTTGCAAAAGAACTGCCCCATGGGACAATTTTAGGGTTTTTGGTACTTCGAATTTGTAGTAGCTCAGGAGGTGGTACCAAGACTTGTTCTTTTGAAATGTAGAATGTTTTACAAAGATGGTTACCTGGTAGCCCTTGCATTACTGCTTTCTGGCCATTTCTATGGCAGGCCTTAGCAGTTGATTTGGTGCTGCTTCCTGAGATATATGTGCCATGGGCAAACATATGTGTCACTTTGCAAATTTGGCCAAAGTTTCCTTGTGAGGAATTCGAAAAGCCAAAGCAACTCGTATGTTTTTCTGCTGATGATTTACTTTACCTTCAGTAAGAAAGCATTCAGAGGAGATTAGTTGCCACTGCTAGAGGATATTAATCACGGGGTGACTAATCTCCTTGTGTGTCAATGGCCTAAGAGGGGTTTTCGACCACTTGGAGTATAGATAACCATGAATGACATTTGACCCCTATTTATCACCCGCTTAAATATGGAATCCTTTGTATTCTTAACAGTTTATCTGTAATCTGCAACACAAATTATGCCCTACAGGACCATACATGACAGCCACCACTTCAACAAAGGGGATTATTTATATAAATGATATTAGTGGTTTTAAAGAAAACACTTATTTTTAGGCTAATGGCACACGGCTATTGTGTGATTCCACAAGGGGCATGTCGGTAGTTGATTGTAACTCCAGTAATTGTTATTGCAGGGGGCTGCAAGTTGCAACATCTCAGAGTGCTGTTTTTTCTGGGCTGTTCTATTGTCATATGATGCCACAAATGCCAACCTCCCATGTTTCATTCTCTCTGTCACTGCTGTTTATGTGTATTAGCAGTTGTTAATTCTGTAATTTTTAGTTCTGTTTCTGTTCAACATGGATTGTTAATGGCTATTCTATTTTATGGCTTTTTTGGCTTTTAATGGTGGCCATATACGGCCAGATTTTAGCTGCCGATGTAGAAGCTTATCTGCCTGTGTATGGGCACCCTGACGTGCCTACCTGATCAATATCTGGCCTCAAATTGGCCAGATCTCGATCAGACAGGTTTGATTTTCCATCAGATCGGGGACCACATCTGTTGTTTCAGTACTCAATCCGAAGGCGCCAGTGCCCGCCACTGTGCTTTAGGGCCAAACGATGGATGAGCCCAATATCGCCCACCGTAGATGGATCTTACCGTGTATGACCACCTTTAAGCTCATATTTTGATGCCAGCCTATGTACATTAAACACAGTACATTACTTTTCATTTGATGCTACTGAAGGCCTTGAGAGTAGCTCCTGGTTTTCATGACATACAAAATGCATCAGTGCTCAAACAGGTGTGTAAGTGTCGATGGCTGTGTATAGGCTGTGTGTATATATATATATATTGTCAATAATAAGTGATGTTATTGCATAAATCAGTCTTGGCCTCCACATAAACAAATCAGCCCCTACTCTCCGAACAGCGTCTCTACATAGAAGATCAAGGCACCAAAATGTATACTTGCACGTTTGAGCACGGAAATCTGGTCCATTGCTGCTCCTGGGCCAAAGTAGTGGCACATGCAAAAACTGATTTATCTGCAGACTGAGAATCGGCCCCATGTGGCTTAAGCCTATGGGCATACGGGGAGATCTCCCCCAATTGCTTCCCACGGGCAACAAAGTGAATTGCCGGTGGCAAAATATACACAGAGCTTAATTTTCCCAGAGTTGCCCAGAGTTTTCTTGTCATTCTCCTTGTCACCTTTCATAGCCTACATTTACCTTCAGGCAACAAATCTCTGTGTGCCATCACCCTTAAAGGAGAAGGAAAGGTAAAAACTAAGTAAGCTTTATCAGAAAGGTCTATGAAAAACAGCCATAAGCACTCACAGAAATGCTGCACTCTATCAAGTCCTCTATCTGAGTCCTCTATCAAAAGAAACAGGATTTCTTCTCTCCTTTTTTGTAAACATTTTCTTAGGGTATCTGACTTCCTCTCTCAGAATAATCCTTCATTCCCGGGTCGAAGTCTGCACAGCTCTCCCTCTTCTCCTGCTCCCCCCTCCCACAAGAATTTATAAGACTTCACTCCCCCCTTCCCATCCGTATGTGTGATCTGAGCTACCAACTACTAGAGCTTCAGCAGGAAGCTAGGAAGACCAAGCTAAAATGACAGCTGCAATCTTAAACAAACAGAGGGAGCTTCTAGGGCTCTTTACTCGGGTATGGTAAAGCTTTCTACAGAATAAATATAGCGTTCTAGGTGGCACTAATGTGGCGAATCCATGGGCAGTAAAATGCCAAAATGACTTTCCTTCTCCTTTAAGGGTAAATCACTGCAAGTGGACCTCCATACTAACAACTGTATCCATTTAAACAACCACAAAAGATCCTCTGCACTCACCCATTATCAATTTGTAGAAATAGGACATTAAGACATTCTGTGCATTCAGCTACTAAGAAATACCCTCCCCCCCAGACCCAAAAGAGGGATTGTTTGTCCATATATTGCAATATACTTCAAGCTGGCCAACTACGTCAAAGTGTAACTGTATCCATTACATTACAGCAGCAGACAACTTTGTGCTTTGTCATTTTCTTTCTTTTCTGCCCTTGTTAAGTTTTAATGACCAGTGTTTACCAACCCAAAAGTAATTGATTCTGTTAAATAGAGTAAATGATACATTCTAAGGGCAATGGCACACAAGAAGTGTCACCCATGGTAAATCTGTAGCAACAAGTCTCTTGAAAATACTTGGGTAATGACAGCAGTGAATCAGCAGAAAAGAAGATGGGGAGTTGCTTGGGGCATCTTTGCAGGTACATCATATAAAAGGCACTTTGCTGTACATTTAGCATTTTACAATAATCTACCTGTAATGTAATGCATAAATATACTAATGATTTGTTCTTGTGTAAAGGAAATATTTTGAATAATAAAAAAAATATTTGTATTTCTCTGAGCGATTAACTTTTGTTTTCTGTAGTGGAGCCCAAATGATGTCCTTCCTGCCTGACCGATATCTGGTCAGGGATTGGCCAGATATTTATCATGCAGGTTTGAAGATCCCATTGGACAAGGGCTGCTTTGCATCTGCTTAGGCCCCTATTGTGATAGGAGGCCACACACTAGATTAGACCAATATTTGCTCTTTAATAACCCCCCGTACAGATAACCGGTTGCCTTTATCACTTAAGTATCAATAACAATGTAACTTAAGTAAAATGAATGACAAAGAATTCCCAAGGCCACATTAGGGTATGGATCATAAAAAAAAAGATATATAACGTTTATTGCAATTACACAAAAATATATCTGAAGTGCATGTTCTCCTTAAAGAAATAGACATACAGGTAATATATAGACAGTAATATAATTACAGATACAACCGGCCCTGGAGATTTACACAGAATAAAAACCGAATACTGTATTTTGCTTATGTTTAATGTATATTTACACCTTTACAATAAAGATCTAACCAAATATTCCCTCATTGAGAGCTTGAGTTTGCTCCATTAGAACAACAGGGTGAAGCCAGATTTGCCATTTAAAGTTATATGTTGGGAAAAAAAAGTTACGCAAGTCCAAATTATGGGGTCAGAGTCCATTGCTGCCTTAAATACATGTTGCAATGACAGGTTGACTTATCTGTACTTCTCATTGATTCATTTTTATGTTGGGGTTATCAGTAGGGAATTAATGTTTGTGAACCAAGCAGAATGACTGGAGATTTCTAAAAATGATTTTGTATCTGGAAATGGCTGACTACCGATTTGCTTAAGTCTGCTGTAAAGGAAAATATAATGTATTACTCGCAATGACCACTAAATGTATTTGTTTTGTACATGGCCCTGGTTTTTATCATTTAATATGGAGACTGACTAATTTCACACAAGGTGGCTTCCTGCATGGGACTGAATATTGAGGGACACTCCAAGCCAAGACTCCTGGGTCATATTTTTAGGTTACTCTGTGATTTGGAATTACATGTAAATAGACAAATATCACTTATCCATCAGATGAATAATAAGGAACAGTAACACCAAAAAATAAAAACTTTTTAAAGTAAATGAAATATAATGTAGTGTTGCCCTACAGTGGTAAAAGTTGTGTGTTTGCTACAGTAACACTATTAGCGTTTATATAATTACCCTGCTGTGTAGCCATGGGGGCAGCCATTTAAGCTGGAAAAAAGAAGAAAAGGCACAGGTTACCTAGCAGATAACGGATGAGCTTTGTAGAATACAGTGGTATTTCATCTGTTATCTGCTATGTGCCTGTGCCTTTTCTCATTTGAATGGCTGCCCCCGTGGCTACACAGCTGCATTCTTTATATAAACTATGGAGGCAAACGCCAGTTGTACCAGTGCAGGACAGCAGTACATTATACTGGAATTTCTTTTATACACTTGAATTTTTGGTGTTACTGTTCCTTCCTGTCAAGGGAAGCAGTTGGGGGTATGGCCACTGCCCCTCAATAATACCCATAAGAGATACTGGCAGACAGGATTCTCTGTATGGACACTGTAACTGCTATTACAGGGGGAGATTTGTTGCCATTTGTTTTTGTGGGCCCTATAAAGGTATCAGTGGTTGAAACATGCCAAATTGTCCAACCACATACAAAGTGTGTATGGTCACTTTTTGTTACTTTTGTGAAGCTACACATGCAAAATAAAATCAGAGCATAGTACAGATAAGAAATGTACATAAAAGGAGAGTAAATAACCATGGTACTTCAACTTATTTAATATCCTAAACCTGGATCCCTTATGCAACAGAAACCTATCTATGAGCAAAAAGACAAAGTGGGATTACAAAAAAGCATATATTGCAGTGATAATGTTTCTTTCATTTACTTGAATGCTTTGCAGAGCTACTTAGTAGCAGCTATTTGTCACGGCTACTAAACGTCAGAAAATACCCTGCCATAGACAATACTGAGAATTGCTTCTGTTAAAACACACATAGACACAGTTACCAGCAAATTATCAGCATTGTCTATTTTTGTAGTCAGGACAAGTAGCTGCTACAAAGACAGACGAGGCGATTAGTCGCTGCAATTTTTTATCGGAAAATACTTTGTTTCCACACCAACAGGCCGATCCTATTGCTATTAATACACACATACAGGCCCTGGAAGCCAGCGTATCGGGGTTTTATACCAGCAGAGAAAACAGCCTGTGCACCATTAGCCTTACAGAAAGAGGGAAAGTTGTGCGCTCCACTAAACATTGCTTTATAAATATATTGTAATATCAGGACAAACAATCCCTGTTTTGTTTAATAAGAAGGACATTTTCTTAGTATCTTTCTGTGCAAAATTCCCTTTACTATATTTATATGGCTGAGTGCAGAGGTTCTTCTCTTCTGTCACTATGTATTATGGCTCCCTAGCTGCTTCTCACACCAATTAACATATGAATTGACCCAGACAAATACAGAAGCATTACATGCTGAGATCCAGTAACTGTTATGTTAATTATTAAGCATAAAAAAAAGCTCGCTACGGGACAACAATCTGGTAATGTAATCAACAGCATAAGCTGATGTGAGCCTGTAACCCCCAGAACCCACTGGTAGTGTATGCTTATAATTTCAGTTTATTCACAACCAGTAATTGCCTAATCCTTTAGAAATATTATGAGACATGACCCTATAGCCCATATTGACAGCATGGAAAAGCAATAGATTTTGCAGCCTAGGCTTAGTAATCTCTGTATCATTCAGGTTACGTTTTTGTCCTACGTCATTGTCCTCTAATTTTTTACTCAAAGGGGAATATTGAAATATAACCAGATTGTCCAAAACCATCTTCTGGCTTTTCTTACTTTATCCCCATAAGTCAAGGAGTTGGTTGCATCACAGTGCCATGAACAAGCACAGCTTTTGAGGTACAGTGGCTTATAATAAAAGGCTTCATTTCAATTTAATAATAAATGAAAGCCTTTGTACATTCACATCCTTGGAATATGATGGAGAATAGGCTCTCTTTTCTGTTTTGGTGGAACACAAAAGGTTGCTTTAGATGTCTCCTGGATCAGTTTCATGGTGGGACTTTGCTTTCGGCAACTTTTGTGCCATTTCTAGTCCGGCAGCCAATTGTATGGGTTGGAGCTTGTCCGTGTCCATTTTCCTGGGTAGCTTGTTTAAGAAACATCCAGTTACAAATCACATAACTTCTGAAACACTGTTCCAAATAAATAATATTTCTGTAGATTTGAGCCTGTTCCAATGTTACACCTTTCATGATGAGATTCCTCAGTGGTCTAAAGGAAGAACAAAAAATGGGGCAAACATGAGTTAAAGATGATATAAGGGCACTTAAAAGGATGTTAACATTAAACTTATATGCTTGTGTACTTGTTATTGAATAGCTTAACTGTTTTCGGAAAACATCTCTTTTTCTTGAAGTTACTGCAGAACAAATGCATTTATAGCTTTTTCATTGCAGACACCACTTAACGCCACTGGCACTTTTTCCCATAGGGCTGTGCCATAATGACTTCTTCCAGAAATGGTAGATGTGTTCTACAGCACATCTTTTTATAAAACGAGAAGATAAGGCAAAGTTTTACCTTGAAAGCATTCTCTTTGGAAGGCTGATAACTGCAGACAATTGTGTCAGTCAAAGAAGAATTGCTTTCTGTGGGCTATTTTATTAAGTCTATAGGGGCGGGACGTTTACAGTGTAAGTTAAACACCCTAATATGCGACTGATCTGGAGTCTCTTCCACTCCACTTGAATAAGGGTCTTTGGTAAATACGTTCTGTCGAAAACAGTTACATTATCAGCTGACTCATTAATCATCGCTTTCAGGTTTTCAATGGGTTTGCGGAAGCCCTTGAGATAGTAATGTTTTAATGGGCATAGTATCAGTCAATTAGTGATCCTATATATATAATGTCCTTTTAACAAACAAAGCCATATCTTAAATTCAATAGCATCACTTACTCAGTTGCCCTGTAAGAGAAGACGTTCCAATCTGTTGCTAAAATTGCTTCTCATAGTGTGCTGAGCACAGGCAAACAGCTCTAAATATAGCAGGGCTTTTAGCTTTACTGCAGCTCTGGTACAAAGATAGTGACCGAGATACACACAACTGTAAGTGGCATCTACTGTGTTATTAACCAATCAACTGTATGGATTGGTACTTAGAAATGACTCCTCTACTATGATACCCAATGAGATGCTTTATTAATGGTTTAAATACCATATATTACAAAATGGGCCATAAAAGGCACTCCTGGTAGCAAGGACATGTTTTGTCATAATCTCTGCAGATACCATATAACTATGTATGTTCTCCAGTAGTAAGCACTCTGCCAGGTAGGGGTCCTTTAACAAGAAATAACTTCTGATAGTACAATTTTTTTGCTGCTGCAAAAATTAAAAAGCTTCTTCTTTAGTAGCATTGGACTGGGGTGTATGAGCCCCAACCTCCTTCAGTCGCTGCATCCCTCCCTTATTCCTTTGCCCCATGCATATATTTTACTTTTCTCCTTTGCATCACAATCAGGTCCGGGGGGAGCGGTTTGGGTTCAGTAGGGGCCACTGGGATTTCCCAGCGTCACACTGGCCCAACATATATTTGTAATATAATGTACCCTAATATAACCCATTATACAGTTGGAATGGAATATTCCAACTAAGGCTTCAACATGGTGACAGACCCACCTTTATCAAAAACATTGATTTCTTATTTAATGTAAAAGTGATTTTGTAAAATCCTCAGTAAGTGGCAAGGCTGAGTAGTGACTGGCAGGCATAGGAGTAATATCCATGGCTTCCATAGTTCTAAAGGAAGGCTTGGCCTCCAGTCTAAGAGGAAAACAATTATGCAATTTAGGGTTGTCAGTCCAAACCTAAAGCCGTGATTGACATGTAACTGCTGGAGGTCTTCAGGTGGGAGATGTAAAAATTGCCCCTGTGATTTTGGGAGCCTAGGGCAAATGCCACCTCTGACATACATTAAAAGTGGCACTTGTGATGCCCTGTAAGTGCATAAGTTGCTGTATCTGGATAAGCCCTGTCTCTTCCCCAGTCACTGTATGATTTATGGACCCTGCACTTTATCAACTAACAAACACCACAAATTGCTCCCTTCACAGTTAAAAAACTCAAGCTGCTCACATTCTGCCTGTGCCCATTTATCTTGGGATAATTTGCCAATAAACATCTGATTTATGTCACAAACAATTACAGAGACGTTTATTCTAAACCAAATAGTATATTTTACATTGACTGGCGCTGGACTGATACTCTACATCTGGATGTGAAGTGAATGGGATTAAACATTCAATATCCAGTTACTATAATAACACTTTGGCAATGATTGCAGCAATAATATTTATAAAACATGCCGTAAGCAGGTCATCTAATTTCTTAATAATGTTTTCCATGTGACAGGGTACCTTCCCAAAGCTTCACTGTCTGCTCTACCTCTGCACTGAATAAAACCTTCTCAAAGGAGAAGCTGTTAGTTGTGAAGCACCCGTGGTCTATTGTACAAGTACAGGTTTAACTGAATTTCCGCTATGATGCATACAATCGCATTGTAAGAAAATTGGTAAATGGTCTTTTTCTTGTTTATTTTAATTTTCTTCTTGCTCACTTTGCAAATGAAACTTCTTTGCAAATGAAACTTCCAACTGGTTTAGACTACTGCATCCCAAGAAACTGGGCATCTGTATCTATGCAGGCTGAATGGAGGAGTGTGTGACTAGAAACTGGCCATTATTATGTCAATAAAAATTTAGCCTGTGAATCAATCTGTTTTCCAGTTGCTTGGGCCACACCCTAGAAACCAGGTTGCATGTTAAGTTTCATTAGTACAACAGGCAGAAAAGAAAGGCAAATAAGTAAAAAAAACTTGTAAAGACCAGTTACAAATTTGCATCAATTATATGCAACAAACTTAAAACGTGAGCCTTTAATGAAGCCAACATTTTAATCATTCAGTTATGAAGGGCAAGGTAACAATGACAACTATGTACAAGCAACTTTGCTGCGCATAGGCATTGTTTTCATGATAATCTTTGTACCGTGGAGATAATAAAGCAAATTTTGTCTCCAACAATTTTGCAGCTGGAAAGCTGTGATTTGCTTTTTGAATGACTGTACCATAGTTAGACAACCTGAATAGGCCAGCCATGATCTACAGTATATCTGATGTATATTATATCTCTGCATTGTGCAGTTTCCATCATGCTCATCCAGTTGGAAAATGGAAAATCTGTCAAATATAACTGCTTTGTATGAGCTGGAACACTTTTGGTTATGGAGCCGAGTTTTTTATATGGTAGACAGGCAAATAATATTTAATATGTAAATCTGAGCAGAACCATTGGAGGATTAAGTGCTGGAGACAATGCCGTGTCTTTTCTGACAAGTCTTCCTGAGTCTTTTCTGAAGCTTAAACTTCCAAAAGAGCCCAATTTGCCTTAATCATGTGGTTCTTTTGTGATGGGGTTGTGTTCCTATTAGTGGCCTGAATGGGACTGCCAGATAACTTTCAGCTGGGAAGAAAAGTACATTGTATTGCAGGTTTCCACTGGGTGCAGGAATCATAGCCAGTGTAATAAAGGGCCAGTTAATCCAGGCAGTAAAATAATAGGAAAGACCACTTAGACAATTTATATAGGTGGCAACAAATTATTTGGCGCTTAGAATTTCTGTGTTCCTAGTGATTAAGCTGATTTTTAAAGAACTATGTATTTTCATGTTTAGGGCTGTGTTTGTAAATATCTCTATTAAATATTTAATATATATTAAATCACAGTTGTCGAGCTGAAATTCTAAGATAGTGAAAGGATGCATTTTTAAATCAAGAGCTGGGTATGGCAAATACTACATTATTGAAGGGATGGTAAGCAGATAACTATGGCACCTACATGCAAGCCAGAGCTATAGAAGGGCCACATATTAGTCAGCATTCCTCAGGCACTATGTATAAGAGACACACTGCCCATACCAGGAATATGTGGTGTCTCTGCCCTTTGAGCCAAGTAAATATGTATGTATAAGTAAACAAAACCTTTTTTTCTCAAACGTTAGTGATCATTATCTTTACAAAGGTCACAGGTAGTTGAAATGTTGGATGAATACAATCTCCCAATCTCTCATTTGTTTTCTTTCTCTCACTCCTTTTTTTCCCAGCCTTTCCCACTCCCCCCCCCCCCCCCTTTTTCACTGTCCTCTTGCCCTGACTACTTATATGGATATTGTCATTACAAAACATAAACATATGATTGGCTTGGGACTCCATTATTTAGCCCCATATGTGCAAAAAAGCCATCTTTAGGGGTATATAGCAATGGCTTAAGGGGTCTTGATCACGGCAAGTTGCTGTGGATTTTTGTGTCTTTTTTGAAGGCAATATTGGGGGAAGGGTGATCACTGTGAGACTTGCATTATTGCTTGGAAACAAACCACTGCAAATAATGGTGGGTCCATTGTTACCCATGGTGATCCACATCATTGCTGTCATCAAAAAGTGCAGTGTGCATTACATTAGCTTCAGCCTGACAATTAAACCCTCTGTATAGCAATTAAAGTGTGAATCTGGAAAACCACTGCCTATATTCTGATCAGGGAAAAGGATTTTGAGGAGGTGTTATTGCAGGGCTTGGGAAATTCACATGTTATATGTCCGATCAATGTACCCTGTGAGATGTAGACAGCATATGTGCCAATAACACACAGGGATTTTTTAAATACAACTGAACATCTTTATGAATACACTATAAATCTGGGAGAAGCTAGAGATATCCTGAAAACAAAATCAGGCTTCAGGCAAAAGAGCCCCAGAATTCATGTCATATTAGTAGTTTCCACATTCAGCGTCTAACCTAGAGTTCAAGTTGCTAGTTTTCACTGACCCAGGGCCATAACTGTAGAGCAGGGGTCCACAACCTTTTTTACTCATGAGCCACACTCAAATGTAAAAAGTGTTGGTGAGCGACACAAGCATGAAAAAGTTATTTGGACTATTTGTTAGCCCCTTGTAGACTGCTAGTCCGCAGGAGGCTCGCTCTGCTTGGAGTGATTCTAAAACTTGCCTCCAAACCAGAGATTTAAAAATGGGCACCTACTTTGAGGCAACATGTTGCTGCTGAGTCGCTAGTTGGGGATCACTAGTGTAGAGAAAGCAGCCCAGGAGATGCGGGGGCCCAGGGGCCATTTCTATATGTGTTTACATTGTACAAAAAATGTCTTATCAAAGTGTCTGTCATTATGCCCAGTAGTTATGATTGAATCTTCTTACCAAGTAAAACTACTGGAGAATGTTATCCATTGTGCACAATGTTTAGACTATTTTGTTCCCTTGCTGTCAGTAAAACTGTTCCAGTACCTAACAATTTTTACACAGTGTAACAAAAATGGCATGTGTATGTACTTCACGTGTAATATTCTATTTCCAAAGAGCCTGTTCTGAGGCAGGGTGCCCTAGCTAATGGCCTCTGTACTCTACACTAACACCGGGCCAGTAACCATATAACCCAACAGAAAACATACCTGACAGTTTAATTTAGTGAAATATGGCTTGTTCTTTTGAAGTATATTAATTGTGGTCTGCTGAACATAGCCACACATGTTTTGAAAGCAAATGATCTTGTTTATCTGGTGCCATGCTGTCTTATTCCCCCGATCATTTCCAGATCCCATGGCCGGTTTGTGCATTCATCCACTCTGCACCTCACAATGGCTCCAAACCGTGTCTGGGCTTCACTAATTGTTTCAGGAAAGCTCTCCCTGACATACGAAACCTTTTTAGGTAAGGCTCTGCTCTAGTCTTATATGTAGCTAAATGGCCTACTGCATACTCCAGGTCCAGGGAAATCTAATGTTAAAAAAACCCTAATCTAATAACTTCGTAAGAAGATCAGTGTCATTTTCCCAGAGTCTCTCAGTTCAAAAAATCCTCATCTTTAACTGATCTGTTTTTTTTCTGTAATAAAGTCAGAATCCCCCCCCCCGCCCCTTACCTCTCTCTGCGCACCCAAAGGGTTTAGCAAGTGTCCAGCAGTGTACAGAGGAAAATTAGTTTTCTTAATATATATAGAGGTATTCAAGGGCCCCCCCAAATCTGCCACCCCAGGCACAGGCCCTTGGGAGCCTATGTGGAAAATATGGCCCTGATCGCATTGCAGAAAACAAATAATATACATTTACACACCAGAAAGTATTATTAAGCAACACTCATTCTTAAAAATAATAATATTGCATTGTCTTGAAATGCTGAAACATTTGTTGTATGTCTAGTCAACCCAATAAAATGTTCTTACAGTATTAAAGTATTTATGAGTGTTTATTCATTATACGTTCTGATGTATAACGACAAGAGAACTAGTGTGCCAATCACAAGTGAGCGTTAAACATTTTACAGGTATGGGATATATTATCCAGAATTGGGACCTGAGATTTTTTCAGATAAGAGATTTTTCCATAATTTGGATGACAGGTATGGGATTCTTTATCCGGAAACCCGTTATCCAGAATGTTCAGAATTACGGAAAGGCCATCTCCCATAGACTCCATTATAAGCAAATAATTCTAATCTTAAAAAATGACTTTCTTTTTCTCTGTAATAATTAAACAGTACCTTGTACTTGATCCTAACTAAGATATAATGAATCCTTATTGGAGGGAAAACAATCCTATTGGGTTTATTCAATATTTAAATGATCTTTAGCAGACTAAAATTACAGAGATCCAAATTATGGAAAGATCCCTTATACGGGAAACCCCGGGTGCCGAGCATTCTGGATAACAGGTCCCATACCTGTACAATGTGCTGTTTTATTATTACAGAGAAAAAGGAAATCATTTTTTAAAATTAGAATTATTTGCTTAAAATACTATATCTTTGCTACCAGAGCATTCCTATTTGTCATATCTTCATACACACATATACACACATATAAGTGTGAACTGCCATAGTGTCAGCTTTGGGTGGCAATACTTCATCATAGCACCTATAACATCATTATCCCCTCAACACAATCAGCAGCAGTATCATCCTTCTGGGTTATCTGATATGACATACCTCATGGAAAGGGAACTCTTGAATGTAGCGGTATGCATCTCTTCAGGAAGCAGTTGTGTCTGTGTATCCTTCGGCGCTGCGCAAGGTTGGCTGAAATGAAATATAAGTCATACATTTTATTTGCTAATCTAGCAATTATATTTGTAGAACTGGCTTACCAGTTTTGGGCTAATATTACTGGTCAATTTATTACATCAGTTATAATAATATAATTAGTCGAGCAGATCACTCACTGGAACATAACTATACCTTCTATCAGTGGCTAATACATACATGATTTTGCCTGCTATAGACCTTGCTACAGTGCTCTTTTACACCCACCACAAATATCTGTACCTCTCAAATAGGGCACAAAGACTGGCCAATGCACAACTGACCCAAGTGCAGACAGCACATTGCACTTTGGATAGGCACAAGCAGTAAGTGAATGGCACCCTTAGTGCATCTACCCTTGTACCTTTTTTGTAGTAAATGAGCCCTTTGGTATCCCAAATGAACATTAACTGAATAAAGGTAAATACAAATATTGAGTCTCTTGCATAGAATTAAAAGGAAAACAGAGGTGGCTTTTTGTGTAATTGTGAGGCAAGTCTGGTATCGCCAGTATCCAGTGTCCTATTGTGCACTGCTTTGTTGAGGGGCTGCATTGAGGCGGGAGCGTTTCAGGCCACAGTATGGGTTAGCACTATACGGGTTAGCACTATTTGAAGCTTAGAAGAGTAATTAAGATTCTACTTTACCTACATGTATACATGTGTTTTAGCCACAGAATGCTACTTTTTGATTTTTATACCAAGTGTATGCATTGGTCAAGATGCATTTTAACTAAAATAAAATGAATTTAGAAAAGCACAGTTTTGGGCAGTCTTTTTTGCTGTTTTCTATTTTGGCCAGACCCCTTTAAATAAGAAAAACATATCTATACTTCTCATCTGAGATTTCCTAGTACTTAAAGACCTTTATCCAGGATCTATTCTAATTATCTGTCATCTGCTATTCCCCACCATACCAGTTCTCTTGCTAATGTACAAAGCCGAAATACACCTTAACCAGGTGGAGCTTACACATGCTAACTGCTCTTTGAGCTTCTGATTGAAATCTATGCAGATGCCTTCCCATTGTGTAGAGCACCCATCACTTTTTTGATATGCATGTAGTGTTTCACTGAACCTTTGTTAAGTAAAATCAGAAAACCACCCATCACAGAGAACATTGTTGTAGCTTTCTTCCATGAACTCCCTCTTCCTCCGTTCCCACTTGATTTGTTATGCAGACTGCATGAGTTTTATTGGCCTATTCACTGCATGGAGCACACAGCCCCCTGAAGCAAAGGTGTTAGTGCTGGTTTAACCCCCTTTGGCTACCAACGGCGTCTACTTTGCTGCATTGCTTTATAAAAACAGGGTAAAGTTGTTAGTAGTAGTATTCTGCTTGACAGAAGCATACAAATATTGTATGCATGCTTATCTGCTTATACATAGCTCTGTTACAGATATACAGTGTCTGTTTAGCTAATACAGTACAACTTTAATGTGGACAAAAGAAGTTATAGTGGATCAACAGCTAAGCCATAACTGAATATCCCTGCTGTATGCAGTTGTGTTTCTCCTGATAACTGAATGTTACTTTCCCATTTGTGTTTTGTGTGTGTCTTTGCAAATGTAATAATAGCCACCGTTGTATCGATGGGAACGTTAGGCAATAGTCCCCACAGAGGTTATTCCCAGGAATTAGAAAGGAGTGTAACCCAGGGTAGTGCCACATTCTTACTTATTGTATTGGCCAAATCAATGTTGGTTCTGTCATCCAGAAACTCATTATCCAGACAGTTCTGAATTAAGGGAAGACCATTCCCCATAGATTCCATTTTAATCAAATAAACATATTTTCTTTTTCTCTGTAATAATAAAACAGTACCTTGTACTTGTTCCCTGCTAAACTATAATTAAGCATTATTTGAGGTAAAACAATCCTATTGGGTTTATTTAACGTTTACATTATTTTTTAGTAGACTTAAAAAGTATGAAGATCCAGATCATGGAAAGACCCCTTATCCAAAAAAAAACCATTTCCTGAGCATTCTGGATTATAGGTTCCATGCCTGTATTACTAATATTGGCGCAGGAACACTATTACGGAACATTCTCTCCAACTTGGTACTTTACTAATTCTTCTATAGAGCAACTATTACAATGTATTAACTTAGTTGCTGGTATTTCCCAGATGCTGATGCAAATACAGAAACTCTGTATTAAATGGTTTTTCCTGCCTTCTAGAATATTTGTGCTTTGTACAGTAAGTGCTGGTTTATCTCTGAGTGTGTAAGTTAATTTTCACCTGACCCTGAGGGGGTTGCTACCTTCAGGGTATGTAGTAACAACCATGCACTGTTGTGACCTGCTGGCTTTGAGCATATGCGCGACTGTAAATAACTCCATTGTCAATATATTGGAAACTAAGCTCAGTGATATGAATACAGAGCAAATAAGTTAACTTACAAGGCCAGTATAACTAACAAGCCCCATACTGAAACATTTGGGAGCCAATCAGGACTAGGAGTGCATGTGTAAGGCGTGTGTACAGTATGTAAGCATTATCCTTGACCAGTATACCATGTAACCATAGAAGCTGTAAATATTTAACCTTTTATTTAAACAAAATGACCTCACAATCTTAATAATTTATAGTTGTTTGCAGTTCATTCACACACCATATCTAATGTAACTAAGTGTGTGGTCACTGACCTGCTCTTGTTACAAATTAAGTGTCCTGCAGCTGTAATTCTAGCAAAGGATTTAAGATTATATTCTCTGGTTTGTAATAACAATCATCCAAACCTTGTATATATTGTCTTAAAAGCATGACCCTTCTTAATGCGTGCTTGAGGGAATATTCATTGGAAATATAAATGGAATCATAGATTTGTCTGGAACTTGATAAAGAAAGTAATTCCGTGTCTATAACCCATTGTATAAACCCTGGATTTAAGCACTAAATACACTAAGTATCACATTAAAGGGAATCAAATAAAGTTATGCTAAAAAAAAAGGAGAAAAAAGCAAGGATTTTAGATTAAGCATACCTGGTTTCTGGCCATTAATCAACAGCAGGCTCATCAGGATGAAAAATAAGGCGAAGAATAATTTTTGAAAATCCATATTGCTCTTCAGAGCAAGGCAAGTGTTAGCTCAGGTCTGGTCCAATCTCCCTGGGAATCAGCCTTCCAAGTAACTCAGCTCAGAGTGAAGTGTTTGCCGCATATCCCAGCAAGGTTAATGATCAGAGAAGGCAAGGTTACAGTGCCTCCCCCTTCTCTCTTCCCTCTCAATAAGCTTCTTTTTGTCTCTGCTATTTTTCTACTCTTCCTTAGTTTCCCTAGATAAATACTGATTGCCGAAAAAAAAAATCACGTAAACAGTAGTTCCTGCCAGTGTATGGGGACTAAGAACAAAGAGGGGGTCTTCCCTTTAAATAGTACCAGGGAAGGGGGGGTCTATGTAAAGTAAGGCATGATGCTCTCACATTTGCAACTGTTTAACTTTGCATTGCCCATATTGGTCCCATATGCAGAAAAGCAATGGAAATGACAGGAAGTCTCCCTATTGTCCCAGGTTTGAAAGAATCCCAGAGCACATACTCTAAACCCCAAAATGCTTTGTGAGGATACTTGATGCTCCAATGCTTTATCTTTCCCCCAAAAAAAGCAGCAAAGTGGTATTCATTGAAAGGGTACATGTGGGCTGTTTAAATCTAATCCGTGGCCTTTTGTATTCGTCAATGGGCGCTGAGTCTGGCATATCTTCGCAAATGGCAAGCCCATTGACCCAGCGATGGGGGGGGTCAGAGTCTTCCATCCTTGAAAAAGCACATTTTAATCCATGTATTATTTTATTTTATGCACCATTAAGTGAGAAGAATGCTGCAGCTACTGCTTTCTCATTGCAGCCATTCTACTATATCCTTGCTAGAACATATTTGATTTGTCATGGTCTGGTTCTGGTACCATGTCCTTAGTGTGATTGGTGCTTGGTCCACAACAACTTCTGCAGGGTCCAACTAATTATATGAAACACAGCTGTCTAACCTGTAGTGTTACATCACAAGTAGTAGCGTCCGCCTTTGGCTGCACATTTATACACCTTGATATAAAGTGCTATTGTCACTGCTAATCAAATGCACAAAAACCATGTATAACCTATAACCACCTTTATAAGTATATACTTATAAACACTCCTTAATGATGCATCTTTGTCATGACTCATTGAAATCCATGTATTATAAGAGATATACATTTATAAGCATAAGGATACTTTAAGTCACTAAATTCCATGGGCTGTATAAAAACACATGGTTTTATATGGTCAATGGCCTCTAAGGTGGCCTTTAACATCCTTATATTTTACAGTAGTTCATGCATTATTCCCTATACTATATGCAAGCTCCCAGAAGCCATGGATGAACTTTACTTCTTCTCTGCATATAGCTGCTGCTCTGTGGGGTGCAGGGCAGTCACCTCAACTTGTACCCCCTGAAGGCAGCTTTAAAGCCATAGGCGTTCATTAACCTTCAGCAGAACTACATTCTACCAACACATTTATGAAAGTGTGGTTAATGATTTTAAGAATCACAAGTGATGCAAGCCATGATTACATTAGTTTCCATTATGAATTCTTGATCCAAGTGTATTATAGTGGTGCTAGTATAAAAACCGATACTGATACATTACTTACTTTGGATTTCCCTTTTTTACATAGTGCAGGATTTAGGGAGGTGCTTTTTGGATGTGTGACAAAGCAAGTGCCCCATAATGTAGCAGCTGCAAGTAGGAGGAGTAAATAAAGAGGCTGAACAAAGGTGCTAGATTACAGCAGTGCAGTTACCCATAGCAACAATACACATTTTCCTGTCATCTTCTAACTTGGACTATACTGTTCTAAGATAATTGTTAATTTTTGCTATTGGCAACTGCACTTCTGCAATTTAGCATCTATGTTAGTAACTGATCCCTGATATCTTAATTATGCAGCACATATTTGATGGTGACTGTGCAGTACTGTACTGTAACAGGCTGTGGGATAGCAGGTATAGTAGGGAGAGATGGTGCCTATAGTAGCAGTGGGATAATAGCCTCTGGGAAGGGACTGTGGCTGTGGGATAGCAGGTATAGTAGGAAGAGATGGTGCCTATAGTAGCAGTGGGGGGATAATAGCCTCTGGGAAGGGACTGTGCCTGTGGGATAGCAGGTATAGTAGGGAGAGATGGTGCCTGTAGTAGCAGTGGGATAATAGCCTCTGGGAAGGGACTGTGGCTGTGGGATAGCAGGTATAGTAGGGAGAGATGGTGCCTATAGTAGCAGTGGGGGGATAATAGCCTCTGGGAAGGGACTGTGGCTGTGGGATAACAGGTATAGTAGGGAGAGATGGTGGCTATAGTAGCAGTGGGATAATAGCCTCTGGGAAGGGACTGTGGCTGTGGGATAGCAGGTATAGTAGGGAGAGATGGTGCCTATAGTAGCAGTGGGGGGATAATAGCCTCTGGGAAGGGACTGTGGCTGTGGGATAACAGGTATAGTAGGGAGAGATGGTGGCTATAGTAGCAGTGGGATAATAGCCTCTGGGAAGGGACTGTGGCTGTGGGATAGCAGGTATAGTAGGGAGAGATGGTGCCTATAGTAGCAGTGGGGGGATAATAGCCTCTGGGAAGGGACTGTGGCTGTGGGATAGCAGGTATAGTAGGGAGAGATGGTGCCTATAGTAGCAGTGGGATAATAGCCTCTGGGAAGGGACTGTGGCTGTGGGATAACAGGTATAGTAGGGAGAGATGGTGGCTATAGTAGCAGTGGGAACAATAGCCTCTGGGAAGGGACTGTGGCTGTGGGATAGCAGGTATAGAAGGGAGAGATGGTGCCTATAGTAGCAGTGGGGGAATAATAGCCTCTGGGAAGGGACTGTGGCTGTGGGATAGCAGGTATAGTAGGGAGAGATGGTGCCTATAGTAGCAGTGGGGGAATAATAGCCTCTGGGAAGGGACTGTGGCTGTGGGATAGCAGGTATAGTAGGGAGAGATGGTGCCTATAGTAGCAGTGGGGGGATAATAGCCTCTGGGAAGAGACTGTGGCTGTGGGATAACAGGTATAGTAGGGAGAGATGGTGGCTATAGTAGAAGTGGGGATAATAGCCTCTGGGAAGGGACTGTGGCTGTGGGTTAACAGGTATAGTAGGGAGAGATGGTGCCTATAGTAGCAGTGGGATAATAGTCTCTGGGAAGGGATGGGGCTGTGGGATAGCAGGTATAGTAGGGAGAGATGGTGGCTATAGTAGCAGTGGGATAATAGCCTCTGGGAAGGGACTGTGGCTGTGGGATAGCAGGTATAGTAGGGAGAGATGGTGCCTATAGTAGCAGTGGGGGAATAATAGCCTCTGGGAAGGGACTGTGGCTGTGGGATAGCAGGTATAGTAGGGAGAGATGGTGCCTATAGTAGCAGTGGGGGGATAATAGCCTCTGGGAAGAGACTGTGGCTGTGGGATAACAGGTATAGTAGGGAGAGATGGTGGCTATAGTAGAAGTGGGGATAATAGCCTCTGGGAAGGGACTGTGGCTGTGGGTTAACAGGTATAGTAGGGAGAGATGGTGCCTATAGTAGCAGTGGGATAATAGTCTCTGGGAAGGGATGGGGCTGTGGGATAGCAGGTATAGTAGGGAGAGATGGTGGCTATAGTAGCAGTGGGATAATAGCCTCTGGGAAGGGACTGTGGCTGTGGGATAGCAGATATAGTAGGGAAGGATGGTGCCTAAAGTACAGGTTACAGGGGAGCATTATTTGTAGTGCAGCAACTGCTACAAGACCATAGGTAGGATAATGCTATTTTTATGCATATATTGTAGCCTCACTTAAATGCACCATGTAGCTTTATGTGATGTTTAGGGCGATGCTTGATCTGTGACTTACAAACCATGCACCCCCTCCAAACTATAACTTGTAGCATTAGGTTTCCTGACTCAGCCACGCTGGGATTTGAGCTAAATTGCCTCTTTAGATGGGTGCACTTTGTATCGCTGGCCCTGCAAGGTGTCATTTTGTGTAGAGTTGAAACAAATAGTTGAGTAAGGTGTTTTTTAACAATTTGTTAAGAGGGGGATTATTAAAGGATTTGTATTACCTTTTCATGAAAAAGAATGTTGTAGACATTTCTGGTTCTTTAAACAAGGGGAGATGCTTATTCGAAAGTTATTCCAGTTCAAAGACAAATATATCATCTGCAGGCCAAAACACTCCACAAATTCATTAAGTCACTCTAACTCCTGGACCTGGGTAAGTGGGACTGAGGGCTGAGGTCCACTGAGTTTTTTCCCGGTGTCCCACCAGCCCAGTCTGAACCTGTTGCTCTGTGAGGCTACAATTTATTGTTATTGTTACTTTTTATTACTTATCTTTCTATTCAGGCCCCCTCCTATTCATAGATCAGCTTTTTATTCAAACCACTCTCTGGTTGCTAAGGTAATTTGCACCCTAGCAACCAGATAGGCGCTGGCATTCCAAACTGGAGAGCTTCTGATGAAGCGTGGCAGACATGTGAAACGCGTAGAGCTGTTTGTGATACGTTTTGTTCTTATCCAGATACTGTAAAGGTGGCCACACATGTGGCCATTTTCGATCTTTTGTGCGACCGAAAGATCGTTCCAATCAGCCACTAACGTTCAGGGCTGAAACGGCAGATAAGGAGTAGAAACAATAGGATTTCTACCTCCTTCTGCCTATTCAGCTCTGAAGGCAGATTTTGCTCAGGCGCCTTCTATGGCGCCCGATCAAAATCTTTTAACCCACCCGATCAGTGAGTCGACCGATATCAGCAGCCTCCTGCGATATCAGTCGCCTCACCGACTTGCCATAAATGCTCCAAATATCGTACGAAACGAGGTTTCGTATGATATTATCGGTGCGTGTATAGCCAGCTTAAGTAACCTGTACTGCAGCAGGACTATTTTTTAATAAAGGGTACTACACTATACTCTGTTTTATCTTTTGCTTTTCCAAATTGAATGGAGAACTTGAACCTACTTCTATCAACAGTGGATTTCATTTACCTCTGCATATCTTAACTACCATCTGGTGAGTGTGCAACTACACCACACTGCGATTTGTGGATTTTATGTGCATTTCGTTATCATTTGGAGTTATAGGCACAACTCTTTCACTTTAGTTTCATTAACTTTTGAAACATATTGCACTATTTTGTATCTTGTATTTTTATTTTTCATGTGCTTCCAACTCATTGGTTCTGCTAAACAAAAAGTGGAGTAATTAAAAAACACAAATAATAAAAAAATTAAGACCAATTACAAATTATCTCAGATTAACATTCTCTACATCATACTGAAACTGAACAACCCCTTTAACAAATAAACTGATTTTCCTCGCTTCTAAAAAACTAGTTTTATGGCTCCATTGTTTTGTGTGCAGTGAAGTAAAGGTGGCCGTACACGCACCAATATAATTGAATGTTAGTGTATGGCGGGAGACGTGGTGACTGATATTGGCTAAAGCTATGGATATCAGCCATGTCTTCGATCAGGCTGGCTGGAAACATTTCATTGGATGCCTTTGAAGGTGCCTGAGCACTGGTAAATGTTTGGTACTGAATCATCAGACAGGGGTAAGAATTCTCTTGCTCCTACCTGCATATCTGACCATTCAGCTCTGAACGTTAGTGTAGTCTACAAACGATCTGTCCTATGACCACTGGTTGCAGGAAAGATCATAACTGTAATGTGTATGGCCCATATGAGCCCCTCTTTATAATCCATATTCCTAAGTAAACACGAGAAGTGCACAATCATTTCCTTTTTGAACACACAAGGGGTTTTTAACAGCTGTTTTATTATCCTTGTATGGTTTTAACCCAGGAACATTAGGCAAAGGCATCAAAAAAGACTAATATTGACTTTTCCCTAATTATATAACACTTTGCGCACGCAAGAAACAAAATCATTAGTCATGTGAAGTAACACTTTTTGTACCTGCTCTTTCACTACATCTGCAAACACTGTAATGCTGCTGGGCCCTGTATTTATTTATAGAGGCAGTGTCTCCTTGGCAAATAGGTGCTCTTTTTGATTAGAAATTATTAAAGAGATACTGTCATTTAAAGGGGATGTAAAGTCAAAAACTAAACTTGGTGTATATATATATATATATATATATATATAGCCCTAAGATAGGAAAGCACTATACAGATGTTGTTTAAAAAAAAATCAGATTGCAAAGCAGTTAAAACAGGGTTAAAGCGCAGCTAACTGGAGCTCTCTATTCCTCAGTGTCTGCAGCTGAATGAGAAGTGAGCGTGTTTCACTCTCTGCTCATTTTTCACCTCCTTATCTGTGCTGACTTGCTCTTATCAGCAACTGACCAATGGCAATGGCAAGACAAACTCCTGTGCTTTTTTTTCAAGTCTTTGATAGGACAGTCTCAGCTTTTGTTTTTTGTCTGGTGCATAGCAGTCCCCTGCTTTTTTTTACATCAGGACTTTACATCAGGTATTTTAGGATTTCAGGAGCTGTGATCAGAGCTCATTTGAAGGGAATAGCATAAGATGCAAAATACAAAGGCTTAAATAATTAAATAATAAAAAACTATAGAGAATTTTGAATGGGTTTATATTGCAAATATATGTAATTTGGTCTGAATAACACCCAGAAGGATTATGATTTTTTACTTAATATCAGAAAAGTCTTTGATCAGTAAAGGTGGCCATACAAGGGCTCATTAAAGCTGCCAATAGACTGAGTCAGCAGTTTATTGTCCCTTGTATGAGGCCTTCAGATGAGCCTACTCGATCGATATCTGGCTGAAAATCAGTCAGATGTTGAGCAGGATTAAAAATCCCATCAGGATAAGGAGTGCATCGGTTCGTTTGATGTGGCCCTCGTCCCAATGGCCTGTATGCCATCAATATGATCCTATCATTCAGCCCAAGGGCCAAGTGACCACATCAACCCAATGCTGCCCACATTAAGCTTGGCATATGCGGGAAATATCTTCTTGTTTGATGACCAGTTGAGTGGATCTTTCAGTGTATGCCTGCCTTTAGGATCATACAGTACCTCCATGGTGCTCTAGAGAAATGATGACTCCTTCTGCAGCAGTTAGCAAACACTTTCTAAAGTTGGCAATAAGTTAAATTTCCAATTAAATGCCCCTGTAGAAAGCCAAATCATGCTGGTGCCGCCATTAGCCCTTGGGAAAACGAATGGATCACCAAAGTGCTAGATAAAAACTGCTGGCCTTAGGGCTAGTGCCAGATCAGAGATGTTTTTACCCTTTATATTAGCAGAGTGATTTATTTGTTAAACTGCTTATTCCCTGCAACTGTCTTTTATGTAACATTCCTGTGCTGATAAAATAAAATTAAAAAAAAACTTTAAATAACAACTTTTTCCAGGATTTAGGCTATTTGCAGGGTATAATGGAATAATAATGCCTAGATAAAATGCAGAACAAATAGACGAGGCCCATACACTCACCTGAGATCTTTAAACAGAGTACAGTAGTGACTATTGTTCTATAAGGAGTTGTTTTACATCTCACAGAAATCTGCGTTTGTTTATTCAAATCAGCCTGTTTAGCACATCCCTTATTTGCACCTCTACAATAATAAAACTTCTATTATGTAGATAGTAGGGGGATTTAGAGTAGTACATTTCATGATTCACTAATGAGTTATTTGCACATATTACATTAGGCCGGTGGCACACTGGCATTTGAACCACCAATTTGATCAAACTGCAATGACTTCTATCCACCAGTCACTGTTTTTAGTGGAGATATATTAAAAACATTCTGCCTAAAGATGAAGACACATGGGGCGATTAGTAGCTGTGATTTTTTTTTGCTGCATGGATTAGTCACCACCACTTTTTAAAAAGTTGCTGCGATTAGTCGCCCCATTCTGCCTTTAGGCAGAATGTTGCTAATATATCGCCACTGGAAACAGTGGAGATATATGTGTGTCAACGCACACATGGTCCTAGACATACTCTTTATTTCCCAGAGTGCCACAGCCATGTGACCTGTCCTCTGATAAACTTCAGTCACACTTTACAGCTGAGCTGCAAGTTGGAGTGATATCACCCCTCTCCCAGCAGCCGATCAGCAGAACAATGGGAAGGGAGCAAGATAGCAGCTCCCAGTAGATATCAGAATAGCACTTAAGGGCTCTGGCACACGGGGGAGATTAGTCGCCCGCGACAAAACTCCCTGTTCGCAGGCGACTAATCTCCCCGAGTTGCCTACCCCTGCCATCCCACCGGCGAACATGTAAGTCGCCGGCGGGATGGCAGACGCGGCGGCGTGATTCCCGAAATCTCCGAAAAAGACTCGCGAGTCGTTTTCGGAGATTTCGGGAATCACGCCGCCGCGTCTGCCATCCCGCCGGCGACTTACATGTTTGCCGGCGGGATGGCGGGTCATGGCAACTCGGGGAGATTAGTCGCCCGCGAACAGGGAGTTTTGTCGCGGGCGACTAATCTCCCCCGTGTGCCAGAGCCCTTAATAGTAAGTAATCCAAGTCCGGCTTGGGACTCCAGTTACATGGGAGTAGGAGAAACAATAGGTTACCTGAAAGCAGTTCTAATGTGTAGCGCTGGCTCCTTCTGAAAGCTCAGACTCAGGCACAATGCACTGAGATGGCGCCTACTCACCTATATTACAGCTAAACAAATACATTTGTTGGTTCAAGAATAACATTTAAAATGGTAGAGTGAATTATTTGCAATGTAAATAGTGTAATTTATAAATAAAAAGTGCATCACAAAAATTATAGCAGAATCCCTTTAAGACACATTTTAAAGCACTCTTATTTAGATCCATTGTATTCTAGATGTGTATATACATGTACACTATAGGGCTTATTTACATCAAGCGCAGTTGCTGTCCCCACAGTCATTAAAGGTACTTGTATAAAAATGCTCCTTGCTCCTCCATATGATTGTACTTGGTGCTGTTAAGTCCTTTCTGCCTTCCATTCCGAATTGGCTGCTGCTGCGCCAATTGATGCAGGGAAACCCTGGTGCAACTGCCACCTCCTAATCAGGCAGTAGCTCCAGGTTCTCTTCGTACTCAGTACCAATAGGCGCAGCACACGTGCACCTAAAAAATCAGGTACAGGCATCATTGGCATCATTGTGGGAAGCTTTAATCTGCCATTTACATGCAAAACATTTCTTCACACAGTTGTAAGAAAATCAGAGGAACATTTTTAGAAGCTGCATCATTAAAACTGTTATGGGGCAAGAAAGCTCCCTATACAGGTATGAGTCCTGTTATCCAGAATGCTTGGGACCTGGTGATTTATAAATAAGGAGTCTTTCCATAGTTTGGATCTCCATACCAAATGTTTACTAAAAAATCATTAAACATTAAATAAACCCAATAGGATTGTTTTGCCTCCAATAAGGATTAATTATATCTTAGTTGAGATCAAGAACAAGGTTCTGTTTTATTACTACAGAGAAAAAGGAAATCTATTTAAAAATTAAAATTATTTGCATGAAATGAAGTCTATGGGAGATGGCCTTTTCTGGATAACAGGTTTCTAGATAACTGATCCCCTACCTTTATCACTTAATGCAGATTCACCCAATTTCTTCCTCAGAATAAACTGGTTCACTCACTAAATGTGAAAGACTTTTGTCACAACATATTATAAAAGAAAAAAGGAACATGAATTATATGTCAATCTGTTCTTCATGTTAAGAAAAATGCTAAAGTTTTAACATACCGTTTATGGACACAAGATGCACTGACAATAAATAAAATGTATTCATTCATAGAATGTGCCCATCAAAGGCTATTTTTATCAGCAAACCCTGTGATTAATGAGATTTTTGCAACTCCCACATCTGAGGCTGTGCCCTCTGCAACTGAAGAACTGTGTTTGATGTAAAATTAAAGACACTATTGATCTCTGGCAAGAAACATTTTTCCTGAAGGATTTATATTTCTATTTTCAGTAATGTATATCACTAAACATGCTACTGCATTTACACTCTTTACACTCTGTGGATCTCAGACTCTTGGACTGCCCATGACTTTATTCACTGTTGAGTGAATAAGGTACAGTGGTACATGGTGCGGTATGCTTGGAATCCTTATTAAATGAAATTTATGATTAGGAAATGCTTTTTAAGCTGCCCTGAGATATTGGCACAAAGCAGAATATTCCCATGGATACACTTTTCTGTTACCCTCTCATACAGTGCGCAAAAATTCTTAATGAAGTTAATAAAGGTGGCCATTCAAGTTTGGGAAGTCATCAAATGAGCAGATCTTTCTCACTATATGCCCAGCTAAGGTGAACGATATCGGGCTGATGCAATCATTTCGCCATAGGGTCAAACAAATGAATTACAATGACGGTGCCCTCTGAGTGAGGATTGCATCAATGAGCTGATGTGGACCCCAAGCCAACAGGAAATTCAAACCTGCCTGATTGACACCAGGATGATTTTCATCACATCAGTTGGGGAGTCATGTTGGCATAAACATAGGCATAAAAGCTGCCAAATTCGTCTGAAGGACTCAAATTAGCAGCAAAAATCTGCCCTTGGATGTTTACCTTAAGAGCTGATGTAGCCCAATGTGGTACTGATTCCTTCAATAAAGATCATAGGCATACGGCAATGGGTAAGTACAGGGCAGGCAATAGGTACAGGGCTCAGTTCAGCCTGTGCCAGTCACACTCCCTTTCTGCACAAGTTATGAGGCAGGAGGGGGTGCCTATGTGCCATTCCTACCCTTGTGACTACAGCGCTGCTGAATACTCTTGTATTCGTGGGGCCAATAATGTTCTCTGAACAAAGAGAGCAGTTTTGCTTTTTGCAGGGCAGGGCAAGTGCCAAAACATTGTTCACTGTGTGCATTTTTTCACTTTTGCACCCTGCTCTGCACGGAGTAAGTAACCCCTTATTTTTCCAATGCAAACATGTTTGTAAAAAAGAAGTAACAACATCTTTTTAAATTAACTGGAAAAGCACCACTCACTACATTAACTATAGAGGAAGCATACCCTGCTGCCCCCTGTTTTAGGGGTTCCAGGGACAAGGGGACTCGGACTGCTGGTTCTACTGTCTCTGTAGTTGCAAATAAATCCCACCCCCCACCCCCCTTTTAGCTGCTTTCCTACCTGTGAGTGGGAGCTGGTTGGGATGTGGACATTGGGGGGGGGGGGGGGCTGATGCCGACTACAGTTCATTTGCTTAAATTTACCTAGATCTCTATTAATACTTTTACTATTGCTGCTATTGATGCTCTTTTACTATTGCTGCTTTTGGCTGTTGGCTGAAGAGGGAACTTTTTGAATGTGAAGAATGATGAAGGCACTTCAGACACATTTGTCCAGCACTCCCACGTGATATCCAAAGAAGTTTCTCCTGCTGACCTTGACACGGCGTGACTAATATGCATGAATCATTGTAAATTAACATATAATACAAATTAACTTGCAAAGAAAGAGGTCACAGACATTTACTAAAGGAATGTGTAACTGCGCTTGCAGATACATGCAGTAGTCTGGCAAAACAGTAACTCGGTGACCTTAACATTATGAATATGTCAGAAAATGTACGGTTTTATTTATATAAGTTCTTTTTAAAGGGCCTATTACAGATAAATAACTGAATTTTAGTTTAAACTCCCTTGGGATTAATTGAATATGGTGGAAAGAACTGAATAATGACTTCCTGTAATAAAAACATATCATTCATTCGAAGTAAAGATTATGGGAGTGTGCTACTACAGCAGAGCCTTGCTCAACAGAACTTAGAATTCTTTTCTCTTTAAGTTGTGATTCCGATGGGGGAAAAGAGACAAATAAAGTTAATTATTACAATAATATGCTAGAGGGGCTACTGTAAGATGCCATAGACAGTGACTATGTAGTGGGGTGGGGTTTGGGGCTGTTTGGGCCTCTGTGGCCTTGAAATGCTTGGGCCTATTTTAAATTAAAGTCCTGCTAGTTATTGTCTATAAATGAAGGATTCAGACTTCTTAAACCCTTCCTCCTTGGCTATGAAG
Source organism: Xenopus tropicalis (assembly GCF_000004195.4). Taxonomy (NCBI): domain Eukaryota; kingdom Metazoa; phylum Chordata; class Amphibia; order Anura; family Pipidae; genus Xenopus; species Xenopus tropicalis. Next base: position 51,440,298 of record NC_030677.2, read on the forward strand.
AGGATCTGCAGGAGGAGTGACAAAAGTTTTACCTACTCTGTGTCCCAGGGCAAAGAATGGCAGAAATCTCCTCCCTCACCTTCTGTGCTGCTTGTATAGGCATCATAAAAAGAGGCAATTCAGATGTAAATGACCCGGCAGCAGAAGTGTTGGCTCCACATTCTAATAATAAAAAGTGTTTTAGTCCTAAGAGTCAGCAAAAAAAACATATATTCATTATATATGGCACAGGTCAGTCTTGCTGGTAGCTGGAGACATTCTCACTGTTCCAACATTCAAGACTCAAGTCTATGTTTATAGAATGTGGGACTAGAAAACATACTTTGTGGTGCTATGACTTAGACTTCAAGGAACTACAGCTCCCAGCATCCTCAGCCTGTCAGATGGAACTGGGAACTGTACTTGAATGATCACAAATTGGGAGAGCACTGGATGTATCTTGCCTTACTATATATGTTATCACCCTGTCATGTAACCTACAATTGCTGTTCTTTGGGGTCCATTATGTATAGGGTTGGACAGAATTCCCCCTATTTCTACCTATCTCTGGCTTAATTGTTTCTCCTCTCACTTAGTATGAAGTTTTGCAGTTAAAGTCTAAAGGCCCCCATACACGGGCCGAAAGAAGCTGCCGATATTGGTCCCTTGGACCGACTCGGCAGCTTATCTGCCCGTGTAGGGGCAGAAACGAGCGGGCTGGCCGACCGATATCTGGCCTAAAATTGGCCAGATATCGATTGGCCAGGTTAGAAAATACAGTCGGATCGGGGACCGCATCGGCTCGTTGATGCGGTCCCCGAACCGACTGCCCAATTGCCGCCTACATAATCGGATTATTTTTTTTTTAACTTCAAGCTCCCCGATATCGCCCACCCGTAGGTGGGGATATTGGGGGAAGATCCGCTCGCTTGGCGATCTCGCCTAGCGAGCGGATCTTACCGTGTATGGGGACCTTAAAGGTGGCCATACACGTTTAGATTTTAGTCGCCGTACGATGAACATTCGGGTATCGATTGTATGATTTCATGCAACAATCTTGAACTAATGTTCCGCTTGGCTGTAGGATTAAAGTCCTAAAAGTAACAAATTGTATGATGTTCTGACCATTAATAATTGCCAGACAACAATCGTATGAAAGTCATGTCCTGGAAATATATTGTAGGTCATCCAAGGATACTGTGGCATAGCCAATACATGCAAAGATATTATTGTTATCTGAATTAAATTTTCCAACCTGTCTGATTGCCTAAACATCTGATCCCATCAGGCCCGGATTTGTGGCAAGGCCACAAAGGCTTGGGCCTAGGGTGGTACAAATATAAGGGCAGCATGCCGCTCAGCCACACCTGAACCAGGACACTGGGGTCTAAGTGCACTGGAGATTTCTGCGTGTCCTGTCCCCAGTGTTCCATGTGTGAGATAAAAGCATTCACTTATGCATGATCCTGTGGAGGAGGGGCATGGGGCATCGGGCCAACTGGGGGGTCCTCTGGGCACCAGTGGAGAAATCTTCAGCTGATTGTACAAAAATTGTCGGGATGATAATTCAGAGCCCACACGTTTTGCATGATTATATTGGTGCACGGATGGCAAAAGCCTATTGGATAGGAATAAAACTAAACATACTGTATTAAATTAGCATATCCATTATGTACACTTGTAAATTAAAATGTACCATACTGGTGTGTGTGTGTAGGTGCACACAGTAGTCCCAAAATCTCCAGTGGTCTGCAGGTGCTACCAAGGCCCTAAAACAATGTTCTGGATTTAGAGCCTGGACATCAGTCTGAATTCCAATTCTTCCTCCCTGTATTGTTATGTAGAATGAAAGAAGCAGGCAGTTACACAAGGAACCGTGGTGCCATTGTCCACGTAGTGATTGTGCTGGAACGAGGGTTTGTGAGTTAATTAATTGCAGTCCACTGTAAGACAAACAAGTAAAGAAATTCACTAGATAGAATAATAGTTTGTAGGAAGAATGCCAAGAAAATGTCCCATCTGAATGTTAAAAAAGATGACAGATGATGTTATAGCTCATAACAGGCTGTCAGGGGGATGCTGGGAGCTGGGTTTATTCATAGTAACATCTGCATATGTTGTCTGTAAGCTGTAACTCCTATGGGGGTGGGCAACAATGTAAAACACTGCCAGGTTTTTAGATGGTATGCAAAGCAATACACATGTATGGTCCCTTGTACCATTTCCAAATCTTTGTTCCTGTGAGCCCATTGGTCAGTATACTGTACAAGCTGCTTTTGGGAACCTGTAGGGAAATGGTACACGGTAGATTTGTAGCCTTTTGTCATTCCAGCAATTTATTGCTCTGAGGGAAGGGGGCAAAACAAATATCCCTCATATTCAAAGGCTCTTGGGCTGCCTGGCCTAGGTGTTCTGGATATGCTCTCCAGGTATAGCTTTACACCACGGGAAAATAATTTATTATTATAATCTCTCCAGTAATCTGCATTTCCAGCTAATAAATACATTTTATGAGCATTAATATAAGAAATATATATATATACATAAATATAAGAAATTGAATTTGAACCTATACTTTTCAAACTGCAATACAAACTCTTACTTATTAAACATACAATTCATTTAATAAGTAAAAGTTTGTATTGCAGTTTCAAGGTATAGATTCATATTCAATTTCTTTTGCTCATTAATTTTGTAGTTCCATGTTTCCTCCTTGTGAAAATGCAATGGTTCCAATAACCTGAACTTTAATTAGTGCACTGAGTGATGCACTTCATGAGATGTCCTGCAACGGGCAATGTAAGGACTGTTCTCATTGTAGATTTATGTTGCGAAATTCAATCCCTGATGGTATGTTTAGTTTCTGTCCCACACTGAAGATTCTAATGACATGTTCCCAAGCAAAATCTGTTCTTTTTGTTGCATAAGCAGAACCCTTGTAACATTCCCTCAAATCTGTTTACTTGTTTTTGTTTTTTTTTTAATGTTCAATTAAGTTAAAGTATTTGTTGATCTTTTAGCTCCAAGGGATTCATGTCAGCTTTTACAAGTGAAAGATACTATAAAGGGACTGATACATAAGGATCCATTTCTTTGCCCAAACTCATGGATGTGATTTCACTAGCCATTTCAGTTCACAACAGCAAGGGAGGTACTAAATAGTATCATAATCCATTGCATGGTTTGTACTTCTTATTCCTAGTATGAAGTGAATAGGTCAACGGCTCATAGGCTCAGTTGTCTTTGATTGGAGGTTACTTACTGTTAAATTATCAGCAAACACACTCAGCAGTACTTTTAAGGTTAAAGCACAGGGACCCCTGCACCTCGGCTGGCTCCCTTTGCTGGCTCCCCTGCCTGGGTCACATTAATAGCTGCAATTACTTTAGTGCTGCTAGGTGCAAGGCAATGCATTTTGCCTGTGACAATTTAATGTATGCAAGCATGTTCATGTTTATGTTCTAATAAAATCAACGTGGCCCAGTGTTTTCTGCTTCTTATTTTAGGTCAAATAACATTTAGATGCAGAAGTGAAGCATGGTGGATAATGACTGTTCTGTTCTGGCAAATAAGTGCTGTTTCTGTAAATATTTGCTATGGTTTAATAAAATCATGACATTAAGCCCACAGTAGCCATATAGTTCTTAGCAATCATAGTGGGCTTAACAGTAGTTGTACCATCCTAAAAGTGTGAAGGCCTTGTTGCCTGTGCAAATAAAAAAAAACCTTTAACTCTCTCTCCCAAAATCTTACCTCTGTCCCCCATCTGTAGCCCTGTGGTGTAATAAAAAAAAGAAATCCAGGGGCTGTCAGGTCATTGACTTTTTCTACATACATTATAGGTTGATAGATTTTTGGGGGGTCTTGGTTCCTTTTGTGTTTAACTTAGCTCAAAAGAAGACATAAACATGAAAGTATGGCCACTGCGCTACAATTCGATGCAGTAAAAAAACATTTACCCTTGTATTTATACTTTAATGTTAAATTGCCCTTCAGGCTTTGTATCAACCTTACAATGCTGTACTCTCTAGGGGACCAGCACCACAGGGAACCCATACATGATAATAAATAACATGTGCATTAACCCAGTGGCAGTGACCTTAAATTCCTACACCATTTGCCAGGGTGTTTGGGGGTCATATCCCCAATACCCTCACAATTTTTGCCATCCTAAAAATGTTGTCATCCTACCTAACAATTCCCTTGATTATTGGTTGGTTTTCATAATGAAACTGAATCTTCTAATACATTACCAGCAACATTAAGGGGCAGATTTACTAAAACCCCAACATTTCTAAATTTTTTAAATTATAAAATTTGAATAAATTCATTTCCATGAATGTCTTACATTTCTTAAAAAATCTGAAATGAAAAAGCCCAGGCGGGAAAAGTCACGAGAATCCTGAATTTTCTTACTTATCACATGAAAACCACAACTTTTTCGAATTGTTGCACGAAAAACCCAGCTATTTAGCTATTTAGATGTATAGTAAATCTAGTAAAAGTCGCTACTAGTTTTTTCTGCGATTTTTAGCGCTAAAAATCCGAATTGGATAAAAAGAAAGCTGACAGTTAGTAAATGGCCCCCTTAGTCTATCAGACACTTACCAAATAATTTGGTCTAATACCATGAATATAGGTGTTAATTTAAGAATAAGATAAAGACTCCACAACCAAACAAAGAAATCAGGAAAATGATAAAAGAAACATCTGGAGAACCTATCCTTGGTCCTCTCCCAGGGACTGAAGGTTACTGGCTCAGCTCAGGCTTCATACAATCTTTGCTAAGCCAGTGATTAGTTACCTAGGCTACAGCGCAAGCTTATATAGAACAGGAACTGGTTGGATTCAACATTTGTTAAGCTTATAGCAAGGTTACAGTTGCTGAAGCTAATGGCAATTATTTAGCTAAATGGTGCCTATTATTTATCTGATGCCCATCTTAACCTAGTTTAAATTTCATATATTAAATGATCTGCTGTCAGTGCTATACATAGCTGGCTATACTGTTAGATACGTGTACAACAATACTATATGACTTCTACACAAATACTAAATGACTTACTATATATACACATCTTGGCATACTACTTAGGTACAGGTATGGGATCTAAAATCTAATTTCGTAATCTGGAAACCTGTTTTTAAAAAAAAAGCTCAGAATTATGGAAAGGCTGTCTCCCATTATCCATTTTAACTTAGTTTTAATCAAATAATTCACATTTTTAAAAATGATTTCTTTATTCTCTCTAATAAAACATTATTAAAACATTATTATTAAATAAAAAAAAAATTGCATCCCAGCTATTGGAGGCAAAACAATCCTACTGGATTTAAATAATTTTTTAGTAGACAAAGTATGGTAATCCAAATCATGGAAAGACTGATTATCCAGAAAACCCCAAGTCCATTTTTGGATAACATTGCCATTTCCCATAGTGTCCAATTTAAACAATTATGCATTTGACAGATCTTCCTTTTCTCTCAAATACTAAATCAGAGCCCATACTGATAGTGAAACAATCCTAAAGATTTAATGTTGAAATGTTTTAGTAGACTTAAGACACATTGCTTCAAAGTACAAATGGTCCCATGAATTCTGGATAACAGAACCCACACTTGGGCTAAGAGTGCAGAAAATGCAGTGGTTCCCAGCAGGGGCCCATAGCAGTGACTTAGATGGCTCAACCTAAATGTTAGTTAGGGTGAATAAAGTCTAATTCCCAGGTACATATGGAAACCCAGTTTGATGGTTAATGAATGCAATATTAGGGTTAAAATGCATTTGATTCCTATATATTCTTAGGACTATGGCTGAATGATTGAAATCATTTTCAAAAGCTTAAATCTTTGGACCTCAAAGGATTTTCCCCGAAAAAGTCAGAAAATCATTGCGCTATTGTGTTTATTTGTACTCACTGTGCACAATTTTGAATTCACTATTCATCCCAGAATGGTAGACTCTTCCTCAAGTGCAAGGTATATGTTATGGCCGAAGAGTGAAATTATTTTTGCAGCAGGTAGAGAGTTGACCAAACTGTGAATGCCATTATTGGCTTATAATAGGTCTGCACTTCTACTATTCATAGCAAGCTTTGTTTCAAATATAGTGGCTATTATTGGCCTTTAAACTAATGATCTTTGATTGTCATTTCTGGGTAGATACCTCCTTAGAGGATTCTAGGTCAAGTTAGAGATTAATACAAATCTAAGGAAAAGATAGCTTTGATGAACACCAGATCTGCATTCCTTACCCAATATGGTGCACTGAGAGTCCTTTTGATAAGGAAGGCTCCGTTTGACTGATACTGTATGGAGCTGCTGTTCAGGCTGGGTGTTTGCTGCTATAGGATGAAGGCAACATGTAAATGAATAGATTGTTTTAAGATGTTTATTATTTCTTTTAAGTTCTTTAAGATCAAACCTATCTATAATAAGTAAATCCCTGTTCTGCACTAGGTTATCAACCCCTAGCAGCACTGTTCTTAAAGTCCCTATACTTTATTTTAGTTTATTTGAAACATGTGGAAGCACAATTTTTGGAATTGATTCCATCTTTGATGTGGGTTTTTCATCATATCTCCAGTTATGAAAATTACGTAGAGAGAGTAACAGGAACCCAATAACAGCAAGGATTCTAACCTGCCATTTTTTATTATTTTTTCATAACTAGTAGATTTGTATTAAGTGGAAACAATGTCCAAATATAATCTTGGTTTTCATACATTTTTTAATAGCTAAGTAAGAAAGATTGGATAGTTCATTTCCTGAAATTCTAAGTAACCTGTAACATTTTATTCTGTTGCTAGTTCTATGTCTAATTTCACTTGAGACCCTTAAAATCATTTAGTACTTTGCGATAAACAGGTTTCTTCTTGTGCATCTCATATTTATAAACATTAGCTGAAAAGTGAGTTAAAAGGCACCTATCTATGCCTATACTGTTTGCCCCACCAGAGGTGTGGCCTAATAGAGCCCGCACTCCGGTTGGGGGAAACAATAGGTTTTTTTTAAAGAAATTCCCCCTGCCAGCGCTGGGCTACATGCACCGGGAGGGAGCTCCTGGTATGGGCGGCCATGTTGATTTGCCCGCATGTGCATAATAAGTGGATCTTCCTGCTCGCTTACTATGTGTATGCGTCTGATGTGGTGGATGTAAATCACTCTCCTACGTCACACACATGCACACTTGCACTTTATATGCATGCGTGAGACCCAGCATGGCTGCCCACATCAGGGGCTCCCTCACAGTGCAGGCAGCCCAGCACTGGCAGGGGCAGTTTTTTAAAAAAAAATAAACACCATTGAAAGATCCACTCGTTTGGCCAAATTTCGGACAGCTATCAATCACGTAGGCCCATTGGAGTGGCTCATACACAGTCAGATAAGCTGCTTGGACTGAACAAGCTGAATTGGCACATAAAATCTGCCCGTGTATGGCCACCTTTAGTCTTTGTTACTCTTTGTTAGTCTTTGTTACTCTCAAACTGGAATACTTAACTACAGCCAACTGTCAATGATTTAGTCTATGATTAAGGATCTTCACCCCCACATACCTGAACCAAACCTTTACTATTTATCAACTGACTGAAGATATAGGGCACATACTCAGTATGTCCCCCCGATCCCTTCAGGCATATCAGTTCAGATAGTGGTATCCTGATACAGCGTGTTGGACTGTCACTTAGGGTGTTCTTGAGAATCGTCCCTTCTGAGCCTTAATAGAAATAATGGTGGTAAATAATATTTAACCTATTAACTCCAATAGTTTTTTTGGGGAAATCGCATAAATAAAAATAAATTGACTTATGATAATAATAATGGTTATAGTGTAAAAATGATTTAACCTTACAGTAAATCTTAGACAACATCCTTGTAATCACAATGGGAAATGAATATACCTAATCCTTGTGGTTTCTTAGACAGAGCCATGGGGGCAATGTTTACAGAAATATATATACATATTTACCAGGACACACACAACACCACAGAAATATAATCACAGTGCCCACAGCGTTGCAGCATGGAGCCCACACCACAAAGCATAAAGTGTTACAGTAAGGTTATTATACATTGGTATGGGACGCATTACCTGGATTCACATTGCTTTGAATTATGGGAAAGCCATCTCCCATAGATTCCATTATAATCATATTGTTTCAATTTTTAAATATGATTTCCTTTTTCTCTGTAATAATAAAATAGTACTTTGTATTTTATCCCAACTACAAAATATTCTATCTGGAGCCAAAACAATCCTATTGGGTTTATTTAATGTTTAATGTTTAAAGGAGACCCAAATTGCAGAAAAAACCCCGCATAACAGGTCCCATACCTGCATTTACACCTTTCAACCAAGTCGCTAATGTGAAACAGAACATTTATTCAAATCACTTTGATTAAAATCTTTGTACAAAAACCTTGCGTTGCGCCTCCTCGGTGGTCCGGCACGTTGTTTCTGCTTGTCCGTATATGCAGAATCTTGTACTGGTGGCATTTTATGCTGGGAGACATTATACTTTACTGACATGATACAAAAGATTTTAATCAAAGTGATTTAAATAAATGTTAAGTTTTACATAATGGAGTGCGACTCGGTTGGAAGATGTATTTTATGGTGGACTGACTATCTGTGTTTTGAGTACTAAGTACCCTTAATATAAATCTATTTAGTAGTAGTATAATGTGCATCACATATGTCTGACTTTGTTTTATATGTATATATACATACAGAATTCTGAATGAAGGCTGGTTAGTCAATTAAGGTATCACCTTTACATCACTTATGTTGTCATTTCAAATGCATGACCCTGTGACTTTGTGACTGGCTAACATGGTACAACACCTATCTGGATTCCCTTGCTTCCATCAATCAGTAAATATAGTAAGAGAGAGCCAGTGCTGTACTACCAGGCCTGTCAGACTTCCCTATGGGACATCGCTAAAGGAAATGTTCCCTTTGTAGGCCATACATGCCCTGGAGACCTGATATGTAACTATTAAATGAATGATACACAGGTCCTCTAAAATGAAAGGGATGGCTTTGAACTAGTCTCCAGTAACTCTGCCAATTCAGACATGTCATTATGTATTATGGATTTATAGAAGTGTATATACATGCAGTTTGTTTTACATTGTTTGCTATGCGGTTTGCTTCTAGGCATTGCACTGAACAGCAATGTCTATGCTTTCCACTTCGTCTGTATCCATGGGAATAAAGACCCATAACAATGGCACAAAGTTGCAATTTTTATATGCGGTTTTCACATCTTATCACCTCACAAAGGTTATGCATCACTGTACTGTATTTAGAACTTTTTTCTGATTTAAACTAAACAGTTGGCCCAAAACCAGTTGTATCTGGTACCTAAAATATTATCATCTCTCTAGATCTAAAGGTCGCACAATAATTGGTAAGTGTATGGCGGGAGATGAGGTGACTGATATCGGCAAAGGCCTTGGATATCGATTGTCTTGGTGATCGGGCTGATTGGAAAATTTTGATTGGGCTCCTTTGAGCGTTACGTGATCTCCACCCCCGCCAGTAGGATGAGTGTCAGGCTGGCTGTAGTATTGGCTTCACTGACTTGAGTCTTTTTATAGTTTATACAGTTGTTACAAGCAGTTTGCCTGACACCCAAGGTCTTTGTTGCCTTTTCACAATACATAATAAACTGATCCTTTATAAACTTTAACACCCACGGTTTATCATTGATATTATTTCCTGCCCAACTTGCAGTGTAAGTTGCCTACAGTGTAAATGCAAAAATCACCCAGGAGACAAATAACCTACTGAACATGAATTGGACTGCTTGATAAACCCATAACTAATATATGGGTATATTTTCAGATTTGTGATGAATTTCACATATTTACTTACATGCTTATCAGTAAATGCTGCAACATGTTACTTTAAATGAGTGAAAGCATTTTAATGTTAGTTTTGCTTTGCCTTTAGGTGTTTTCACTCATCTGAAGGACCGGGTAGTGGAATGCCAAAACATTATTTTTATGTTTCCTTATTGAAGTGTGAACAAACATGCCCAGGGGTCATCAACATTCCCAAGTGTACTTAGGAATTGTGCAGAGTCAAGGGTAAGCTTTTTTTTGTCTTTTTAGGAGGGTCAACATAAACTTTAAAGGCACTACAAATTCACAAGGAATTCCTTGGGAGCCCAAACACTTCTAGCTTAATGCACAGTCAATTTGTAATGTCGGCATCAGAGTGACAGAAGCATTTTCTTCTTTCCTAAGCTGACGATATTGTGGGGGTTTCCTATGGCCTGGTTTATCAGTAAATGTAATCAGATGCTAGTGCAATATAATAAGATTTGCTAAACTTTAATCTTTGAGTAGTTTTATCCAGTCCTGTTTGCACTGTTTTCTTTATTTCTTCATCTGACTTTGAATGCAGACTAAAATATATGAGCATATCCTTATCCATTGTTCAGGGCATTAAGTTACTGTAAAAAAGGGAGAATGTAAAGATCACAGGGTTATCAAATCACTGCATAACTTTATAGCTCCAATACAGACAAATGCAATCTGCATCTGAACATAGAATTATTTGATGCAAGGTGAGGCTTAAAGCCATGTCATTTTATGTTTATGAGATGTTACTGGTAAGCTTTTCTGTAGATGAAAGGCATGTTCTCACTGCCAGGTACAGTTCAATGGAAAATGTACTGAGTATATACGGAGCAAACTGTATGGCAGAGCTTGGATCAGTACAGTAGCACTCACAAGTCCTGGGCCTGCCTTTCATTATCTCCATGGTGCTACAACTCTGATTCAGCCAGCCAAATCCACTCACAAAAGAGTGGCATGTTTTTTTGCATCTAAATATGTTTTTTGAATGCTGCTGTGTAGATCAGACTTCCCACTTCTGTTTTATACTACAGACAGTAGGCCTGTATATTGTAAACAAGTCCATACTGTACTGCAAATATTATCATTATCGTCCTTAATTTCTTCCATACCAAAATATTGCCTGTTCTCTAGATCACTTACATTAGCTCCTGTCATAGTTACATAGTTACATAGTTACATAGGGTTGAAAAAAGACCAGTGTCCATCAAGTTCAACCCATCCAAGTAAACCCAGCACACCTAACCCACACCTACCAATCTATACACTCACATACATACACTATATATACAACCACTAGTACTAACTGTAGATATTAGTATCACAATAGCCTTGGATATTCTGATTGTTCAAGAACTCATCCAGGCCCCTCTTAAAGGCATTAACAGAGTCTGCCATTACCACATCACTAGGAAGGGCATTCCCCAACCTCACTGCCCTCACCGTGAAAAACCACCTACGCTGCATCAAATGGAAACTCCTTTCCTCTAATCTAAAGGGGTGACCTCTGGTGCGTTGATTGTTTTTATGGGAAAAAAGAACATCCCCCAACTGCCTATAATCCCCTCTAATGTACTTGTACAGAGTAATCATGTCCCCTCGCAAGCGCCTCTTTTCCAGAGAAAACAACCTCAACCTCGACAGTCTAACCTCATAGTTTAAATCTTCCATCCCCTTAACCAGTTTAGTTGCACGTCTCTGCACTCTCTCCAGCTCATTAATATCCTTCTTAAAGGAACAGTAACACTAAAAAATGAAAGAGCTTTAAAGTAATACAAATATAATGCACTGTTGCCCTGAACTGGTAAAACTGGTGTGTTTGCTACAGTAACACTACTATAATTTATACAATAAGCTGCTGTGTAGCCATGGGGGCAGCCATTCAAGCTGGAAAAAAGGAGAAAAGGCACAGGTTACATAGCAGATAACAGATAAGCTCTGTAGAATACAATAGTGTTTTATCTGTTATCTGCTATGTGCCTGTGCCTTTTCTCCTTTGAATGGCTGCCCCCATGGCTACACAGCACCTTATTTATATAAATTATAGTAGACTTTCAGAAGTAAACACACAACTTTTACCAGTGCAGGGCAGCAGCACATTATATTTTAGTTACTTTTAGACACTTTCATTTTTTGGTGTTACTGTTCCTTTAAGGACTGGAGCCCAAAACTGCACTGCATACTCAAGGTGAGGCCATGAGGTCATGTCCCAGTAGATTAGATTTGTAGATAATAGGGATCTTGTCCTACCCTCACCCATAAGGCTAGTGTTCCACTATTGTTTCTCCAACAGACAAACTGCATTCCACTGCGGATTTATACATAAATGAAAGTTTGCATATATACCCCATGTGTGTACTGACAGGCAGAAGTGGGTCCATTCTAAAGAAGGAAGAAAGCATTTCTGCCGACAAAGATATAGCAATGTGTGACACTAGCCTAGGGTTAGCTCCAGCTATAAGCTAGGTCTGTAGAGAGTTGGGAAGTGGAGTGGTGTTAGTCATGCCCACCAAATGGGACTGCCCATTGGCCTGGATTGTTAGGTGGTTTCTCTATTTTATAACGTGAGAGTTTCAGCCATTTTTTTCTCCCCATTTTCTAGAGACGGTTGGATGGTGCTGGGAAACCTGAAGCAAAAGGACTGATTAGAAGGAGAAGACTTAGGACATAGCCAAAGTAAAGGCTAGATCCTCTATTCACTGACTCTGGGAGAGAGAGAGTCAGGGTTAGAGCAGAAAGAGTAGGGACAATTTTTAGTTGTGTAAGCTCTGTAATTAAGCTTCAGTAAAACATGTACCTTAACTGGATTTTTTATTTATGGTAAGAATAACAGTACAGTTATGGGATCCCTTATCCGGAAACCCGTTATCCAGAAAGTTCTGAATTACGGAAAGGCTACCTGCCATAGACTCCATTATAAGCAAATAATTTGAATTTTTAAAAATGATTTTCTTTTTCTCTGTAACAATAAAACAGTACCTTGTACTTGATCCCAACTAAGATATAATTAATCCTTATTGGATGCAAAACAATCCTATTGGGTTTATTTAATGTTTAAAATATTTTTTGCAGACTTAAGTTATGGAGATCCAAATTACAGAAAGATCCCTTATCCGGAAAACCCCAGGTCCCCAGGTTTTAAAGAAATACGGTAAAATTCTTTTCTATCTCTTTAACCTGCATGATGTTGCCTAAATGAATTTGCCACTATAACTATTTCATAGAAGGGGCTGAAAAGTTCTGCAGCAGGGTATAATAATGAGAGAACTCTTTGATAAAATGAACTTTCTTATAGTTATCTTAATAACAGCGAACTTAGGATTTTGCTACACAGACTAATTAAGAGTAAAATATAGAAGATTCTAGGCTTGCGATGGCACAATTACTGACACAAAGCATAAGCATAGTACAAAAGTCTCACAGTCAACGATGAACCCTGGCCGGTGTAAAGTGTCTACAGAGGTAAATGGGATTTCATTAAAAAAATTTTCTTTTTTTTTGGCTCAACCCATTAAGCTTTTCACAGGCGCCTACTGCACAGACTTCATTACAGTTGTAATGCTCATGATACCAATACAGCTACTTCTAGAAAGTATTTCTTGCAGTTGCAAGGGGACATCATAACTCTACACACATAAATTAGAGACATAAAAATATATAGTATATGTGCATTATAAATAATACATAACATTACTTGTTCCTGCTGGTTGATAGTGTGGTATGAAAATGAAAATGTTCTCTAATCTGGTTTATTCAAACAGAAAATGAAATGGTTTATATGAAAATGGCATTAAAAATGGAACTGGAGGGTGGGGTTTCCTGTTAGGGTTGAGGTGCTATGCACATACAGGCAGGGTTCTAATGGTATAAATGTAAAGTAATAGTGGGAAAGTAGAATCCGGAATGCTTACCATTAATACATGTGGAGCTATTCGTTTTCCCCAAAATTACTCCATTTCCATTAAGAAACACATAGGGCTCAGTTCCTTATCCCATGACTCCTCAAGGCAACTTTGATTCACAGGTCTGTGCTGGCATGTTTAAACCTTTAAGCAATTAACAGGTTAATTGTAACATTCTTCTTCCCTAACCTGAATAAAGTCGAATGTCTGAAGTGTGCAATATTAATAGAACACGGGCTTCCCTCCCCTCGGGCCCTTCCTGGAACAACATCCACTCTGTCGCAAGCATTTTGCTATGCTATCCACGCTGCCTTTAAAGGGTTACTCACATTAAAATGATCAGATTTTTTGTACCACAAACCCATTAAAAAGTAGGGTAGTATTTGAAAATGTTATGTTCCTTAGATTCTACAGTCAGGTTTGTTTCTTGCATGGAGAATCACTTCTTCCCTGTGAAAACCTGCAGCCCCACAATGCTTTGTCACTGGGATTTTAGCTGTCTTTTTAAAAGAACAATAGCCTCACAAGGCAATTTGAATGAAAATTGTGGTCCTTTCGACTCATAAACTCTGAATTTCCATTGTTTACATTTCCATAGATGTATTAGAGAGGTAGTAGAATTATTAGTAATTTACTATTAATACATTGATTCATGAAGCACCAAAATATTATGCAGTGCTGTACATAAGGGTACATTATAATTGAGAAACAAAGCAAGGAAGAGATGAATTTTAAGGGAATATTTACCATTGTGCAGGGTGGGGTAGTGTCTGTTGCTGTGGGGTAGTTAGTTCCACAGGTAGAGAGCTGCTTGTGAAGTCCTGTAGGTCTGCATGCAAGGTGGTTAGGGGAGAGGAGGAAAGTCTAAGGTCATTAGCATCACTAGCTCCACTAAAAATATATTACATTATAATTACATTATATATAATATAATATATAAGTACAAGCAGTGATGAAGCTGCACACCATAAATATTGAGATTTTACCTGGGTGCCAGTGCCATGTTGTAATGTAGATAGAGAAAAAGAATGACTGCACCCACAGGAATTTTCACGTTGGAGACATCAGTTGAAGTAAATTAAGTGAAGAATTTATTCAGTCCAACGTTTCAGTTCACATTGGAACTTTTATCAGGGACAACAGTTTCCCTGATGAAAGTTCCAATGTGAACTGAAACGTTGGACTGAATAAATTCTTCACTTTATTTACTTCAACTGATGTCTCCAGCGTGAAAATTCCTGTGGGTGCAGTCATTCTTTCTCTCTCTCTCTCTCTATACAGTATACTTAAATGGGCTTATGAAAAAATAAATATGATGACAACATGTACTTTTATTATATTTATTTTTTCAGTCTTGAGCAAGGCAGCCCGCTTGTGCATTTATCTACCTTGCACCCAGGCATTGGCGTGCCTACCGTTAGAACTGTTTTATATATATATATATATATATATATATATATATATATATATATATATATATATATATATATGTATATATATATATATATATATATAAAATAATCATCTGTGGCCAGCACACCCTTCAATGTTTTATCAAAAATTTTTTATTGTAGATATATTGTTAAAACCAACGTTTCGGTCCTTATTAGGACCTTTCTCAAGGATCCTTGAGAAAGGTCCTAATAAGGACCGAAACGTTGATTTTAACAATATATCTACAATAAAAAATTTTTGATGAAACATTGATGGGTGTGCTGGCCACGGATGATTATTTTCTATACAGACATAATTTTGGCTATCACCCCGCAGAATATTGAGCCTTGGAGTGCGGACACCATTTGGATTGATATATATATATATATATATAATGTATTTTCAGACTGGCACACCCTTTTAAAATTACAATGTCTTTATTGTGAGCACATCGCACAAAAATCCGACGTTTCGGCCCTCATGCCATCTGCAGACATATGCATATTATATATATCTGTCTTTTTATTATTTTATTATATATACCTGTATCTGTCTTTTTGTCTTTTATTTAGAATGATTTGTAGGTTTGTTGGTAGTGTTGGTCTATGTATCAAACATACCTTATATAATTTATTTTGGTCTCCCCACATTTATATTGTTCACATATAACTGGTGCATTATGTACCCTCTAGATTTCAACCTAAAACCAAAATTTGGATTTGTGTAGTAATACTGATAAATACATGGCATGACCATGGCACAATATTTCCAGGTTGACTTCACTGCTATGGATTTCTTATTTGTCCAACTGACCCATATCACAGCCTTTAGAAAAGAAATGGAAAATGTCTGGTGGCATTGTATAAATAACCCACAAAATTCCTCACTACAATCCCCCAAATTTGCACCAGATGCAATGATTTGCACTAGATAGTAAACTGCTTGGGAATAGGTACAAATGCAAACAAAGAGGGAAATAAATATGTGAGATTCAGCTATGACGACAGTGAGTGCCTATAAGTGCAGCATGCAAACAGAGCCCATCTGGTCAAGGCAGGGATTAAGTGGCGTTTCAGAGCACAATACTGCACCCACATTACTGCTTAGCAATGATTGCAAATGAGTCATAAAGTTTCTTAGGCAGGGTCACTATTTTTATGGCTTGGATTCTACCATGCTAGAATATGCATACTGAGCAATATTTTTTCAGAATGACTGTTTTCTCTATTAAAAGCAGTTTAGTTCCTCTTATACATGTATGGTACACCTTGGTTTTCTGAGATTCATTTTTGTGTTAAGGTGGTACTTTTAAAAAGACAATTAAAGGGAAATTCACATGGGGGTGCCACCCAGTGAACACCATCGCTTACCTCAGATCACCCAGAGAAGGTGCACTTTTCAGCAGACAGAAGCACCAGCCCCAGGTCTAAGGTTAGCGATGATGTTCACAGGGGGGCGGGGTGTCTGATACATTGGAAACCCCTAGTGAATTTCCCTTTCCTTGTCCTCTGATTAATGCGATTTACAAAAAACATGGTTTTGTCACAAACATTGTCCTTATCAATAAAGGCCACTAACAGCCTCCATATTCTGCATGCCTTATGGTCATTAGGGGTTATGTAATAAAAAGCACTAACTTTGCCTAAGTGCAGTAACCCATAGCAACTAATCAGTAGGTAGAATTTACTGGTCGTCTGTTTATAAGCAATCATCTTATTGATTGCTGCTACTGGACAAACGTAGTGCCTTTTATTACATATGGGGGATTGTGTCAAATGGAGACATATAGAAGATGTGGCATCTGTGAAAAAAATCTCATAACATCAAGCAGGAGAGAAGAAAATTTGTTGTTTTGTTTGGTGGGGAAAATGTATGTATTATATACCCTACAGAGTTCAATAGATTAGGGGATCTTTACCTTGTTGTCATTTAGGCCTCAAATGTTTGTCATAGGGAAGGTTTGGTTCTCACCTATTTACAACACCAGTGCTAAAATATAATTTAGGGCATGCTGGGATTAGCTATTTGTTTATTCTGGCAAATGCCAGAGGGGCTGTTGTAAGATGTCATAGACAGTCACTATTTATTGAGCCAATGGGGCTTTTTGAGCCTCTGTGTACTATGGACTATGTTGAACTCCAGTCCAAAACTGATTTAGGGTACAAGTGTCTATACATTTACTGTTATATATACTTTATACTATATTACAAAATAAAGCACGTTACTGGGTAGGAACCTGACAGGTCTCTAAAGATTTTACAAATTGGAATAATGTTATAGGACTTGATTTAGCTTAGCAGCATGTACCACATATATGCACATCAAGGCATCCACCAATATCAGAATTGTGTCTTATAAGCAATGCCAGCTTTGTTTTTCTGGATCAGTAAGAAAGGCAGTTCTAACATTGATCTCCGGAACACATTATGTCAGATTGTCTTTTTAAGATTTAAGATTTCAGCTGACTGCAACTGGGAGACCATGAGAATGCAGAACTGTCAGAAATGTTCTTTTTGGGCATTTATATTTATGTGTCTGCTTTAATTTCACCCCTTTTGCTAGTTTATTCTGCACAGATAGCTGAACTGTCAGGACACTGTGTCCTATAAAAGGGACAACTAACTAGTTTTGTTTTTATTTTGAACTGAAATAGCAAGATGCCCTTTAAAGCCATGGCTAGAGAGTGGCATTTAATGTGAATATGCAGTGAGACCTCAGATCTATGGCAAAGGCAGAGAGGTCAGTGACATATGTGGGGTGAGGGTTAGGAAGAAGTCATGCAAAGAGATAATGGTGGGAGGAAAGGGTTAGCAGAAAAATGAAAGAGAGGTCAGGTAACAGAAGTAGCAACAACAATGTTTCATCCAAAGAGAGTGAGTGAAAACCAGCCAGAGTGTAAAAAGGAAAGTGTTTGATTGTGACACACAGGATAATGGACAGATGTTTTGTTTCCTTTTTGAAACAGAAATACTTGAAATACTAATGGCTGATCTATAAGCACTCAATATGCAGCTTACCTTCACAACACTAATCACTTGCTTTTCTAGTTTCCAGTTTTTAATCGTTTTCTAAAAGTTTAAAAAAGAAATTTTCTTTATGTTGCTTCTTTTATAATCTCAATAACCCTGGTTGCTGACTTTCTTAACTGCTGAAATAAAATTCACTAGTTTAATGATCCCCAACCAGTAGCTTGTGAGTAACATGTTCCTCACCATCCCTTTGATGTTGCTCCCAGTGGCCTCAAAGTAGGTGCCATTTTTTAATTTCTGGCTTGGGGCATGTTTTGGAAGCATAGAAACACAGTTTTACTCCAAGCAGAGTCTCCTGCAGGCCAGCAGGCCACATGGGGCTACCAAATAGCCAATCACACTATTTATTTGGCAAATACAAAACTTTTTTCATGCTTCTGTGGCTCATCATTTACATCTGCATGGCTCACAAGTAAAAAAAGGTTGGGGATCCATGCACTAGTTCGTACATTTCTCAGTAGCTTTAGAGATACTAGCAAGCAATGTATGAATTGTGACAGTTGCTCTTTGATAGGCTTTGATAGTAAAGCTTGGGGGGCATGCTCAGTAAGGGCTCAAACTGTTCTACTGAGCAATATATCAGCTAATATATAATACTGTAACTATTTACAACATCACTTATCTGGGAAACATGATAAGAGGGAAAATGAATTCATTTTCAAAAACTGCATTTTAAACACAGCAGTAACAAATAGAAAAAAAATATCATTATTAGTGGTCTGTGTAAGCTCCAAAGCATCAGGAATTGATGTGAATAATGTATAATCTGAGCACAACGCTGCAGAATATATAAATAGTCAATGATAATAATAATACTGTTGAAGGAAACAGCTAGTGTGGGGCTCAGAGATTTATATATAACAGGGCTAGCCAAATTTTAGCCCTCCAGCAATTGTCAGATGACAACTCCTAGAACTTTCTGAGTTGAAGCTCAGTCTGAACTACTAGTTGATATAGCATTACTAGTACAGCGCTGCGGAATATGTTGGCGCTTTATAAATAAATGTTAATGTAATGTAATTACTAGTACCACAGATTCTGCCCCACCTCAGGAAAGAGATGTATATGTGGTTTGCAATATTGTTTCATTCACTTTGTCTACTAATTCGTGTTGAGCCCTTCTTCAAAAATCAGGGCCCATGGCAGTCTCCGCTGCTTGCATGAGTTGCACAGAGTTTAAAGCCTGGGGGCAAGACACTGGGACAACACTAATGATCATGTTTGTGTGTTTGTGAATGTATATTAAGTACAATTATGATGGACAGCAAAATGCCATTGTGCTTTTTTTCTCGTTTTCATTATTGAATTAAATGCCCATGTTGATCTCTAGTTATCCTTGGTATATATTGAATATATGGATGTAAATAGGGACACATCTGTATATTCTAAAAATGTAAAATTCACTAAGCTTGCAGTTTGGTTTTCCTCTGCACAGTACTTAACATGGCTCATATGTTTCCTAAGGGACTATATTTCTCAGTTTATTTATTGTTTCAATCTAGTGAGTGCCACGCGGCATATGAGGCAACACTTGGTTATATAAGCAGTTCTTCATCCTCTTTAAATTGTATGATGTAATAAAGCTTCCTACCATCTTCACTTTGATACAATAGCTGTCTTTTTTGTTTTGTGAATATTCATTTCAATAAAGATTTATTATACATTTATTATACATTTGGTTCCCACAGTAGTCAGTATGAGAAAGCTGCCCATCTGTCCCAGCCTAAAATTACCCATCAGTATTATAATTCAGAATATCATCATCCCAATGAAAAATGAATATTCTGAATTCCAAGTATGATATTGTTGATGAAAGAAAACCTAGAGAAATAAATGAGATCATTGCAATATGGAATTTGTTCTATTTTATCTCTTCTTCATTCAGGTATTTCTGTAGGCACGGAGCTACTGATTAATGTATCCTTTTAATTAGTACTTTGTCCCTCGTGTCTCTTATTAGACCTGTGCATGACCCAGGCTTATTATCTCTGAAGCACTGAGAAATGTGGAACCGCTTACTGGTATTATCTACAGTTTGAAAGACATAATGATGAACATTCTCATTGGGTGACATGGAATGGCCCTGCTCCACCAAATGAATAAATCAAAAGAATGGATGTGCATTTTCTGCTAAATATCTGCAGCCACTGATAAAGAACTATCTAAATGATGTTAATTGGAACATGATTGAATGCACATTACAGTATTTCCTATGCCACTGGTAATTACACATATCCAGCTCAGTTTCATAACATCTTATGAGGAGATCCTCTCCTTATTTTGATAATAACAAAGCTGCCTATTTTAAGGATGTTATTTTCAAATGTAATTTTATTTTGAGCCAAATTTTCAAACTGAGCTGTTTTCTGGCTAACAGAGATCTGATGAATAGAAAATGCTCAGGGTTTTATTGAAGGACTTTGGTTCTGTAGAGAGCTTTGAATGGCATTTGACCCCTGTTTATCCTTCTTTGTAGGAACTAAAACCATTGTACTCCCCATGGCTTAGCTGTTATGTATTATTTAAATGTGGGTCCTATAACCCAATATCTTGAATAACTTCCCTTATGACTAAACAGCAGATTTTAGATATAAACTAGGAATGTTTCTGTAATGTTTCTAAAGAAAAGAGGCAACAAAAATACAGGAACATGGGGAAAACCACATTTATTTTAGAAAAAAGGTGGTGAACAACATTTTGGGGTGACAACCTATCGTCAGGTGAAAAAAAAGGTACAAATGACTGACCAAAACAGTTATTTATTAACTGTACTTCCACACTAAAGCCCATAAAGGGGCAGATAAAACGTTTAACCAGTTAAGTGCCGTAGTGTTTCATAGGTGGAAAAAAAAGTCCACGACAATTGTCCACATATAAAGAAGATCCATGTAGTCCCAATTCCTTTTGCATTTATAAAATCTACCAAGGGGACTTCTATTTTGGTTTAAAAAATGCACATGTAAACATTCATAAACTCGAATGATCCATATTGTACTCAGAATACACAGTAACAGTAAGTTCAGATGGGATGTTTTGTCACCCATGATTAATCTCAGCTAAAGCAGGCAACAAAACATCCATTGTTTTCTCTCCACTGCCTAACACGCAAATTGCCTCTGAAGTTTCCTCACTTTAGGCGAGAAAACGTCCTGTCTGTCATTGCCCTAAATATAATCTCTTGCTATTACTTTATTCTGCAGTAGACAATGGAAGGTCATACAGACCCTTTAGATCAGTGATCCCCAACCAGTGGATCATGAGCAACATCTTGCACACAAACCACTTTAATGCTTTGCTCTCAGGGGCCTTAAATTGGTGTCCATTTTTAAATTTCTGGCTTGGCAGCAAGTTTTTGAAGAATTAAGACACAAACAGAGCCTCCTGCAGGCTAGCAGTTCACAGGGGCTACCAAACAGCCAATCGCAGAGCTTATATTGTGTCCCCATAGATTTGTTTCATGTTTATGTGGCTCACCAACACTTTTTACATCAAACTGTGACTCACAAGTAAAAAAAGTTTGGGGATCCCTGCTTATTATTATCCCTGACTGGCTAATCAACTGCAAAAACGTTCTTGCTTCAGATACTTTATTTACTTTTACCTGGAAAGTAAAATAGAGTATTAGTCACAAAGAAAACAAGCCAAGTTCTATTTGTCATTAATCAGTTTTAGTGGAATTAGCCTCCACAAAAGAGGTCAAAGGGGTCACATATGAAAGTTAATGCATGTGTGGTTGTTTTAAAATGGGCTCAGTTGTTGTGTGTATATTCCAATGAGCCCTGCTTTTTCTGCTGAATGAGGCTCCTGTTGAAACAAGGAAGCTTTGGAACTACTGCCACTACTGGCAGTAATGTCAGTAATTCTAAAATACCTTCCAGTAATTCTAAGTACCTTCTTCATGGGAATAGGTGAGCCAAGGGCCACCCCCTACAATACTCGGCCACCGCACTACATCTCTACCCCCCACTGATTACCATTAGACAGCAATCTGGCCCACCAACCAACATGTCTGGTGAAAGGGGGCCCAACAGGACCTGGGCCTACCAGATTTTTTCCCAGTGCCCAGTTGGGCCAGTCCAACCTTGAATTCATAGTACCCCAATACCCTAGTGTGGGTGTTAGTGTGAATATGCTGCCTGCTGATCACCAAGATGGCTGCAGGAAACAGAAGTGACACAAGGTAGTGGGCAGTGCTGTGAAGCAGCTTTGTAGTTCTGGACATGCTATGGGGGTACAGATATGTTAGGGAAAGTGTCAGTGAAGTAATTAAAGAGGGGGCACTGCTGCTAAAACTAAAACAAATGTTTAGGAGGCTTTACTTTTCCTTTAAATAAAGATTTATACAATATATTCACTCAAAATGTCATTATTGCCATATTCATTAAACTAAAACTAGAATAATAATACAAATGCAAGGTAAAAACTTTAGACTGTAATCAGTGACACTAATCAGTGTTTTAAAAGTGTTACTGAGGCTTTTTGTACCTATTGTTTTTGGGTTAGATAAATCTTGTACCCTGACATTAAGCTGCTGGTCCCCATTAATATGTTAATAAACCCCCAATTGCTCCCCTACAAGAGGTGTGAAATGAAGACTGAGTGAAACAAAGCAAAACAAAAGGATCTGACAGAGTTACACTGAGCTTTACTCCATTTTGAAAATGTCTGAAAATTTCAGAAAAAATGTCATTGAAATGTCATTTAATTGACAAATTCACAACTGTGCCTGTAAACTGTCTTTCTGTTTATGAATATGGATAAAGTGTTTTACACCAATTTTACCACCACATTTACTCCAAAAAAAAAAGGCTATGTCTACTTTTGTGAATTTCCCCCCATAGAATCTGATGGCAGTTGTCCCACATGGTTATACATTTTACCCATACCTGTTGATAATGTGTATCTGTTGCTTTAAATTGTGTTATATTTGTACAGTGAATCTGTATCCCTTTACTGTATTAGGCACCACATTATTTTTATACATCCTACTATTCTGATTGTTTTGATACTTCTGCAGCTTCATGAATATAAATATGGCCAACTGTTAAAAGATTTTTGGGTGAGTAGTTGGCCAGGAATTTAAAGGACAAGTTTGTGTATAGATGGTAAGGGAAGTGCATACATTTGCTGCATGTTTTCCCACATGTAAAATGCCCTGTGCCTGCATTTCTTTTCCCAGTATGTGGGGGCTCTAGTAACAATATCCGTCTCTGACACATGAGCGTAGGTGGGAGACCCTGCTTAGAATCCAAGTGTCAGCCCCTGTTGACCTTGGACAAGTCAATCTTCCAGTATGCTAAGATAACTAGTATTTTCAAACATGGCTGCTTTGACTGATGTAAATGCTTCAAATTCCACTGGAGATCAATGACATATAAATCACACATTATTTGGCATTTTTTTCAGTACCATGGACAAGGGTAGATGAGCTCCACTTGCCCTTCTACTTCCTTTAGCTCATGTGAGAGTCAAGAACCGTGTGCAGTTCCCTAATGTATAATCCCAGCTGCTGGACATAATAAATACTTGCCTCCTTATTCACTGCACACTTCAATCACATGCACCTAAATGACTTCACGAAGCAACTCTTTTCACTCCCCGCCCCATAGCGCTACACAAGCCAAACATCTAGCTGAGATATGCTGAGTAAATCTGTATGTCAGCCGCAGATAACCTGGCCTTTACATGACCCACAGAAAATGGCAATAAAAATAAGTGAAAGCAAATTGTTATGGCAGCCTACATCGCGTTTCCAAGTATCAGCTTATTTGATGTAGAAAAGACAAAAATGGCTGTGACTTTTGATTGCACTGCATTAAAATATAATTTGAATCATCGTTTAAGCACAACACAACAACCCCCATAACAATAATAACCTTCTGTATTTAAATTATAAAACATTATATGCCTTTTATTTGGTGTATAAACATAGCATATTGTGTGACCGT
Organism: Xenopus tropicalis; assembly: GCF_000004195.4. Lineage (NCBI taxonomy): Eukaryota > Metazoa > Chordata > Amphibia > Anura > Pipidae > Xenopus > Xenopus tropicalis. Next base: position 51,464,457 of record NC_030677.2, read on the forward strand.
GCAATAGTGACATAGTTAATTTGGGTTAAAACAAGACAAAAATCACTCAAGTTCAACCTCTCCAAATGATCCCCAGTGCACATATATACACATACTTATATGGGCCTATGTAAACACTCACATATATAAACTTTATATACAAACACTTGTACCAACGAACTAACTGTAGATCTTAGCATTACTGTAGCCTTGGATATTCTGCTTGTTCAAGAAATCATCCAGGCCCCTCTTAAAGGCATTAACAGAGTCTGCCATTACCACATCACTAGGAAGGGCATTCCCCAACCTCACTGCCCTCACCGTGAAAAACCACCTACGCTGCTTCAAATGGAAGCTCCGTTCCTCTAACCTAAGGGGTGGCCTCTGGTGTGGTCCTTGAAAGTTATCAGGGCATGACAATGTGCAAACTCAAAACATGGTTAGGCATAATACAAGCCTAGTGTAGCACCAACAGAAAAAATTCCTGCAGTCAAGGAAAAGGTGAATATTTCTGTCTTTATAAATAATTGTTGCAAAATATGAGGTGTTAGTACCACACTTTGGCCAAAATATGTTAATATGTAAGGCCCCTCATTGTACATGAGTCCTGCACTGACTATAAGTGTACTAAATATAAGTACATTGAAAACAATTTGTCCCTAGGCAAACAGTGTGTCTGAAGAGTAAAAATATGTTGCACTTACCCTTAACTTAACTGAGAAAGGCATGGAGCTTTTAAGCCCCAGCTAATTGACATAGAGTTGTAAAGAGTTGCTTTTACTAAATGTTGAATGGTAGCTAAAAGCAACATTAGGCTAAACATTTCCTGCAATGCCATCACTGTAATATCAATTTTTGATACATAAGGTTTAGAGTAAACCAGACTGAGTCTACTGGATTTTTCTAGATAACAGCCAAGGTATGTGTCATGTTTTACTGTGTGACAGAAGCCACGGGTACGTCATAGATTTCATGTAAATCACCAAAGTATTAACTACTGGAGGTTCAGCATCTGTAAGGCCTAATATGACATGATCCTTATATAATCAGGCAAAATATTGTTTATGTGGAGTTACTGTATAGTAAATTGAATAATGAGCCAGAAGAATACATACTGTATTTACATGCACTTGGGCAGATTTTGTACAATGAACTCTACAGACGATGAGGGGGGCTTGAGCAATTTGTTATTTAAATCTATTGCATACATTATATTCGGGAGTTCCCACCTGCAGGTATAGTTTTTGCTCCATTCTTTGAGCACATCTGATTTTTCTATAAAAAGAAAATTCTCAATTAATTTTAGGTCTAGGTGTCAAGGTGGCATTCGTTTACCTAGACAGTGTTCAAACTGCATTTTCAAGAGTAATTGCCATGTTTTTTCCATACAGTCTACTGTTTTTTTCCCCAGAATTCTGCTTCTATTGGAGATTCTCTTGTTGCTGCACCTTCCATACTTACATCCAATTCATCGAAATGGTGGCAACTGTACTTGGGCTTTATCCCAAATCTGGTCTGCTTGGCATTATTTCCAGTATTTGGCATCTGAATGATGTCAGCACCGGATTCTTTAGGCGCAATTGTACTTGTTTCTATTGACACAAGGAGCTGATGGAACCCTGGGGCTGCCGCTTGGTCAGGATGTGGCGGTAGCTCCAGGGTTTCCCTGCATCAATAGACGGAGCAGCTGCCAATTGGGAATGGACGGCAGGAAGAACTGAGCGGCACCGAGCGCAATTATACAGAAGTGTGAAGAATGCATTTTTAAACAAGTACCTTTAATGAAGGTGGTTTTATGCGTAACTCACTGTGGGGAAAAAAGCTAAAGTTGCTCAGTGTGCTTGTGGGTGTAAATGAGCCCTAATGTCAGCTTAATCTCTCTTAATTATAATTAAAAAAATAAACTCTTAAAACATTAAACACACTACCAGTGCCACAAATTGCATCCCTTAGTTGTCATTTGCCAAACATTTCAGTGGCATTGCTGCACTTTGGCACAAGTTGTGGAACGCAGCACTGGAGGGCCATTTTCTCATAAACGCACCATGCAGCATACAGAGTTGTGTATAAAACACAAAAGGGTTGATTCACTAAAGTGCAATAAGTTTTATTGCACTTTTTTTGCGTTAAAATTGACGCGAAAAAAACGTGATTCGCTAAAGTATTATCGCATGCGTTAAGCTGCATATCGCTTGCGTCAATTTACGCGCAACCGCATGCGTTAATTTTACTGCATTGCGTTAATTAGCGTGCAGAAATAATACTAACGCATGATTCACAAGCACTTAGACGCGCTAAATATCGCATTTGTCTGTGCAAAAAAAGCTACTTGGGGCAGGCGGTAATTATAGAAAAGTACAGTTAATGAGCTTTTGGCAATAAAATATGGACTTTGCAGTGTTATTTATTCAAGTCTGTGTTGGCCGTAGAGTGACGCAGCCTCCAGTTTGCAGGGAAATGGTCATTTTCAGAACACTAGTTTTCTGAAAGTAATGGTGTGTATGGCTAATATGGCGTGCGTTTTTTCGCACGCGCCGACTATTTGTGCACAATGTGTTGATTAGCACGCGTTCCATCAAATACCGCACAAAAATAGTCTTTGCGACTTAAATAACGCAAGCAGCATCGCGTCTAAATTAACGCAAGTATGCTTTTAGTGAATCGTGCGTTAAAACGCGAAAAATTACACGCAATAAAATTTTTACCGCATACTATAAATAGCGCACATTTTAATGCACTTTAGTGAATCGGCCCTAAAGTCACTTATCCATCTGAAACTATTATTATAATAATAGTTCTAAAACTATTATCTGATTATGATGCAAAACTACCAGTTTTCTTCACAATATTACTATCTGGGTGTGTTATGTGTGCCATTTTCATTGTCTGGCTGTAGTTGTACATCCTCAGTATCCTTGAGTGTTTAAAGTGCCTAGCAGATGCCACTTGACCTATTTTGTTTGTGCTCTGAAAAGACATTAGAATGGTTTGCCTTCCTTTTCAATCCTGTGCAATTAGGTTACTTATCATATCATTGTCCAGAATGTCCATATAGTTAATTAAAGCAGCAGGCATCCATACATCACAAAATGTTGTGCAAAACAAATGCATCCATCAGTTTAAGGGCTCTGGTAGACGGGGAGATTAGTCGCCCACAGCAAAACTCCCTGCTTGCGGGCGACTAATCTCCCCGAGTTGCCTTCCCCCTGCCATCCCACCGGCGAACATGTAAGTTGCCGGCAGGATGGCAGACGCGGCGGGGCGATTTTGGGAAATCGCCGAAAAAGCCTCGCGACACCTTTTGCCTGGCATATTAAGACACTCTCTTATAATGCTTGTGCATATATCCTAATTGCTAATTCAGTGTGGATCGCTGATTCCTCTGTAGTCATTATGAAGGCTTAAGTGGTGATTTTAACCATGAATATGATTATAATAGAGTGTTTGTGAGACACATTCATGGGCTGCAAGTTTTACCTTGTAAATTTGTGTAGATTGGCTTCTGTACATATTAGGGTGAAGACACACAGAGCTACTTAGTAGCAGCTACTTGTCACGGCTACTAAACACCAGAAAATACTCTTCCATAGGCAATACTGAGAACTGCCTCTGCTAAAACACATGTAGAGATAGTTATAAGTAAATGATCAGCATTGTCTATTTCTGTAGCCGTGACAAGTAGCTGCTACTAGTAGCTCCGTGTGTCTTCACCCTTAAAGGCATGTGCACTAATGTATTTAGTTATAATTTGGATTCATTTGTTAAAAAGTTGCATTCATAACTGTAGGTAAGTTGGCTTGGGTGTCCTGGCCACTTACTGGATCGTTCTGAAGAGTGAAAAGCAGAGCTCCTCTGTATAAATGGTCCTAGATGTACAAAAACAAACAAAAGGGAAAATATTTCAGAAGTTGGTGATTGCTTTAGTCTTCAGTGCATCAGCAGAAAGCCCTTAGGCCCACTTGATATGTCGGCTCTAATGATGTTTTTTTGTGTTGTGATGGCTGTGGCATGCCCCATTGGTACAATGCTAATGTTGATGGATTATTCAGTGCCCCATATATGACAAACCTTTTAGTACACGTGAACTTTCTCACCTTTCATCATTGCTGTTAATATTTGCCTGACCATCAGCTATAGCTACAAACTTTGAAGCTCTTCTGCATGTTATTCTTTCTATATTGCAAACATTTATTACGATATATACTATATATATATATATATATATATATTTATATTACTATATATACTATATATATATTCTATATTTATTATACATTGTGTAAATTCTGGTATTCTGAAATCAGTAACATATTATTATATTTGTATTCTCAACAAATTGATTAAGGTGTGCTACACAATGGACAAACCGGCTAGTTGTAGCCCCAGGTGCAAGCTGAACCCTCAGCCAGGGTAAAACAATATCCAGGATAAAATGAAAAAACAGGATAAAATGAAAAAACAGCAGCACTCCGGAAATGTTGTAGAAAAAAGTGACTTTACTCAAGTGCACACAGCAACGTTTCGGGCTTAAACCAGCCCTTTATCAAGCCTTTATCAAGTTATTCTTTCTATATTGCAAACATTTATTACGATATATACTATATATATATTCTATATTTATTATACATTGTGTAAATTCTGGTATTCTGAAATCAGTAACATATTATTATATTTGTATTCTGTGCTTTTCAATATTCATCATAGCATGTGGCCACACATCACTTGATCCTAAGGTTGTTGAGATGACATAACAAAGATATAATTAACATAAATAGGAAAAATCATTAAATATGAAGTCTTGGCATGAAAAAGAAAAAGGGATCTGTTATATGGAATTCTAGGGGCCAGAGGTTTTACAGCTAATATGAAACACACTGCCCAAACTGCCAACTTGCAACCATATAGCATTTTCCATTTCAAGCTGGAACAAGCAGAAGAAGAAGACAAACAATTCAATAATAATAAAAAAAACATTAAAAAAGTAAAAGCAATAACAAGTAAAATTGATAACAATGGGACATTCTATAAAAGTTGACTTTCACTAAAAGTTACTCAATGGTTTACTACTGCTTTTAAATGAATATAGAACTATAGGTTCCCTGGTGTAATTTGAAATATTTGTGGCTCAAAGTTCTACAGAACGTAGGCAATACCAGCTATCTTCTGCTTAGGCTCAGTCCAAATGATACAAAATGTGCCAGAAATGTTGCACTGTTGACCCTAAAAACTGAATATCAAAATGAATGAACCGACTTTGATTTGTTAATTCTTTTAGTATATTTAATGCCATTTTTAGACACTAATTAACTGCAAGAAAATGCTGAACTCATTGAAGCTGGGATTTTTATGTTGTTCCTGAGAGATATATTTGTAGAGATTTTATACCTTCTAAATCATCTAAACTAGGTGTCAGTACTCCTTTAACCTTTGTTGAAATGTTCAAGTACCATCCACAGTTCCCACTTTTATTAATGGTGTCAGAGCATGAATCTCAGTATGCTGGTATCTGATGTCATGCAGGATTCCTGTCATTCAGCCATTGCATGGCAACTTGCATGAACAAACAGCAACACTGAGTCTGTGGATAGAATTGCAGTCCAGATGGGTGATAGAAGAAGTCTTTGTCATTTTCTGTTTGTATAGTTCCTTCTCTATGCTCGAATGGAGTCCTCTCAGCAGGAACAGCTGCAGACATTCCTGGGGAAGCATGGATTTGAAAGAGAAAAGCAGAAAACAGGAAGAGAGAGGAAGCTGCCAAGTGAATACATGTATTTTTCAAGTGAATAGGTCACAGGAAATATTTTGCAGGGATTTTTTTCGAATGAGTTTATTATTGACCAACTTAGAAACGATTTTGTCATTCGCCTCAATCAAAAAATTAAACTGAGCTAATTTGGAAATGAATAAACTTTGGTCACTTATGTTAATTGTACATTATCTAAAAGGCATAACGTGGCGGGATATACTACTGGAAAGTGCAAATAACTGTGACCTGAACAAATTAGTATCAAACAATGGATGGAGTAGCTAAAGAGGGTATTGCTTGGGTTTTTATCCTTATATATAGCAGGATTTCACACAAGGCTAAGCCATGACATTACACAATATGGTGCTGATGTGGAGTCAGGGGTGATTCTGTGCTCCTGGCGGCCCTAAGGTGGACTTTCCAATGCTGATCCCCACCCTTGCCTACAGCTTTTTGCCACCTTTGGAAACCTGTGGGGTGCTGCTGTCTGTGGAAATATTCTCAACTTGGTGGAGTTTAAGTTTTAAACTGTCCAAAGTCCAAAATGACACTTATTTCCTTGCATAATAAAAAATAATTTAATAAAAAGTAATTCTTAGCCAGTATTGATGAGCAAATTTGTCTCATTTTGCTTTGCCGAAAAATTTGTGAAACGGCAAAAATGACGCGCGTCAAATGGCCAAATGTGGAAATTCACCGCGAATTCATGTGTAGCGAGATATTTCCCTCATCACTATTAGCCAGACTATAGATCAACTTTCCTCCAGCCAAGATCTCAATTCCCACAATGCCTTACACACTTCTGTTATCTTGCTGTATATTTAATAAGCTGCTACTACTGTCTGTTTGAGGGGGGATAAACAGAAGATGTTTTTACAAGTCTATATATATATTAATAACAAAATAAGATAAAATCAAGTGTTATAATATTGGGGTAATAATTGTTTTGTCAGGTGAAACTGCAGAGGGGAAACTGACATCAATGAATTCCTATGCCAAACATATGCATTATGTATATAACATGTGTGACATAAAAGGAAACCTTTATATGCTTTTTGTTATTTTTGTCTGCAATTTCATCTTTTTTTTTACCAAAAATGTTTTTTAAATTATGTAAAAAAAATCACACACATATATAAAATGTTTTCCTTTTTTTATAGAGTGGTAGAACTAATTTTAATAATTATTAATAATTCATCTAATAATTCACTTTGTACAATACTTACTAATAGAGAACCCAGTGGCATGAAACACATTAGGAGGGAGGAGCTATGGGACTATGAAGCAATAAGACACCTCTGCTGTTTGGTATAATTTATATTAAAGTTATACTTATGTATTATTATTGTTATTATAATATTATTATTGTATTATTATGTATCAAAAGAGCTATCAAAATGCACAACATAATGAATCTGGTATATTAATATGTGAATTTATAATTATCTGGCTATGCCTAGAATAAAAAGTGTCTGGTGCCTTTCCTGCCAACGTTCTGTCGGATATTCATGGATATTAACTACTGAAGTTAATAAGTTAAATAAAACACATGCAGAATGCAAAATATCAGAAGTGTAGAAAATAACATTTACACTCTGTCATCCTCATACTACAGACAATATGGGGCCCAGTTACTATTGCTCAAGCCTCCGGGCTCAAGCAATTAATTAAAGAAACTGCATGTGGGTTCCTGACCTCACTCAGTGTTTCTGTAATAGATTACTTCTGCTAGCTGCCAAATGGATTGTTTTAAAAATAAAATAAAATAAATCCTTAAACCTTTTTATTTTTCTTAAAAACCCACCTGTGGAAAAAAAAAACAGTTTTATTTTTTTACTTTTAAAACTGGTCAGCAACTAGCAAAAGAAATTGATTACAGAAACCACAAGTGAGGTCAGGAACCCACACGCAGTTTCTATAACTGATTGCTCTATCCCAGAGGCCTGAGTAATAGTAACTGTGCCTATGTACTGTCTCACAGAAAGCCTGGCCTAGATTTTCTTAGCTCCAAAACTTTTAATGACTAAAATGCCATTTATTTTAGATGGACAGGAATCTATTCTGCTGTGTAGATACCATAAACACTTTCTAGTGTGTAATTGTAGCTGGCAGCTAAACAGTCTGAGAACATTTAAAGGAATATTTACAGTATTGCCCTGCCATACTATGGCCCCTTAGAGACCGCCGCAGACTAATATGTGGTAATTTCTTATGATTATTCACTTAACCACAGTGTCTGCACTTGAATAAACAAAGGGAAACTAGTTACATTTAGAGACCTATGTGTGACCTGGTATATTTTCCTGTGAACATATTCTTTAAAGTGCTGTGGTGGAGCATTCAACTATGATTTAATGGACTTTTTTGAGGTGTGGGTCTGGGAAGCTTGTGATAAAAGGGAGAGTGATTTTTCTAAACTTGCAAGGCCGCTTTAATAGTATCCAGGGTTGGTGAACTGCATTTTTTTTGTTAAATATGTGATCATTTTCTATGTCGACCCTGTGCTTCATGTTAGGTGGTAAGTGCCAGAGAGCCATTTGGATGAGAATTATCACCTTATGGAAGGCATAGATGTTTAGGCAAGCTAGGCACGCATTTTCCTTACTTTATATTATGCAGGGTCCTAGCTTTTCTTTTGGTGTTCTATATAAATGATATGGTTAGAAATGAAATTGTTTTTTGTAGAGGTAAAATATATGCTTTGGAAAGTTATGTTGATGAATATGGTGACTGCGAGTTTGAACAGAAGGAGTTAGTACAGAGAGGTACAGCAGACCCTGTTTTCAAGTGTGAATGCACCCTTGGGTCTGGGCAGTTATGACTCAAATTATATTTTCATTCCTATCAAACACCAGCTACAATCAAGCTTGGTTCTACATGGTGCTCAGTTAAAAGAAAGTGAGTTGTTGCACTTTTTTCTTTGTAACCTCTTGGCATATTACCATTGCAATATAGCATACGATCTAATATCCCTAAATCATTCTTTCTGTATCTAATGCATTCATTTATAGGCTTATTTATACATTTTCGAGTTTGTGAATTCAAATTTGTTTTGCTAAATCGAATAAACTTGCATATGGAATGGTCACTTATATATTAATAAGGAAAACTCGCACCAACATGGGAAGAATTTAAACAAAACCACAGCTCCCCTGTACATATCTGTATAGATGCATGGGTGTAAAAGACCCCAAGCTATCAGATTAGTTCTTTACCAGTGGTGGTCTCTTAAGACCTCTTAACACATCCTGTATGCTAGTGCTACAGTATTCAGATAGAATGAAAATATTATGCTTTATATAAACTGTATCTTTTCTTTGTATATTCACAATTCATTATACAGGTATGGGACCCATTATTCAGAATGCTCCGGACCTGGGGCTTTCCGGATAAGGGGTCTTTCTGTAATTTGGATCTCCATAACTTAAATCCACTAAAAAATCATTTAAACATGAAATAAACCCAATAGGATTGTTTTTCCTCCAATATCCAATTATATCTTAGTTGGGATCAAGTACAAGTTTCTGTTTTATTACTACAGAGAAAAAGGACTTTTTAAAAAAAAAAAAAAATGGAATTATTTGATTAAAGTGCAGAGTATGGGAGATGACCTTCCTGTAATTCGGAGCTTTCTGGATAATGGGTTTCCTGAAACCTGTATTGGTAATATCCATATACAGTATTCACCACAGTGCATTAGCTCTATAATATTGTAGTTTGCTTTCATTATGTCAGTTGAATTGCACTGTTAATTTCCTGGCATTTAGAATAATTACATTTCTTTCAGATTTGTCAGGCATTGAAATGTTTGATCAATAGGTTGTTTTTCTTGAACATTTTTAGGCATATATCTTCTTGTAAGTGGATCTAATTGTCCATAACTGCGATCTAATGGGTAGAACAATTGACCCGCTGGACTGTGTCATTATCCTAACCTTGAATTCTGCTTCTTGTGATAGATGTCATCTAATTATCTTGTTAAAATGGCAGTGTGTTAGATCATTCATCAAGTTCATTCATCAGTACATTTAAATCTCATAACAAAAACGTGAAAACCATATTACATTGTTTCCATATGAGCATGGCATTTTTCTGTATTCCACTCCTCCTCAACCAATTATAACACTGACCTGGTTACATATTGGCAGATCATTTGAAATATTTTATTAGGCCATAGAAATTACACTACATAGGAAAAAGTTATTTTAACAATTTGCACAAAAATAAATAATTCCAGAGTATATCGTTACAGCATATAAATAAAACTGTCACAAATGTTTTCGTTATTATTCCAATCTTTCCTCTTCTGCAAGCTACATGTCACCCTGTGACCTTCTTTAGGGGGTCCTTGGTTTATCCCAAATACTCCTAAGTAAAGTATGTTTAAATACTGACTACAATTGGTTAAAAAGAACAATGTAAGACTTGTCTTGGTAGGACGAAATGGGGCAGTAACTGAGCTGGGCAAAAGAATTTTTGTTTGTCAATAATGAATAACTGCAATTAAATAGACAAAAGGGGGGAAGTAATATATTAAAGGAATATATTGTAGTAGTGGGGAAAGTATAACATTTTATGTATAAACTGTTTCCTAACATGGGCCTAATAGTCCTACAGAAAGCAATGAAACCAAGCTACAAGTAGCAGCTACTAATCTTCATGTGCCTTAGGCCAATGGCATACTCAGCATTTTCTCTGAAGAGGTGGATCCCACTCACCAAACACAGGGTGCAGAAACCTGGTCAGGCCCATCTTTTTCTGGGGCCAATGAATGAATCATATAGCAGAGCCTATAAAGACCTGTCATCTGAGGACCACATCAGTGCACCAATATGGTGCCTAACCATTGGAATTTTGACATGTGCCTTATAGATATCTAGTCAATTTTGTCCAGATATTGGTCATGTAGACCAGTAAGTAGGCCCCAATCACGGGCCAATAAACTTCCAACTGGCACTTAAAGTGTTACATTTATTTTAAATTAATTGTGCATTGTCCAGTTTTCTTCATTATTCAAAAGTGCATCTGCTTAAATGTTATATAAAATCGTTTTTATTTATAATTTTAACACTTAGGGCCCCTTGACTAACTGGATGAGGATACATGGCCCATTTGTGAGTGTAATATTCCCAACTGGGTTTATAGTTATACTCTATGCACTGATGCATGAGTTTGGGATGTCACTGTTGCTCTATAATTTTGGAGCAAGTTATTAGGCAAAGATGTTATATGTATAAAAAAACAATTATTCTGCAGTAGATCTGGTGACTTCTTTTTAAGGGAATTTAAGATGATTTCTTTGGAACAAGAGATTCTTTTGTGTAATATGTCAATGATCTTATAGCTTGACACAAGGTCAAAAACACTGTGGTTTACGCCATTCATGACTTGAAAAATGATTATTGCAAATTCATTTGTTAAATTCCTGTAAATCATGACACAGATTGAGCCTGGCTTCCTTTGTTTGGTAGAAACCAGGCAGTGCTTTATTAGAAGGTCAAGAGGCCCAAGAATGAAAAGGTGCCGAAGACACTTGTCTGGGATGCAGTCTGTCAACCCCTATTATTTTCGTGTCTCCATGACTTGTTTGCTGATCAAGGGGAAGCATCTACTTCAGCTCATCCTTCATGTGCCTGACTCCAGGTGATCAGTTCTCATATCAGCTCTGAGAAGCAGGCATTAGGGAAACTGCCCTCTTTCTGTGATATATCACAAACCTAAATTACTTCAGCAATGTCAGCGCTGGCTAAGCTGCTTTTCTTTTTCTTCTTGGATCTGGTGCCATTAATGCTGCCCTCTGGTATGCTGTGCTTGTCTTCTGTGGGGGGAACAAAATGTAAAATTTATTTCTAAAATCTGTATTTACAGTGTACATGTGACTGATTATTCTGTTGCAAAAAATGCACCAAATACATCTGTAAAGCACTAACCTAACCTAAAGTGACATGGGCCCCCCTTCTGTGTCACAGATCTGGCAAACTGACCCATGACATTATTGGTTTAATCTGTGCACTTTGGCTCTCCACATGTTTAGTCCAATATACTTTCCTCAAACCATAAACATGAGTGGCCAGCATTGGATTTTACTTTGCAAACAATCAGAGAGTAGTTCAGGTGCCAGCGGGGCCATGCCACTGTGAAGTTCTAATAAAACTGACACAAAGTAAAAAGCAGTCAGATTGGCTACCAAAAGTCTTACGCTGGCTATACTTAGGCCAATAGAAGCTGCCAATGCAGCACCTCCGGGCTGAGTCTGTAGCTAATTGGCCTGTGTTTGGAGTTCAGGCAGGTTTAAAAATAGCATGGGACAAACGTGCATTGGATCTCATCCGATGGATCATTCTAGCCACCTGTGTATGATCTGGTCATTGGTCCTAGGGGCAACCTAACGAGCCTGCATCTGTGCTTGCTTATTTATTATGCTGTGTTATTATGCGCTTTGGGTCCCACGGGAGAAAAACGCTTTACAAATGTTTCCTTGTTGTTGTTGTAAAACGAATTCAACGAAAAAATAGTGTAAAAAGCTGTGTAAAATAAACAGTCCAATTGGCAAATATTACTCCATTATTTAACACAAGTTCCGGCGGAAGAAAAGAACATGTAAAAAAATTACACTGATTTTACACCGGTTTTTATACGGCGAAGCCTGGCTATGTGTGACGAATTTTCTTGCCGTTTTTTAAACAGCATAATAAATATGCCCTTTTTATATGTGATATCTTATTATCTTTTGTTGTATTAGATTTTGTAAAGTTATTTGTAAATTTAATTGATAATTAATTAAAGACAGTAGTTGTTTATCCCCTTCTGTTCCTAGATATTCTTGGAGCAATGGGGCAATGTCCAGGTCTGTTAATCAGTTAAATGGCATGTTTTTTACTGTGCAAATACAGTTTAGTGGATCTTTTATAATGGCAACAGCTCCCCTATAATCTTACATTTGGCGATTCTGTCATTCTTAAGCACCTACAGAACATCATGTCACATTTTGATTGCACATATTTCGTTCTTTGTATAGAAGTGCCCTCTGCTGCTTGTTATGTATTCTGCATTAAGATGACAGCACATATTTATGTGTGCATTACTTATTTATTCTTACAGCATTAACAATAATTGTTCTCTAAATGTAATCAAATAGAGAAAAGCAACTAAGCACCAAACTAATTCTGCTCCATGCTTTTAAAGGACAAGGAACGCTCCCTTCCTTTGCTGCTTTGCCCAATCATTTGCCAAATAACTCATTACCACAGGGTGGTATTTTTGGTCTTTATAATATTCTCAATTGTTATTTTTAAGCCTTCAGTTATTCTTTGCTGCCAGCATTTTGTTTCCCTGAATACTAACACTGTATCATTAGCAGCACAATCTAAGGTATGGGATTATTCATCATGAATTTGTGGCTCCAAAAAACATTAAAAGCAAGATACACGAGAATTTTTTTTTTTAAAACCACGATTGGTGTCTGATAAAGAAAAAAATTTAACTTTTGGTGATTTTTAGGGATGTAGCGAACCTAAAAAAAAATGTGCGAACGTTCGCGAACTTTGCGAACCCCATAGACTTCAATGGGAAGGCGAACTTTAAAACCTAGAAAAGCCATCTCTGGCCAGAAAACTGATTTTAAAGTTGTTTAAAGGGTGCCATGACCTGGACAGTGGCATGCAGGAGGGGCATCAAGGGCAAAAATTTCTCTGAAAAATACGTTGTTGACACAGCGTTGCGTTTTGTGCTGTAAAGGGCAGAAATCACACTACATTCCTAAACTTATGTAATAAACTGCTTTAAAAAGTCCGGCATCTACATTCCAATCAAGTCGTGTAAAGGTTACGGCCGGTTCACACGCAAAGACAAAACGCCGCGTTTACTGCAACGAAAAAAAACGCAAAAAGCTTTAATGATACTGTCAAGTGTGCGAATATTAGTTTTTACTAGTTGCTTGTCACCTCCAGGACGTTCGTCCCGTCGGTGGGAATATTTCTGTAGTGGTGTGTTTAGCAGTCACCGTGCTTGTGCGCACGTGCATGGTCAGGCAGAGGTAATTCAATGTAGAGTAACGTGAACCAAAAAACACTGATTCTGCAGTGTGGGCCCAGGTTTGTCCTACCTTTTCGATCACCTGTGGTGACCATAAAAGATATGATTTTGCCGCAGTTGCAGAACCCTGAAAAATCAGGAATGTGTACATTCCTAAAAAATTATGGTTTTTTTGTTGCAGCCACTGAAGCACAGAGGACAGAAAAAATATCTTAGATAGATGGTATCATAACCATGCCCCAGGCAAACCCTTTCAAAGAACTAAGATAGGGTGACAACAAGCACAGAAGACATTAAAAACATCAAAGCTAGATGGTATAATAACCATGCCCCAGCCAAACCCTTTCAAAGAACTCAGATAGGGTGACAACAAGCACAGAAGACATTAAAAACATCAAAGCTAGATGGTATCATAACCATGCCCCAGCCAAACCCTTTCAAAGAACTCATATAGGGTGACAACAAGCACAGAAGACATTAAAAACATCAAAGCTAGATGGTATCATAACCATGCCCCAGCCAAACCCTTTCAAAGAACTCATATAGGGTGACAAGCACAGAAGAGTAGAAGAGAGAAAAATTCAGGATTTACCTGTCCAAAAAGTTTGGCTTACAATTAAGCCAGTAGGATTTGCACCCTAGTTTGTACGGTGGTGGAGGAGGACGCTAAAGGACAGCTGTGTGTGGTGTCAAGCGGCGTGCAGAGAAGGACAGCTGCATGGGCAGTCAGAACAAGTCTTCCGGCGTGCAGTAACCCTCCGAGATCCATGCCTCATTCATTTTAATAAAGGTCAGGTAATCAACACTTTTGTGACCTAGGCGAGTTCTCTTCTCAGTTACAATCCCTCCTGCTGCACTAAAGGTCCTTTCTGAGAGGACACTTGAGGCAGGGCAAGACAACAGATTTATGGCAAATTGTGACAGCTCTGGCCACAGATCAAGCCTGCGCACCCAGTAGTCCAGGGGTTCATCGCTCCTCAGAGTGTCAATATCTGCAGTTAATGCCAGGTAGTCCGCTACCTGCCGGTCGAGGCGTTCTCTGAGGGTGGATCCAGAAGGGTCCTGGCGCTGCCTTGGACTGAAAAAACTTTGCATGTCTGACGTTACAGAGTGGCCAAAGTGCATTGTCCTTGCAGGTGTGCTCGTGGGAGGATTACCGGCACCTCTGCCCCTGGAATGTGGAGTGACATCACCCTTAAAAGAATTGTACAACATGTTTTGCAGGCTGGTTTGGAAATGCAGCATCCTTTCGGACTTGTGGTACGTTGGTAACATTTCTGCCACTTTATGCTTGTAACGAGGGTCTAGTAGCGTTGCCACCCAGTACAGGTCCTTCTCCTTAAGCCTCTTGATACGGGGGTCCTTCAACAGGCATGACAGCATGAAAGACCCCATTCTCACAAGGTTGGATGCAGAGGTATCCATCTCCCCTTCCTCGTTATCAAGGACTACGTCCTCATCCACCACCGTCTCCTCCCCCCAGCCACGTACAAGACCAGGGCTCCACAAAAGGTGACCACAAGCCCCCTGGGAAGCCTGCTCCTGTTGGTCTTCTGCCTCCACAAAGCCACCTTCCTCCTCTGACTCCGCTTCTGACACCTCTCCCTGCGTTGCAGCAGGTGCCTGGGAACGTTCTGGTGATTCCGCCCAGAAATCAGGCTCTTGGTCACGCTGGTCTACAGCGTCATCTGTCACTCGTCGCACGGCACGCTCAAGAAAAAAAGCAAAGGGTATTAGGTCGCTGATGGTGCCTTCAGTGCGACTAACCATATTTGTGACCTCGTCAAAAGGGCGCATCAGCCTGCAGGCGTCGCGCATAAGCACCCAGTAACGGGGGAAAAAAATCCCCAACTCTGCAGATCCAGTCCTACCACCCAGTTCAAATAGGTATTCATTGATGGCTCTTTGTTGTTGCAGCAGACGTTCAAACATCATTAGCGTGGAATTCCAGCGAGTCTGGCTGTCGCAAATTAAACGCCTGACTGGCAAGTTGTGCCGCCGCTGAATGTCAGCAAGGCGTGCCATGGCTGTGTAGGAACGTCTGAAATGGCCAGACACCTTCCTGGACTGCCTGAGAATGTCCTGCAATCCTGGGTACTTCGAGACAAACCGTTGGACTATCAAATTTAAAACATGTGCCATACAGGGCACATGTGTTAAATTGCCCAGTCTCAGTGCTGCCAACAGATTGCTTCCGTTGTCACACACCACTTTTCCAATTTTCAGTTGGTGTGGGGTCAGCCACCGATCGGCCTGTGAGTGCAGAGATGACAGGAGTACAGATCCGGTATGGTTTCTACTTTCCAGGCACGTCATGCCCAAGACAGCATGACAACGGCGTACCTGGCACGTCGAATAGCCTATGTGGAGCTGGGGGTGCACAGGTGTGGAGGAGGACACAGCAGCAGAGGAGGAAGAAGCCGAGGAAGAAGCCAAGTTAGAAGACGACTTAGAAGACGACTTAGAAGACGAGTTAGAGAGCAAAGGAGGAGTAGAGATGGTGGCAGACCCGCATGCAACCCGTGGCGGTGACACCAACTCCACTGTTGTTGAACCACGCATTCCCTGCCTCCCAGCCATCACCAGGTTCACCCAGTGGGCAGTGTAGGTGACATACCTGCCCTGACCATGCTTCGAGGACTATGTGTCAGTAGTCATATGGACCTTTGCCCCAACACTAAATGACAGAGATGCGGTGATTTGGCTCTGCACATGCTGGTACAGGTGTGGTATTCCCTTCTGTGAAAAAAAATTGCGGCTGGGTACCTTCCACTGCGGTGTCCCAATTGCTACAAATTGGTGGAAAGCCTCCAGCTGGTATGGTAAAAGCTGGCGGGCTAAGAGTGCAGACAATCCAGCTGTCAGACGCCGGGCAAGGGGATGACTCGGAGGCATTGGTTTCTTACGCTCAAACATGGCCCTCACAGAAACTTGGCTGGGGGCAGATGAGCAGGAACTGGAAGGCGGAGTGGAGGGTGGTTGAGACGGGTCAAGGACAGCAGAGGTAGAGCAGTAAGATGCTGGAGCAGAAGGAGGGTGGCTTAGCGTTTGGCTGCTGCCTTTGAGGTGTTGCTCCCATAGTGCTTTGTGTTTGGCGTTCATGTGCCTTCGCATAGCAGTTGTACCTAAGTGGGTGTTGGGCTTCCCAAGACTCAGTTTCTGACTGCACTCATTGCAAATTACAGTGCTTTTGTCAGAGGCACACACATTAAAAAAATGCCACACTGCTGAGCCTTTTGATGTGGGCTTTCTAGCAGTAACAGTAGAAGTTGGCGGGTGCGTTGGCTGGCTGACCACAGGTGCCGATTCATGTTGTTGCCCTACTGTTCCCTGGGAGCTGTCCCTGCTTCTTCTAAGTCTTAATCTCCTCCTGCCTCTCTGACTCTCCGTCTCTCCATCTGAACTATCCTCCTCTTGCTCTCTTCTTGTGGGCACCCACAAAATATCACTCTCCTCATCATCATTCTCCTCAGATGCATCAATTTCTTCTGACAGCTCACAGAAGTCAGCAGCAGCGGGGACCTCATCACACCTTATGTCCATCTCTGTTGTGTTGCCTGCCTGAATTATGATATCTGGTGTAACGTCCTCATCTCCTTCATCTTCTTCTGGCAATAATGGTTGCGCATCACTCAGTTCAACAAACTCATGAGTAAATAACTCCTCTGACTCCAGTGAAGAAGGGGCGGCGGTGGTGGAGGAAGTGGTACGTGGGGTGCCCATAGCAAAGGAGGATGAGGATGTTGTGGCAAAGTTAGAAACAGTAGAGGATGGGGTGTGCTGTGTAAGCCAGGTAACTACCTCTTCAGCATTTTGGGAGTTCAGGGTAAGTGCCTTCGGAAAACTGGGCAATTTCCTAGGGCCACAGGATATCATAGCAGCACGGCCCCTAGTGCCTCTGCGTGGCGGCCTGCCTTTGCCTGGCATTTTTTTTATTTTTACAAAACAACAACAACTTGGGTGATGTTTCTGGACACGGAATTATTATTGTTATTTAGACAAATTGTGAAAAAGCTCACACAGCTAGGTGGCACTTGGTTGCAGACACCGGGCAACAAGGCCTGCAAGGGCAACGTATACAGTAGTGGATACGGAATATTTTATTGCTGGTGGAAAACCGTCACTCAAGTGATGTTTCTGGACACGGAATTATTATTGTTATTTAGACAAATTGTGAAAAAGCTCACACAGCTAGGTGGCACTTGGTTGCAGACATCGGGCAACAAGGCCTGCAAGGGCAACGTATACAGTAGTGGATACGGAATATATTATTGCTGGTGGAAAACCGTCACTCAAGTGATGTTTCTGGACACGGAATTATTATTGTTATTTAGACAAATTGTGAAAAAGCTCACACAGCTAGGTGGCACTTGGTTGCAGACACCGGGCAACAAGGCCTGCAAGGGCAACGTATACAGTAGTGGATACGGAATATTTTATTGCTGGTGGAAAACCGTCACTCAAGTGATGTTTCTGGACACGGAATTATTATTGTTATTTAGACAAATTGTGAAAAAGATCACACAGCTAGGTGGCACTTGGTTGCAGACACCGGGCAACAAGGCCTGCAAGGGCAACGTATACAGTAGTGGATACGGAATATTTTATTGCTGGTGGAAAACCGTCACTCAAGTGATGTTTCTGGACACGGAATTATTATTGTTATTTAGACAAATTGTGAAAAAGCTCACACAGCTAGGTGGCACTTGGTTGCAGACACCGGGCAACAAGGCCTGCAAGGGCAACGTATACAGTAGTGGATACGGAATATATTATTGCTGGTGGAAAACCGTCACTCAAGTGATGTTTCTGGACACGGAATTATTATTGTTATTTAGACAAATTGTGAAAAAGCTCACACAGCTAGGTGGCACTTGGTTGCAGACACCGGGCAACAAGGCCTGCAAGGGCAACGTATACAGTAGTGGATACGGAATATATTATTGCTGGTGGAAAACCGTCACTCAAGTGATGTTTCTGGACACGGAATTATTATTGTTATTTAGACAAATTGTGAAAAAGCTCACACAGCTAGGTGGCACTTGGTTGCAGACACCGGGCAACAAGGCCTGCAAGGGCAACGTATACAGTAGTGGATACGAAATATATTATTGCTGGTGGAAAACCGTCACTCAAGTGATGTTTCTGGACACGGAATTATTATTGTTATTTAGACAAATTGTGAAAAAGATCACACAGCTAGGTGGCACTTGGTTGCAGACACCGGGCAACAAGGCCTGCAAGGGCAACGTATACAGTAGTGGATACGGAATATTTTATTGCTGGTGGAAAACCGTCACTCAAGTGATGTTTCTGGACACGGAATTATTATTGTTATTTAGACAAATTGTGAAAAAGCTCACACAGCTAGGTGGCACTTGGTTGCAGACACCGGGCAACAAGGCCTGCAAGGGCAACGTATACAGTAGTGGATACGGAATATATTATTGCTGGTGGAAAACCGTCACTCAAGTGATGTTTCTGGACACGGAATTATTATTGTTATTTAGACAAATTGTGAAAAAGCTCACACAGCTAGGTGGCACTTGGTTGCAGACACCGGGCAACAAGGCCTGCAAGGGCAACGTATACAGTAGTGGATACGGAATATATTATTGCTGGTGGAAAACCGTCACTCAAGTGATGTTTCTGGACACGGAATTATTATTGTTATTTAGACAAATTGTGAAAAAGCTCACACAGCTAGGTGGCACTTGGTTGCAGACACCGGGCAACAAGGCCTGCAAGGGCAACGTATACAGTAGTGGATACGAAATATATTATTGCTGGTGGAAAACCGTCACTCAAGTGATGTTTCTGGACACGGAATTATTATTGTTATTTAGACAAATTGTTATTTAGACAAAAAATACAGAGCAGTAGAAAGTAGATTACTAGCCAGAAATCCTACTTAAACTCTCCCTGAAATGAATGCACAGCTCCTATCCCCACACAAATACAGAGCAGTAGAAAGTAGATTACTAGCCAGAAATCCTACTTAAACTCTCCCTGAAATGAATGCACAGCTCCTATCCCCACACAAATACAGAGCAGTAGAAAGTAGATTACTTGCCAGAAATCCTACTTAAACTCTCCCTGAAATGAATGCACAGCTCCTATCCCCACACAAATACAGAGCAGTAGAAAGTAGATTACTAGCCAGAAATCCTACTTAAACTCTCCCTGAAATGAATGCACAGCTCCTATCCCCACACAAATACAGAGCAGTAGTAGATTACTAGCCAGAAATCCTACTTAAACTCTCCCTCAAATCAATCACAGCTTCTCTCCCTACACTATCTCTTCAAGCACACACAGGCAGAATGTAAAATGGCTGCTGGGCTTCGGTTTATATATGGAAGGGAGTGGTCCAAGGGGGGGGGGGGGTGGCCCAGGAGGGAGAGCTGCCTGATTGCCTGACATGTATCTGCTGGTCTGGGGTGAGAGGTCAAAATTTGGCGCCAGCTAAGGCGAACCCAAATGGCGAACATCGCCAAAAGTTCGCGAATTTGCGGACTTGCGAACACCCGATGTTCGCGCGAATTAGTTCGCCGGCGAACAGTTCGCTACATCCCTAGTGATTTTCGTGTGTGTGAAAATTTCTTCCTCAACAAAACGAGACAGTAACATTTCAGTTCAAGTTTTTTCTTAAAGCGCTTGAGAATAAAAAATGTATTTGTGAAGAAAGTTTTTTTTGTGTTTTGCCACTTTTTTCTCAGCTATTGTGTTTTTACCCCCTCAAACTGGTAAAGCTGCATCCCCATGTTCTATTGCCCTATGCTGATTCTGGAGGCAGGCAGCATTAGTGAATGATGATACAAATTATATCTGTGTTAAGACTTGGGATCTTAGTCTTCAAAAAAAATTACGTGGCCCAACCCTTCGACATCAGATGATTAAATACATAAATGCAGGGAATGTGTGTAGTAACAAACTGGTGCGAACACAAACATTATAAAAAATCTGCTCTTTCAGGTAAACATTTATACAATTTATGTTCAGGGTTTCCTCACCCTTTAATGGTTTCTATAGGGATAATGTATGTAACAGTACATACTGCAACCCTGTAACAATGTTTTAATAGAGCCGCCATCATACCACAGTCATACCTGCTCACATAGAACACTTTGCTCATGGGCAGTAACCCATAGCAACCAATCAGTGATTTGCTTTCTTCAGCCAGCTGCAGGTAGAACAATAAAAGCAACAATTTGCTTCGTTGCTATAGGCTACTGCCACAGGTAAATTTGCTCAGTGTTATTCAATGACCCCACTGCACACAGACATTGAGGCCATACAAACACCCATACCTGCACATGTACGGACACACCTAAACATGCTCACAGCTGGGCTTGCCAGCACTTGCACAACTTTGCATTTGTACACACAGAGACATACTTAGTCAGCAAGGCTCGCTTTCCAGTGCACTTACACAAACACATATCTTAGCACTCATAATACTTATATATATCCACATACGGAGGTATTATCCATACCTGAAACTGAGGTTGGGTGCAAGGGTTGGAATAGTTAAGGTGGCCCTATGTGATTTCATAATAGCTGCTGTAGTGTGCGGGGCAAGGTGCCTGCCAGGTTGCCTAGGGTGCCCGGTTGGCTTGGCCCACCCCTGCTGGAGAACAAACGATTAGATCGCCCTGTTTTGGCTCTGGTCATTGGTGACCAAACAAGTTAGAGATCAATCATTTGGTGACCTTGATAAACAAGCAGACCTTACACTGTATCTCAGCTTTACCTTCTGTGCTAGTGAAAAAACCTTGATACAAGCATGTGACAGATTCCATTGCAAAAAAATGGCAAAACAGTTGCTTTAAATGCTTCATAAATTCCTCTGACTTTATTTGCAATGCTGAACCAAATGTTTTGCAAAAAAAAATAATTCCGTATTGTTCGCTGATCTCTAATGTCTGCTCAAACTTGCAAATACTGCCATATACAGTCATACAGACACACAAAATAAAAAGGAAATAAATTACAATCTGATTCAGTTAATGCCAAGTTTGTTTAAGTGACATTGCTGCTTGGCAGGAGTTATATGTAGAAGATACAAATGACATGAATGTATTAGTTATCACTGTCAGTGTCTTGGCTTCAGCTGGTTTATCTAAGAGAAACACTACCTTCTGTTCATTAAGATGATGAATAGAGTTTTAATGTGAGACACTGTATAAATCATTTTAAACTATACAGTTAGATTCTGGAATCAGCACTAATTTGTATTGTAACCATTATTTATGTGTTTAACATGATGTTTAAAAATATATGTTGTCAAGGCTTTTGGGGGCAGCTGATGATGTACAAGGTACAAGGCAATGATTTTGGGCATATTGCCCAGCATGTTTTTCTAGTTGCCCAAACAAAGAAGCTGGGCCAAAAAGCCTCACAAATGCCCCCACTGCT
This sequence comes from Xenopus tropicalis, assembly GCF_000004195.4. Lineage (NCBI taxonomy): Eukaryota > Metazoa > Chordata > Amphibia > Anura > Pipidae > Xenopus > Xenopus tropicalis. The sequence continues at coordinate 51,486,634 of NC_030677.2, forward strand.
CTCTAGTGCTTCTCAGGTAGATTCATACCTTCTGATGTGATAGCAATACCTGACAAGCACATAAACAAACATTAAAAATGATGAATGGCAAAGTGCCTAAATTAGCTATCCACTGCATGGTAAAATAGGGGTGATATTAAGTCATTAATTAATGAAAAGGGTTTGAGGCAAGTGGGGGGACTACAGAAGCACCCCTTTATCTACTGATAAACCACTACTTCTCTGCTAATTGGAAGGCAGCCCTAGGAACCTAAATGTAAGGTGTCAGTGCCATTAATAGAGTGTCATACCCCACCTACTCTAGGTTTTTAATGTTGAAATTAAAAATCTTATTACAGGATATGAGGTCAGTAACTTCCCTCACTGTATCCTGTAGTATTTTATAGTGATCTTTAGGTTTTTAGGTAAAAAATGTAATTGATGCATCACACATAAGAATATATAATGTGATAAACTATAACTAAAGAATTTCAGGTACATTATCAGACTTTTGCTGCCGCCTGTCTTATAGTTACCATCTTACATCTTTAATGAAGATACAGCAAAAATAACATTTTGAAGGAGATAAGAGTCCAGCCTAGTCCACTTAATACCCCCGTAAGGAAGCGCCAGTGCTTTATTAGTGCTTGACCTTAAGATAACCGTTTATCTCTGTCCGTCTCCTGCATACCCGCTACTGAATTTAGCCCTGCTCCTAATACACATAATGATGCTACTCTGAGTCACAGGCCACTGCCAAGCAAACAAGTGCAAGTACATAGAAGGGAAATGAAAAAATAAATCAACTTCCTTTACCCCTATGCAAAAACAACAACTGATTCTAGAGTAATCTAGAGCAAAGCATTGCTGGAGAAAAATGCAAGTGAATGAACTTCAGATTTATGAAAAAACTTTGTTTAGAACAAAATACCACATCCACAAACCAACTTATTATTCAGACACATACAGGGACAGGGCAGGCAAGCTGCAATGTTTCAGGCTTGGCACTATCCTCCTTAGGTCATATTTTCAAGTGCCAGAGAATGTCTTTATTGCTGTCTGAAATACCATGGCCTTATTTGTGTTAAACAAACAAAAAGTGAGGTTATATCTGTCGCAGAAACTGATGCAACTGGACTGATTATTAAGAGGAAATGCCCCAACCAGTTTTTTTATTTTGATGCTTGATTCTTATTATTTACAATAAACAGTGTTGTGGTAATTTATCAAACAATATAGTAATAAAAGTAGTAGGCAGTATCACACATGAAATGTTATAAAAAATTATAAATATATCCCAAAAAAATTAACCATGCCAAAAGTACAGAGGTATTTCAGTGCTCCTAACCAATTTCACATCATTGCATGCTTTATCAACAGAAATACATATTACAAACTAAAGGTATGGGACCCGTTATCCAGAATGCTCGGGACCTGGGGTTTTCCAGAAAAGGGGTCTTTCTGTAATTATTTATACAGTAATTAAACCCAATAGGATTGTTTTGGCTCCAATAAGAATTAATTAAATCTGAGATGGGATCAAATACAACGTACAATAATTATTATTATTCATGTTTAAAAATGTGAATTATTTGATTAAAATGGAGTCTATGGGAGATGGCCTTTCTGTAATTCAGAACTTTCTGGATAATGGATTTCCGGATAAGGGGTTCAATCTCTGTACTACAAAGTATTACAAAAGTACTAAGTGAAAGAGAAGGTTAAGAAGATCCTGCTCATTAGAGTTTACAAGATGGGAAGCTACTGGTCCAGTAGTACTGGAGACATATTCTGAGGCCCAGATCTTCACTGAGAAAGCCTTGGGTTGGTACAGAAGCGCCCAACACAAAAGAGCTTATATTCAGCAGGGTGCAAAGTGCAAAGACAAGTGCCAATCCGCCCCACTGTGGGAGGAGTTATTTGTGTTTCAGAATGGTGAACAAAGGTCTATGCTTTCCTGATGATTACAGCACTGTCTGCATACAACAGTACTGTATTTATAAGGCACATAGATGTCCCCCATCCTGTGCCTCAACTGCCTACCAGAAGGGTACGAAACGTGTAAGGCGGAACTTTGTAGGGTCTATATGCTTTTTAATATGGATATTTGAATAAAAACAATTTTTAAGTAAACATTTTGTAGTGAGTTTGGGATACTTTATTGATATAGTGCCCCATCCTGTACCCTATTTGCCATCTAACTTAGTTAGGTGCTCAGTGAAAAGGATCCTGTCCTGCAGTAAGTGCATCCCTTAGTTGCCAGAACTTTTGTATATTACCCTTATAGTACGGTATATCACTTCTAGCTTAATTCTTTGTTGTTCCTTTAACTTGGCTCAGCAACTGCTGCCAAATCTTAGCCCATGTGCCATGCTACTGTATAGCCCTTTCTACTAGACTGAAATGTAAAACTATATATTTACAATAATATAAGTGCTCTCCAAATGGCACCCCCCCTCTGTGTGGCCCCCCACCTGCCTGGCTGCTGTGATTGCTTACCTTTGTGTACGCTTTAAATGGTATCAGTACTGAGATTAATTGGCCCCCTGCACTGTTCACACCTCAGATTCAGGCAGTAATCCTGTTGTTTACAACTGTAATTCTCTGTACTGTTCACATCTGTGAACCCCTGTATTCTTCACACCTGTACACCCCTATAGTGTTCCCACCCATGTGCCCTGTATTGTTCACACCTGTAAGACCTGAGACTGTAGGCTCCCACATTGTTGATATCTTAGATAGACTGCAGGAGCAATGCTGGTATTGTGTCACTGTATGTTCTGCATTACAAACTGTTCATGTTGGAGTGGTCACTTACATAAACATAATAGGTTTCCCTGTCTCCTTCCCTACTCTGCCTGCCCTACCCTGCCGCTGCCATACTCTGCCTGTCCTGCTTTTCCTGTGTGTGCCATATTCTGCCTGCCCTACGCTGCCTGTGCCATACTCTACCTGACCTATGCAGTCTATGTGTGCCATATTCTGCCTGCCCTATGCTTCCTGTGCCATACTCTACCTTCCCTATGCTGCCCGTGTGTCCTACCCTGCCTGCCCTATGCTCTCTGTGTGTGCCATACTCTGCCTGCCCTACCCTGCCTGTATGCCATACTCTGCCTGCCCTATGCTGCCTGTGTGTGCCATACTCTGCCTGCCCTATGCTGCCTGTGTGTGCCATACTCTGCCTGCCCTATGCTGCCTGTGTGTGCCATACTCTGCCTGCCCTATGCTGCCTGTGCCATAAACTGCCTGCCCTACCCTGCCTGTGTGCCATACTCTGCCTGCCCTATGCTGCCTGTGTGCCATACTCTGCCTGCCCTACGCTGCCTGTGCCATACTCTAACTGCCCTATGCTGCCCGTGTGTGCCATACTCTGCCTGCCCAACCCTGCCTGTGTGTGCCATACTATGCCTGCCCTACGCTGCTTGTGCCATACTCTTACTGCCATATGCTGCCCATGTGTGCCATACTCTGCCTGCCCTATGCTCCCTGTATGTGCCATACTCTGCCTGCCCAATCCTGCCTGTGTGTGCCATACTCTTCCTGCCATAAGCTGTCTGTGTGTGCCATACTCTGCCTGCCCTATGCTGCCTGTGTGTGCCATACTCTGCCTGCCCTACCCTGCCTGTGTGTGTCATATTCTGCCTGCCCTACCCTTCCTGTGTGTGTCATATTCTGCCTGCCCTACCCTGCCTGTGTGTGTCATATTCTGCTTGCCCTATGCGGCCTGGGGATGTTATGCTGTTTTTCTAGACTAAGCCTGTATACAGGTGCTAGGTTTGTAGGAAAGTAGTCTATTGGCAAAGACCAGAATGTCGCTCAAAGCTTCCACTGTGTAACTAGGGGCACTGTTTAAGTTGAGAGAATAAGGGGCAGATTTAAAATGTGTGAGTAGATTAAAATTCACCCACTTTCTTTTCATTCCTATTGAATTTTTGGAAGTGTATAATACAATCTATAAGAAATATTCAGGGAACACCCCGTTTACATAGGGTTGCCAGTGTAAAACACCCACCAAGACCAGGGCCAGTATTACAAATTCATTGGCAATGTAGTTACCAGTATATTTCTAATATTCCTAAATTTAGCTCCCTGGCCCACCTGCCTAGGCCCTCGACCCGCGTAAATCCTACCTCTTCCTGATCTCCACTTGATCCACCCTCTCTGGCAGTATGTTGCATCGTAGCACTGGACCTTTTGATGTCACCACCCCCCTTATCATGCCCCCTTTTGTGTTATGACCTGTCCCCTTTTGCCACCACCCCAAGCCAGTCTTTAAAAAAAGAATTGTAAAATGTGGCAACCCTACATATAAGTTAGTATAAGGGTGATTTTAAAGGGTGTTTTTATTACCAGCACGTGCTTGTTCAGGTTCACTGTAGACAGAAGCCAGAGAAAATATGGAGAAAATAGTAAAGGCCAACAATATGAAAGCAACTTCCAGATTACTGAACGGCAACTCCATGTGCAGATATTGTCATTAATCTGCAAGAAAAGAAAATAGAGCCTTTAAATGTAACACTAGAAAGAGGAAACAGATCTATACCTACTCAATAAACACATAATCAGATAAAATGTTAGCATGCAGTCTCACTGAAAGGCATTGAAATGCATGAACAAGTCTGACAACCTGATTACCTCAAGTCACTTATGTATTAAGGTAGCCAAACATGCCCAGCCTTAGGGATATCCCTTCAACAAGCCCACAGGCAAAACTGATGAATAATGTGTGATTTGGCCATCTACAGGAATGGGGTGTGTTTGTGTAGGCCATGGCCTGAGCATTCGCATCTGCAGGGAAGTCAGGTAGAGTTGTGACTATTTCCTGATGCCCCATTTGCCCTCTTAGAAAGATGACTTCTTCAGTTTGCATCTTTATCCCAGGCCTAAAGCAGTCTTAAGGACAAAATAGCAAAAATGTAAAAAAAACAATTGCATAACCTTTAACTTTCTGTAGATATTTATGTAATGTTTGCTCTGTGAATTTTATCCAGAATACTGAATGTATACTATAACAACATGCACAATTATTTCTTTGGGATTAAATAGTGCTATTATCCTATATACTGCCCTTTTCTCTTGCATGGAACGTTGTTTATATTTAGGTGCTGCAGTAATAAAGGGAACACTAAAGCCTACCTCTGGTAACAAGGGGATTTGCCTGCCTGGCTAGCAACAGCTGTTATTCTAGCAGTACTGACTGCTCACAGTTGCATTTTGTTGGATCATGAAGTACAGTTGTGCTAGTATCATGCTTCGGGCCTGGTTTTCCTTAGCAGTTACAATGGATAGTGCAAAATACAGGACAAAACTGGAAGAGAACTTTTTCAGTCTGCAGGCAAACTAAATCTTTGGGGAATGCTCATACTTCAGTGATCCCAATCACAAAGCCAAGTCCAAATTATAGCTGGGCGTGCATGTAAAGATGTATTAGTCTGGCAAAGTCAACAAACAAGCAGATCTTTTTCTGATTTGGCCACTGACATGCTGCACAGAGCATTTGGCACTTTTGACAGTGAGAGTTGGCTTCCATCCATATGAAATACAGGAGGCGTCCAGGGTATCTGGCATTTTTTACTCTGGCTGAAAATGTTGGCTGACATTAGCCTAAAGGATAACTATGTTGCTGCCTTGTTAGAAGGAATCAGAGTCATGTGACAGGGAGCATGTTTCCAGGCAAGCAAAAAAGTGAATAACAGTTTAAAAATGCATTTTTTTAAAAAAAAATATTTTCTGCTTGCATATACTTTTGTATTTAGAAGATTGCATCCATTTAAATATTTTAAAAAATGCTGGTCCAGGATAGCAAACAGTAAACGAGTAAATAGTGGGAAAGTCACTGTGCCTTTCATGGAATGCAGTCAAGCTGCTCTGTTTCAGCCATTCTGCATTTACCCAGCGACAGCTCCTATATGAAGAAGCAGGTTTGCAGAGAAAAACTTGTTCACAGCCAGTGCTGAAAGTAATGAGCATATAGATACATCAGGGTGTACTGGCTGCTGGAAATGTGGAATGTATTAATCTCTATATACAAATATACCTGAACAGGACGTCCCCTTCTTCTGACAGAGATATATTTGGATTAGAAGATTTAATGTTGCATTCAGTTAAAGTTTAAGTACACAGTACTTATCGTTGCCTTGCTGAAAATACAATGTACTCCATGTGAGCCTGGAATTCCCACAATGTATGATTTGCTCACTAGTACTCTTTGGAACGCCTGAAACAAGTGAAAAAAGAAAAGTTTTTTTTATAAAATGGAAGTCCTAATTATAAGTATTAGTATCTAAACTATATATGCATATGTTTATTTAAATAGGACTATTTGTATATACAGTCCTATACATAAAAACAAAGCAATAGTAAAAGAGATGAGAATCAATACCAAAACAGAATATAAATAAATCAAAAAATACATTTACATTTAAGAATAAGTACTAGACAAAAGGAAGGAGGTCCATGTTCTACAGAGTTTATCATCTAAATGAATGGATAACTTACAGACACAAGTAGGTGCCAAAGTGCTGCCAAAGTGCCAATACTGAGTCAGATGCTATGTGAGTGCTCCAAGAGGTAGTCTTTAAGTTTAGTTCTTAAGAGATCTAAGGAGGATTCTCTACAGAGGAATTCAGGTTAGGCATTCCGTAGGGAAGGAGCGGCAACACTGAAAGGTGACAATCAGCAGTGAAACTTGGTGGTGCAAGAAGGGGGGGGCTGGAGTCAGCTAGAAACATAACCAGACACAAGCAAAGAGATGTAGTGTGGTACAAAGCAGTTGGAGGCTTCCAAAGTCATGGGAGAGATTATTCTTTATGGGAAACTGACATATGAATTTCAGTAGTGGAAGGACCTGTTCTCTCTTACATGAGAGCAGGAAGATTCTAGGAGCAGAATTCAAGAGGCTGGTGTGGGGAGAGATGGGAGTTAGGAAGGCCAGTTATAAGCAGGTTGCAGCAGTCCAGGCAGATAAAATGAGTGTATGGATGCTAAATAATACAGGTTTGATAATTAAATTGAGATGTCAGTGATATTCTGAAACCATTTGGTCTAATTTGCCCTAGCAACCAGTTTGCATCAGAGACTGGAAGATAAATAGATGCAGCCGTGACAAGTAGCTATTACTAAGAAGCTCCATGTGTCTTCACTCTTACACTGCATTGCCAGGATGTTACACACCCCAAACTACCCATATAAAAATGCCAGCTTGTCCAAATTTATAGTTTGTATATCTTTATTGGATTTATTTTGGAGCATTAGGGAGAATTTACAGAACATATGCCTTGCCTGTAGGTTTTTAGATAGCTTCCAGATTTGTTTTATGCTCTCTTACCATATTCAGATCTAGCCACACAAGTCAGAAATGGCAAATGTCTTTTTAATTTATATAAGGAAGTAAGGAATTCCTAAATCCTGCTGAGTTATTATACCTGACTTTGAATAAAGATTTCAAGTCAGGGAGGCTGTATATTTCATAACAAGTACTACTACAGGTATAGGACCCATTATCCAGAAAGCTCAGGACCAAGAGTATTCCTGATAAGGGGTCTTTCCGTAATTTGGATCTCCATACCTTAAGTCTACTAAAAAATCAATAAAACATTAATTAAATCCAATAGGATTGTTTTGCATCCAATAAGGATTATTTATATCTTAGTTGGGAACAATTACAAGGTGCTGTTTTATTACTACAGATAAAAAGGAAATCATTTTTAAAATTCTGAATTATTTGATTAAAATGGAGTCTTTGGGAACCAGGCTTTCCGTAATTCTGAGCTTTCTGGATAACGGGTTTCTGGATAAGGGATCCCATGCCTGTACTAGAGGTGATCCCATACAACCTCCAATAACCAGGGGAGCAGAGAAGGGGACTATCCTCCAAACATCTCGTGCAGAGCATCCCTTTATCAACATAGAAAAACATGTAGAAATGAAAGCACTTGCCATGCTCTTTTGCCTGTACATATGAATAAATATGACATCTGTGGACAAGGTGGACAATTCTAATCAAACACTGAGAGCCAACACTTTCCGCCACAGGCTATCCAAGTTTTGCACCTACTGCATACTTTTGATCACATGACTGCAATTTAGGTTCAAAGTAACCAGTCAGCTGCAGCTCACAGTAATACAGAAGTGGGAGATGGGGAACAGACAGGAGCAAACAGGGGAGCACTCAAGGGAGAATGGCACAGGGACGAAGAAGGTAAAAGAGGTATCATATTGGGAGAGGGGAAAACAAGCTGGAATAAAACATACCACGGAATTTGTTAGCGCTTTCATAAATATGTGATAATAATGAAAATATTAATGATATGTGAAAAAGAAAAAGGTGAAACTATTAGATGGCATAAATGCAAATCAAAACTAAAAAGAAGATGGAGAGAATTAAACACAAATAAAGAATTAAGGGCAGTGAAGTAACTATGGGGGCCTTTGCCCTTCCTGCAAATTTTTTCCCCCAGGCACTCACCCATCAAAATTGCGGTTGACTCATGGTAACCACAAAATCATGGGTCACCCAAGACATAACTAAAAATGCAGGAGGTGCTATGGGTCACCTCCCAACATATTGCAGCAAAAAAATTTTGACAACGTCCTTTTTTGCGACCACACCCCCTAAATACCACTCCCATTTTACAAAATTTGGCAGTTTATTTAAAGTTTGAACACATTTCTGTGTGTTTTGGAGTCGTTTTATGTGTTATTACAGTTTTGCAGGTATTGCTTGTTAACTTTTCTAGGCTCTCTTTTAAAAGCTACTTATTTAATTAAGTCTGAGAAACAATGTATCTAAGTGCAGGTGTAGCTTGTTATCTTTAGCATTCAGTGCAGGAGATCAAAGGGAAATGAGGGACTTTTCAGTAAGAATCCAGGACTGGGGGCTGAGCTGTTAAAAGAGAGACTGTTCTCTTGACGTCTGCACCCCCCACCCATCGGGGACAGGGGAGCGGGCCTGGGTTTTCAGGGCCCATAAGGGCCAGAGCGCACACAGTTTTCTCTTGGTGTCCAACTGGCCAAGTTCAACCCTGGAAAATTTAGTGCAAAAAGTGGAACCTGAAAAAAATTATTATTGGCCACATAAAGGATAAAGCAGTTAAATGTATGTTTGGGGAGGTATAAGAATGGCAGATTAGGGTTAAAGAAGGTAAAAGGGGGGTGTGTAGAGACAAATGGCATATGATGGACATAGAAAGGGAAAATGGAATGCTGCACATGGGAAAGATTGTAAAAGCAGGGAGGAAGTGAAAGGAAATACAGGGAGGTGGAATGCAGAGTATGAATAAAAAGAATAGGAACAGAGTAAGAGGAAAAATGAAGAAAATAAACAAGACAAAGGGAATCAGAAAATGAAGCATTAAAAATTGCCAGATGTACAGACTGAACTATAAATAGGCAGTGTTGTGGGTTGGTGAAAGGAAACATCATTTAACTGCATTTGCCTGGGGTCCCTACTCTTGAGTCTAAAGGTGACCATACACATAGCAGTTATGATCTTTCCTGCGACCATTGGTCACAAGAAAGATGGTTCCTTTCCCCCACTGACGTTTAGGGCTGAATAGTCAGATATGGAGGTAGAAATAATAGGGATTCTACCTCCACCTGCTGATTCAGCCCTGAACATAGATTTTGCTCAGGCGCCGTTGAAATAATTTACCCGCCCGATTGACGAGACAACCGATATCTGCAGCCTTTGTGATATAGGTTGACACGTCGATCTGCCAAACAAGGTTTCGTATGATAATACTGGTGCATGTATGGCCAGCTTAACACATTCACAATTTCTCGATGGGTATGCACTCCAGACACGGGTGAAGGTGGTTTAAGAAATAGCTTTATTCACATTTGTCCTGAGGCGTTTCAACGAATGTGAATAAAGCTATTTCTTAAACCACCTTAACCTGTGTCTGGAGTGCATACCCATCGAGAAATTGTGCTTGTGACTGCTGGGTCTCCCTTTGCTATGGGTCTGGGTGCTGCACCCGGACCACTGGATCAGTAGGGTGAGTGTCCATGAAAAACTGTGATTTACATTTTTTAGATTGTAAGATCTACGGGGCAGGGACCTCCTTCCTACTGTGTCTCATACCACATGGCACTTATATATATATATATTGTAATTATTTATTATATCACTTGTCCTCCCTGTGTGTAATTTTGTATTCTGTAAGACTGTACAGCGCTGCGTACCCTTGTGGCGCTTTATAAATAAAGTTATACATACATACATACATACATGATAATCTAATGAAGAAATAATTGTGAAAATAATTTTCCCTGGGTGAAGCGTCCGGGGCACAGCACCTGGACCAACTTTGTGAAGGGGTGAGCGAATGCTAATTGAGACTGGCTGTTTCAAATTTTAAATTAGACTTGGTGTGCTGAGTAGCTTAGAGCTAACTTTGGTGTTGTTGTATTTAATTGCAGCTTAACACATTGCCTTTTACTGTAATGCTGGGTATATAAATTTGCCATTATTACTGACTGAAAACAAGGAACTATAATTTGTCACCAAAAAAGCTTATAGCATTGTGACTAAAAAGTGCCAGTACCAGCACTGCCATCATTTATCAATTCAAGTGAAAGGAAAGCAGAAGTGTCAGCTTTGGGGGCATCTCTGCCAGCATATACACATGCCTAAGCAGGGACCTAAGTATTCCCGAAAGCTTGCATTTCATAATCTGCTAAATTGGTCAATATATATATATTTTATAATTTTGATCTATGACTAACCAGTACAACACTCTGCTACGATACACATGCCAGCAGAGAATATACACAGTGCCCCATCAGCCTCAGGGCTCTGGCACACTAGGAGCTTTGCCCATTAAGTGGTAGGGAGTGTCCTGTCATGATCAAAGTGCCTACTGTCTCACAGCACTAAAAAAATGACAATATATGCACTAAGAAAGTCATTTGTTGACTGAATAGATGCAGATCACTTGTCAAAACACAGACTAACCTGGCCTGCAACTAAATTCCATTCATTTGTTTAATGTTTGGATTCTGCATACTAGTATGAGGATTGCCGGCTGGGGATTATATCAAGCTCAGGAAGAGAAATTTAGAAATTCAAAAAATCATCAAGGTTAATACTTGGCTTAAAGCACTTACCTTGTACAGATAATTTCACTACAATAATAAACATTTTTCCTGGTTTAATAAAAAACAGTTTGTCAGATGGAATACAGTGAAATATTACCTGGGCACATGTAAGTGTGAAACTTTCCAACTACCAATTAAAACACACATGTACAAACCATACACAGCAATACATATGCTGCATGAATTCCATCATCAGCCAATGAAAATCATCCTTACAGAACTCTTCAATAACTTACTATTTCCTTTTACTTACAGTAGCCATAGACTGAAGTCATCTGTCAGCCTTCAAGAGAATTCTTCTTTCAAACAATAATTTAGTAGTTGAGAGGTTAAAAAAGAGCATTAACTGAACAAATGAAAAACCGAATCCTCAAGATGTATTTCTAAGAGCACGCTGCACCGCTCTGGAACTGGATACTCAAGGAAGGGCTGCTAAAGTTCTTAAGTAAATAAAGCTCAAGGTTCAGCAGCCGGCTTGTGTGACGTGTCTGAACTTTATTATTGTTCTGAAAAATTGATAATATACAGTCTGATTGCTGTGTAAGTAAGAGCTCAGTGCTCAATGAGCCCCGATAGACATGTTTAATGCACATCATGATAGATTGCATGCACTTACACACGGAACATTTTCACATACTATCATTTTTTAAACTTATTGAAAAATAACGTATTTTATTATTTGTCAGGCACATCCTTTACTTGGCTTTTACCAACATCCTGCATTTCATTTCAGCTAGGACACAAGTGAACTGCAACAAATGCACACATTTTGTAAATATCACACACAATGCTGAATAGAATTGTAAAATATGTGTATATAAAGACAATGGGATCTAAATGATCATTAATCTGCCCTTTCTGCCTTCCACATCAACCAGTGGGATCAGGGACTGATCTGGAGAATTTAGGCCTGAGCAATTAGGAGAAGGGATATCTAGATGGAGAAGTCTCCCATCTATGGGAGTCTTTTTTTCTATGAATGGAGCTTCTCTAACACTGTAGCGTAGGGCAATGTTTATGCTATTGCAAAGCTAAAAATGCCTTAACCGCAATTTGCTTCTCATTGACTTCAGTGCATTTTGGTGAAATTTTGTTACACAAAGGGTAACACCCTGATTTTGCTCAATATTATTTATGGTGGCCAAAAAAAATATTTTTGTATAAATTCAAACTGTAGACACTTTATGGACATACTCATGCCACTTGCACGACTTTTTGTTGAAATCACTCCTGTTATGCTCAAGTCTACAGATATATTCTCAGGATAATAGTCTTTAAAGACTCTTAAAGACTTTGGGTGATTTAGGAACATAGATGCTAAATTGTCAAGTTACCTATAGCAACCAATAATATCATTGCTTTCATTTTCTAACTTGCAGTAAATTGTTCAAAGCTAATTGCTAACCAATGTCAGTAAGTGAATTTTGTATTCATTATTTGGAACTGTCAGTTTCCCACCATTTATATTTAAATGCACTGTTTCTGACTGCACTGCAAATAAAGAATAGACAATGTCCTATTATTCCCTGTCAGTTGGGTAGTTTAGTCCAAGGTACACCATTACAACTATGCAAGTTTATCTTTAAATTCAATTATATAAGAACCATGCTGTAATGATGTAAGGTAAGCAGGAAGCAGGTAAGCAGGAAACATATACTGTACATACAATCCATTGTATGGCACATAATACACACTACAGAAACTGAAAACAATGCAGCATTCATCACTTTCAAGCTTCTGAGCTGTAACCCTCATAAATAACCCACACAGTGAAACAACCTACATCCAAAATCCTGCTCTAGTTTTTGTTTTATGACTCATTAAGGCAAATAATATCTTTCCCTTGCTGCAAATCCTGATTTTAGTGTGTGTGTGTGTGTGGGGGGAGTAGTGGTTTTTAGATGTAGGTGGTAGGGACACTGATTTTGCTGCCTACATTATTATTCTAAACTACAGTTCCCCGCATTCTGCATCAATGAACTGTTAGACACTCGCTTGATTTATTCAGCTATGCCTATAATCCTTTTTATACCTCATTTGTCTATGGGAAACTGTAACTTTTTAAGGAAAAATTGAATGGGGTGCTCTTGTATGTACTGTGCTCTGGGCCTAGCCGGGCGGCACCCTAGGCAACTTGTCTGGCTACCTCACCAACTGCACAACTGACTGCTCCCCCCTCCCAGGGTGCTTACCCATCCTCACTATCACTCACTAGGACCTTTCCCTAAGAGAAAGGTCCTTATATATGACCAAAATGTTGATTTTTGTATATTAAAGAACCTTTTTTTTGTGCTTTGAGTGCTGAGTCTTCTGTTTCCTATATATATATATATATATATATATCCCTGAACTGCTCCTATTGTCACTTCACATACCCATGATAAATGCATTAATATGGCACACCATAGAGTTAACACAGGACATTGGTATTTAAAGAGGTGGTTCACCTTCAGGTTAACTTTTAGTATGTTATAGAATGGCCTGTTCAGTTGGTCTTCATTTTTTATTATTTGTTGTTTTTTTTTTTTAATTATTTACCTTCCTCTTCTGACAGCTTTAACAAAAAAGGTATTTCTCTGCAAGGCTACAATTTTATTGTTTTTTTTTAGTTATTTACTTGTTTAGTTTTTATTACTTATCTCTCTGTTTAGACCATCCTCTTCCTGTCTCTCTTTCAAGCCTCTGCAAGAGCAAGAGCAATTGCAAATTATCTCAGAATAGCAGAATAGCACTTTAATAGTACATTATAATAAAAGTTAATTTAAAAGTGAACTACTCCTTTAACATTGGGACAGCTAAAGAAATCACAAATTCAGTAGATTTAGTAGATATTGCCACATAAGTAAAATAAATATGGGGAGAAATAGGGCTGATACTGCACATAGATTAGTACAGTCAGACCCTTGCCGTCAGGCTAAAAAGTATACATTGTATATATCCCCCAAAGGGAACTAGTGAAAAAATAACACATTGCCATAAGCACCTTTTTGGTACCTTTGGTTTTGTAGAAATAAACAGAAAGATGAAAGCAGTTAACCTGTGAGATCCAGGCGGTACAAACAATTTACAAGCTGTGTTCTTTGGAAAGTAAAATACACTTAATGACAAAAGAAAGAAAACAAATATGGGTGTGTGTCAGGAGGCAGTCAAGGATATAACCTATTAACTCCCTGGGATACTGTGCACTTTATATAACAAATGCAGAAAGCTCCAGGTACACTGCCAGTCCCATATTTTTAAAAAGCCATAATTTCAACATTGGCTTAGATGCCAGAGAGATGCAATATTTCAGGGCACTTTGAGCCTTTGCTCAAGCTTTATAAAATGAATGAATATTAACTTGTGAAACTGAGATAGCACTTTGCGCTGCTGTCAAGTAGAAAAATTAAGATGCTGATGGAAAAGGTTCCAGTGAGTAATAAATATACTCAAAATACACATGCTTCTATATCATCATCTTTCCTGGTATCGAAGTGTAAAGGGGTTAATGCTGAATCTGCCTCACTAGCAATAATGATGGCATAAAGGAAAGGGAAGTGTAGAAGGACCAAGCGTACAAACATGTTGGGTAGGGGCACACCAGTTGAACTGTTATTTTACTGCACACCAGCAGAGAAACCAGCCTGGTTATGGTTAGAAGGGCTAAAAGGAGCCAAAGAGCTATTCACATTGCAAGACATGCACGGCAAAGCCTTCTTAAAACAGAAGGTATTCACAGGCCTCATGCTCACACATAGCTCTAACCTAAAACCAAAAATGTGGGGCTTTAACTTTCTGGTTTAACAGCACAGATACAGCCTCATAAATCAGAGCCATAAATCATGGCACAATCATGGCAGACTTTTAGGGGCAGATTTATCAAAATGTGAGTTTAGAGCTTGATACATAGAAACTCACTGACGTTCTTTTAATTCCTATGGAGTAAACGCCACGTAAAAAAATGGCATACATTTTTTTACACATTTTTCCTTCTGTCGGAACTTACATAAAATAACGGTGTAAATTCTGTATTCTGATGATGAAAATCGGCAGTTACTTTACATGGCCGTTTTTTGGCAAATTTAATTTTACACAGCATGATAATAAGGCCCCTTACTGTACATGCATTAATGTTTATAGATACTACTGCAAACAAATGGCAAAAAAGCCACCCCTGTCAGAAGCACCCTTGTCTCTAATACCCACTACTGTGTACATATAGACAACAACAAGAGATCCTCTGTACTCACCCATTATCAATATATATGGAACATTAAGACATTCTGTGCATTAACCTACCAAGAAATGCCCTTCCCTTTAGGCTAAGGACCCACTGAGAGGTTCAGTCTCTGCTATTGCGGGTAACTAATCGCTCCGAAATGGCTTTCCACCAACAACAATAGGAGTCACTGGTGGAAAGCCCTTTGCATTGCTTCGGTAATCTGAAATTCCTCCTGCAGGCAACTTTGCGTGACTTCAGAAAACGAGACGGGATTGTTTGTCCATATAATGCAATATACTTCAAGCTGGGCAACTAAGTCAAAGTCATCCCCTCTGGCCAGTCCTACACACTTGTTTATCTGGTTCATTGAGAATTCAACTGCTTCAATATACATTTAACAAAGTGACTGAGTTTTACTTTAGTGATGTGCGGGCTGGCCCAATACCTGAGATCCCCGTGCGTTGAGCAGGTTTGCTCCAACCACGGACCCGCACATCA
The DNA here is from genome assembly GCF_000004195.4 of Xenopus tropicalis. Lineage (NCBI taxonomy): Eukaryota > Metazoa > Chordata > Amphibia > Anura > Pipidae > Xenopus > Xenopus tropicalis. The sequence goes on from NC_030677.2 coordinate 51,502,412, forward strand.
CTATTTTACTTGTAACTACTGTATATAATACATACATTTATGCAGTGGATATAAGACCCTCCCCTCATTGTGGGACCCTGCAATATAAAGTGCTAGAACCAAGGTAAAATGGTATTGCAGAATAAGTAAACATTTCTTGAGCCATTCAGATATATTTTGCCAGTTGGTACTAAACTACAAAAATTGGCATGGGGCTGCTGAGATTTGTAGCAGCAAATAGAAGGCCAAAAGGGCTTGTTTTACTCTGCAGATGACAGGGGAAAGCAGCTTTACAACATGTTGAGCATCACAGTTGCTGTCATGTAGCACTCATTAATAATGAAGTCTTGTTTGTGCTTGTCATGCTGCAGTGTGCTGCTACTAACAGCAAATACATCCCTGATACCAACTTGCTGCAGAACAAAATTTAGGAACAAGTCTATTTTTGGAACATTTGCTGTTAGACACTACAGACAGTTTTTTTAAAATACAGTATTTGCCAACCTATTCTGCCGCTCTCCATCTGCAGGTTAAAGTGCTAATCAACAAAATAGAGGCTCAGAGTTCAGCTCCCAGTGCATTATTCCACTTGGTGGTTGTTTTTGGTACTACATTTGGGTAAGAGACTATTTAAAAGGACATATAACACTGGAGATTATTATTCTGTGTTAAACTCTTTATTGATAACCAATCCATTTATTATTATTTTTTTATTGCAGTGTGTTATTACCTCCTTCATAGTCACCCATTTGCCAATGGACAGTCCTCTTACAGTCACCTAGTTCCACTGTGCAGCCATTAATAATAATATTAATAGCCACCCTTTTTTCAAATCATTTTGTTTTTACTTAGAGACCTAAGCATTAATAATAGTAACGTAATGCATTTTGAATACTTTTACACTACTTTTGCACAGGAGCCCTATAGTAGTTATGCTTACCCATGATGAAATTAGTAAAGTGTTTAAGAGAGTTGTCAACTAAACAAGCCACACAGTACACATTATGCCATCTACTGGCGAAATATTGGTATTGCGATGAAAAGTACCAGATCAATGTCACTTTGATAATGTAACACTGCACTACATACAGGGGCACCCTAGAAACAACCAAACCAGATGTCTGGACATTTCATAGAAAGCCTGAGATTATATAAATAAAATACTACGTGTATCAATGTATTAAAGGGTATTTAACGCCCCCCCCCCCAAAAAAAATGAATGATGCAAATTTATTCAGTGTGGTCCTCTAAGCAGTTTACATTCATTTTTTTGGTCTCTAACATATTAGCAGCTTTATACTACTAGGCAGGCTTCAAATCAGCAGCTCTTTTTGAAGGGTGTCAGTGACCCTAACTGTCTATACACTGTCTATACATTGCATTTAACCCTAGGGTTGCTGAGAAAAATGCAAATATCTCAAAAACTGTGAAAAATAGAAAAGATGAAAATTGTGCTCAGAGAAGCACCCTGAGTAAATTTACATACATTATGTTTTGGGTTTATATTCATACTGACATAAAGAACATAGACAATGCCTATTATATTCCACTATAGCTATATAATATGTGGTATGTTATTGCTAAATGGCCTACAGCATTTTCCAAGCTGTATAAATTATATTGAGGCAGTACCACATAGTTCTAAGCAAAATCTATATCCAATATATATATATATATATATATATATATATATATATATATATATATACAAGGTATAAATACAGTTTTCTATATATATATATATATATATATATAGAAACAGCCTTAAACCTTCAATAAACACACAATGCTAGACCTTACCTATGCAGATGGCTGTTGCATGTTGTATAATAAATAGACGGTGCTGTTGGAGGAAGGGTTAACCACACTGTATTCCACTACAAACACAGATCTTTGAAATTACTTGGGCACCAGTGGTTCTTTAAAACAGATGAACTTCTTTATTGGACAAATGGTACACATAGTAAGGGTGAAGACACACGCGGCAATTAGTGGCCGCAACTTTTTAAAAAGCTGCGGTGACTAATGTGCACAGAGGAAAACCGCATGCAATTAGTTGCAGAGACTTACATATTGCCCTATGCGATTAGTCACGCGGCTTTTTTAAAAATCGCGGCAACTAATCGTCCCACGTTTCTTTGACCTAAATCTTGGAAAAGTTATGACTTTTTTTTCGGGACTTACGGGGAAACAAAAAAAATCCGAACTTCAGTAAATGTCCCCCATGGTGTAGTCATCCACTCCTGATGAACCTACAATGTACAGCTACACATAAAGTAGCATATGGGGTGAAGGCCCTAAAGTCAAATCAGTCTGAATGACAATATGATAAAAAATATAAACATTAAAGATATTCTGTCGTGATTTTTATGGTGCACATTTTATTTCTAAATGACACTGTTTACATAGGAAATAATTCCCTACTCCCATGTAACTGGAGGAGTCCCAAGCCAGACTTGGATTTCGTACTATTGAGTGCTATTATGATATCTACTGGGAGCTGCTATCTTGCTCCCTTCCCATTGTTCTGCTGATCGAATGCTGGAGGAGGAAAGGTAGGGGGCTAATATCACATTTGCAGCTCAGCAGTAAATTGTGAAGTTTAGCAGAGCACAGGTCACATGGCTGTGCCCAGTGTTGGACTAGTCCACTAGGATACCAGGAAAACTCAAGGTGGGCCCTCCTGCTCCTGACCATTTGGCCTGTTTCATGGTCATTCCCTATTTCTAAATGGGAAGAAAGAGGAGAAATAGATGGAAGAATAGATTCTAACATGAAAATAAAAGAAACTAGGAGAATAAAGAGGTTTGGTGAGCAAAGGAGGAAAGATAATTTGGAAAGCGGGCCTAGGGTCTAAGGTTTTCTGGTGGGCCCCTGGGTTCCCAGTCCAACGCTGGTTGTGGCACCCTGGGAAATGAAGAATATGGCTAGCCCCATGCAACATTTTAAAATTAAATATAAAAAAATCTGTTTGTGTTTTTGAAAAATGGATTTTATTGCAGGATTCTGCTGGAGACCCTATTTTAACTGATGTGTTTTGAAAAAAAAACTTGTATTCCCATGACAGTATTCCTTTAAAGTATTTTCATTTATTCATTGAAGCTAAACTACACTTATTCTAGCCTACTGCAAAGAACAAAATGTCCCCTAAAAATACCTGCTAGAGTGTTAAACCACTGCTACCTCCAATAAAAGAAAAATCAAAGTAATCTCAGAGAAACAGACAGCTTTCCCATGAGGAAAATAATACCCACAGACAGAGACAGCTACAATGTGGTGGTTAGGCAAAATCACTTTTTTTTAATTGTTTGCTCCTGTGGGTTTTACAGAAATGAGTGAGTGTGTGATTTGATTTGGCTTAATGAAATGGCTGAAGAGCTGTGCAAATACCAGGGCTTTAATTGTTTTACATTGGTTAGGGATCAGATGGTAAACATTGTTATGACAAAGTGCATTACAATACATGATATCCCTAAAGTCATGCTGCTTTTACTTAAATGGGAAATCATGTGCCTTGTCATTATCGGCACGCTGCCGCTAACTGCCTTGATTTACAGCGCTTTAGAGTGTAATTTATTGCTCTCCAGCCTAAGGCATCACCACTTAAGAGCTGACTGCACAAACTGCCAACATGTTCAGCAATTGTTCCCAGAATTACAAGTGATAATGTTGTAACCCTCACATCACCGGCTATTCGTGGAAAGGGAAGCCGCCCTGACAACATGCATTCAAATAATAATTTACAACAAAAAATCAGTTCTATTTTGGTGCTCCTCTGTGTCTGTGCAAGTTAATATGCAAGTCATTTGCTTACATATAATAAAGTTGAAAAGCAAGGCTGACTGAGTGGGATACAAAATGATCTTATTGATTCTTATCAGTAATTAGCTTTTTTCAACCAGCTGCTAATTGAACAATGAAACCATTCTCATTGGTTGCCATGGGTTACTGCCCAGGTGCAAATTTGATGAGTGTTTATAAATGTTTTTACACATGTTAGGGGTAGGTAGCCTACTTTTAGTTTATGGCCTTGAAAAATCACTGATGCCGGTTGTTTCAAAATTCTCTGTGCTCACCACTCCTCGTCCTTCCTTCCTGCACAATTGTGGACAAGTTGCCTCTAAGGGCTGTGGCACACGGAGAGATTAGCTGCCGTACAACAAATCTCCCTTGTTGTGGGTGGTAAATCACCGGTGGGATGGTATACACGGCATGCCGATTTGCCGAAATGCCTTGAGAGGCAACTTCAGCGATCGCAGTGCAACGTATGCCATCCCACCTCCGATTTACATTCTAGCCGGTGGGATGGCATTTCGGTGAGATTAGTCGCCCGCGACAAGGGAGATTTTGTCTGCCATGGTCCTTACTTGACCCAATCCTGGTCACCATAGAATGTATACAAAGCAGTAGTTTATGCTTTCAACTTGGTCTGCTCTGTCCACATTTCATGATGATGTCTGTGACAAAACATAAACAAACTAGTGATCCCTAAAAATCAGCACTTGGTTTCTTAATTTACATTCCATGCTAATCAGGAGATTTTTGTATATTATGCTACCTTGGCAGGGCGCACCTCTCTGCAGAACCAATAGCACCAATATTGTTTGTGTGACACACTTATAGGCACAAATTGCACTCTTTTGCTCTTTGCACCACAAGGCAAATGGGACCCAGTGCTCTTGCTAGATTATAAATGGCACCTCATAGCTGGCAGCTAACAAGTCTCCAATTTCATGGCACATGGTGATGAATATTAAACTAATACTTTATTCTCCTTGTGGCTACATCCCAGTTCCCCAGTACCTTTCACAAATAAGCAAAGGGATTGTGAGAAGGGTGTAATTAATTTCTACAAGGATGTGCCAAGAAAGGGTTACAATAGCAAAGACATTGAAAGTGGTTTGAAAATGGTTTATCTTGTTAATAACAGTAAAACTTTCTAGAACTTATTTCATACATGGTTCTAGAAGGGAGTAAATAAGACAATTCTGCACACAATGGAATTTGCATCTATGTGACATGATTGAACAGTAAAGTCTCATTGCATTGGCCAGTGTATCCCTTATTCAATAATTTGCAATTATGTTTTCACTTTTTCCTATACAGTTTTAATGATGCTTTTCTGCTTATCTACATTCTTTAGGTATTAGGATCATGTTTGAACTATAAATACAATTTCAACTAGTTTGGTTTTCCAAGTCTCTAATTATAACAATAAGGTCTGAAATACATCAAACTTCCCAACATATCACTGCTTAAAAAGCAATTAGGATTAGCCAATTTATAATTCAGTAACATTGCTAGCTGTCATTTTCCTGGTAGCGTTGCCATTTTCATCTTGCTGCAAGCTGGTAATTGGAACTGTTCACTTCTAATGACTGTGTCTGCTGCCAAGGCTGCTTTACAAAAACACGCGCTACCATCAAAGGTTACAAGATTTGGACGCTGCTGTACTCCGCGCCATAACAGCTTTGCTCCAAATGAATTCATACAGCCTTATTATTAATTCTAATTACAGAGTACTTCAATTCTTATGTTATACATTTTAAAGAAAGGATATCATTATCTTTTCATTTCTGCTTAAAATCATTTGGGCCTCATACATATTAACATTGCAGTTGATCAAACTTGGTGTATGGTATAGGCTACACTTTATCAACAGACTGATGGGAACAGGTAGGACATTCTTTTGCATATAATGGAAATCTCTAATATAGGTATGGGATCTGTTACCTAGAAACCCGTTATCCAAATTAAGGGAAGGCCATCTCCCATAGACTCCACTTTAATCAAATAATTCAGATTTTTCAGTTTTTTTCTCTGTAACTCGTAATATGGGATCCCAGGGTATCAGGGCAAAGGAGAAAAATATAATCACCTAAAGTAACAGAGAAGTAAGAGAAGCTTCTTTCTTACTTCTATAAAACTCTGTACTTTACATTTACTGGATCAACATGAATTATTGTCTTAAAAGCACTGGGGGCCCTGTGCATTGCTAAAACATGAAGCCGGTGCTGTTGTTTCATATGACCTTAGTTTGGTCAATAAAATGATGGTAGAATAGCTTTTAGCGAGCAAGCAGTTCAGGAGAGTTCTGGAAATGGCTCGCTCACTTTCAGACAAAGAAACAGGATAACTATTTTTGACATATTTGTCAGATTCTAGGTTAAGTGGAAAGAATCACTTCTGTTACTGGGTGAAAAGAAAATGGTAGAAAACAAGATGTTTCTATAAATATTATATTAGCAGATGATATATATAACTACAACATTATATATACAACATTTGATGTATATACTGTAGCAAGACTAGAATTTTATGCTATAACAGGTACAAAAGTCATAGGAAAAGGCTTTGGTTGATCCTTACAGCCCACACTTGGGAGCAAATCCCAGGTTATTCCCCTACCACACAGACAATGGGTTACACAGAACACAATTCTATGAGTTTGTGAGGATTTAAAGGGGAAGGAAAGGCTAAGTCACTTGGGGGTGCCAAAATGTTAGGCACCCCCAAGTGACTTGAATCGCTTACCTCGTACCCCGGGCTGGTGCCCCTGTTAGGAGAAAACCGCACCAGCCCGGGGCACCTGGGGCGATGCGCTTTCTCCTTCCGCCTTCGCTGCAACTCCGAGTCCAGCGCATGCGCAGTAGAGTGAAAAAGCCGACTTTTTGGCTTCTTACTCTACTGCGCATGCGTGCGGCGAAGAAGGAAGGAGGAAGCGATGCAGCTACCCCGGGCTGGTGCTGTTCTCTCTGAACAGGGGCACCAGCCCGGGGTAAAAGGTAATGCCTAACATTTTGGCACCCCCAAGTGACTTAGCTTTTCCTTCTCCTTTAAACTAGGACAGTAGATTGTCACAGTTGGGGTTGTTGTTTGAGAACATTATAGACAGATAATGGTGGGATCTTTTTTGAACATAGAAAAGATCAACAAACTAGAGGCCATTGCTATTAGGCTTTAGGAACTGAACTCTCATTTGAAACACTGAAAATGGTGGAAATGGTGAGTGAGGATATGGAATGCCTTGCTGAATGATGTTCAGATGGCAGGTTCACTTTAAGCAAGAGTCCCCAACCTTTTTTACTCCTGAGCCACATTCAAGCATAAAAGAGTTGGAGAGCAACACAAACTTGCAAAAGGTTCCTATAGGTTCCTATAGGTAGCTTCTATATGAACTTATACCATACAGAAGGCTTTGTTTGGTACTACTCATGGTTTTGATGCAAATAAAGATTGCATTTTAGCCAGGAATTTAAAAATAAGCACCTGCTTTGAGGCCACTGGGAGCAACATCCAAGGTTGGTGAGCAACATGTTGCTTCTGAGCCACTGGTTGGGGATCACTGACTTTAAGGGTAGCTTGGCTTATCCTAGGCTGCAGTGATCTCAAGCTCGACAGTTAGTTAAGAATTATTTTGTATATATATATATTTTTTTGTGTGGGGTTTACCTTGACATGGTTTAGTGGCTTGACAAATTTATGATTGTAACTAAAACCTCTGTATGCACTTGTATTGTTACAAAATTACTAATCAAGGGACCAGGGTATGTGCATTGATTCATCTCCTTTTTCATAAGTTTATATATATTTTTTCTTATGCAAGTGTATCAATAATACCTGTATATATATGTACATTTGGAGGGGTGGAACTTGATGCATTATTATTTTTTTTTTCATCCCAAAATATATGTAACTGTGTAACAGCAGTACAGCAAAGCCCACTTTAGTAAATGGAGGATTGCATTTGCATGATATCTAATAACCCAAGGATTAGATGAGCTTTTGAACTATCATCCTCAATATTAATAACAGAGTTGAGTGATTCAGCTGATCAGCAGTGATATAGAGACTAGACAAAAACACCAGGTATGTACACTACTGAATAATGCTCTACACAAAATGTTTGTATGTAGTCAGCCTGTGGTTCCTTCAGCTCTTACTATTAAAATTAAATATATACCCCACACTTTAACCATAATGCCATGGGCCAAACAGCAACTGTGGATGGAAACAATTCACTTACTTTAAGATGTATAAAATCTCACATTACTAGTGAGCATTCCTTTCAAGCCTTTTTGTACATACAATCTTTTACTTGTCCAGAAGCTTAGACACATGGTCAACACAAATATAATTGGATACATCTATTATTTCCTTTTATAATTATTTTATAGTTCTATGTTTGACAAATGTTGAAAGTGAATTCAAAGCGTTCATTACGCTTTCAGTAGGACAAACAGCCCTTCCTGACATAACTGCTTCGTAGGAAGGTTTTTTATATGCTTTTTGTTTCTATCAGCCCCATGTCTACCAAATAAAATATTGTCTTACAACCTATCTTTATGAAATGTTAAGTGTTTTTCTTGAAGCCAGTTTCTGAACCTTTTTAAAAGACATGGTTTAATGATGCTTACATTTACAGCCCTATGGAGATGGAATAAAAACATTGTATTTCTACTACTAATGCTTCTCCCTGTGCAGCCCTATACACTCCTGGCATGATAACAACTTCACAGGTAATTATGCTTATTTTTAGAGAGGTTCCATCAACTGCTTTCCATGTGTAGTGTCAGCGGGTCATGCCTGCAGCTGCGCAGTATATTCCATGCACCCAGACAATGCAGTTTAAGAAATATACAGGCTAAATTTAGCAGTGATTAAATTTAGCAGTTGATCCATGCCTTATAGATCTTGAAATTGTATGTGTTGACAGTGGCGCAGAGAGATAAGATTAATTGCCTGAGGTTAGAGCTAGATAAGGTTGAAATCAAATGAGATTTCCTGACTTTGGAATGAGATGTCTCAGTCCAGTGAAATCGAATTCTAAGTCCTTCCTTATATATTATTCTACTGCCAATCTATCCAAGGGTGAGATGGGCTATTTCCCAAATAAATTTGTATTTCATAGATTCTGTACATGAATAAACCCATGTCATTCATCATAATTAACATTTTAGCAGTAACATGATTTTAGTAGAACTGTTTTTTTTCTGGGGGGTACTAAATGGGATAGTACACCCCTTACTTAACTTTTCAGTTTTCTTTATTTGCCTTTTCCCTTCTGCCTTTTTAGCTTATTGATTAAATTATCTGATCTATAGGGGTGACTGACCTGGCAGCTTTAAAAAAAATAATTGTTATCATTACTTTTTATTATTTATCTTTCTATTTAGGCCTTCTTGTATACATATTCTACTGAAATAACTGACTGGTTGCTTGGTTAAACTGGATCCTAGCAACCAGATAGCTGCCAACAAAAAGCTAAATAAAACGTTAAAAAAATGAAGACCAATTACAAATGACTACATCATGCTAGAAATTAATTTAAAAGAGAACTACTCTTTAAAAATTCTGTACAGTGGGGGTAAAGAATTGGCAAGTTAGGTACCACTTGTGTGTCTGAGCATCTTGTTGAGTATCTGACTTCATGAATATCAGCTGATCCTCTGTTTTGATGGTTCACCTTTCCTCAGCACCTCACTCCTTAGTTACACGGGACATTTGAGATCTTCAGGGGACATTTGTGTCCTCAGTTTGGGAGTCAAAGGGTGTTACAAATTAATTCTTTGCCTTAAAGTCAGACAGAGCAGTATTTAAGTCAGCAGAAATGACAACATTCATCTGTTGCCTGCTCTAAATGCAGTTAGAATGTGATCATCATCCCATCATTGTCTGTCACTGATGATTCTCCTCTGTAACACTATTGCCCTTCAGTTGCCTAGTGTGGAACTATCACTAATGTAGCACACCCGTGAGTGTTAAGCGTGTGTGTATATTTGAGCTGTATACAGATCGAGTAGACACCTGGACACTCCGTGAGTCTTGTGCCTCAAGCAAGCTCCAGCTGAGCCGTAGGGAAGGACCACCAGTGAGATGTCCACATGGAGCTTTTGCAAACACAAACTTCTTTTATTGAAACTTTAAATAAATCAATTAGCAGTGTTATAAGTGGGTATAAACATTTCTCACCAGTTTCCAACTTAGAAGTCTCTTTCATACATGGGGGATCTTCCTTCTCCGGGTCCTATCTATACTCTGATCTTAAACACTGTGTTTCCTGAAAGCTAGCAACTAAGCAGTGCCGCAGGGTACTAATCCCTCTAATCTCCTCATTGGGACCTTGGACTGCTCATCTAAATATCCCTATCTCGCTAACTGTGACGGCTATACTAAACTAAATCCTGTAGACCCGTGCTGTCCAACTGGTGGCCTACGACCCCCCTCTGTGTGACCCCCCACCTGTCTGGCTGCTTTGATGGCTTACCTTTGTGTAAGCTTTAAATTATATCAGTACTGTGATTAACTGCCCCCCTGCATTGCTCACACCTCAGATTCAGGCTGTAAACCCCTGTATTGTTTAAATATGTAATCCCCTGTGTTGTTCACACCTTTTAATCCCTGCATTGTTCACCATCTGCATTGTTCATACCTCAGGCTCAGCCTGTAATCACCCACATTGTTCACCTGTTCACACCTCTGACTGTAGACTGTAGGAGCAGTAGAAACCCACAAATAAACCCTGCACACTACAAAAAGAACATATACTGAGGTGGTACTGCAATTAAAAAGTTTTTTAATATATAGTTATTGTGCAGACCGTAGGATCAGTGCCAACATTTTGTCACTGTATGCTGCCTGTGTGTGCCATACACACAGGCAGCATAGAGCAGACAGAGTATGGCACACACAGGCAGGGTAGGGTAGACAGAGTATGGCGTACACAGGCAGCAAAGGGCAGGCAAAGTATGGCACACACAGGCAGGGTAGGGCAGGCAGAGTATGGCACACAGGCAGCATAGGGCAGGCAGAGTATGGCACACACAGGCAGCATAGGGCAGGCAGAGTATGGCACACAGGCAGGGTAGGGTAGACAGAGTATGGCGTACACAGGCAGCAAAGGGCAGGCAAAGTATGGCACACACAGGCAGGGTAGGGCAGGCAGAGTATGGCACACAGGCAGCATAGGGCAGGCAGAGTATGGCACACACAGGCAGCATAGGGCAGGCAGAGTATGGCACACACAGGCAGGGTAGGGAAAGCAGAGTATAGCACACACAGGCAGCATAGGGCAGGCAGAGTATGGCACACATAGACAGCATAGGGCAGACAGAGTATGGCACACACAGGCATGGTAGGGCAGACAGAGTATGGCACACACAGGCAGGGTAGGGTAGGGTAGACAGAGTATGGCGTACACAGGCAGCATAGGGCAGGCAGAGTATGGCACACACAGGCAGCATAGGGCAGGCAGAGTATGGCACACACAGGCAGGGTAGGGAAAGCAGAGTATAGCACACACAGGCAGCATAGGGCAGGCAGAGTATGGCACACACAGGCAGGGTAGGGCAGGCAGAGTATGGCACACACAGGCAGCATAGGGCAGGCAGAGTATGGCACACACAGGCAGGGTAGGGAAAGCAGAGTATAGCACACACAGGCAGCATAGGGCAGGTAGAGTATGGCACACACAGGCAGGATAGGGCAGGCAGAGTATGGCGTACACAGGCAGCAAAGGGCAGGCAGAGTATGGCACACACAGGCAGGGTAGGGCAGCAAAGTATGGCAGACACAGGCAGCATAGATCAGGCAGAGTATGGCACACACAGGCAGCATAGAGCAGGCAGAGTATGGCACACACAGGCAGGGTAGGGAAGGAGGAGTATGGCAGGTTTATGCTGTATTACCACCATTAATATGGGTATGTGATAACACAAGTGTGTTTTCAAGTGGGTGTAGTTTAAAAAGGGGGAGTGGTCAAAACTGGCTTCCATTATCGGCCTTCCACCGTGTAGGCCCTCGGTACCACAGAAGTTGGACAGCACTGCTGTAGACACCTCTCAGTAATGTGAAGACCCTGAGCACGTGAGCTCTCCCCTTTTATATGCAAACACATTGCCACCTAGTGGGCATTTCTAAGACTTGCTGCATATTGGACAAAGAGGGGCTGTGTATAGATGCCTGTGCTGCAAAGAAGCGCAGCATACACAAGATACATTAATTCTGCTCTTCCCTGCACTCTTGCATGTGTATTGCCCAAAAGCCCCAGGTGTACTGCTCCTTATCTGCCCCTAGTAATGATGTTTACAAAGTTGGAATAGAACCCTGCATTATTTAATATGAACAAATTATTTTCACTTGCGATATGACACATTTCTCCACACTGTAAAACATTTACAAAATAAGATAAATAATTCAGTGAACAGAAATGGACAGAAACAAATAGTTTGAGGATTCACAGATTTTGTTCTATAATTCCCAAGAAAGGTCAGACAGTGCAACTCAGCAAAGCACAATAGCAGTCCCAGCCTCCATCACATGTATTAAACAAAGCAGGGCTTGCCTGCCTTTTATTCCCTGAGTCCATGTGCTTTTATTCCCCTACAGACATTTGGTAAAGCCACCCAGGTTATCTTATGATTTAGCAACAGCTGCTGTTAATAAAACATGTGCAGAAGTGAGGATACTCCCTTTGCTTTACACGGAACTTTAGGATAAGCTCACTTCAAAAGAAACAAAGGGCAGTATGTAATACAAGATATATAGAGAAGTCGCTCGCTCGCTCTCTCTACTTTGCTCTAAAAAGTGCAATTTCGGAGTAGAATATCTTAAAATATGCAAACAGAGAAAAAAAAACCATAGAGTAACAATGAAGCTCAGACTAAATGAATAAAAGTAAAGGGCCTGGCTGTGTTAAGGGTGGGCAGAAGAAGAAAGCGTTTAGTTAGGGTGGAGTTTTAGCCTGGTAAATACAAAAGTGTGGCAGGGGGCAAAGGAAATAAATGGTCAGAAAGAGGGGATAATACTGTTCTGGTGGAGAGCCAAAGGCAAACCTGGTCCTCTTTTTAACAGGATCAGTGGGTGGGGGTACATTTAAAGACATCAAGTTTATTTGTCATAGCAGGGGGGAGTGCTTGTCATGGGTATGGGGACTATGGCTCAGTTTTAAGTACAAATATGCCAGATAAGGGACTTGTTCCAAACACTCCTTCTTCAGCACTTCTGTATAGCTGTGCCAAGTGCCATCACATCCGGCATTCTCCTTCTGCAGAATCATGCACAATCATGCACCGACTGAAACTAGCGAACCATGGAGCTACCTCTTCCTAGAACGTGGTGGTAATGCCAAGGTTCCAACAGCGGGTTGTGTCAAAAGGCACAGCAGATTTGCACCAAAAGAATCCCAATTTAACATCTTTTTAATGCCAAGTGCTGGAAGTGACACAATCCCAACTCCCAAATTGTTAGTCACAGCTTCCATTCTCTTTGTGCCCAATGCCCAGTGTTCCATGTTTCAAATTCACATGAGCTCAAATGAGAGATTGCCTGAATACGGCACATCCCTGGGCAGGTAGCTCTATACATGAAACTATTTTGCACCAGGTCCAATGTTTTGGACAGAAACAAATAATCCAAAGGATGTGAGAGTGAGGCATGGAAGCACTTCGGTCTGTTTATCAAGTAGTACAGGTATGCGATCCCTTATCCAGAAACCCGTTATCCAGAAAGCTCCGAATTACGGAAAGCCTGTCTCCCATAGACTCCATTTTAATCAAATAATTCAGAATTTTAAAACTTGATTTTCTTTTTCTCTGTAGTAATAAAACAGCACCTTGTAATTGTTCCCAACTAAGATATAATTAATCCTTATTGGAGGCAAACCAATCCTATTGGGTTTAATTAATGTTTTATTGATTTTTTAGTAGACTTAAGGTATGAAGATCCAAATTACGGAAAGACCCCTTATCTGGAATACACTTGGTCCTAAGCATTCTGGATAATGGGTCCTATACCTGTACAAAATAGAGGTACTACAAGTCCCATAATCCATTGCTCCTCACATTTGTAGGATACTTCTTTTGGCATCCTCCTGGGGTAGGTAATAGTTATAGCTCAAGTGAATTCCATTGGACAGCAAAGCAAAGCTTGGTAACACTAGTAAGAAAAAGAGACCATTTTGGCTTTTTTGCCATAATAATAAAACAGTACCTTGTACTTAATCCCAACTAAGATATAATAAAGGGAGGCAGAAAATTCCTATTGGGTTTATTTAATGTTGAAATGATTTTTAAGTAGACTCAAAGTATGCATCCAAATTATGGAAAGACCCCTTATCTGGAAAACCCCAGGTCCTGAGCATTCTGGATAACAGGTCCCATATCTATATTAGTAAACAGACTCCTAAGAGTTTATTTAAAGTTGAAATTCATAAATCTGAAATGTATGTCACAGAGTTTAATGACAAGTTGAATGTAAGTTAAGCAAATACATAATTATTAGTCACAGTTTACAGATTACTATAAAAAGAACAGAATTAGAGATGTAACTTTTATTAAAATGACAAAAGAATTCCTATAAAAAAGGAATAATTGTTTGCACTCAGCCTTTTCCTTGCATATATGTATCCCTTTGTGCGGCTGATGCTGGAGTCTCAGCCACGGTGCTTGCTGTGTAAGTGCTGGATGCAGAGAGTGGAAGCAACTGACAGTAGCACAAGCTGAGTAAATGCATGGATCTCTGTTTTTCAGTCATATTCCTTTCTGTACCTGATCCCTTTACTGTGATTCCCTCCTTGAAGGCAGATCGTTTGACCTAAGCAGATTAAACGCATGAACGACGCAGCCGGCTATCAAGGAAGAGATTTGGGTCCAAAATAGGACACTAAGCTTTTCAGCCTTATGCCTATTTACCTAGTCAGCATGCTCAGCCGCCTCCTGGGGAATCAGCTGGGAAACAGAAGCACAAGTGGCAGCCCCTGCCAATGTGGAAGTGTCATTAGAGAGAATACTCGCTAATAATGGCCTGTGAGAACCCTGGTTTCCTTGGTTTCCATGACAGCTATTAGGTATCATAGAAATTGAATTGCTCACTGCTCCTGGGGGAGTGAAAGGGTGTACAAATGACTGAGCAGATTACTTAGAACTTAACCATCATCGCTTTGCAAGCAAAACTGGAATACTGTTGTTTTTTTTTCTCCTGAAAACTGGGAGGCATTTGCTTCTTTTTCAGGAATCTCCTGCTTTTATGGATTCGGTTTTTTCCAGTAGTCTGTACCTATATATTGTTTTGATTTTTTTAGAATTAAGCTTTGGCAATCAAGGCTATGAGCTATTACACAGGTGGGCTACAAAGGAGGGGTGAAGAATTAAGGCATCCAATCTGGTATTGGCTACCTGCAGCATCTGCGCTATGCCCCTGCAACAAATCTCTGTAGTCCCTGCACGGGAGAGCACTGGCAATGGGAGAAGTTCAGTGGGAAGAAATAAAGAGAAGAGTAAGGAAGGAGAGGTAAGAACTATTCTGTACATATAAACAGTTCTTTTGAGCTTTTGCCCACTGTTGGCTAAGAAAAAAAAGATTATCTCCTTAATTTTCACTAAGGCCTGTTTATTGTACTGCTGCTGATCTGCATATCAAACTTTTATTGCTAGTTTGGCATATCTGGGCTATTAGATTAACAGCAGCCATGTAAAGAATATTATAATGTAGGTCATCAGCTCTCAGTAATGTAAAGTCTATAAGGGTTAATGACATCTGCATTCAGTATAAAGCCATATATCGGTGCAGTTGGCATTCACAGTAAAAGTTCTGCTTAGTTAATTGGCATGTATGCATGTCTCGTTAAGTTATGACTTGCACAATGAACGAAAGAAGAAAATACATTAAAATACTTAAATATGTGGCTTTATTAATGTCCAACAATGAAAGTAACCAAAAGGGTATTTTACCACCTGTAAATTATTGGTAATTCGTTAAATGCATTCCTTTGCTTATCATAAACAAATATTTTGAATTAATAGGGCAAGCACAATCCACTATGTTTTTTGTTCTTTGCACACTGCCCTGCACGTTAAATGAATCGCCACAGGTCTGTGTGCTCTGAAATGGTGCCCAGAGGCCTGTGGGTGCCCCATGAATACAGTGTTGCCTTCGTTCAGCAAGGCTTTATTCATATGACGTTGAGTTGTTCCACCACGGGCGCTGTGTTCTGAAGCTTGCACTGGATCAATTTGGCATGAGGTGCAGTTTGGAAAACTGCCCCTGTGAAATTTGCCTTCCTGTACTTGCAACAGGGGCAGATGTAAAACGAGCCTTTATGACTTTTTCTCCACTTTTATAATAATTCTATCAGTCTAAAAACAAATAAAAGGTATTATAAAATACAGTTGCATGAGCACGCATATTAACGATAAACTCAGAAGAAAATGTACCTATTGGCTGCATAATACTTGAACTTGTAAAAAATATGATCAGCCTAAATGTTACCTACGTCCTATTCATATATATATATATAGAGAGAGAGAGAGAGAGAGACTCTCACTGGTGGCTTAGTGGTTGGTCCTAAAGCAAAGTTGCAATGTTGGACTGACAAGTTTAAATCTGATCTAGGCACTATTGGCAAGGAGTTTATTTATTCTCCTCTGTCTGCGTGAGTTTCATCCCACAGTAGATAGTTACATAGTTACATAGGTTTGAAAAAAGACCAGAGCCCATCAAGTTCAACCCTTCCAAGTAAACCCAGCACACACAACCCACACCTACCAATCTATATACTCACATACATAAACTATATATACAACCACTAATACTAACTGTAGATATTAGTATCACAATAGCCTTGGTTATTCTGATTGTTCAAGAACTCATCCAGGCCCCCATTAACAGAATCTGCCATTACCACATCTCTAGGAAGGGCATTCCACAAACTCACTGTACAAAAACATACAGGCAGGTAAGTGGGTCCTGATGAGTGTGTGAATGGATTGTAAGCTCCATGGGGCAGGGACTGATGGAACTGATGAACAATCTATGTAATTTCTCTTAGGGTTATCGATGCATAATTATGTATAAAGGGTAATAAATGTGTATATACATCCACACATATATATCATATATATTAATTTGTAACAGTAGGAAAAAATCTGTGTCTGTGTCTTGGCTTGCTGAGCCCGAGCTAGGCTTAGGGGTCAGGTATAGCAATTCCAAACCCCAGTAGAGTATACTTGTTTAGGCTTGCTTTTATGCCTATAACAGCCACCTTTGATTTTGGGCCTGGCCTTCAGCTACTTAAGTGCAATCGGGACTTACAGTGACTCCCACAGGGAGCATTTGTGGCCAGAGTAACAAGAGATAAACATGCCACGACTACCTAAAAACTCAAAGATACCAAAGGCAGTGAAACAGGAATGATGTACAGCAGAGGTATAATAGACTACATACAACATGTAGGCCACTGGTTTAAATCCAGGCAGGATCTTATATTAGGCTATTAAGGATGCCCTTCCATTCAGTCTTTTTGTGAAAAGATAAGTTGACAGCGTATAACATTTTGAACAAAGTTCTTGTGTTGGAATATTTGTCAAGCCAACCAGTCATTAATATTCTTCATAGTCATAATATGACACATGTGGGAGATACATCACCACAAAGTGAATGTTCTAGTCATGACAGCTCCTGGCATGCTGTCTATTAGACAATCAAACATTTGAAGGGTTGGTGTTGGAAAGCCATGGGTATACAGAAAATATAGAGTCACAGTGTAAACAGTTTGCACCCTTCATTTATGTTTGTTTGGCTTTGTGCACATATGAACACATACAGAATGTCCTTTCCCCTTTTCTCTGCAGGGATTGGTAAAAATAACATTAGTAGGCAAAGACTTGAAAATGTTGCAGTCACTAATCTGGTGTGCCTGTGCTGAGACTAGTAGAGTAGAAACCTCAAACTAGTAGAGAAGAAATCTGTAATAAAAGTTTACTAGAACTGCACAGCCACCCCTATAAGTGGTTGTTTGAATCCTTTTATTAATACCACTAATTCCGCTTAGGACAGGGATATATAAGCTATTAGTGGTAACTTTTAAGATATGATGGGGGAGGGTGGGGACATTTCTTGGGGACAGTTTTCTCCTGAGACTAAGGTCCTGAAACTGTGCAGATGTGAACCTTACTGTATATAGTATAGCACTTTATACTGAATCGCAAGTATGTACAAGTATAGGATCTTTTATCCAGAATGCTTGGGACCTGGGGTTTTCCAGTTAAGGCATCTTTCAATACCTTAAGTCTACTAAAAAATAATTGAAACATTTTATAAACCCAAAAGGGTTGTTTTGCCTCCAATAAGGATTAATTATATCTTAGTTGGGATCAAGTACAAGCAACTGCTTTATTATTACAGAGAAAAATTTATATGATTATAGGTATGGGACCTATAATGCAGAATGCATGGGACCAGGGGCAATTTTATTATCATAAACTTGTACCTAAAAACCCCTGCTTTTGAAAACTCTATAAACTTGCATAAAATACATTTTATTTATTTCCTGTATTTATATAGCGCCACACATTTTTCACAGTACTTTTATACATCCTTTACATTAGTCCCTACTAGCAATGAGCACATTTTTTTGCCCTGCATGGATTCACAGCGAATTTCCGCATTTCGCCATTAGTGAACTGTGTCACTTCTGTGAAAATTCTCTGCGGAAAAATTAGTCGGGCGTCAAAAGTTACGTGCGACAAAATAGTTGCGCGACAAAAGCGTTTTGCCAATTTTTCACCGCTTCACTAATTCTTCTGCAAACTGAAACAGGACAGATTCGCTCATCACTAGTCCCTGCCCCAGTGGAGCGTACAATCTCAGGTCCCTATCATATTCATGCACAGAGGGCACAATTTTTACCAGGATCTAATTAATCTGCCTGTATGTTTTTAGAGTGTAGAAGGAAAGTGGAGTACACAGTGGAAACCCACAGACACAAGGAGAACATACAAACTCCTTGCAGATAGTGCCCAAGCTGGAATCAAACTCAGGACCCCAGTGCTAATAGGAATATATGCTTACCACTGTGCCGCCCATTATTAATAATCAATCTCCTCCTTCTCAAATAAAACATAAAGTGGTCTGTGATTATCTAAATTGCCCCTAGTGTATTGAATGGCTGGAGAGCTTGAAGGTGAAGAGGCTGTTATTGTAGAAGCACTTCTGAGCAGCAATTACAGTAATTACTTATTTAACAGGATTGACCTCCCTACCCATTCTAATCTCATCCTTAAAGGGATACTGTTAAATTACACTGTATAAATAGCAAATAATTCACTCTACCCTTTAAATTTAATTCTGGATCATATGTACATATACATATGTGGCTGTACATATAAAAAGGGAAGTCGGAACATTGAATAATAAACATAAGATACATTTTTTATATTAAATCCAGAATGTGTCAGTAAATTTTTGCAAATTACAATTGGACTATTTTGGGAAATGTTGTGGAGGTTTCCTACTGACCTGGTGACTGCAGCATAAATAATGCAGGGTGTTTTGGTTATTTATCTTTAGAGTAAGATTGTAATGCAGTTGGTGTCTAGCACTTATGTCCCATATTATGGCTATTTGTCTAATTACTAAATACTCAAATGTATGGGCGAAATGTTTTGCCAGGCATGGATTCGCAGTGAATTTCCGCGTTTCACTATTGCCTGATTTTTTCGCGAAACGGATTAAAAAATTTGCAGTGGAAAAATTTGGTGCGTGTCCAAAAATTGTCGCCCGCATCAAAAGAATTGTTGTGCGGCAAAAGAATTGCTGCCCACTTCAAAAGAATTGTCGCGGGCGGCAATTTTTTTTTGATGTCTGACATTTTCGCTGTAAAATTCGCAAATCTTTTGAAAGATTCGTGAATTTTACAAATGAAGCAAAACTGGACAGATTCTGTCATCACTACTCAAATGTAGTATGTCTGGGATAGATGTACTAGGCTTCTTAAAAACTTGATGAACTTCTGTATCATTCAGCCCATGATTAGGATTATACATAAAATGCATTTTAAACTTTAACCTTCCAGTAAAGTTTAGAAACTCAAAATTTCTATTCATAAGTCATTGTTGTAACAGAATATAAACCCTAGTCCTATGATTAATAATAGCATTTCTGCTGTGGTCAGTGAGTATATAATTAGTTTCACACAAATGATTTGTATCATTTTATTTTATGTAGTAAATTGTATACAAAAATAGAATATAAAAATATCTATTTCATTTTTTACAAATAATATAATGAAAAATACATAAAATAAAAAAAAATCTACAGGTATATATAAATAATAACAAATATATAAAACCATATATGAAATAATAATATGATGATCATTATATTAATAATAAGATATAGTTTAAATTGTACATTTTATACAAAAATATATATCTATATCATTTTTTATAAATATAATAAAAATACATGAAATAAAAAATGAAATTTTATATAAAAAAATAAAATTATAGGTATAAAATGTTATCATAGATAATTAGTTACAAAAAATAAAAAATATAAAGAAATAATATAAAACTATATAAAACATTATAAGATATAGACACAAATATAAAAAATGATATACAGAATAAAAATAACATTTTTATATAAAAAACAAAAATACAAACCTATATATTGTATATAAAAAATAAGATTCTAAAGTTTGAATATAAAATCTGCAAATCAAAAATATAAAATTGTATATATAAAACATAACATAAAAATATTTATACATATAAAATGTAAAAATAGAAATATATTTATATAAAACATATATTTTAAGATAAAATATTAGCTATACAGGTATGGGACCCATTATCCAGTATGCTCAGGATCTTTCTGTAATTTGGATCTCCATATCTTAAGTCTACTAAAAGATTATTTAAATATTAAATAAACCCAATAGGATTGTTGCTTCCAATAAGGATTAATTATATCTTAGTTGGGATCAATTACAACATAATGTTTTATTATTACAGAGAAAAAGGAAAATTAGAATTATTTGCTTATAATGGAGTCTATGGGAGCTGGCCTTCCCGTAATTCAGAACTTTCTGGATAACGGGTTTCTGGATAATGGATCCTATACCTGTATATAATTACTCAGGTTCCTGATGCCCTGCCTTTATCCATGGCAGGTAGAAGCATTTTAATAGGCTCCCAAAGTAGAGAAAATCAACACTTTGCATGTCTAGTCCTGTGTGTTTTGTCCAGCTGCCTGCAGAAAAAGTAAAATGGTATTGCTTTAACTATAAAGCATACAGGGCACATAGAACAAAGCCTCAGAGATACAGAACTATGTATAAAAATATGTATGTGTCTAAGTATAAATAGATGTACAGTAGTTATATGTCTAATATATATCAAAACAGTAAAAATATCACTGATATAGTATCAGTAGTTCAAGCACACCCCTACCTGCACCATGGGATGGGAGTTATTTCTGGCTGATGAAAACTTTAGAACCTGGATTTGCTTAGGAGATATACAGTAAAGAAAAAATACCCCTCCAATTACTGCTACTAATGGAGCAAATGTTATAGCAAAGTGCATACTCCTGAGCTGAGTATAACCGTTTTTTTATCATTTCTTCAGAAACCTGTCAGACAAAAAAAATGAGGCAGGGATACAATTTTGCTGCAGATTATGTGGGAATATTTAAAATAAAGAGACCAATTATTTTAAAGCAGCTAGCTGAGGTATACACATTCAGAAACCACCGTGAGTTTAGGAACTCACGTGGTTTTAGGAACAGAATGTTCTAACATTAATAAATCAACACCCCCCCCCATTCAAAGGATAAGGTCTTGTTAAAAATAGAAAATAAATGTCATATTCATTAGACATGACAATAGAAAGGATAAGAGATACTACTTACCAACATCATACAGCATACACTCCCTATTTTTCCTATCAGCTTAACAAAGAGCATCTGAATAACACTGGCTGTTCAACATAGTTTTGAAGAATATACCTCTACATTATAATTATAGGTTGCAAATCTATTCTACAAAAACCACTAATAATTATGTTGTGTGCTAGATGGATAATAGGGATGCACAGAATCCACTATTTATGGGTTCAGCAAACCCTTAATCCTCTGTGAAAGATTCGGCCAAATAACAAACTGAATCTGAACCCTAATATGCACATGCAAATTAAGACAAGGAAGGGTTAAAGAGAACCAAATTTTCAACGTCCGTGTTTATGTGACAAAAAGTCACTTGATTTTAAGGATTCAGTTCTGCCAAGAACGTGGATTCGGCCAAATCCCAATCCTGCTGAAAAAGCCAAAATCTTGTCCAAATCCTAAACCGAATTCTGGATTCGGTGCATCCCTAATGGATAATACTTAGCTAGGCAGTGGGCAGACTGATCTCTACAAAGTATATAGTATATAAGTGAGAAGAAAGGGGCACCAAAGAAAAGCCCTATTCCACACAACACTAGCTCTGCATTAGCATTCCTCTTCTGCTAGTGCTTGCTGAGTTCCGTGCCAAAAAATGCCAATTAGGTCAGTAGGTCAGTATCACATTTGATGACTCCAAAAATAAGGCTAGAAATGGAAACAGCATATGAATAAGGTGTCAGAAAGTAGAGAAGAAAATCCAGCACAAGTCTTTGGCAAATCGGCGACAGCTAAATTGTTATATGGTCTACAAAAATGGTTTGTCTGTACCTTTGGTGGAGAGAAATGTCTCTGTTGGTGTTGTTATACACATAAAGCATCTATATGTAATATGTAGATTAGTGATGGGCGAATCTGTCCCATTTCACTTCGCCATAAAATTTGCGAAACGGCAAGAAAATTCACAAAATGGTGAAAAATTTGCGAAACGCATTTGTCTATTCTCTGTCACCAGCGGCAATTTTTTTGTCCCCGCACTTTTTTGACGTGGCCACGCCCTTTTTTGACGCAACCGCGCCCAATTTGACGCTACCACGCCAGAATTGACACGACTGTGCCCAATTTGACACGCAACAAAAAAAAATCCGAGCGACGAATTTTCACAGAAGTTTCGCAAAACAATTTGCCAATGGCGAAATGAGGAAAATCCATGCCTGCCGAAAATATTAACTCATCACTAATGTAGATTACTTAGATTGTAAGCTCTACCGGGCAGGGACCTCCTTCCTACTGTGTCTCATACCACATGGTACTTATTCCCTGTGCATTTATATATAGTTACTGTATTTATTTATTATAACACTTGTCCTCCCTGTGTATAATTTTGTATTCTGTGAGATTGTACAGTGCTGCGTACCCTTGTGGTGCTTTATAAATAAAGTTACATACATACATACATACGTAGAGCAGTCTGGACAGTAACGTACTTCATCATCATCATAATTGCAGTTAATAGTCAAGCAATCCACCTCAATAGGTACATCTTTCTGGGCTTGCCTAATTAATTTAGGGACTCTGATAAACTTTGTACCAAGCTTGAAAGCATAGCATAGTATTCCCACTGTGAAGATGAAAAAACTACTGAAACAAGAGAACTGAAGTTAGTGGCAACATTTCATAGATCTCCCTGGTTGATTATTTACCTTAAGTAAATAATAGGACCATAAGGACCAGTAAGTATAAGGCCAAATAAAAAAATAGTAAGTAGTAAAATACCCATTATTTCTATCAATCTAAAGCTTTGATTTTTATTTCAGTGTGCGTTCTACACTGCTCACAAAGAGATAGCATCCAGGGTCATGTACAGAATACTACAGTGGGGGCATCTTTGAAAGTCATCATACATTCTTTATTAGTTCTCTAAAGCACATTGTCTTTCCTTTTATTGCTTATGCGATACAATCCTCTGCTCTTTTTGAAAGACAGAAACATTTTAATTTAGGTTCTTCATTTCCATTTTCTGCCTCCTCCATGCCTCCTCGTTGAGGTTCCTTCAAAATTATTATTGCCAGCACCACACCAAGCAGCCCAAACCCTGGGGTTGTCTGTATTTGAATTAAGATATTAGTTTTTAGTTATTATGGTTGTACAGAGTTATTCTCTCAGCTTATATTTTACTATGTACTCCTACCAAATGAAGAGGTATGATATTTCTGGTCTGTTTCAGAGGTTTCAGTACATGAATTTACTGATCACATTAACGCTCACCACTAGAAACTATTTTCCATTTGGTTATGCTTTTAACTATATATTGTATTATAATGTACTTCAAAGCTGAAACCCATTATTCCTTATACATATGGAATAATGGGTTTATGATATTTTATATCACATACTTTTTTTAGTAGAGACATTTGTATCTCTAGTATCCAAAAAAAGCATTTTTTAAAGTCAAGTTGTGTGTCACTTACCTGCAGGGCATCTTACTAGAGCAGTGCTGTCCAACTGGCGGCCCGCGGGACCCCCCTCTGTGTGGCCCCCCACCTGTCTGGCTGCTTTGATGGCTTACCTTTGAGTAAGCATTAAATGGTATCAGTACTGTGATTAACTGCCCCCCTGCATGGTTCTCACCTCAGATTCAGGCTGTAATCCCTCTGTATTGTTTAAAAATGTAATCCCCTGTGTTTTTCACACCTTTTAATACCTGCATTGTTCACCCCCTGCAGTGTTCACACCTCAGGCTCAGGCTGTAATCACTCCCATTGTTCATTTCTTCACACCTCAGACATAGGTACTGTAGGCAGAGTATGGCACATACAGCCAGCATAGGGCAGGTAGAGTAGGCACACACAGGCAGCATAGGTCAGGGAGGGTATGGCACACACAGAAAGGGTAGGGCAGGCAGAGTATGGCACACAGAGGCAGCATAGGGAAGGCAGAGTATGGCACACACAGTCAGGGTAGGGCAGGCAGAGTATGGCACACAGAGGCAGCATAGGGAAGGCAGAGTATGGCACACACAGTCAGGGTAGGGCAGGCAGAGTATGGCACACACAGGCAGGGCAGGCAGAGTATGGCACACAGAGGCAGCATAGGGAAGGCAGAGTATGGCACACACAGGCAGGGTAGGACAGGCAGAGTATGGCACATACAGACAGCATAGGACAGGCAGAGTGCTGCCTGTGTGTGCCATACTCTGCTTGCCCTATGCTGCTTGTGGGAGGTGAACCTGGCAGGGGTTTGTTGTGGGAGTTTGTTAGCAGTTGGAAATAGCCATTAAATGGTCCCTAAGGTGTGTAATTATGTACTGGGGGTTGCTCTGCTATCCTCAGGGGAGGAGGAGGCATATGGAATTTAAGGGTATATCTTAATATGACATAATTCTTTCACATATGAATGATGGTTGATATCCCCACAGTAAGGACCAATCATTTGGGATTTTGCTGTGCTACCACCATTGTGATAAAATAGGTGTGGTTTGAAGTGGGTGTGGTTTAAAAAAGGGGAGTGGTCAAAACTGGCTTCCATTAGCGGCCCTCCACCATGTATGTAAGAGAAATTCCGGCCGGTCATTGGCAGACTGCATGGCCCAAGTTGGCCCTCAGCATCTGTATTAAAAATGTCATCTACTTAGCTAAACCATTTGATACAGTACTGCCACTTTGTAAACTCTACAGGATATCCTTCCTCTTGTCTCCTTAACACTCAGCACTTAAACTTAAATGTACCTTTATTTTGTTTTTATCTGTAATTATATTAGTGTATTAAACTTCTATTAAAGTATTATTCCCCTGTACAGCGCTGGGTGCAATACTAGCACTTTACAGAATTGAAAAGTTCTGTTAGATCAGAGAGAGAGAGAAATGATACATCAAATATAGATTTGCAGATATTACATTAGTGGATATAATGCTTAATATTTAAAATGTAATTTGTAGAGTGAGAACAGTGTTCATGTGTAACTTGTAATATGCTGTCTAAGTTCAGTGATTACTGCCAGGCTTTTGCTAAATACATACATATATAAAACTTGGTCAAAACACAAAATTTTATGGATAGGCACCTAGATTAGTGGTATTAAAGAAGTAAGAGTGTGTTGTGAAATTACACCTCTCTACTGCTGTGTAGAAACAAAATATAGGATGCCAGAGGTTCTTGCAAGCCAATGAGGTAGAGTTCTGTGACACCAATGTGTTTATAGCAATGTTGCCCTGATCTGCCACAGTGGAAATTATTAACAAAGTAATTATAACCTAAATCCCTTTTAGTACTCACTTTAGGCTAGAACTATTTCCAGCTATCAATCCTTGTTGGAGCACAAAGCTGTACTCTCTAGTTTTTCCTAATTATGTTAGATTCCTAGTACATACTATGACAAATGCTAGTCCTGTAAATGACTAGCCTCATTCCTCATTCATAGGAACCCTGTTCCCCAGTTTTAACTAGAAGGGTTTTCCCCTTTAGGCAGAACTCTTACTAGGCCTGGTTGACACCAGGCTCCCCACACTGGGTTAGCAGACAGAAGTGCAAAGAGGAAGAACCAACCCTTTGCAATTACTACATTAAAGAGTGAAAGGAAATCGTCCCTAACCTAGACATAGATAACATAGATATCTAAATGAATAGAGATGAGCGAATCTGTCCCGTTTCGTTTAGACAAAAATTTGCAAAATGCATTTGTTGCGCAAACTTTTTGGTCACCTGCGTCTTTTTTTACATGACCGCACCCAATTTGACGCGACCGCGCCGTTTTTAGACATGACCACAGGCAATTTGATGTGGCCGCGGCCAATTTGACGTGCAACAAAAAAATTTTACGCATGCTGAATTTTTCCGCGACAAATTTTCACAGAAGTTTCGCTAAACAATTTCGCCAATGGCAAAATGTGGAAATTCGCTGCGAATCCATGCCTGGCGAAAAAATTTGCTCATCATTATAAATGAAGTAACGTAGATACACAGGCTTCTGCCTAGTAACTAAGGGAAATTAGACTAGTAGAGATTTTAAGCCATGGGGGTTATTAACACTATTGGTCCCAACAGTTGTATAGGTTTTTTTAGCCAGTTGTTAAATGAAGAAACATTTCCAGAATCACTCTAGTCTAGATTAACATGTTTGACAATTCCCTAAATAATAGATTACATGGCCCCTACTTTGTTCAGTTTTGGTCTCCAGTGCTCAAACGGGACATTATTGAGTTAGAGAGGGTCCAGAGAAGGGCAACTAAGCTGGTAAAGGGTATGGAAAGTCTCAGTTATGAAGAAAGACTGGCCAAGTTGGGTCTGTTTACACTGGAGAAGAGGCGCTTAAGAGGTGACATGATAACTATGTATAAATATATAAAGGGATCATATAATAACCTTTCTAATGTTTTATTTACCAGTAGGTCCTTCCAACGGACACGAGGGCACCCACTCCGTTTAGAAGAAGGGAGGTTCCATTTAAATATTCGGAAAAGATTTTTTACAGTGAGAGCTGTGAGGTTCTGGAATTCCCTCCCCGAATCAGTCGTGCTGGCTGATACATTATATAACTTTAAGAAGGGGCTGGATGGATTCTTAGCAAGTGAGGGAATACAGGGTTATGGGAGATAGCTCTCAGTACAAGTGAGGGAATACAGGGTTATGGGAGATAGCTCTCAGTACAAGTGAGGGAATACAGGGTTATGGGAGATAGCTCTCAGTACAAGTGAGGGAATACAGGGTTATGGGAGATAGCTCTCAGTACAAGTGAGGGAATACAGGGGTAGGGGGGATAGCTCTCAGTACAAGTGAGGAAATACAGGGGTAGGGGAGATAGCTCTCAGTACAAGTGAGGGAATACAGGGGTATGGGAGATAGCTCTCAGTACAAGTGAGGGAATACAGGGTTATGGGAGATAGCTCTCAGTACAAGTGAGGGAATACAGGGTTATGGGAGATAACTCTCAGTACAAGTGAGGGAATACAGGGGTATGGGAGATAGCTCTCAGTACAAGTGAGGGAATACAGGGGTATGGGAGATAGCTCTCAGTACAAGTGAGGGAATACAGGGTTATGGGAGATAGCTCTCAGTACAAGTGAGGGAATACAGGGTTATGGGAGATAGCTCTCAGTACAAGTGAGGGAATACAGGGGTATGGGAGATAGCTCTCAGTACAAGTGAGGGAATACAGGGTTATGGGAGATAGCTCTTAGTACAAGTTGATCCAGGGACTGGTCCGATTGCCATCTTGGAGTCAGGAAGGAATTTTTTCCCCTCTGTGGCAAATTAGAGAGGCTTCAGATGGGGTTTTTTGCCTTCCTCTGGATCAACTAGTAGTTAGGCAGGTTATATATAGGCATTATGGTTGAACTTGATGGACGTATGTCTTTTTTCAACCCAACTTACTATGTTACTATGTTACTATGTTACTTCCTGAACCCTCCATACCCAATTCATTTTCTCTCCCTTCCCTCCCATCTCTTACCCCCCTCCCTATATTCCTATTTCTACAAAGAAAAAACAGTGGTCCACAAGGGATACAAATACAATATGCTTTATGGTTATGTATTTAATGAATTGAGTAAATATATTATGATAGCAAGGTTGGGTTATTCCAAAGAAACAATTGCTTTATATACACACAAAAATTTAATCAGTAAACAGCCTTTTTGATACCTGGTTGTCCAGAGGTTAATAGTAAGGCTGCAACATCTCCTTAATCACTTAGATTTCCTTCTCCTCCTGTAACCCACTCGCCCCCCTCCCTCAGGAACTTGCTTTGATTTCTGGTTTGTGGGCATGCTTAGTTGTTCTAAGCTCAGATTACTAAACACGCCCCCCAGTCTAGCAGCCAGTGAAGAGATGGCATTGCTGGTTCCCATAGAAACTCAGCTGTAACTGTCTGCTTCAATTTTTTTCTCCTAACCTCCTCTCCTGAGCTCAGCTCAAACAAAGCAGAACTTTTATCAGAGACAGTTGTTGTGCCTGTGTGAGCCTGTATTCTTGATGAAATGTATGCTGAATAAGGGTCTGTCTGTGTGTATGCAGTTTGCAGATTTAAATGTATCTGATTATGTATCAGAGGAAAAATGGCCACTGTGTGAAAGCTGCTATTTGCTTTAGGAGAATGTGATGGTGCTGGCAAGCGGAGGGGACATATGCAGTACAAATAATGACTGATATACATTGTAGGCACATGTCCTTTAAGGGCTCTGGCACACGGGGAGATTAGTCGCCTGTGACAAATCCCCCTGTTCGCGTGCGACTAATCTCCCCGAAATGCCATCCCACCAGCGAAAATGTAAATCACCGGTGGGATGGCATACGTGGCGCTGTGATTTCCCTGAAAGGGAAGTTTCCTCTCAAGGCAACTTGCGCAATTTCAGGAAAATTGCGGCGCCACGTATGCCATCCCACCAGTAATTTACATTTTCGCTGGTGGGATGGCATTTCGGGGAGATTAGTCGCCCGGGAACAGGGAGATTTGTCGCGGGCGACTAATCTCCCCGTGTGCCAGAGCCCTAAAGAATAGTTTCAAAAATAGGTGGCAAACTATGGTTCGCCTTTCAATAAATATGCACCTTAGTATGATGTAGAAGAGGACATACAATGGACATACCAGGACATCTCTCAGTATATAAATTCAGTGAGAAAAAGCTTTATTACATGAAACCTCATGAACAAGATTCAATTAGAGATGCAATTCAATTCATAAAAAGCTATCTCACGGTTTATCCTATGAAAACTATATTGAAGTCTATGGGAAAAAAACTGGAACTAAATAAGGAGAAAAGTTTTTTCTTCTTTAATTGAATCTTGTCCATACGTTTTTATGTGATAAACCATGAGATAACTTTTCTCACTGAATTAAATCTGGTCTGAGTTAAATACAAATTGTGAGTGCTATAACTGCAAATAACTAGGTTATAAAAATGTTTATTTGTATAATATTCATTGTTTTATTGTAAAAGCACTACAGCTCATTTACAATAAGATCTCCAATAAACCCCATTAATATGCAACAAAATAACTGTATTCAATATAAATAGTGCATCCATCTATCATAACATTCAAGGAAGTAACCCCTGGAGATAATTCCTCTTTACATGTATGTAACAAAAATTCAAATTTTAACAAAAATATGATAAATTTGCTCACTTTTTATATAATGCAAGTGCACAACACATAAGGCAATACATGAGAAAAATATGACTCAAGCAGGTGTTTGTTTATCTTCTGCTTTGTTGACCTTTATTGATGAGACCACTAAAGGTAAATTGGTGCCTTCCAAAGCACGTCATCATTTCAGCACCATTTCACATGAATTGAAAGGATAAAATGTTTAGCAATACTGAAAGTAATTACAAAGAAGAGGTAAGCCATTACCTTTTGTTTGCTACTATGTAGAGGACCTGTTATCCAGAATGCTTGGAACCTGGAATTTTTTGGATAAGAGGTCTTTGCATAACTTGGATTCCCATACCTAGTGATGAGAAAATCTGTCCCATTTCGCTTTGCAGAAAAATCGCAAAACTTTGAAAAGATTAGCGAAATGGCAAAAAATTTGCAAATATTAAGTGTAAAAAAAATTGCCGCACGCAACTTTTTTTGACACGCGTCATTTTTTTTACACACACAACAATTTTTTGACACGGGTGACAAATTTTTGATGCGGCGTCACTTTCCGTGGCAAATTTCCCAGAAAAATGGTGAAATGAGGAAATTTGACACAAATCCATGCCTGCCGAATTATTTCACCCATCACTACCCAGACCTTAAGTCTACTAAATATAATTCAAACAATAAAATAACCCAGTGGGATTATTTTGTCTCCAATAAGGATTAATTATATCTTAATTGGGATCAAGTACAAGGCACTGTTTTATTATTAGAGGGAAAGGGAAATAATTTTAACAACTAGAAACATATAATTAAAATGAAATCTATAGGAGATAGCCATCCCATAACTTGGAGCTTTCTACATAACAGTTTCCAAGTAATGGATCCCATACCTTTATTAACTGTATGGGGAAACTACAGTTCAGACCTATGTTACAGTACATTATTGTAGAGCACATAGAACAAAGGGAGAATGTCAGAGAATAGTTAAAATGCTCTACTATTTTCATGAATGTCAAAAACAGGGCAGGCAAGGTGTCATCTGCTTTCATGAAATATGCAACATTCTGCCTTGGCTGGGTTACTCTGCTTCGGTGTTGGTGGCTGGGAGGGGTAACTTCAGCCTTCTTCATTACTCACTAAAAACTGAAATAAGTGGACTTATATGAATCAAGAATATTAAAGTTATTTTTTTAAAACTGCTATGGGAAAGTAATTGTTGCTAGTACAGGAGGAGAGAGCTGGATGCAGACAGAAGGAGAATGTGACAGCAGCACAGAGGTTTGTGTGGATCCTGTCCCTCAGCCAAGTTTGCAGGTGACCTTCTCCTTTTCTATCTTTCATTCTCCATCTTGATTTGATTATCAAAGGAAGAGAAAAGCAATCTTTAGCTTATGTAGCAACACTAGAAGTATGTGATACAGTCAGAGGTGAGGGAGAAGGTCTGCTGAATAACTTTCTGTGTCATTTAGTTAATTAGTTATAATGGCACTAACTTGCTAGCTGTGAAGGCATTACATTGTTCCATAGCATCTCTTTCAGTTTTTTTATGAGCAAAAGATCATGTTGGGTAAACAATAAATTAGCTAATATTTTTCCGTTTCTTGATTATTATATTTTTTGTGTATTTAAAGACCAACATTGGAACATGGAAAATATTATTCTTACATTTGAAATGTGTAACTGTTCATCCAGCACCTACTATTTCTTGTCAAGTATTGTCCTATTTTATATGAGAAACGTTTCATTTAATAGCTTAGTAGAGAGCCATGAATGGCATTTCACCCTTGTGTAAAGGTGGCCATACACGCACCGATAATATCGTACGAAACCTCGTTTCGTACGATATTCGGTGCGTGTATGGTATGTCGGCGAGTCGACCGATATCGCAGGAGGCTGCTGATATCGGCCAACTCGCCGATCGGACCAGTTGGAAAATTTTGATCGGGCGCCATAGAAGGCGCCTGATCAAAATCTCCCTTCAGCGCTGAATCGGCAGAAGGAGGTAGAAATCCTATTGTTTCTACCTCCTTACCTGCCGATTCAGCCCTGAATGGTGTGTGGCACATCTGACGATGTTTCGTGCGACCGATGGTCGCACGAAACATCGTCAGATCGCCACGTGTATGGCCAGCTTAAGACTTGAATCTGTTGTATTTTACAGAGCTTATCTGTTATCTGCTGAGTAAACACGAACCTTTTTGCCCTATTCAGCTTTAATGGCTGCCCCCATGGCTATACAGCAGCTTATTTATATAAATTACGGTAATGTTTTCAGCCACTTAAGTGTAACAGTACATTATATTTAAATGCATATAGAGTACTTTATTTTTGGTCCTTTAACTTATGCACTAGCAAAGCATAATATTAGGTCAATGCCAGTATATGCTGTGTGATGATTGGTAACTAGAAATTGTGCAAACTTTGCCTCTGTTATTACATTTACCATGAAATTTCCCTTTGCATCCAAATATGGGCTGATTGAAGAGGACTTTTGGCCATAAACTTTGCAGTAGGGTATGTTTTGTGTCATTTTAATGAAACCCTTGTTACCCCAGGAGATGTAGAAATTCAGAACATACTTAATATTTTATCTTTTCAAAGCAGTATAGTTGACTGGCTCAGATTACACTAAAACAAAAGAATTTTTAGGTGTGGGGTTTTTTTGCATTTACAGTTCTGTATTCTCTTTTTTGTCTTTGTGGATTTATAGTGTTGTGAATTTCAAGTGTTACAGTTTTTTATTTGTGTGACTAATGAGTAGAGATATGTATAAAATATCAATTTACACCTTTAATAGAACATTTATTAAAAAAACTGTGAATTTTACCATATCTAGCAGTAATGACTAAGGGAGGGTGTGCCCGACCCCAATATGTTGATGCACCATTGGTTGCAATAAATATGGTTCTTTTTTGTAGTATCTTGTGTGCAACTTCTTGCCTGTTTTTCTTTCTTTCGGGATGTAGCCTATTGTCCATAGAAGGGACAGAACCAGAGGGCACGCTATTGGATTATTAGAGGAATAGAACTTTCAGTTGAAGCAGCGTAGGTGATTTTTAACTATGAGGACAGTGAGGTTGGGGAATGCCCTTCCTAGTGATGTTGTAATGGCAGATTCTGAGGAGCTTGGATGAGTTCTTGAACAAGCATAGTATCCAAGGCTATTGTGATACTGAAATCTACAGTTAGTATAGATATTGGTGTATATAGTTTATATGTGCAAGTGTATAGATAGGTTGGTAAGAGTCTGTATATATGTGCACTGGGGTTCATTTGGAGAGGTTAAACTTGATGGACTTTGGACTTTTTTTAACCCATCTTAGCTATGTAACCACTGCTAGTGTTTTTTGATATGCAGATTTAAATTTTTATTGCTAACAACATGTAGTACAGAGAGGATGGCAAGTTCAAAAATACTGTCACATATATAACTTTCTGAAGAAACACAAGACACCATAAGGTTGTTTTTGACAAGTGCCACACAGGGCTAATTCTCAGCCAGCAGAAAATCAGCCTATCTGCTGGCATCTGCCCACTTCTGTGTCTCCACTCATAGGCTCTATGTGGGCCTGGGTGCAGATACATGGAGTGAATTTTGGTGCAAAAATCCATACTCACACTTTTCCGCACTGGAATCTTCTCTGTGTGTCTACCTAGGCCAATGCAGGCTGTGAGGCCAGTGGATTGGCTGATTTTTGCAGGCCAAGAATCATCCCTGTGTTGCACTAGTCTTATGGAGAGAGGAAGAACCTTTATATCTGTGATATACAATGGAAAACTCAACTTGAATCCCAAAATATTTTAGATAAATGTAAAAGTCTATGATTTAAAGACAGCAAATCTTTAGCTATGCCTCAAACAAAATATGAATCTGAAATGTAATTTTACTGCTTGACTGCATATGTATATCTATGAAACTGGGTAATTGATACAGCAACTTACAAAGGTCAGATTTTCTTTTGTTATTTTTTCCTGAATTCTGTCTTATTACATCCATAATTCAGACATTTTTTTTACATCTTCACAATGCATGTAATTCCGAATAATAGCCTTTTCTTTCATTCTTAATAGTGTTATAGTTCAATATGATATAGCGATACCAAATACTATAAATGAGATGTAGGGGAAAGTGTGCATTTGTCACTTACCACCCCTAGCAATGTTTGCAGCACAATCCCTTCTGTGACGGAAGTGATATCAGTTAGATGTATGTTTGTACTATATTTTAGTAAAGTACAATATCACTCCACTGAACCCCTTTAGGTGGTGGCACTGCACAAGGAAGAATCAGATTTCCCATGCTCTTCCAATACCACCAGGATTGCCTGATCACAACATGTAACTGCCAGAATTAAGATGGTGGTATAACCCCATCTTAAAGGTCAGAGAAGCTTCAGGCCCTTAATATTAGTGTTAAAATAAATAAAGCATATACTGACAAACCGGGATAATTTCTCGTTTCTAAGGCTTATTTTATGTTCTTCTTGGTCAAACTGTATACTGTATATGTATAATATAATTATTCATATGTACCCTTTATTAAGTCAGGTTTTAAATAAATACAATACCAAAATGGGTGAGGGAAGGAAGACCAGAATACAGAAAGAGGCTGGAGGGGGTTATGGGTGTAGTTCAAATATTAGCACAATTCCTATAGACAAGTGCCTACAAATGCAAAGCAGTTCAGTGTTACACAGATAATGGTTTCTATAATAAAGGGTGGTCATCGTCACATAATCATCAATGGCAGATTTTATAAAATAGTAAATCTTGTGACCAATGGATTCAACGTAGACTAGCTATACAGCCCATGTTTAAATGTGTGTTTTTAAACTGCCATTGTAAGTGCCCATTAGTTCTTCCATCTCCAATCTGAGGTAGTTTTGTAGACCTTCAATGCTGAAGGCTAATCGCCCTAGCTACATGAATCATAAACGGGGACATTCCTTGTTTGATTCATTTGTATTCAATAAGCCCATAATCTTTAAAAGAAGTGTGACTGCTGGGCCCTTTGAGATTTCACTTCCTATGGCCTATTGGTGTGGGACAGAACCTGTTGTACCCAGGGGCAGAGCTGCACGATGTGTAATGGGGTAACTGCAATTCTCACTGCATTAATCATGAGACAGTTATTGATAGCTTAGCAACACCAATCATGTTATGTCACTTTCTCATCCTCTTGTCTATGTCTCTACATCAGATACAAGATGATGCTTTAATTATCCCCTTATTCTTGTAATTGTAATTAAATTAAAGTTTGTCCTAGGCCCAATCAGTGCTGATCACATACTTGATCACTTATAAAGCCTTAAAAAATATAAATAACCAAAAAAGTTTATTCAATGACTTATTGACAGAGCTCTGCAAGGGTGTCTATAAGTCATTTATTAAACTTTTTGCTCTTAAAGCGGACCTGTCATCGTAAGAAATAATGCCAAATCCTTTTCTATTATGTTAAATGAGCAAATAAACTTTATTTACACTCTATAAATTATATACATTTTGTTTCCTTCAGTCTTAAAATTCACAATCAGGCAGGCGCCATTTTGTGGGCACAGTTATTATTGCAAGCTTTTTATAACCCCACAAATCTTGCGTATACACCAGAATGGGGGTTTAATCCCCATGCCCATGCTCTGGATACTTGATTATAGAATGTGAGGAGGCAGGGGGAATAAAAGGAGCTCAGTGACATCTAGGAAGTAAAGGAAGGAAAGTGAAAGTAACTGCCTGAGGCATAGAGGCAGAACAGGCAAGAAATGATTGACAGCTTGGATTTTTTAATGCATTTATTATCTGCAGGTTCGGCCCAGATCCTCTACCTGCCTTGAACTTGCGTGACAAATAAAAGTACGGAGATGTGACGTGCATGCATGTGAAGGGGTGCTGGCACAAGTGTAATAAATTGTGTGTGTGTCTGGAGTGGGGGGCCTTGGGGTGGCAGCCCCAGTCTGATGATCTGGTAACACTCCAGTGTGACCCTGATGGTCTGTACACAATGGAATTTAGTGCACCGATGAAAAATTGATGTGTAATTTTAGCATTTACCAAACTGCAAATTACCTTATATATTTACATATTCAGATTTATTTTTAGAAAGGTGTATGCACAATACGGCCCATTTACATCCGCAAGTGCAGTGAGTAAAGTGTAATCTTAAGCACAATACACCTTTTCTCTCATCAAACAGGTGATTCTCTCTCTAATTGTGCTGCACCACTGCAATTGTGTCTGATTCCCCAAAATGCATGCAACTGCATGTGCGCTTTGTCACAAATGAGGTTTAATTGTGCTGAATACTTTAATAGACTGCCTGGCATCATTTTACTGGCATTATTGTTGGTGTTTGGTGTACAAGTGACATATGCTCCCTATTCTTTCTGTTTGCTTGCATGCTGTGCCTATTGACACAGGGCACTGTGGGAACCCTGGAGTTCCTGCCTGGTCAGGAGGTGGCTGTAGCTCCAGGGTCCACATGCATTAATAGTGCAGCAATGCCCAATTTAAAATGGCAGAAAGGAAGAGCTGAGCAGAGTGCAACTATACGGAAGTACAAGGAGAATTTTGACGCAAGTACCTTTCATGAAAGTCATTTTACATGCAACTGACTGCAGGGAAGTTGTAACGTAATTGTGACATAACTGAGCACTCATATGACTGGGGAATTTGATCTATACTTGCTTCATGGCCTATTATTAGTGCTTCTGTAGGCAGTTTGGGCAAAACTCCCTGGCATGAGTTATACACTGATGCTTCATCTTGGCACATGATCCGTAAGTGGGAACTGACACAGCTCTCACTTCTATTCAGTATCCATGCTTTGCTCTACATGCGGGAATCATTCAGATATCCTGACCAACTGGTGACAATATGCGCAAGGTGACACGAGGATAGAGCCGCTTTACACTGTAGTATCCATAGTATCAGTAGTATCCGGTGTCTCCTGAGGTTACTGCCCATTCCTTGATACCGTATGTTAGATAGGGACAGTGGGTGGGTAATAAACACAATGGCTGCAATTGGGACATAGTTGGTTGTAGCAACTAGTTCATGGTTCATGATTATGTGATTTGGCCACTTTTCTGTTTGCAACCTGCCTTTTTTGTTGGCAAAATTAACAGAAACAGAGGAATCTTTCAAGAGATGTACTGTACTACAAATATGTAGTACATATATTATACCCAGGGTAATGAGTTTTTAAATAATTTGTTGTTTTACATGTAGAAGTAAAAGTTCTGTTTTAACTTTCTGTCCTTGTGACAACCAGGATCAATTAGTGGGAAGGTGCGCTTTTTTCTTTGTACTTTACAAAGGGAAGAAGCACACCAATATACCGGCCATGCCTTTTAACAAATTTATTGCAGAAAATAAATGGCAC
Source organism: Xenopus tropicalis (assembly GCF_000004195.4). Taxonomy (NCBI): domain Eukaryota; kingdom Metazoa; phylum Chordata; class Amphibia; order Anura; family Pipidae; genus Xenopus; species Xenopus tropicalis. The sequence continues at coordinate 51,539,514 of NC_030677.2, forward strand.
AAGCTTTCGGGGGTTTCTCCCACTAGAAGAAGGGCGTAACCCCAGAAAGCTTGTGCCATTTATTTTCTGCAATAAATGTGTTAAAATGCATGGCCGGTATATTGATGAGCTTCTTCCATTTGTAAAGTACATGGAATGGATTGGATTGGGAGCAGCCGAGGAATCGAAGCACCCTATGGAAGTATGTAAGTGGTTTGCCCAGGAATTTTTCTATTGTTGCGCTTTTTTCTATGCCTCTGTGGTGGGGCTTCTCCATATCAATTATTGGCATTGTATAGGGAACGAAAAGTGCATTTTCAGGAAAGTAGATTTGACCAAAATAGGTAAAGAAACCATCACAGTTAGGGCAAGAAGGGCTAACGGGTACCCCTTATGTGATTCAAACCATTCTTTTCCTGAATCCCAAATCAATGAGGATAAATATTTATTGAATCAATCAGACTGGCCATTGATTTGCTATACAGTAACTATAAATACTGGTTTATATAGCTCCAGAGAGGTTAAGATATTGTCACCCCATCCTACTAATTGCCAACACTAATACGTTATTGCTTTGCAGTCAGACTAAAAAAATTATTTCACTAGGATGTTATTTATTCACTAGACAAGATAAAATGAAAGGTAGACTTTATAGTACCATGTTAAAAACCAAGTGGAGTAGTCTAAATAATCTAAAAACACATTATAATATTCTGAATTGTTCAGATTTAAGCTTTTATGTAAGGCTGTGAACAATGTGCACATCTGGGGAAACAAACTGACAGGATTAAATTCCTGGCCAAATCAAATCACAGTTATGCTAAATATGGAACTTAATGTTTTTAAACAGTACTCCATAAATAATGGCAAAGTATGAAGTCATGAAAATAAATTTGAATGGTCTTTTCCCAGGGACCACATTCTATAAAGAACCTGCACTAGCCATTGGCTCTTGCCCATCAAAGTTTCCCACGGGTCAACCCATACTGATGTACAGAGGGGTAGGCAACCTGAAATAAGCTCTGGGTCGTACACGAACTAAGCACTGTGTGAGTGTAAATGTACTAAGCTTACTTGATGCTAATTACTAACTGTAACAACATCATATACCCAGAAGATCCTGTTTCTTTGCCTCTCACATTACACACTTCAGAAGTTCATGGAAAACCAAGATACAAGAGTAACGTTACTTACAATGAATTGCTTACAACTCATTACTAAGATGAGAGACAGCAACAAACATACAGTTTTCTTTCAACGTAAAATGAATATTTGTATCAGGCCCCTTTTAAAATAATGTATATGGGGTCAATGTTGTTGTAGAGTTGCATTTAAGGTTCAATAGTGTTTTTATAGTGCACAAATGATGCAATCTTCTATATATATTGGACTGCTGGGATCCGCTTTAGGTACTGCGAGCAGTTTTGAAAGTGCCACCAGATGAGAACCACTATAGCGCCTTGATGCAGGCCTCTTCAGATGGCTCTCCATTAGTGATGTGCGAATTTGTTACAAAACTGCTGAAAAACTGGCAAAATGGCAAAAAATGAGTGAAATGCAGCTACTGCAGACTTTTTGAATGCACGACTTTTGTTGACACAACCACAACTTTTTTGACGCAACTGCGATTATTTTTCCGTTTCACAGAAAAATTTGCTAATGGAAAAATTTAGAGTTTTGCAGTGAATCCATTCACTCATCCCTACTCTCCATAGGCCCAAATCTTAACTGATAGTTGGCCTGGTGGTTAAATGTTTGTATCATTCCAGTCTGGCCCACCACGTATGTTGTCAAATGTGGGTAAATATCTGCTTCTTTGGTGACCTTACCAATTGAGTAGATCTTACCATGTATAACCAACGTAAAGTGACAATATATACTTCTTTTTAACATGAGCTGAATGAATAGGGCTTGTGCTAAGCATACTTATCTATTGTTTTAATTAAGGAATATCTATGGTTTTTGTTCTGGCACTATAGAAGAATATAAGCCAGTTTAACTTTAGCACTTTCCGCAGAGCAACTTCTTATTGCCACCATGCATGGTATGATTTGGTAACCAAAAGAGCAAATCTTTCCCCCATTATGCCCACCTTGGGTGGGTGATATTGTGCTAATGCTGTAGGGCCAAACAATCGCATTACAATGAAGGGGATGCAAGAAGTAGGAGCGAGGACCACATCAATAAGCTGATGCAGCACTTTATCTGACAAAAAAATAAAGCCTGCCTAATCGACATCTGCCCAATTTTTGGTGTTTTTAGGTGTATACTGTCCCTTACCTGGCATTTCTGTGGTAAAACAGATCATCTTGGAAGAACTGCCACCAGTACTACTTAAGGTTCAGAACATTTAAAGATCCACTTATTAGGCTAACGGGCAAAGCTTTCTCCAAATGGCTACCTTGTGTTCAGGCCAACTATCAGATCGTAACAAAGGTAATGCAGGTTGTTGTAAGAGGACAACATCAATGAGCCAATGCAGTTCTTGCCCTGATGGAATTTTTAAACCTGTCTGATAAATATTTGTCTGATCAGAAAAGCCACCAGGGAGGTCCTATTGTCCATTAAGCTGTCGACTCTGAAAGGAACAAAATTACCAGCTAAAATTTGCTCGTGTATGGCCAGCTTTAGTGAAAGTTTAGACTGATATCATAAAAACATGTGATTTCTTTTAAAATAGATTTTTTTTTTCACATTAGACTTCACATACCCGTGATATATTCAGTGTAAACTGTGTGAAAATCTAGTGCTATTTCAAATAATGCCATTTGAAAGGCACAAAGCAGCTACGGATACTGTGAAAATGAAGCAGGTGATAATGATCAAGCTTGGCCTGTATACAAGATACATTATGTAGGCAAAGAATTGTTCCAAAATCTAAAAAAGTAAAGAAAAAAACACTCCATGTGTAAACTAGATTTTCTATACAATTTTTGTAAAACATATAGCTGATCATTGTACAGGTATGGGACCTATTATCCAGAATGCTCAGGACCTGGGGTTTTCAAGATTAGAGGTCTTTCTGTTGTCTCTGCTTTCCTGATTTTGGTGAGACAGTCCCAATTTCAAAAGCTCAGACCACAGTCCCAGATTCTTACTGAAAAGTCCTTGATTTCCTGCACTGAACGCTTACAAAGATACAAAGTTTCTCAAACTTAATTAAATAAGTAGCTTTAGGCAGACAGCCCAGAAAACTTAACAAGCAACACCTGCACTTAGATACAATTGTAACTCATAAGCTAAATAAGCCTCTTGAGGGTACTGAGACTTCCAGCTTAAAATGTTTTGAGGCATGCTATATACCAGGCGATCCATTACACTAGTTCGGCTCACATACTGGAGCTCAGTTTCCACAGGAAGGCAGTCCTGTGGAAAGGTATCTAATGGTGAGTAAGGGTCTCTTAGAGCAGGGCACAGAGCAGGAAGGCTGCCTGCCTGTGTGAGGAACTCCCAGAGGGGCTGGGGTGCTGCCTGCCTGTGTGAGGAACTCCCAGAGGGGCTGGGGTGCTGCCTGCCTGTGTGAGGAACTCCCAGAGGGGCTGGGGGTGCTGCCTGCCTGTGTGAGGAACTCCCAGAGGGACTGGGGGTGCTGCCTGCCTGTGTGAGGAACTCACAGAGGGGCTGGGGGTGCTGCCTGCCTGTGTGAGGAACTCCCAGAGGGGCTGGGGGTGCTGCCTGCCTATGTGAGGAACTCCCAGAGGGGCTGGGGGTGCTGCCTGCCTGTGTGAGGAACTCCCAGAGGGACTGGGGGTGCTGCCTGCCTGTGTGAGGAACTTCCAGGGGGGCTGGGGGTGCTGCCTGTCTGTGTGAGGAACTCCCAGAGGGGCTGGGGGTGCTGCCTGCCTGGGTGAGGAACTCCCAGAGGGGCTGGGGGTGCTGCCTGTCTGTGTGAGGAACTCCCAGAGGGGCTGGGGGTGCTGCCTGTCTGTGTGAGGAACTCCCAGAGGGGCTGGGGGTGCTGCCTGCCTGTGTGAGGAACTCCCAGAGGGGCTGGGGGCGCTGCCTGCCTGTGTGAGGAACTCCCAGAGGGGCTGGGGGTGCTGCCTGCCTGTGTGAGGAACTCCCAGAGGGGCTGGGGTGCTGCCTGTCACTGCAAGGAGCAGCAGGAGCCTTGATTAAGCAACTGAGACTGAGTGTCTGAACTGAGAGGAAAGCCAGGAGGCTGAGAAATTCCCCCAAAGAAGTATTGTGAGTACAGGGGTGACCTTAAACATTTCTGGTTTTGGTTGTCGACAAAGGCCCAGTTTAGTGAGACAACTCATCTAATGGGTGAAGGTAGCGCCCAGAGGGCAGGGTTTATTTTTATGATTATGTTTTGTATGCTGAAATGGGCACCCCTGTGTTAAACAAATTGCCTTAAAGTGAAGAAAGTGTCTGTTGTGGATCCCGCAAGTTTACAATATCTACACACTATGGGGCAGATTCTCACATTTCTCATTTATTTAATTTAAAATACAAATAAACTCATTTACATGAATGTCTTACAGAGTGGGAAGAGTTGCAAAAAGTCCACATTTTTAGACTTTCGAATTGTTGCCCAATAAAACAGCGTCAAAAATCCAGCAAAAAGAAGAATCCTCCAGGGAAACCTGCCATTGGCTCCTACATGGTCTTGGCAAGATTTAGCTGGTGAATTGTCGCCATTGATTTCTATAGAAACTAGCAGGCTTTTAGATGGCGAATTTTTGTATTCAAGTTTTCGGGTTCTTTTGCACGTAATAAATACCAGATATTTGAGTTTTTGTACCATAATTTGAATTCAAGTTTTTTTGTGCTAAAAAACTTGAATTGTGAAAAAAAATCAAACTCTAAAGTTTCATAAATCTCCCCCTTGAAGTCTCGATATTCTTTGCATTAATGTAGAGGCATTAGAAGGTGAATGCAAACTGTGGGTAATAATTGTGATTTTGGCTTTTAAACAATCCTGTAAGTTGGTGAAAAGATTAAAAGGACCATCACAGTAGAACGGTATATTTATATTAATAACTACTCACTGCCACAGAAGCCTAAAGGGAAGGGCTGTAGACTGAAAGGCTCTCCTGAACCACAAAGTTCTTGACATTATTTTTATGGAAGTTAAATTGAGTTTTGCTTTCCCGCAGCTCCAAAACCTGGATTTAAAACTGTGCCCAATATGCACATCAATGTATCCGATAATTACAGCATTTAGCGGAATCAGCTGAAATAGTCGTTTTCTGGCTGGAAATAAAACTCATTTCCACAGCGTGACTGAGAGAAGCGCGGAAGGAAAGTCACGTGTGCTCAAACCAATTTGGGTAATCTCGTTTTATTTTGCAGAATGACAAATCTCCAGGGTGCTCAGCGAGTCAATCAAACAATATATCAAAGGTTTGTGTAACTGTCTCTTCTATTCCATAGAGTGTTTATCGGCAGTCCATTAATTCCTTCTCCATTATAGCTGCTGCCAGGCTCCAATCCAAGATCCAATCCAATTAATATGACAATTATTTCACGTGACATATAATTGCAAGGTATTCAGCAATGACTATATGTATACAGGTGTCAGACCCCTTATCCGGAAACCCATTATCCAAAAAGCTCCAAATTACGGAAAGCCTGTCTCCCATAGACTCCATTTTAATCAAGAAATTCAGATTTTTAAATTGATTTACTTTTTCTCTGTAATGATAAAACAGTACCTTGTATTTGATCCCAACTAAGATATAAATAATCCTTATTGGATACAAAACAATCCTATTGGATTTAATTTATGTTTTATTGATTTTTCAGTAGACTTAAGATATGAAGATCCAAATTACGGAAAGACCCCTTATCCAGAATACCCTTGGTCCCAAGCATTCTGGATAACGGGTCCTATACCTGTATAATATACAGATCCCCATAGTGGCCATAGATACGCCAGTGGCAGATTTGCTTCCACCCAACCCGGATTATCTGTGCACTCAGTGGCGTAGCGAGGGGGGTGCCGAGGGGGCCATGGCCCCGGGCGGCGTATCAGAAGGGGCGGCGGCAATCACCATGATATTTAATGTACCCCCAACAGACCATCGGCGGCGGTTCCTTCTCTCTTATGGCGCGGCAACAGGCGCTTTTATAAGGTTGCGCCCGTGCGTATGACATCACACGTCAGCGACAAGGCGCAACCTTATAGAAGCGCCTGTTGCCTGTAAGAGAGAAGGAGCCGCCGCCGATGGTCTGTTGGGGGTATGTACTATGGGGGAAATTGGGGGCACTGTGTGGGGGCTACTGTCTATGGGGAAATTGGGGCACTTTCCATGGGGGGGGCCAGGTCTTTGTGGGGTATTGTGTATGGGGGCACTTCCTATTGGGGGCACTGTGTATGGGGCAATTGGGGCTCTGTGTATGAGGGCACTTTCTATTGGGGGGCAAGGTCTTTGGGGGGTATTGTCTATGGGGACACTGTGTATGGGGCAATTGGGGCACTGTGTATGGGGGCACTTCCTATTGGGGGCACTTTGTATGGGGCAATTGGGGGCACTGTTTATGGGGGCACTGTGTATGGGGGCACTTTCTATTGGGGGAACTTTTTAAGAATAACTAAATAGAGGGGCGGCAAATTTAAGAGTTAGAATGATTAATTTACACAGAACACATTTTTATTGGCTTTTATATAGAATTATAAGCACATTAACCCTAGACATGCCAGTAAAATTGCTGCAAAAATGGATAATTAGTATACAGTATTAACCCCAGACATACAAGTAAGATTTGTACACAAAACATAGAAAGAAATCGCCAGTGCTCGGTCTAACCCACGCTGTAGCGTTGACCAGCTGCTAGAAACACACTATTGTGCCAGCACTCGGTCTAACCCACAATCTGGAGTTGACCAGCTGCTATAAACGATAAAAAGCCATTAATTATACACAAAGAGAAAGAAAGTTTGCCAGCGCTTAGTTTGCCTTTAAAAATAATTTTTACAAAAAATGAGGTGTTAGTACCACACTTTGGCCAAAATATGTAAGCTCACGTGCTCACACAGGCAGGCAGCACCCCCAGCCCCTCTGGGAGTTCCTCACACAGGCAGGCAGCACCCCCAGCCCCTCTGGGAGTTCCTCACACAGGCAGGCAGCACCCCCAGCCCCTTTGGGAGTTCCTCACACAGGCAGGCAGCACCCCCAGCCCCTCTGGGAGTTCCTCACACAGGCAGTGATTCATGTGTTTGCTAATGAGCTGGGGCTTAAAAGCTCCCTGCTTTTCAAGTAGAGCCTTTTTGAGCTAAAGGTAGGTGCAATAGGTCTTACTACTCAGTCACATTGTTTGCTGGGGGACTTTATTTTAATTGCATCACAGACTGAAAGTCATTAGACAGTGTAGGACTCACGTACAATGAGGGGCCTTGACGTGGCACTTGAGCTTACATATTTTGGTCAAAGTGTGGTACTAACACCTCATTTTTTGTAAAAATTATTTTTAAAGGCAAACTAAGCGCTGGCAAACTTTCTTTCTCTTTGTATACAAGTAAGATTGCTGCAGAAATGGATTAAAAACCCATTAAATCCAGACATGTCAGTAATTTCCCTGCAGAAAATGGATACCTCGCATATTAACCCCAGACATACTAGTAAGATTGCTGCAGAAATGGACTATGAACATTTAAACATGTAAGATTATTGCAGAAACAGATTATAAACACATTAACCTCAGACATGCTAATTAGACTAAAAGCATAACCTTACCTTGCTCAAGCAGTATGCTACATTTTTTCCTTGTTGCTTGTCCCACTTTGCCTCCTGCATTAAAATGAAAAGCCTCAAAAGCCAGCCATGTTCCACAGTGGAACACACAGCTCATTCCAGGGTAGAGAAGTCAGCTTGACAGAGCACATTCGATGTGGCCCAAAGGGCTAGCAGTGGGGCGTATGGTCAGCAGGCCAGAAGGAAGGGATGGAGGCTGGAAGGGAGGCAGACTTTGAACTTTGTTCAGAATTAAAATTAAAGATGGCCATGCATTCAACAGTGAAATTAATTGTATTCATATTGGATATGGCAGGTGCGCAGACAGTGGGGTGCCACCAAAAAAGGTGCACAGGTGGCTCAGGTTGGTGGCCGATAACGAAGAAAAGAGAAGAAGAAAGGTAGTGGCAAAAGTGGACTGTCAATGGTGGGGACTAGTAGGCAGTTAGCGGGACCCAGCAGGACCAAGGCCCACTGGATATTTTCCTATAACCCGGTGGGCCAGTCCAACCCTGCCTCTGCCTAGGCAGATTCAAGTGCAAGAGAACTAAGGGGCACGAAGTGCTCAATCTCTCAGCACTTGAGTCTGGGCCATAAATTCCACTGTACCTCTGGTATGAGGTATAGAGAGCAGCACTGGCAGGAGCAATGCAGCCCTGTATTAAAAACACATGACTTGAACAACTGCCTACCATAATCTTATGTAGAAAAAAATGTAAAAATATATGAATGTGTTTTTTCAGGCTAGGAGCCAGGCAACAGGCACAACACAAAGAAGACATTCTCAATCATCAGTATGCCCATCAACTCAGGATATTTGTAGGTATGTGGTGATTAATTCTTGTGCTAATGTCACAAACTAGTTACATGTGTGTGTGTGTGTTTTGTTTGTTTTCTCATTCCACATTGTCCCCTTTTTTCCATGTAAAAGTCTGTTTTTTGTTCCCCATAATTTCTTTCATCTCTGTACCCTTTTCCATTTTCTTTTCCATTGTTTTTTGTTTAAGAACTTCTATGACTTTGCATGACGTTACAGAAGATGACATTACACATACCACCCCTGTGATGACAATAATGGCAGCTGTTAGAGAACATGGTAAAAAGCAGGTGAAGAGGAGGCGTAGGCGTAAAAAAACCTCTTGTGAGACTTGCATGCATTCTGGATATGAAAGAAACCTGAAACCTGGTATGGAAGCTCAGAGGTTTGGCCCAACTGACACAGATTCCTCATCTGATGACCAACATTGGGCCACGGCTAGAATGAGAAGAAGTGAAAAGGTTAAAGTATTCAAGAAAGGAAGAAGACGGGAAAAGTCACGTCAAGTTTATGAAGGATTCTCAGATACTAATACCATTGAAATGGCTTCTTTGCCCTGTAAAAACTCAACTGAACCAAACACATACTCCCAGTATCCCACCAGTGTTAACAACTCCACCTCCTATCGAAGAAGAAGGAAAGAGTTAAAATGCAATGCACCAGCTGAAACAAAACATATTGCTAACAGAAAACCAAAAAGAAAAGAGAATTGCTGCAAAGATTCTGTAAAGTGCCAGTGTTTCTGCAGAGAGGGAAACATCATCAAGAAGAACATAAGAGAAGAAGGAGCAGGGGCAGACGTTCAGGCGCCAGTCATCACAGTGCCCCTAGCGCGGGCTCCTTCACCCGTTAATTCTAATGATGTGTCTGAGGATTTAGATGTATGCAGGTTAGTTAAATGTTGTGCAGTAGTTGTAGATAATATATGCTGTAGATTTCACAGCCTCCAATTATTAAAGGGGCAGTATACCCCCTTGTTCAACTTGAGTTCAGTTTGGAGGGCTTGGGCTGAACATACTTTTTGCCTATTGTTTTAATCATAAAAGATCTATGTTTTTTTTGTAAATTCTTGAGCTAAATAGGACAAGCGGAAATAGTCACCAGAAATTATTAGGGAGTGTTCCAAAACAGTAAGCTAATAGCACGTTTTCTTAGTGCTTGGCTATTCTGTGCCAAAGAGCCAGCTGAAAGGATTATTTTTTCATGTACAGGTAGGACCCATTATCCTTTTCCTCTATAATAACAAAACAGTACCTTGTAGTCGATCCCAGCTAAGATATAATTACTTCTTATTGGAAACAGAATAATCAATCGTATTGTGTTTATTTAATGATTTTTAGTAGACTTTAGGCATGGTGCTCTAAATTACAGAAAGATCACTTATCCGGAAACTGCATATGGCTAAACACATTTAAGTGCTAAACAAATCATACCTAAATGATACCGAACATTATATTATTTTTTCAAGTTCCAGATTCAGGGCCAGGTTTGATAAGATGGCGCCCCAAGGCCACCCCCTTTCCCAGCCCGCCCACCTGCCATTTCCCCGCACATACACATACGTGCCCATTTAGCTCATATACGGAGCAGTGGGGAGAGGACGCTGTGACATTTCTGCATGTCCTGTCCCCATTGCTCGGTATGTGGGCAAAGTTCCAGGGTGGCATGGCGCCCCTAAATATGTTTCCCCCTAGGCCTGGGCCTTTGTTGCCTCACCACAAATCTGGGCCAGCCAGATTACAAGCTTGGGAAAATTCTTCAACTGGGATGTGATACACTAGTTATTTGTCCAATCAAATGTATTTCACATGGGAACTTTATAGCAGGATAGACATATCCCTCTAACTTAATGAACAGGTATGGGACCACTTATACAGAAACCCATTATCTAGAAAGCTCTGTTTAAAAAAAAAAAAAAAAAAATTCCCTTTTCTCTGTAATAATAAAACAGTACCTTGTATGTGATTGTAACTATGCTGCATGAATCCAGACTGGTGGCAAAATAATCCTATTGAGTTTATTTAACATTTATATAATTTATAACAGACTTAAGGTATAGAGATCGAAATTATAAGACACCTTGTCCTGAAATCCCCAGGTATGAATTTTTGTGTAGAAACTGCTAAAAATGATTTAAAAAACTTCAGTCCCATATTTCTTTGAAGAATAGTATCAGTGGGACAGTACGAAATTGAACCCCACTGGCAAAGGGAAGGAGCAAATGAACCCCAGTTGGTAAACAAAGTAAAGTAAAATATCCATATAAATTGCACATTATAAAAAAGCATGAATGACACAGTCAGTGTAACCTTCTGCTTGCAGCTGATGGAAATGGGTACAGAATGGGTACAGAAGGAATAGAATTCAGATTTGAAATTAAACATAATTCTCTGTCTGTGTGCAGTTAAACTGCAGTTCATAAAAGGTTTTTAACCACTTTTATACTTATTTGGTAGCTGAGACTTCTTTGTCCTGCCTCTTCACACTGGCATATTGGGATTTCCTTTGTATCCTTCCCCCTCTCTTCTAATAAGTGTGGGGCTGTCCACTACCTCTTCTCCTCTGTAGACATTGAGCCACTGAGGTGTCCTTGGACTGTATATAAAGTTGTGTTCTTCATACAGGTGAGGGAACTTAGAGGTGCATTTAGCCATCCTAGTATTTAGTATGTTATAAGGTTTCAGGTACAGTTGCCAGTTGCAAGTACTCATTTCGATCAGTCTACTAGAATTGAAAAAATAAAAGCGAAGGTCTGATTGGTTAGTATTGGCTACTTGGACAATTTAGCACCTATGTCCGAAAATGGGTTCTATTTTCTTTCTTGTATGCATAAGCTACATATATATAGAGTGATCAGGAGAGAGGGTGTGTGAGAGCATTTAGCCTTTAACTTTGGGGAGTGGATCATGCTATTGCTTTGTTAAGTATGATTGAAATTTGCTAAATATATTTTCAGACACGTACACACCTTTCCATTAAAATAAATATATAGTCTGTAAGTTATTAATGCCATCTAGTGTCTGAGTGTAGTAATGCAATAAGTCACCAGAGCAACTGCTGTTATTGCATCTGTGTAACTAGCGGTCTCACAGAAATGTGAATGGCTTATCAAGCTCACTGATTATACCAGAGTTGACAACTATCAGAAAAAAATTGTTGTAACTGCAAAGATGGTAGAGCTTTCCCATCTTATTTTAATCCTGGCAGAAAGGAAACGGGCAGTTACATGTGCAGGCAGTAATACACAGTGCTAGCAGACAACGTCACTGCCATGTTGTGCAGGTTGGGAGAAGTCATTCTCTTTCCAACACACAGAGAAAGAGCCACATGCAGTTTCTCCTGTTGCTAAAGTGTCATTTATTTGTGATGCTAGCCAGTCAAGTGTGGGGATAAATATGTCTCTTATTATTATTATGCAGTGTCTTGTAGTTGCATCCTCTACAAAAGGTTTAGCCAAATCCCAAACCAAATCTGAACCTTTATTTGCTTATTCAAAATATAAGAAAAAAACTGCATTCATGATGAAACAAACTGTGAAACATTCAGTTGACCAGAACTTTCTCACTTGATTTCGGTCAAATCCAAATCCTGCAAAGGGTGCTGAATAATGGATAGAATCCTAGATTCATTGCTTCCATAACAGCAAGACAAATAGACTCACTCTGATCCAGCAATAAAATTGTTAAAGGTATAAAGTGACAGAGTATTTCATTTCCCTAAAAGCCCAAAAGCTGCTAATTACTGCCATGGTGGGGAGTTCTGTTGTGCTTTGGCATCTTTGTGGTGAAACATTTGGTCAGGCTCCTCTTAACTCTTAGTGATTAGAAAATGTAGTTATTTTGATAATATTCCCGAGATATCCAAATAAATAAGCTCTTATTTCACCTTGGCCCCCCTCTTTCCACTACTTTGGACTGCTTACTGTGCCTTGCAAATATATTTGCTGTGCATTTGTCATATAAGGATTCAAAATTAGATACAATTTTTTCTTAACTTATCCCACTTCGAATCACAGGGTTAAAAAAAAATTTATGTCTTAGATAAGTCTAAACCTTATTAAGCTTCACAGCACCCAATGCGAGATTAAATGGAAAAGAAATGGAGAGAGATAAGGAAAGAGCTTTTATAATGTCTGACAAATCCATGGAAAAGTGACAGTTATATGTCAACGTGTCAGGCAAAAGAATTCAGCAAGCAAACAGCTGTGCCAAATATTATGACAAAGAACTCAATAGAGGCATAGTCATTATGGCTTGCCTTTCTGTTTGAATTATGCAGCACAGAAAATAATCTAAAAGTGTCCAGCGCTTTCTTAAACCAATACATTTCTTTGTTTGTTCTGATGTCAAATGTAAAAGTTAGCCCTGCTCTTCTGTGTTGAGGAAAGAACTTTTCAGAACTTGCTCTTTACATAGTAATGGTAGAATGCTGCTATGAGAAGGTAGAGATCAGTCAACTGCAATGATAAAGAAAATATGCATGTTTTTGATTCACTACACCCACTTTTAGCACCAGGCAGTGTTTTCAGGAATTGTAACTAATTTTATTTGGGAATTGTAGCTATTTCATTCTTCTGCTGCATATTGGATTTGGGTTGCCTCAGATACCATAAGCTTACACACCAGTACAACATTACACCTATACAGCTGCTCCCGTCTCATAAATTATTCTTATGTCTGCTTAGTGTTCTGTCTTTCTTACTCTTAATGCAATATTCCTTCATCCTCCTTCTCTGTCATCCCCTTCACATCCTTCTTCACTTACTTTAACTATTTAAACGGCTCCACTTTATTTATTAACCCAGGCCTTTGAGGTTAAACATTTATAGAAGGAAACACATTACTGGATAAAATGAGAATTCATTTAATTTATGTTCCAGAAGAAAACAAAGTCTCCCACTTTTAAGACTAACTCCTCACCCCCTCCACCAGGCTGCTATCAGGCTATAATACTAAATTATCATGGTCCTTTCCTCCAGGGGACCCCAATTATTAGCCTTATGGTTACCAGGGCCTCTTGGATGGTGGGCCATGCCAACAAGTATATGTGGGTCCCAAGGGAAGAAGTAAAATGGGGCCCCAAGGGAAGAAGTAAAATGGGGCCCCAAGGGATCTGCCTCTGCTTAATTATGCCAAACTGTGGCCATGATCCTCCCAAGCCCTCAAAATGATCCCTCAGGATCCCTGTAGTTCTCTCTTTAGTTAGAAAAACCTGTTCTACTCCAGGTACAACATACAAAAAACCTAAAAAAAAATGAGCCAATGTTCCAAGGAGTAGACAGTAACACCCCCCTCCCCATTAAATAATATTGTGTAGTAACTTCTTAATCTTGTGAAACACCCTTTTGTGATACCACACTATAATTAAAAGGATGGTTAAGAGTGTTTTTCACCACATCCAATTGAGTTATGTTGCCCTAGCAGAGAATAGTACACACCTTGGCGGGTAGTGAGTGGGTACTTACAAACATTTAATACAACAGTATGCCTTGAATAAATCCCTTCTTTGGTAATTTCATCTCCAGCCCATCAATAAATTATACTCTCATCCTGCCCATTCAGGTTGGCCTCCCAAGCCCTATCCACTCACCACAAGCCATGCCCCTGTCACTACCTATTAACCCACCTGACAGCGGCCCTGCCTTCCCCCCAGTGCTTCAACCAGACATTCATCTTCTGACAATTCTGAAATCAATTAATAGAATACTTTTAATGTTAAATTCCCCTTTACATTTTTGTCGCGACTAAGAACACATACTGTATGCACAGATATTATTCTTTTTGAATGGCACTTGAGCTATAATATTCTTTGTTCATACATATTGTGTGATATTTTTACATCTTTTAAAACAATTACTTGTTTACTGTGTTTATTGTGATGATTATCGATCTACTTGTTACATTTTATATTATTTGAAAGAACCTTCAGAAGAATTCAGAAACACAACTGTAACTGATAGGAAATGAAAATGTCTGCTCCCCAAGGCTGAATGTATCAAACCTCTAAAGCACTTCTGTGATTCCTCTAAAGAACATGTTGGCAACATCATTCTGATTTCTCACTTGCCTGATCAGCATTGCTTCTCTCTGTCAATACTTTTTTCAGAATCTGTCACTGTGAGGGAGATGAAGAGAATCCCCTCATTACTCCATGTCTATGCACTGGTACTCTGAGATTTGTACATCAGACGTGTCTGCATCAGTGGATCAAAAGCTCAGACACGCGATGCTGTGAGCTCTGCAAGTATGACTTTGTAATGGAAACCAAGCTCAAACCATTAAGAAAGGTAAGGCTATGGGAAGTTTCCCACCTAGTAAATTGCCAGTTTCTGAACTTAAACGGGACAGATTCACTAATCAATACTTAAGTGTTAATTAGCGAATCTGTCCCGTTTCGCTTTGGCGAAAAATGTACAAATTGTTGAAAAGATTTGCATAATGGAAAAAAATTTGCAAAATTGCAAAAATGTTGCCCACAAATTTTTTTTTTTTTGCTGCGGATCTATGCCTGCCGAATTATTTTGCCCATCACTAGTATTAACAAGTATTTTTATCATCACTGGTCAGTACTGTATACTTTCATTCTCTATGAATATTGTTCTGGCCACGCACAGGCTAACATTTTTAGATATCTGTATAAGCCTCCATAGCACAGAAATTTAACACGCTGGCTTATCCGTGCTCGTGGGAACAAAAAATATTTCATCTTAATGGAAAATCCTGCGTCAGTAAACAAAGAATGTAGAAACCCAAAACCAGTAGTCAAATTCACTGAAATTATTTTCAATCTATTTGCACATTTCCCTCTTTGCGGAGTTTGTAATACATTCTGCAGTTCTGCAAGGGGTGGAAGAATCTGACAAACCCAAATGGATCAGTATCAACACTGAAGTGAGAATTATTTAGAGTGGCAGCATATGGGCACCTCTGTATGTAAGGGTAACTGCTGACATACAGACAAACCAAGACTGGAAGTAAATAGAACCCTGCATACAAGGACTTGCACTCTAATCTCAAGGGGGATATGTAAGACACAAGATCCAGCCATATAGGGAGACTTACAAGAGAGATATAGCTGAGTGATCATGGCAGTAAATAAAATGGAGATATAAACCTGTCGGTTGAATATAGTTGGTATCTATAGGGATGTGAGTGATAAAGGATCTGGGGCCTGATTCACTAAAGGGCTATAAAAATTATCGCACGCTTTTTTGCGTTAAAAAAAGCAAAATAATTTGCGCACGATTCACCATAGTATTATATTTGGCTACAAGTGATGAAATGTTTTGCCAGGCATGGATTCGCAGCAAATTTTTGGACGTGCGTTGAATTTTTTTGCGGCGGATTTTTTCATGCGTTTCTCAAAACAATCCGCCAATGGCAAAACGCCTGAAAAAATTCGCCACGCAAAAATTCACCGCACATACAAAAATTTATACAAGCGTCAAAAAATAATAGTCACAGCAACAATTTTTTTGCCCGCACAACATTTTTGCCGTTTCGTGGATCTTTTGAAAGATTTGCTAATTTTCACTAAAGATAACCAGAACACATTTGCTCATCACTAGTGGCTACTATTTATAAGCATCTACTATTTATATGATACCATTTATATGCTACCATTTATATGTGGCTAATATTTATATACACCATTTATATGCGGCGACAATTTTTATACACTATTTCTAAGCTACCATTCATATGCAGTGACTATTCGCGGGCGTAATTTAGCACATGTACCAGTAAATACCGCATTGAAATAGTCTTCGCGAGTTGAATAACGCATGCAATATCGTGCGTAAAAAAGCGCGAGTATGCTTATAGTGAATCATGCCAAAATTAAGCCGCGGTAAAAATTTTAGCGCACAATAAAAATAGCGCACATTTTATTGCCCTTTAGTGAATCAGGCCCCTGGTCTTTTAAGCTTGCACATAAGAAAGTTATACTGGAAGTTTAGGGAAGGAAACAAAGCAAAGACCGAGGCCACTGGAGAGACAAAGCAATATATATATATATATGTGGAAATAATGTTTGAAGGGGGTTATATAGGCTTTAATTTCTCTAGAGATAGGCATGCAAGGATTTATGCATTTTACTCATTTCAGTTATTGTCAGCATTATTTAGCAGGGCAGTCCTAATGTACTTTTTGTATTAACCAAAGCATAAAACTCATGAAAGCAAATCATATGCAGCACTGCCCTTGAGTGCAAACGCTAATGAGATTTGCTATGGAGTCTGCATTACATATGCATGAGAACCCTCAGCACATTTACATCTGAGATTTCATCTTACGTTTACTGTTCAATGTGTGATTTCTCTATGAAGTTGCTCATGGGATTTTAGGATAAATAAGCATTGGAAATATAAATTAATAGTTAGCTTGATAACTATATATGTGTATATATATATACACAGTATATAGTAATCATAAGTAATTGGTTACTGACCATAATAATACCCTCTATCCATCTCCTGATATATTATTGGGGCAGTCCCAGATTGACCATCTGTGGATTCTGGCAAATGCTGTAAGATGCCATAGACAGTCTCTATTTATTGGGCTGGTGATGCGCTATTTGGGCCTCCATGTACTTGAAATGCCATTTTAAATTTCAGTACGGGGCTGGATTGAGGCTTAGTAAGAAATAAACCTACTTGGCAATGCCATATAGTTCCATTTAGTTAGTAATTCTATTTGTTTTTGCTGGTCTTGCAAGCACTCCACTTCTTTAACTAACCCAGCACAACATACAAATACATAGGCCCAAAAATAGAATTGGGGGTAGGATAATTACAAGTTTGTTAGAGGGGATTATAGACAGATAGGGGATGTTCTTTTTTCCCATAAAAACGATCAACGCACCAGTGGCCACCCCTTTAGATTAGAGGAACGGAGCTTCCATTTGAAGCAGCGTAGGTGGTTTTTCACGGTGAGGGCAGTGAGGTTGGGGAATGCCCTTCCTAGTGATGTGGTAATGGCAGATTCTGTTAATGCCTTTAAGAGGGGCCTGGATGAGTTCTTGAACAAGCAGAATATCCAAGGCTATTGAGATACTAATATCTACAGTTAGTATTAATGTTTGTATATATAGTTTATGCACAGTATGTGAGTATATAGATAGTCAGTATAGGTTTACGTATGTGCTGGGTTCATACAGAAGGGTTGAAGTTCATGGACTTCATTCTTTTTTCAACCCAACTTAACTATGTAATTATCACATCAATGTTGAGCAACTGCAACTGCAAACCTTGTTCCTGTGTAAATTTCTTTACTCTCTTCACCACCCTGAATGGCTAACTAGCCCTACTTAATGATCTAGAAACTGTTCCAACCCCCCTATTATGGATGTAATGAAAACTTTCAGTTCAGCAGGGCATTCTCTCTGTCTCTTGGTGGGTAATGGGGTAATGACAAACCAGTGTAACTACTACTGTGATCATTTAATTATAGAATATGTAATTAGCTTTTAAATGACATTGTAAATCAACCAATGAACCATTAGAATATACGCCACAGGCATGTTTTTGTGCAGTGTGTCATTAATGGTACTGTGGCAATGGCAACTGGTATGCCTGAAGCAATAGTTTGTTTTATTAGACATTATGTTTCATTATGATTCATTCTGACAATCAGATGTGAAAAGTGACTGTATCTGTTCTGCATTTTCATGGTGGTCAGTCTGGAAATAAGCATGCATGTTTTAATACCTCATATTGTACATACCATACCATATTATATCAATTAATATATAACATTTATATGTGCTGTATAAGCTATACAGCAAGAGGCTGCCTCTAATGGAGTCTGTATGGGCGGCAACTTTTAGATTATTTTTAAATGTACAGGTGAATGGAATTTATAGATAAACTCCTTACCAACAGACTTAAACCTAGTAACCTGTCAGCAAGATTTAAGCAAAAAAGATTTTGACAAAATTGTCTAACTGTCTGGGCCTATATATAGTACATCTGGGGCAGTTTTAGAAGCCAATGGAGCTTATTTCTTATTCTTATCTTATCTTATTGGATTGCAGTTGGTTTGGCCACATGAAACCATTTCTCCTTAATGCCCCTCTGGGCTTCAGCCCAAATGAAAGGAAAAATTCTACATGCCCTTGGCCAATTAGCCTACTGGCGGGGCCAGCTCACATAAGCCACTTTAACCCACTGTTTAAATTGATCTTGAATCCTAGATGAGGTTGCTGATCTCCATACTTAGTAATTTAAACCCAAATCTATGCTCTGTCTCTTTGGCACATTTGGCAGTGGCATTAAAGTATTCATCAGCAGAGCTGAGTACTAGCACGAGCCTGAATTAACTACTCCCATTCATTAAATGTTAGAAAACTAGCCGTGTTTTATTAGAAAAAGTCTCAGAAAAGTACTTGAAACATACATTGCTAAATTGTCCATCTTTAACAGCAAGCAATTATATAGCACCAGCATAGTCTACAAAACAGAACTTTTTTTACATTCATTCCCTGCCCCAGTGGAGCTTGCAATCTAAGCTCCTACATACACTAGGGTCTTTGGCGTGTGGGAGGGAACCAGAGTGCCCAGTGAAAACCCAGACGTGGAGTAACATTAATGGGGGTTATGTAATAAAAGTTTTCCCAGGAGCAGTAACCCACAGCAACCAATCAGCAGGAAGAAATTACTGGTCACCTGTTTAAAAGCAAACATTTTATTGGTTGCTATGGGTTACTCATACTGGGCAAACGTAGTGTATTTTATTACATATGGTGGATGAGCAAAACTACCCATTTTGCAAAACGTTTCATCAAATGCATTAAAGTCAGTCAGTGTTTTTTCACCACATTTTTTTTTCTTGCAGCAAATGCATTGGAGTCAATTGGTATCTTTTCTCATATTTCTTTTCTTGTGCCAAATACACTGAAGTAAAAAAACACATGTTTTTCCCGGCAAAACAAAATGCACTGTGAAATACTAGCACAGATTTGAACATTTTCGCCACTTGAGAAAAGGCAAATATTGTAGAATCAGGTGAAAAGACTTGCTCATCCCTAGTGAACATGCAAACTCAATGCAGATAGTGCCATGGTCAGAAGCTGGAACCTAGCGCTGCAAGGCAGAAATGCTGTTCATTGTGCCTCCCTTTTACATAACACTCTTCAGGGGTCATTTACAATGCCTCACACAGTGTCCAAAGTGCAAAAAATGCCTGCAATTGGCTGTTTTTTTGCACTTTGCCCGCTGCATGGGCCATTGTGCAAATAGCTGCAGGCATGTGGAGCACAGAGACAGGTGGCATATGCCTTGAATTGAGCAGAGGATTAGGCAGCACCCCATTTCAAAGGGGTGGGGGGGCAGAGAGCAACATACCCCTGGACCCAATGCCCCTTAGACTAATGTTAAGGGGCATGCTTTTGTACCCTTAGGGGTATATTTATCATGCTGTGTAAAAAGTGGAGTAAAACATTACCAGTGATGTTGCCCAGGGCAACCAATCAGATACTTTGCTTTGATTTTCTAACTGTGGAAATATAATTGCTGATTGGTTGCCCTGGGCAACATCATCGGTAATGTGCCACTCCACTTTTTACACAGCATGATAAATATACCCCCTAGTGTTCTTGCACTTGCACCCAGGGGTTTGGTAAATAACACCTTTAACTATCTTTGGCTATAATTGGCCATTACCAAAATGTAAAAAAATGCACATTTTCATTACAAGCCCTATTCACATGGTTTACATTAAAGAAAGGTATTTACTGCCCTTTTAATAAAAGTACATTTTTAGCAGTTATATTAAATTTATGCTGCAAGTTGATGAATTACCTAGGCAACTTCTTTTATGTTACAGAATGTTCCCTATTACTGAATATGAATTCTTTGCGCGGTGGTTAACATGTATGTGATTGCTGGTGCATCAGCGACCTCTGACTTTATGCAGCAGCCTTGAGATTCAATCTTCCTCCCACCTTCTGTTTTTCCTTTTCATTGCACTAACATATTACATGATCCTGCTTTTCCTTTTCTCAGTAACCACAATTACCTCTGTGATCAAAACCATACTGTACATTTCGGGGCATTGCCTGTGACTGATCTATCTGCTTCTTGTCAGGACTACCAAATGCCTCTTTGATTTAAGCAAAACAGTTTTGAAACCAAGAGGAAATGTGCTGACCTAGTAATGAATAAAAAGATACTAAAGATATGAGATATTTTAATTATGTCTTTTACCTCTTTGGCTGCACTTCCAATTACTGCTGGACAGTTCTTGGTTGCTAAACATATCCTGCTTTTAAGAAATCAAATATTTTAAACCTGTTTTAAAGTTGTTTAATTTACCCTATTAAGCTTTTTTTCTCCTCCAATTCCTCTAGTAATGTGTCTTTTTAAGGGCTAAAATCAAGCAGTGATCTAAACAGTGGGTTTTATATAGGCCCTTTGACCCCAGTGGTTAAATGCTTTAGGACCTTGGACCCGCTTTGGTTTGAAGGCTCTGTTAATTGATAGAATCACAACCATACAGTTTGATAGAATGCTGCTTTTAGAAAGCCTGACCAAAAGGAAAATAATAGGAAAACCTTTTGGGTCTAGCAGAGAATAAAAATGGCAGCAGAATAGGCACAATTGTCTCGCATCGTATTGGCACAGTCGTCATATGAGATAAGGGTGCTAGCAGAAAGAAAGCAATATCTTTGCATCCATTTTTCATTTCTTATCAACAATATCTCTATATATCTCTTAAAACTAAAATGGGAAGCTTAACACATAATCTATTGCAAGAAAAAAAAAAAAAAAAACATTTCCAAGGTTGAGCAAGGAAACAAAAAAGGTCCATTGTCTTCTTATTCAAGTCAAGAAGCAGTAATTCCTTAAAACTAAAACAAAAAGTTAAACCCATGAGATAAAGCGGATGACTGTGTTTTTTCAAACCCAAATTGGCAATATAATTTGATACCAGGTCTTTTTAAATGTCTGTAATTGTTTTTACAAAATATGTCACAGCTGAAAGAAATATTGGGTCTCTGCACGTTCCCAAGCCATTTCAGCTCTATTTCTTTTGACATTCTAAGAAACACTGAGCTAGGAAATAATTGCAAAAAGATTTCAGTAGGAAGATTATAGACCTGGGATAATAATACGGGAAGGCCTTCTTGAAAGGATATGAACTTTGAACTTAGAACATATTTCAAAATATTAACCCTTTGTATTCAATTCTGAGGTTTAAACATCTGAAATGTATGCAGGTATGGGACCTGTTATCCAAACTGCTTGGGATCTGGGGGGTTTCCATAATTGGGATCACCATACTTTAAGGGGGAGATTTACCAAGACCCGAACGCTCCGAGCGTATTCTTGCCGATTTTTTCGTGCTCGCGCCCCGCGCAAAAGATTCGGAAAGGCCCTGCCGCTGATTACAATGGTTCGGTAAGAAAATTCCATGACTTTCGGATCGCCAATACGATATTATCGTGAGTAATACGATTTTTTCGTAAGCATTTTTGATAAATCTGCCCCTATGTCTACTAAAAAATAATTTAAAGATTAAACAAACCCAACAGGATTATTTTGTTTCCAATAAGGAAATCATTTTGAAAATTTCAAATTATTTGCTTAAAATTGTCTATGGAAAAAGGCCTTCCTACAGGTCAGAACTTTTGGAATAAAAGGTTTTTAAATAATGGAACCCATACCTGTATATAGATTCTTAAGCTGTAATATAGTAATTTAGGTTGAAAAAAGCCACATGTCAATTGAGTTCCACCTTTTGGGCTAAATAAAACCTCCTTCACTCCTAGTTGGTGGATTGGAAGGATCAAATTTCCATCTCAAGTCTTTTCAATTTGAGTGGCAGAAATTAATCTGCAAAATGGTGGCATATACTGTGGCTGTACATTACATTTTAGATGAGAAGGCAAAGCAGTTACTGAGACAAATATAATAGTCTAACCTTGTAACGGTGTTTACAGTTTACAGTATAGTGTTATAGCCAAGGGTATGATGTCAAAAGTGCCTGGCAATGGAGACTTCGTCCTGTAACAGTAACAGGAACACTTGGTTACACTTGCTTGTAGCCAGTAGAGAGAGTCTCAGTTAAATCTATGCCAGCACAGTTATTCCCCCATACTATGCTCAGTGCAGAAAGAATTCTTTACAGCACACATAGCTTTTAGTAAAGGTAACTCAAAAACCTATATGTTGTCCTTTACAATATATAATGCTCCAGGCACATCAATTGCTAGTAGTGGATTACCACTTTGTTACAATACAAGAAATTTACCCGCTTTCTATTCATTCTCTCAGATTTCTGAAGCGTATTTATCAAATGGTGAACTCTAACTTTCACCCCATCAATACAATTCTAAAAATTTGATAGGAATGAATAGAAAGTGGGTGAATTTTTCTTTTATTGAGCTCTAATGTCACATATTAGTAAATCTGCCCTATATTCTGCCATGTATGACATCAGTTTATACTGAAAGCATTAGGTCAAACAAAGTTGTGTATTATGCTGCAAACTCTAAGGATATCAGAAGTCACCTCAGCGTTCTATGACTTTTACAGAAGCACTTGGCCTGCAGCCTCCTGCCATTATACATTCAGTAACTTCTAATATACCTGTACATGTGTTTTACAATATTAATGATTCATATTCTAGAAACATAAGCATTTTTTGAATAAATCATTTCTACTGATGTGGAAAATGATTATTATATTATACAGGAATTTTTCCACTACTTATTCATCTTAATTTTAGTCATATTTCTTAATAAAATATCAACAAGTTGCATAGTATTATAATATTTAGTGCTAATTCCTATGCAGCCATTAGACACATTATTCTCATATACCACCTATTAGGTTAATGATCTTTTGCATCTAGTAGGAACCCCAAATCCTATCACAAGCTCATTAGTCCTGCTGCTTTCTAACATGGCAAAATGAATGAATTCATGATTGCTAATTGTTTAATGCTGGTGCATTCAGTAATCTCCATTTCATAATCAGTTATTTTCTTGCATTGCATAACCTTCATTTTAACATCATCTCTTTGGTGAGGCAGAAACAATGTCATAGATAGCTCCAAGCAAGCCAGTCAATGCCACATAACAAAGTGGAAATTCAGAATAAGACTCAATAATATTTTCCTGCACAGAGAAACAATAGTGTTATTTCTATGATAAACTTGTTTTTGTTACCTCTTAACATCTTTTTATACACTGTGCCTTTGACAAAATGCCGACTGAATTCTGCAAACCTCCATCACATTTCTTGTTCTTTATTTCCTCCTTTGATTGCCAGTGCGGCTTTTTACCGTTGAGAAAAAGAAAGAAATCTCACAAAAAAAGCTGCGAGATGCTAAAAAATACATGAAACAGATATAACCCAACTAAGGTGATTATATCAGATTTCTTTTGTTCCTTTCCGCATCACTGACTCTCTCATCTTCTCTAACGACACCTGGATCCTGAACTCATAAACCTCCTGCTTGGAAATATCATCTGGCATAAGAGTCCTGTATGATAAGCAATTACTCCCTTACTTCACCCTCACTTGCTTTCCAAATTCACTTTCTTCCAGTTTCTTATATATTTTTGAAATTGCACGTCCACTTTCTCATACAGTTAATGTAAAAATATAGACTTTCCCCAGAGGCATTTGAAAGGTCTGTGAAATTCCAGAATTTTTACATCAAGAAAAGAAGAAAGTGAAACCCCCCAGAAACAGCTGACACATGCCGTACTCCCCTAGCCACAGGGATATCCTTCAGAAGTATTAAGTACTAATTGAATATATGTTTTCTGATGCATTTACCCCATCAACTAAAATGTGCTTCAATAAAAAAATAATTCTCATTTTAGCATATACTTTGCTTAATGCATTTTTTTCTCAAATGGTTGCCACCATCACAGGCACTATAACTTGTGGGTGAGCTGCTGGATCAGGGATGCACAACACTAATTACTTGTAGACATCTCAACCGTTCCAAAGGGAAGTCTGACTTGCTAAACCATGCCATCAATCTCTTAATCCTGTTAGGCTCCTACCACACATGGCATATTCTTGTCTGGCAGATAAATGAATCCACCCCTATGGTCCAAAAAGCTTCTTGATGTGCCATGCGTTCCTGGAGCTATTGCATTGGTGCAGGCACAAAGAGTGGATTTCGGTGTGAAACTATATACTTAAACAGTTACTTGCCACGACACATGGCAAATCAAGAAGGTTTGTGGAGCATAGGGGCGGATTTTTTGCCTGCATTACAGATAAATGCAGATCAAAAATCCACCATGTCTGGCAGACCCCTTACTGTGCATGAAGCTAAAGGGAAGAAAGATACAGTATGTGGATTACTGCTGGCAAACAGAAATTACAGAATTAAATCAATTGTTCTCTTAGCAATTAACTGCTGTCAATATGGGATAATTGCTACAGCCAGCTTAGCTCTGGAACTGTTCAGGCACCTCCAAATGCCATACAGACATCCATATGCTACCATTCAGCCTTTAGAACATGAAACTACTTACAGGTGTATGTTAATGAGTCAGGGCTTAAAAGTCCCCTGTCTTCTCACTAGAGCTCCTGAGTTAAGGGTAAGTACAACATGCTCTTACTACTCAGTCACACTGGTTGATTGGGGGCATCATTTTAATTGCACTACAGACATAGGCAGTGTAGGGCTTATGTACAATGAGGGGTCTTGTCGTGGATAGTGAGCTTACATTTTTTGGGCAAAGTGTGGTACACCTCATGTTTTGTAACGATTATTTATTAAAGGAGAAGGAAAGGCTACGTCACTTGGGGGTGCCAAAATGTTAGGCAACCTCAAGTGACTTTAATCGCTTACCTTGTACCCCGGGCTGGTTTCCCTGTTAGGAGAAAACAGCACCAGCCCGGGGTACCTGTAGCACTTCTTCCTTCCTGTTCGCAGTAGAGTGAAATACCCAAACTTTAACAAAAAAGTCAGCTTTTCACTGTAATGCGCATGTGCCGGCCCAGGGATTTCGCCGGCAGAAGAAACGTGGAAGAAGAAAGCGCTCGCTTCAGGTACCCGGGCTGGTGCAGTTTTCCCCTAACAGGGGCACCAGCCCGGGGTACAAGGTAAGCAATTAAAGTCACTTGGGGGTGCCTAACATTTTGGCACCCCCAAGTGACTTAGCCTTTCCTTCTCCTTTAAAGCAAACTGTGCACTGGCACTCTTTCTTCCTTTTGCACAAATTTGAAACAAACCTGAATAAAAATACACACTTAGGGAACTGGCACACCAGGAGATTATTTACAATAAATCTTCACTATTGCGGGCAACTAATTTCCTGAAAATGCTTTTCCCTCCCAACTTCAGGTGAATACAGAAAAACAAAGTGGCACGTAACTATTGATCCCTTGTAGCTTTACAGCAAACCCCAATGTGCTCCGTTGCCAGAAAATATTAGGGGTCATTTAGCACACATAACGCAGTGTGTAAAGTGAAAAAAAAAAAAGCCACAAATGGCCTTGTTTTGCACTTTCCAGGCTGTTTTTGACTTGAAATGAGAGGTTGTGGTGACATAAAGGGGTGTATCAATGACATGTAAGGGCGGGATATGATGTAGCAGCCTGTGATTGCCCGAATTTTGTATCAATCTGAGGCCAGTCCTGCTCAGTGTTCAGACGCCTAAAAACCGGGCTGTCCAGTTCAAAACCACACAAAAATTTACATTAAATATAAGAGAGATAAATATAAAGAATAATAAACCACCTATTAGGTACTACTATTAAGATTAAAGGCATTAACATGAATGCTTTCGAATAGTGGCTGCTTGACTTTCCTTTGAAACAGGATCATGTCTCGCTCTCCCAAAATAAGGAATTCTAGGAAGCCGGCTGTGTTTTCTCTTTTTTGGCCTGCAATAACACAAGTCTAAGTTAGATGGCAGCAACTGTACATGTAAGACTGGGGAATAAAAGCAAGAGCTTTCTTTTCCAATGACAGATTCTAATTAGAATTTATACATGATGAGAATATTGCTGCATATTTTGTTCTTCTATAACGCTTAACATGTGATTTTAGCAATGTCAAATATTTGCTAGAAATCAGCCTTCTCTGCAATCAAAGGGCTCACCATGAAAAGGCACAGAACCTGTATCGCTGCGCTCGGTGCTTTGTTTTACTGAACTCTGTTACAAGGGGATATCCAGTCTACAGATCCAGTTTCTGCGGAATTATAAAGCCTATGTTTATGGGAGAACTTGCACATTTAGTTGAAGAACAAGTGACAGCCTCATAAAACAATTTTCTTAAACCCCAAAACAAGACAATCAAGAATGCCTCCAAAAATATACAGTAAAGCTATTTAAATGTAGAGATAAATATAAAGAATAATGAACCACCTATTTCATTTATATTGCAAGTCTTGTTGCTAATACCACTGTCTCAGCAACAAAATCTGCACAGTAACTTAGGTATTGAAGAAAGTATAAGAAATTATATACCTTCTACTGTGAAATATAAGAGTTTAAAGGGATTCTGTCATGGGAAAACATGCTTTTTTTTCATCAGTTAATAGAATCCTACATTGAAATCCATTTTAAAAAGAGCAAACATATTTTTAATATTTTATTTTGAAATTTCACATGAGCCATATTCTTCATTTCCCAGGGTGCCACAGCCATGTGACCTCTCATAAACTTCAGTCACACTTTACTGCTGAGCTGCAAGTTTGAGTGATACCCCCCCCACCCCCCCAGCAGCCAATCAGCAGAACAATGGGAAGGTAACAAGATAGCAGCTCCCTGACACCAGCATTTGATAATGCTCCCATGCCCCACCTAGTGGTCGATATAGTAGTAAACATACTGCTCATCCAATGATTCCTCATTACACTTAGGGGCTGATTTACTTACCCACGAACGGGTTGAAATGAGTCCGATTGCGTTTTTTTCGTAATGATCGGTATTTTGCGATTTTTTCGTATGTTTTGCGATTTTTTCGGATTCTTTACGAATTTTTCGTTACCAATACGATTTTTGCGTAAAAACGCGAGTTTTTCGTATCCATTACGAAAGTTGCGTAAAAAGTTGCGCATTTTTCGTAGCGTTAAAACTTACGCGAAAAGTTGCGCATTTTTCGTAGCGTTAAAACTTACGCGAAACTTTGCACCTTTTAAGTTTTAACGCTACGAAAAATGCGCAACTTTTCGCGTAAGTTTTAACGCTACGAAAAATGCGCAACTTTTTACGCAACTTTCGTAATGGATACGAAAAACTCGCGTTTTTACGCAAAAATCGTATTGGTAACGAAAAATTCGTAAAGAATCCGAAAAAATCGCAAAACATACGAAAAAGTCGCAAAATGTTCGTTTTCAAGTCGGAACTTTTCCAATTCGGGTCGGATTCGTGGGTTAGTAAATCAGCCCCTTAGAAAGCTAATTTTCCTTATTGAAACCTAAATAGGTAGAAACCTGAAACTACTATAAAACTGGGAGTCTTTCAAATGGTTTCTCTTTTTTCATGATGTAAGAAAATGTAATTCTAAGTAGCTTCTTACAATAATAGTTCTTACAATAATAAATATATATAAATTGATAGTACATTTGCATTAAAGACTAAGAACTTTGTACCAAAGAGACAACATGCCCCACAGAGCTTACAGTCTAAGGGTAAGGCCCCAAGAGGCAAATTGTTGCATATATGCAGGCTGACAATCTGCCTTGTGGGGCCTTACTCTAAGGGGCTGATTTACTAATCCACAAATCCGAATCCCGAATGGGAAAAAAACGGATTGGAAACGAACATTTTGCCACTTTTTCGTAGCCATTACGACTTGCTCGTAAATTGTCGTGACTTTTTCGAAGCCATTACGACTTGCTCGTAAATTGTCGCGACTTTTTCGTAGCCATTATGACTTGCTCGTATATTGTCGCGACTTTTTCGTATTGAGCGCTCGTAAATGGCGGGCAAACCTTTGCGACTTTGCATGATTTTGGAAGTCTCCCATAGGACTCAATGGCACTCTGCAGCTCCAACCTGGCCCAAGGAAAGTCACGATACTGAAGCTTGAATGAATCCGAAACTTTCGTACTCGGCGCGACGGCTACGAAAAAGTCGCGACAATTTACGAGCAAGTCGTAATAGCTACAAAAAAGTCGCGACAATTTATGAAAAAATCGCAAAATACCAATCATTACGAAAAAAACGCATTCGGACGCTTTTCGGACGTTCGTGGATTAGTAAATGTGCCCCTAAGTGGTAGCTAGGTAGACTCGTGAAGCATCCTATATGAAAGATATCAGTAACATGTCCACAAACCATGGCTGTCTCTTTGGGATTTCCTTTTCAGCCTGGCTGGGATATTGGAGGGTGTGTGCAAAGTACAAAAAAACTGTTGCAATTGGCAATTTGTATTTTGCACACGTTTTGCCTTTCTGTGTCCCTGAACAGACTAACAAATAAATATCCCACAGGGAAGCAAGATAAGGAATTATTATGCCTATACATAACCAAAGCATAATGTTCAGTCTATGTAAAACTAACCACAAGCAAACTATACTTGTGGCCTACCCAGTGACATGTCAGTGATAAATGCCATCTTCTCATTTACTCATTCATCATTAGCCTAAGGCATGATGGGAGCTGTAGTTTAGCCAAGAATCCCATAAAATAATTTTAAAACAAGGAAGCTACAGTATAAAAACAGATGTATGGCTCATTAGTTCCGATGGACTTCATTCATTTCCCTGCAACCATATGTTAGGCAGCCATGCTGATCAGCCGCATACATATCTACTCAGTTGTAAACGGATGATAAGAAAGCCCTCACTGCATATAGTTTGGGTTGCCCCACAGCGACAGCACAAAATGATTGGTGAACAAAAATATATATATACATATTTACATACATGCATATTTAATATTATTCCGTGTAAAAATATCTGTAGACTTTATAGCCATATCTGGCGCACAAGTGATACATACAGTGTATAAATTATATATATATATATCTCATGGTAGGTACGCATATTTTTCATATTTAAAAGTAAGAATATTTTCTGATTGATTTACGTTGCATTGAAAGAGAACATGTACAATCTACAGCTGCACAATAACTCCTGGTGTCCGGAGAGTGAGAGAATGTTAGGAACAGTAGCCTCACAACTGCTGGAGACCTATACATTGTGCCTCCGTAGATTAATAATAGAATTGCTGCCTGTGGTCAGTCTGAATTTATGTTGATAAAGAAAATGTCACTCAAGCGAAATCTTATTGATATGTTCTGTGTTAGTAAATGTCACCTTATGCTTTTCAATCATTTCTTTCTAATCTTCTTATTTTAGTGGGAAAAGCTGCAGATGACAAAAAGTGAACGAAGCAAGATAATTTGCTCTGTAACATTTCATATTATTGCTTTAACGTGTGTAATGTGGTCACTGTATGTGCTCATAGACCGAACGGCAGAAGAAATCAAGCAAGGCAGTGAAAACGGTGAGTTGCCTTATGATTCCCCTCCAGCAATACAAGGTCCTTTATTTGTACTTTGTCCTCTAAATTTATCGATTGAATCCTTAATGGAAAAGTAGTGAAAACTGCAATTGCTTACCCAGTGAAATAACAGTGTGCATTTTAAAATATCAGGGTTTATGTCTGTCAGGCTCTTAGTTCATATTTCCTATAAATATTTGGGACAAAAGTGGGGAGTAAATAACAGAACACAGGACATGTTTGTAATCTAACAACAGTGACAACTGTTGCAAGGAAATAATGAGGCAATGTAATAATTGGTGCAGCTTGATTCAGGTCTAATAACCAGTAGCCACTAGCCAGTATCAGATATTGGCTTTCAAACAGGAAAATAGAGATATAGAAATAGAGAGATACAGGACCAGAACAAGGGATAGGCAGCTTTCTAGGGTGGAAGAAGGACGGGGGACCAAATACTACTTGGCCAGTCTCTGGTGATATACACCAGAGTGGGTTTCATGAGGATCCTTTGTTTGTCATAGAACCAGGTATAAACCAGAAGGGGTTTTAATAAGGATCCTTTGTTAAAGGAGAAAGAAAGGTAAAAACTATGTAAGCTTTATCAGAAAGGTCTGTGTAAATACAGCCATAAGCACTCACAGAAACGCTGCACTGACTTCTCTGTCAAAAGATTTCTTGTGTCTGTAATTCATGTGCCACAGACACACAGCTCTCTGCTGTCTGCTTTCTCCTGCTCCCCCCTCCCTCAAGAATGCTAAGAACTTCCTCCCCCCCCTTAGGAATGTGGATCTGAGCCAATCAGCAGGAAGTTGACTCAAAGTCTTACTAACTGAGCATGTACACGGTCTTGGTCTTGGTGCAGGAGTGAGGCATTATGGGAACTTTCTTTACACAGCTCAGCATTTTTTCTTCCTGTTTGCCTTCTGATCATCTGAATGGGAGAAATATGGGGAGACTTAAGGGCACTATTGAGAGAACTGAAGGTATGCCTGCAGCTTGAGATTAACTCTTTATTAGTCTTTCCTTCTCCTTTAAAGTCATAAAGAAGGGTGTTTTCTTTCTACGCAATTTAATTTCCATATACAAGCACAAAAACGTAACCAAAATTGTATCAGTTGAACTCAAGCACAAGCAAAACGTTTTAATGATAGTGCTGCTTTAATATTGCCTGTACCGATTATTTAAATAAGAGACACTAAGAACACTGTTTGGTCATAATGTAGCAAAGGGCCTGACTGTGATCGGTTGGATTTACATAAAAGTTAGATCACTTGTTATATTCAAAACAGAGCAACTTTGAGCAATGCAGACAATACAAAATAATGTTAAATGCACAACACCCTTTCAATAAAGTAAAAATGATCTGTGCAACTACAGTACAATAAATAGGAATTCTAGTCTGACTTACTATTGTATTATCAATACAAGGGGGTGTATTTAAAATGTATATATATATATATATATATATATATATACACACACACACATATATACAGTACATGTGTGTAAAGTTGAATGCAAATAATATATTAAGCTCATTTTTCCAAGTGAAAAGCAGTAAGCAACTCCTGTAGAAATCTGTATAAAAAAAACACCCAATGCAGGACTTTTTGCATGGGCAAAAGTGTGGACAACTTTCTCATGTCCGGTGACGCTGTTTGTGGATGTTCCATTACCTTAATTATCCAATTAAATCTTAATATCCTTTAGGAGTTGTCACCTGTTGACAGTTATAAAATCCCTGGCACTCCAAACTTTGGGCTATCACTCAACCATGGGCTTCTTTAAGCAACTGAGAGAAAATCTGAAAATGAAGCTAACTGATGTCTATAAAGCAGAGAAAGACTATAAAAAAATTCCCAACTGTTAATTTCACTCTGTAATGTAATTAATAAATGGCAGCTAAGGGGAACTGTGGAGAAGTCAATGCAAGATGTGAGGACCCAAATGCCTTTAGAGAACTACTTGTATGATGGCCAGAAAGGCAAAGGAAAACCTTCATACGACTGCGAAGGATCGTCTAAAGGTCTGCCTAATCCTTTCTGGTTCTTTCACCACACTTGGAACAATCCTTCTCTGCAGTCTCTGGTCATTGTATCCAGTGGATATAGGGACATTAATGTCTCTGGAAAGATGCATGTATATCATGCAAAATAGTTGCCCGTAACAGAATAGATCATTTATTACCATTATCATCAGTGGCAGCTTATTTGTACATTAGTATTTATGCTGTTGCTACTTTAAAAGCAATTATACTGTTAGAGTGAAATTTTGATATCAGAGTTGACTTCACTCTAAATGCATCAGAGACTTGGTTATTGCCTGGAATTGCATGTGCTCCTATTTTAGTGGCAGCCATTAAACATCTCATTAATGTATGCTTGGCATGCAATGAGCATTTAGCTCTTCAACTGCCTGCAAACATCTTGTTATATCTGCTCCATTTGTAGCTCTGATAGTCTATTGTATTAGATGTGAATTGGTTCTGTTTATCCTTTTATAATCTTTATCCATTTTTTAACCTTTAGCCAATATTATAGATGTTATTCTAGTGTTTGTTCTTATTTCAGTCTGTACCATGTGTTATCAGAACGCTGATTTACTAGCTCGCTTCAAAATAATTATCAGTCTTTAAAATTGTATATACATATATATTTTATATACATAATAATGATGATGATGTTGAATTACACATCATACAGTTCTTACTGGTGGTGTGAGACCAGATGCATCAATTTCTCTCTCTGTCTGGTTTATAATATATTGTCTCATTGGTAGCCAGTATTATTATAAATCTAATAAACTCTCTGCTCAATTTCCCCAAATGCCTGTTATTATTAAACGTATAACACGTAGCATGTCAAGAAACAACAGCACTGTGTAATTTATGCAAACCTAAGTTGCAATCAGATAAGGAGGCATAGTGCCAAACATTCCCTGGAATAGGAGGCTCATATAAAACCTTCCAGCAGTGCTGACATAAATTGGCTCTTGAATGAGCTTTAGTTAAAATTATGGGCCTTTTAAGCTCTTAAAAGGGAAACCATCATGGCATTATTCCTTGTAAATCATTTTACTGTACTAATGTTTATACTGAATGGAGTGTATTTTTAATGACAATAAATCCTTGGTTTATCATCTGTATGTATTTGTTTTATGCATGTTGGTTACATAAGGCTTCCTCCATGCCATCTGCAGGCACCTGGATAATTCCAAGTGACCTGGGCTGTATGAGTCCTCTCTGATGCTAACGGCATGTGTAACATTCTCCTGTGTATTTGTGCCTGCTTTTAACAAGCAACTTTCAGCCTGACACTGCACATTTGAGCAATGACAGAAGGCATGGGCTAGGGCAGGGGTCCCCAACCTTTCTTACTCGTGAGCCACAGTCAAATGTAAAAAGACTTGGAAAGTAATACAAGCATCATAAAATTTCATGGAGGTGCCAAATAAGGTATAAGATTGGCTATTAGGTAGCCGCTATGCACAATATCAGCTTACAGGAGGCTATTTTTTTGGTAATAAATTGTGGTTTTATTCAACCAAAACTTGCCACCAAGTCAGGAATTCAAAAATAACTACCTGGTTTGGGGGCACCGAGAGCAACATCCAAGGGGTTGGCGAGCAACATGTTGCCCCTGAGCCACTGGTTGGGGATCACTGGACTAGGGCATGTATTGGGTAATTCTCAGGCAGCTGAAATCAACTGGTAGAGTGCCATTAGGCTAACAAATATCAGTTTCCCTTTGGAGTGAAGGCACACGGAGCTACTTAGTAGCAGCTTCTTGTCACGGCTACTAAACACCAGAAAATACCCTGCCATAGACAATAATGAGAACTGCCTCTGCTAAAACACATGTAGAGACAATTATCAATAAATGATCAGCATTGTCTATTTTAGTAGCAGTGACAAGTAGATTTATTTTTGTAAAACTAAAAATGCATGAGCAAAAAAAAAAACTGGCGGTGCTCACGTTACAAACAGCCTGTGTGAGCTATTACTTTGTCATACTGCCAAGTGTGGAATGGGATTTCTGCATCACTGTACAATTGTGTGCAACTGTGTACCCTCCAGAGATGGTGATCCAGGTTAATCCTTAGGCAAATCCTTCACACAGCTCACAGAAATCAGTAAAACAATGCCAAAAACAGAACTTGTTCTTGTCACTAACTAAATATACATATAACCTATTTTTGTGGTTTTTGATGGTGTCATTTTTAATATTATTTTACAGTGTGTGCTGAAAATAAATAATCCTACCATTTAAAATGTTATTTTCAAACAATTGTTTATTTCCTATAATGTTGTATAGGCAGTAATCTCAGTTCATATGCATGATCCTATGCTTTCAAACGTACCCAGCACTGCCTCAGCTGTTCAGTTATTATAGTGTCTCCCTGTCCTTTATACAGAGCTTTTCCTCCTGTTTGTCCAGCTGCATGCTATCCCCACAGCTGCCTCTAGGTGGCATTTTGATGCATATTCAAATTGCCCTGAACAATGCTAAAACCTACTCCAGCCTTCAGGTAACCTGCTTTTAAGAAAAGGATAAGGGGGTGTCTGGGGAGTTAGGATTTATTACCTCTTACTATGTATTATGTATTTGGGGCTAAAGTTCCCACTGCCTCTCACTTTATTAAATGTATTTGGGGTGTCAGAACTCTCTGACTCTCTCTGCATAATGTATTTAAGATGTGGGGATATTGTTGTTGGCAGTCACTGTGCCATTATTACACCATGGTATGTATAGAGTGTGCAAGGTGATTCAGAGAGTTTGTAACGAATGCAGAGGAAAGGTTTTTCTCCAGCATATCTGAGCTGGCAGAGGAATGCCTGAAACCACCTATCATGCTGCTTTGACAGGCAGTGAGATGGAGAATGAAAACAGTGATATTTTGAAAACCATTTGGCAGTCAAACGCCACCATGTTCTATAACCCTTAAAATGAATGGGAAGCAACATGGGCAGTTTTGGTAGTTCCAAATCAGACCTACTAACATCAGAGGGGAGCATTCTAATTCTTGACTCTTGCCAATCCTTCTGATTTCTTTCTTTGTGTCACGCTGCCATTCCGCAGCTCTATTTGACCCACTTTAGTCCAAATTTAAAGCTTCAGACTGAGTTTGATATCCAGTGGTAGCCCACGGGCTCATCTCTAATTAGTATTGCACAAGTCACTATTCAAACTTAGTGTATGATACTTCCCGTTTATAAATATTCTATCCATTAAATAAGGCATTTTATAAATGAAGCCTTGAAATGAATATGAAATCTGTAACTGTAATATGTGCTAGATTATTTTACTCATAAAATACAGATGGTGCTGCAGCTGCTGCTGAGGCCATAACAATCACAAAATGGGAGCACCCTCGGGCACAAAGGCTGCCAAGTGAGCATGAACATAAATGTTCTTTTATCTTCTGACTTGTGCAGCTGTAATGGGATACACATAAAGACGAGGACAGCAAAACACCCATATTTTCTGCCGCCTTCCATTTCCAATTAAAGATTTATAAAATGTTTGCCTCATAAACAATTATTTGAATTAAAATAAATTGTAGAAAAAGATGTGAATAGCCCACAGTTTATCAGAGAACAAAGAGAAGCTGGCAGCTTTTGAAATGTTAAATTACTGTTCGTGACCAAGAACATAGCATTGTCAAATACAAAAAGGGTTTTAGCCTCCCACTGGCACGAGGTTATCTAGCAAAAGAGAAAAAGGAAGGTCTGCTCTGTCAAACAGATGGTTTCCTTCTGGGTTCAACAGAATAAAGTTGGTGATAGATTGAAAGTCAATAAAAAAATGTATTTTGAACAGGCATAGGAAACTGTATATGAAAGTATAGGAATGTTCATAGCTTTAATGTTCCATATGAAAGAGATACTGACACCAGAAATTAAACTTTTTTTTTTTTTACATTTATCAAAACATTGTCTTTGCATGATATTTATAATGTTTGCCATAAAGGTATTTGCCTGATGCTTTTACATTTAAATCAAAATATGTCCCATAGAGTTGAACTCACCACTTGGAACGGTGGGTCCGGGAGAACATGCCTCAGACCCTCAGCTTAGGGGGATAATCACAACTTATTCTTGACAAGTGGCTTGGCACCGAAACAGGGCTGGCAACAAAACCGGACTGACGTAGATATGCTGCTTAAAATATGCTATTTATTAAGAATTTAATGCATCATAGTACATTTAAGCTTCTTATGGAGGGCACTTAATCATAGGCCTATGATTAAGTGCCCAGAATAGGCACAAAACACGTAGGGCTTAAAATGTACTATGATGTATTAAATTCTTAATAAATAGCATATTTTAAGCAGCATATCTACGTCAATCCTGTTTTTTTGCCAGCCCGCTTGACAAGAAGAAGTTGCAATGCGTTTACATTACCTCGCTGATCCCCCATGTTCCTCTATGACGGGCGGCCATATTTGTGCAGCAGTAGGCCGTTTGCATTAGAAACTATAACTGACAGGCTGAGAAGGGACAGTCAGGTTGGCAAAACAGTCGGGTTTAGGAACTTCAAGTAGCAATTACTTACAAAAGCAGCCCTATCAGAGAATAATGATCAACATGATGATGAGGTACATTTTAATGTACTGTAGGGGATCAGAGGACTCTTTCCCATGTTTTTCTGTCTGTGACATCATCCAGCCCAGTTAAAGGCTGGAGAGAAACACGATCAGCTGGGAGCCACAGTGCACTTCTGAGGGAAAAGGAAAATCCAGGGAGTGCCTGGTTTTAGAACCAAAACCAGCAGGTTATAAAGATCTCCCTGCTGCAGTGCCAGCCAGAGAGGGCCAGACCTGGAGTGAGCAAGCAGCTGAGTGTGCTCTGCTTTGTGTTGAGCTCCAGACTATAAAGAGAGAAGTCTGCTTAGTTGCTGGTGGATGCATTTACCTCTGTGTGAGTCTGCTGTCTGTGTCCCCTGTGTGAGGACAGGTGTTATTCGTGAGCCTGCTACATGGGAGAACTGCCTATCCAAAGGGAGAGGTACTTTGAGGCAGGTAGCTCTACCTGGGGAAACTAAAAGAGCTCTTGGGGAAGGGACTTTGCCAGAGACTAAACTGGGCAAGGGTATTTCCTCCAGAAGTGGAGTGTGGGACTGTGTCCTGGGAGAGACTGAGCCTGGAGTTGGCTAATACACACAGATTCCCCAAAGCAGGGTTTATATTGTTTGTATTTTATAGTTATTCCACTCTTTCTAACTCCTATATAAAGATTATCTTTGGTGCAAAACTGCCATATGATTAAGAAGAGCGGATGTAACATGGGAGGTACAGGACAAACTAATCCTCTTTCTGAGGCCTCGCTATAGGTTGAGCAGCCCTTATAAAAGCATCTGACTCACACAACTTATATTCTTTAATATGAATAATGTTCTGTTTGTGCCAGGAATGTCTGTAAGTATATGGGGCAAGCACTCCCCAAAGTAGTTTTCCTGTTATTGCAAGTGCATTAAGTGACTCAGATGGCTATACTTCCTGCAAATAACATTTTACAGACAACCTTCAACCACCACAAACAAGCATTACTATTAACAACAAAAAAGCTATGATGCATATACAGTACATCCCTAGATGTAGAGATAGATTATGCATGATAAAGTGTTCACTGTTATCACTAAGATTTCCTTTATGTATTCATCTCTTGACCAAATTTGATTCTATCTTTGGATGTCCAAAAGGCATTGGATGTATATGTTCTAGGTTCTTCCAAGCATTAATATACTGACCCAAACTGAAACAAATATTTCAGAATTCATCAGCTCAGATTTTGTATCGTCTGAGCCGACAGAGATCCACTGTACCCTGCACTCTCCATTAAACCCCTGGCACACAAAATAAGGATAACTCCATATATTAAAGAAGTAAGGGTGAAATACCAGAATTTAATATCATTTGTAAACGATATCATTTTAACACTGAATTCTCCCCAGTCTTATGAATAGTCATAAGCACATTTTTTTGGCATGGATTTGCTGTGAAATTCCACATTTCAAATTTTTCGGGGGAAACTGCCACGGGGGAAAAAATTGTTGTTGCAGCAAAAAAAAGTTGCAGTCACATCAAATAAGTTGCACGATAGCTGCATTTTGTGACTTTTTTGCTGTTTTGCTATTTTTTCACCAGTTTTGCACATTTTTCGGCGAAGCATAACGGGACAGATTCAGATTTTCTTGCCCTAGCCAATCTCCACAGATCCATGAACTTCATATGGCAGGAAGGGGCCCCATATTAAACAATTAGAACAAAGATGGGGGGTCAAAATAATGACAGTGATTTATTTCTGCAATTAAAACAACAAATGGGATCCAGTGCTGCAAAGGAATTGTGCTTGTGCATGTATACACACATAGTTCCATTCTTCCATTAATTCTAGCAAAGCTACTCAGCAGGATGCGTTGAGATAATTACGTGTGCCATAGCACAGGAGTGAATGGAAGACAATTCTCTCTTGTTTTACTGTAACCTGGATTTCTTTCATAGGTTGAATGGCAGGGTTTAATGAACTGCATGTTTTGTATTTATGTTTTGTAGAAATTGCTTTCATTAGGCTTAAATTACATCATTTAAAGAGAGAAAAGATTAACAATTACGCGAGTAAACATGGCAATTCTTAAAAGTCACGGACTTGCTTTCTCTCCATTATTCTTTCAAATGCTTTTTCACAACAAATTACAAGTCTATTATTCGTGGATGTGCAATGTCACTGTGCATTTGTTTCAAGAGTAGTTAAGGAAAACAATTCAGTATAATAACTCTAAAACATGTGCCAAATCCAAGGCCTCCGATTGTATCTCCCACCCCAAAACAGAAAGAGTCTCTTTCAGCTGTACCATTTATATGCTGTCCTGCCCTGTGGAAAGAGGGGAGCTGCTACAATGAGGCAAGTTGAGAAAATTACTGCCAAAATCAGGAGTATACTTAGGATCTAAATACTCATCCAAATTAATTTGACGTGTTACATGTTTTAAATCAGGTCTTTTAAATATGGCTTTATAGCCTCAGCAGTGTTCAAGCATTCTTTATTGGCAAAATATTTCCTTATACTGTATACTGTATATATAATGCAAAAAATAGCTACACTTGGAGAGAATGCCTAGGTGCACCATGCAAAACAGTAAAAAAGCACAAAGTCAAAGGCCTAGGGGCACAATCATCAAAGTACGAGTTTGAATCCCGAAATGGGAAAAATTCGGATTATATACGATAATTTACAATATCACGAAAATTCTTACGAAAAAATCGTATTAGTCACGTTAATATTGTAAAGGCAATCCGAAAGTCTCAAAATTTTTGTATTGAACGATTGTAAACGGCGGGAAAACCTTTCTAACTTTGATCCTTCAGTGCATGATTTTGGAAGCCTCCCATAGGACTCAATGGCACTCTGCAGCTCCAACCTGGCCCAAGGAAAGTCTCCCATAGGGCTCAATGGCACTCTGCAGCTCCAACCCGGCCCAAGGAAAGTCTCCCATAGGGCTCAATGGCACTCTGCAGCTCCAACCTGGCCCAAGGAAAGTCTCCCATAGGACTCAATGGCACTCTGCAGCTCCAACCCGGCCCAAGGAAAGTCTCCCATAGGGCTCAATGGCACTCTGCAGCTCCAACCCGGCCCAAGGAAAGTCTCCCATAGGGCTCAATGGCACTCTGCAGCTCCAACCTGGCCCAAGGAAAGTCTCCCATA
Source organism: Xenopus tropicalis (assembly GCF_000004195.4). Lineage (NCBI taxonomy): Eukaryota > Metazoa > Chordata > Amphibia > Anura > Pipidae > Xenopus > Xenopus tropicalis. The sequence goes on from NC_030677.2 coordinate 51,579,122, forward strand.
GGGCTCAATGGCACTCTGCAGCTCCAACCTGGCCCAAGGAAAGTCTCCCATAGGGCTCAATGGCACTCTGCAGCTCCAACCTGGCCCAAGGAAAGTCTCCCATAGGACTCAATGGCACTCTGCAGCTCCAACCTGGCCCAAGGAAAGTCTCCCATAGGACTCAATGGCACTCTGCAGCTCCAACCTGGCCCAAGGAAAGTCTCCCATAGGGCTCAATGGCACTCTGCAGCTCCAACCTGGCCCAAGGAAAGTCTCCCATAGGGCTCAATGGCACTCTGCAGCTCCAACCTGGCCCAAGGAAAGTCTCCCATAGGGCTCAATGGCACTCTGCAGCTCCAACCTGGCCCAAGGAAAGTCTCCCATAGGACTCAATGGCACTCTGCAGCTCCAACCTGGCCAAAAGATAGTCATGATACCGAAGCTTGAATGAATCCAAAACTTCAGCGTGGCAATACGATTTTGACGCGTAATTTGTGCACAGTGGAAAAAAGTTGCGCAAATTAGCGAAAAAAACGGCGTAAATACACATGGTACGAAAAAGTCAGATTCAGACTGATCCTACTTTAATAAATGTGCCCCCTAGAGTCCAAAGAGAAACTGGCATCTTGGGCCCATTCTCACAGCAATTAGATATTAATAGTCCCAAATCATGTCAGTTTTTATATAGCCCCATCATGGAAAAATGAGGCCCACTAAGGCATGTGCCCACTGGGCAATCCTCTAGTACTCTTGTAGGCTAGACACTGTATATAAGAACATATGTGATTTTACTAACTACACTAGTTTCTACCATATACTGGGAGCATCTTCTACTTTTTTTTAACAAACCTCAGATAATTACACACATTGAGATATATATAAGTATTAAATTATAACCGGTAAGTTTGTTTGAATGTTTGATAACTGATATTGTAATGCTGGCTTTTATTGACCAAGAGCAATGTTTATGCAAGATTGGTGTCTGCTATTTAGAGACTTTGGGGGGGAATGAAATAAAAGTTGGTAACACTTAATATATTTGCAACACGAAAATTGCGTAAATTAAATGTAGCTTTTGCGAATGCGGAAACAGTTTAGTGACCACTCCTGCCACTGGAAAAAAGTTTGCAGATTTTATTGTTTGCGACAGGGTGCAGTGTATGTAATAAACCTTCTTAGTGAAAAAGTTGTTTGCTCACCTGGCAATCTTCCAGATAAATATTTTGATTCTTACTTGTACACAAGAGATGCTAAGAAGAGTCATTTAAACATGTAAGCCAATCCCATATGATACAATGCTGTTATCCATTCATCTTCAATCATATCAGGCAACCACTGCCATTACCTGTGTAATCCACATCTTGCAGAATGGTGCATGACCTATAATATGAAGGGTTTGTGGAATAGCAATGTAATGTTATTATTTTATAGGGCACAAATGATACCCATATGCGACCCATATCAATCAGTAGACAATATTGAGGTTAATAATTGAATTGTACATGATCTGTTCTGCAAGGTCAGTTGTACAGTTATCTGAACATGTCTCACACAGTGCTATCCCAGGGAAACTTATAAGCTTATCTGAGGAACAGCTGGCAAGTGTCAGCCAAATCTTAATCCACCTGCATTGATAAATCCTTGATACATACATATCATTTGCTTGCTTCTGTCATCTGACATCAGTCAGAACTATGTAATTGGTATAGTAGGACAAGAGATGCAGTTATATCCCTGCAGTTGTGACAGGTTATCCACTAATGGCAAAGTACTGGAAAAACAAGCAACATGTTTTAGAGAAGGGTTTTTTCTTACTGCACAAATTACATATTCAACGAGCACTTCTTTTGCTACATTTTTCTTTCTCATGCAAAATGTATTAAGTTCAAAAGGCAATTTTTTGCATTGAATCCATGCCTCCTAAAAAAAATTTGCTCATCAATATTGATAGACAATTCCTGATTATAATGTCTGCAAAATGCAGAATTACAATAGCTACAGCAACTTACTATTCTGCTAAGGAAGATTCTAAAACATACTACCAGCTCCCATAACTAAAAGCATTAAGCAACAAGGCAAACCAACTGGAGTTGATTTCTATTTTATAGGAATATATGATTTGTTGTCATACTGGTCAGTGGCTACTAAAGTCATTCTGTGGCTACTAAAGCAAATAAAGTTCTGATTTGCATTTTAAAGGGCATTGACTCAAGGGATGAGAACATAATTTTGCCCTTTTATAGGTCCCTGGTAAGGCCTCACCTTGAGTATGCAGTGCAGTTTTGGGCTCCAGTCCTTAAGAAGGATATTAATGAGCTGGAGAGAGTGCAGAGACTGCAACTAAACTGGTAAAGGGGATGGAAGATTTAAACTATGAGGTTAGAGTGTCATGGTGGGGTTGTTTTCTCTGGAAAAGAGGCGCTTGCGAGGGGACATGATTACTCTGTACAAGTACATTAGAGGGGATTATATGCAGATAAGGGGTGTTATTTTTCCCATAAAAACGATCAACGCACCAGAGGCCCCCCCTTTAGATTAGAGGAACAGAGCTTCCATTTGAAGCAGCGTAGGTGGTTTTTCACGGTGAGGGCAGTGAGGTTGGGGAATGCCCTTCCTAGTGATGTGGTGATGGCAGATTCTGTTAATGCCTTTAAGAGGGGCCTGGATGAGTTCTTGAACAAGCATAGTATCCAAGGCTATTGTGATCTTAACATCTACGATTACTTAGTATAGGTATATATGTTTTTACATATATGAGTATATTGATGTCTGTATAGATATGTGAATAGATGCAATGATACTAATATGTGAGCTATACAATACAAAAGCATATGAGATTAGGAGTAACCTTAAACTTAAAAATGCTCACAACACATATAGACACTAACACGTAAATCAGCAACACATATTATTAATCTATAGCACACATGGGATTCATGGACCAATTACATAATACACAGCATTTACAGCCTCAATACACAGGGATCACTTCTTAATAAAAAAAGATCAATTGTTACATTGAGTAATAACTGCCTAATAAAGTATAATATATTGCAAAATGCAAATTGTTTTCTTATTTATGCAATCATTTTCCTGTTTACTTTTAAAACATTCCTGCATAAAAGACAAGACATAGTTGAAATGCTGCAGAGACATGATGACTGTGAAATAAATATTCACAAAATCATTCTGGATAACAGGTATAAGACCTGTTATTCAGAATGCATGGAACCAATAGGGTTGTATTGTCTCCTATAATGATTCATTATATTTTAGTTGGGATCAAGTACAGAAACTGTTTTTTTATTACAGACAAAAAGGAAATAATTTTTAAAAATGATAATTATTTGATTAAAATTGAGTCAATAGAAGATGTCCTTCCCATAATTCAGAACGTTCTGGATAATGGGTTTCCAGATAACAGATCCCCATACCTGTACTATACTTGTAACTGAATATGATATTACCCAATTGTTGACATACTATATAAGTGTTCAGTGCTTTGGTTGTCACACTAGTAAAACAAATGTATTCGCTGGATCATTTACTGGGGAGTTGTAGGAGGCATGCAGGGGATCAACAGTGGGATCTTTGCCCTAGGCCCACCATTGTTTAAACCAACCCTGCATGCCCCATACTGTTCATTAATGGATATATCATTGCTTCTGCATAACATTGACTGGTTTGTCCATAAGCAGGAGGTTCATTAATGTGTGCTCCCCAGGAATGTCAGTGTGCCAGAGATAAATTATGATTATATGTCACTCTCAGACTTGTCAGAGTGACAAATATATGGATTTATATCACTGTATATTTGAGTCTCTTCTGTATTACAGTAAAATCAAGGTGCGTAGATCAAAGTGATCCTGACAGCTGAAGGAAGAGCCTGCTAGATGTGTATGTGCATTTAGTTAGTCAGTGAGATTTGTCCCAAAACTGACAGCACTGAGCTGCCTTGTGCTACAATTTCAAGCAAAGGATGAGAAAAGGGTCTAGCCAGCATGTAAAGTTGGTTAAATTATTTGGATTAATTAGGAAAGCGGGGCTTTGTGTACCTAAGGTGAGAAATGGCTGCAAAAAGCAACTAATGAGCTTGTCAAATAGCTTGTCAAATCACTGATCTAAACTGGCGCAGTTCAGGTCATTTGCAAACAAGTGACAGTCTGCACCAACCCGAGAAGGGCAATTTATTAAGTCTGTTTTACAGGTATTTTCACTCATACATATTACGGAAACAGTACCTGAGCTACAATTGGCAGCATAGTTTGGGTAGGGGACCCCTGCTCTAGGCCTGTGCCCATATGCCTGCACTTATTGCCTTCCTGGTTATGCTATGCCGCCCCTGCACTTACCTATACAGAGCTGGAGTAGGGCCTAGGGTGGCCTGCAATACGGCTTTTGTGGGGTGGCAATCTGGGGGACGCTGCCGACTGAGGCAAGTAACTCAACTCACCCCATGGTAGCAGCGCCCCCTATGTATATTTTTGTTTTGTATTTTTTGTAATGTTTACTTGCCCAGCTGTACTATTAATGCATCATAAGAACGTCCATTGCTATCTATACAAGTAGGTCTTTCAGGCTAATTGTTGCTAAACCATGAGTTTTTCAGATGCAATCAAATCTTGCCCATACTGCTTTAAAGTAATGTCACATCACATTCTCTCAGGATACTCATTTGTGTTGGGGCAATGTAGTGTCAAGGCACGTGGGTGGGTGATGCAAGAAATACAGAAGACTGCTGATCCATTAAATGCTATCACTCTAAAACATTGAAGCGGATACATGCATCATCTGCTGTGCACGCACAAAGCCTGTCACTTTCCTTCTGTGTCACTGTATGTACGTCTCCTGATCACTGCATTTAAACTGTCTATAGAGGGATCATGCAGTTAATATCTGAATGCCGTGTTCTCAAGGCAATTTTGCATTAAAAGCACTTTTGTAATTACTATTGCAGCTATTCAGCTGAAACAATTATAAGTTAAAAGCATTTAACTTAATTTTACGTATTCATTTGCAGGTGAAAAGAGCGTTTGCTCCTGTTATCTTCATTACTGTATTTTATATTGTTATACAATCCATTATGTTTTACCCTTTTATATTTAATAGCTGGGTTTATGAAATAGAAAGTCTGATCCCTCTGATACACTTAAATGGGCAGGTAAGTTATAGAATGGCTAATTTACTTTTTAATTGGCCCTTATTTTTCTTTCATTTTTTAATAGCGTTTTTTTCATTATTTGCCTTCTTGTTCTGACTTTTTCCAGCTTTTTAATGGGGGTCACTGACCTCAACATCTGAAAAACAAATATTCTGTAAAGCTTCAATTTTTTATTACTCGTCTTTTTTATCCCTCTCCTAGTCATATTCCAGTCTTTCATTCAAGTCAACACCTGGTTGCTAGGGTAATTTAAAATTTGAAATTCTAAACTGAAGAGCTACTAAACAATAAGCTAAATAATGTAAAAACCACAAATAATAAAAAATGAAAACTATTTGCAAATTGTCTCAGAATTGCACATCCTAAAAGTAAATATAAAGAAGAACAACCCCTTTAACCTTTTTATTGTACTTTTTTGTTCTCTTGGTCACATAGCTAGCACAAAACAATATACAAAGGCAAAGTCCTATAACTGTATAAAGCATGCATGTAGGAGGGAGAGGGAGTTTGACCCCCAGATGCCAGAGCAGAAACTCATTTATTTTTATTTTTTAAAAATTATTTTATTTAAAAGAAGTCATTTGGTTCAGCAGTACAAGCTTTAAGTTTGCCTTTGTCCTTATCTCCTTTTAGCCAATTTAAATAAGCCACTAATGACACACCTTCATATTTTATCTTGCAAATGTGACTGTAGATAGCTATCTGTCTACAAAAGATCCAGCGTGAATTAAATACCTCCTATTAATTAGCTAGGGCCAAAGGGGATTTGCAGCTAAACGGAATAACTCACTGTTCTAGAAAAGGTCATGAATCCCTGCAGAGCATTATGGTCACCACAAAATTCTGTGACATTTAGAATTGGCTTAACTTAACTGGTATTAGAAAAAAAAAGAACAGACATATTCTATGTGCCTGCCAATGTAAATCAACCAGGCTGAATCACATTCTACTCCATATAACACCTGTATGAATGAGTTACAGGAGGCATCATCATGAAATAGAAAGGTACATTACTGTAGGCTATGGACACAACCGCTAATCTAGGAGTGATGTTGGCACATCTTCTTGTTCTCCAACAAAGTTTTCTGGAAAAATGTATATGGCTGTACTTATTAAGCAGTATTAATTGTTGTGATTTTGCCTTGGCCACTATTATCTGATGTTAGGTGTTTCTGTCCCAGTGAAAATGATTCAAAGACTTCTGTTCTGTGCCATACACACAGGCAGCATAGGACAGGCAGAGTATGGCACACATAGGGAGGGTAGGGAAGGCAAAGTATGGCACACACAGGCAGGGTAGAGCAGGCAGAGTATGGCACACACAGGCAGGGTAGGGAAGGCAGAGTATGGCACACGCAGGGTATGGCACACACAGGCAGGGTATGGCACACACAGGCAGGGTATGGCACACACAGGCGGGGTAGGGCAGGCAGAGTATGGCACACACAGGCAGGGTAGGGCAGGCAGAGTATGGCACATAGAGGCAGCATAGGGCAGGCAGAGTATGGCACACATAGGCAGGGTAGGGGAGGAAATGTATGGCAGGTTTTTGCTGTACTACCACCATTAATATGGCTATGGTCATGCGATAACATGGGTGTGGTTTCAAGTGGGTGTGGTTTTAAAAAGGGGAGTGGTCAAAACTAGCCTCCATTATCGGCCCTCCACCACGGAGGCTGAAAAAATTCCGGCCCTCGGTACAACAGAAGTTGGACAGCACTGACATAGAGGATTAACTAGTTCCTGCTATCCCCCTATCCCACTCTGTGCCATTCAAGACTTGGAGAGACCAAGTTTACACTAAACTTCTAACTCATCTTGCCCTTTAGTTGTATGATAATTTATTTGTATTATATCTATCAATTTTGAACTATGTCATAGCTTTGGGCTGTGCCTGAGGCTGTGCCTACACTTGGTGAGTCATGGATTCTGTCATGATTTTTATGATATAGTTTTTATTACTATATTACACTGTTCACTCTGCAAATAATTAATTTTACACCTTGAAATTTTATTTTTGAAACAATAAATGTATTTTTTAGCTATAAACTTGGTGAGTAGGCAGCCATCTCAGTGCATTGTGCCTGAGTCTGAGCTTTCAGAAGGAGCCAGCGCTACACATTAGAACTATTGTTTGGCTGATGCCACACCAGGCGTAGGGCTGATTTTTTCGGCAAGCGGAAAAACGCTTGCCGAAAATTCAGCCCTACGCCTGCTACTTGTGCCTGCACCCGAATGAATGGGATACGCTCGGGTGCAGGCACATGTAGCCGATATACGCCCGAAAACGCGAGACTTTGCATTCTCTCGCGTTTTCGGGCGTATATCGGCTACATGTGCCTGCACCCGAGCGTATCCCATTCATTCGGGTGCAGGCACAAGTAGCAGGCGTAGGGCTGAATTTTCGGCAAGCGTTTTTCCGCTTGCCGAAAAAATCAGCCCTACGCCTGGTGTGGCATCAGCCTTTCTTCTACTTCCATGTAACTGAGCCGGACTTAGATTTTTTACTACTTAGTGCTATTGTGATATCTACCACTAGGTGGGGCATGGGGGCCCAGTCTGGCCCTGCCTATTGGTAGATATCAGAATAGCACTAAGTAGTGTGTAAAAAGTTGTGTAAAAAATTGGCAACTAAATAGATCACACATCACAAGGCATTGCCACATAAAATTATCATATTTATCAAGTTGTGCATCGATTTTCAGCCGCTGCTTACCTGCTTACCTCAGCCACTGATTACCTCTGGGTAAAAATCCAGCATAAAAGTAAGCAGCCTCTTAAAAATGCTATGGGAATATGATGCATTCATTGCGGTTTTCTACGCATTTTTTTCCACAGCAAATTCCATCGGAACTTACTTAATGCTTGAATTTTTTCCATTGACTTTAATGAATTTTACTAGGTCTGAAGTGGTGTCAAATGCAAAATAAAAGTGGTGTAAAATAAAACGCACACCATGATAAATTTGCCATTTATTTAACACCTCTTTACATATTTGTTCGGGTGTTGTTTTACACAGTATGATAAGTAGGCCCCTATGTGTCTTACACCAGAAGTTGGGTACTATTTACAGTACAAAAATGGTGTCTGTAAGATCTGCTAAAAAGAATGCAGGAAATGCCTTCCTTTTGGTTCCGTTCCGTGCTTTTCCGTGCTTTTGGTTCTCAAATGAACATGGTGGTTTTGCGAATGTTCTCTAAATGGCTTTTAAGAACACAATTTGATTTCTGTGTCTAAATGAGTTGCTTTGTATTGCTGTCATAGCACCATTTCAATTAAAGTGAGTTTTGTAGCTCGTCTAGTAACCATGACTTCAACAAATGCCAGATGAATGTTGTTTAAGCCAAAGTGCCAGGTGAAGGATAAACTCAGCAGATAAAGATCAATAATATTTAATAACAAAACTGTCTAAATTAAGATTCAAAGGGCTAGAGAACTGAGGATAATGTGCTAATTAGTATTTGCATACAGGGCTAAGATTAATAGAGCTTCTGAAGTCCATTTTCATGTGATTTGTGAAGGACAGCTTAGTAATAGAATCAATAAAAGGGGATTTTAATTCCAGGACAGGTGAACTGATGTCTTCAAACTGGCAGTATTCCCTGCAGATTTATTTATCTTCACATATTTCATGAAATATATTATTTTAGAGTATTATACAGAATTACCCTTATTTCCCTGCACATGTGTGTTTATTCTATAAATGGAGGCAGACATTTTGTTTACTCTGATGATACTCTGATGATACTCTGATGCATATCTCCATTTAACACAGAGAAAAGAAAGTCTTTTCAAGTATGATTTGTCCTCTCATTTAAGCCTAAAATACTATTTCATTATGTTGCACTTTGCTTTTTGGACAGAAGCAATAAAAATCTAAACTACAAAAGGAGAGCTCAATTCACTATAAATTCAACTGAAAAGATATCAGGTGCCAATACTGGAAGAACCCTACCTTGCATAGGGGTCAACACACAGCATCAAAAATAAACCAGTAGCACACTAATAGATTACCAGTTGGCCCAATACGTACATAGCCAAGCAACGTTTTAGGTCCCTCTGGGCCCTATATTAAACCTAATATGTACGAACTGCAGCAAGTGCTGTAAGGCGGACTTCCCCTTTGCCTGTGATGTCATGTGTAAAAAGGACCAAGGAGACATAATTTAACCCATGGTGACTCTCCTATTTGGTGATAATGTGTCCATAAACTATCATTTTAATTTATTGTGCTGATTTACTGAATAGCTCCCACAAGATAACTCCTTTGCACCAGAGCAGAACTGCACTGGGTGAAGCAAATGCTCCTTGTAAATGTTCATTCTGTTGGTAGAAATATTGGCATTTATATGACAATCAAATGAATACCAGTGATAACAACATCTATAAACAGACAGTATCTAGGGAATAATGTAGCCCCTATTGTATTGGATATTCTAAATCACACACCATATATAGGTATGAGGCTGAGGTGACTACTAATATCCTCATATTTTACAAGAGTGGTACATTATTTATTATAATAGACAAGTTTCAGTTAGTCATGCAACAAACTATATCACTAAGCACCATTTATAAACATATGATTTACAGGATGTTCATGGCTCTTGTGCATTATATAAACATAAAGCCAGGTTACAGAATTCTCTGATATTCCACTTTCTTTGCTTCTAACTGTTGAAACTATTTGGTTTTGCTGTGTGACGTAAATAAGGTAATAAAATAAAGAACTGACTTGAGCTATGTATAGAAGGGCCAGTGGATGGATTTTTTGATATATTTTACATTGCTGGTTTCATTTTCACCTATCACTGCAGTTTGTTCAGATGTGGCCCTTGCTGCACCAGTCTAAAGCATAATACAAGTTTCACATACAGTTGCAGATTTATGTTTCTGTGCCAAGGTCTTTTTTTTAGGAATTCATTCATTTAACTACTGTACATTGAAGATTTTCCTTTTTGTGCTATAAAACATGCAATGGTAGAAAGCATATTGAGGGGGTTGGAAAATGGGTTACGAAAACACAATGTTTAAATCCCAACACAAACGCATAGTTCGATACAAACTAGGGCATATGTAATAAAAACAAAAATGGAGCTTAAGAAGCTGGTCTACACCATTTTGAGACAAGTCCAGAACAACTTTTCCTCAGAGAGATCCTAAAATGAGAACTCATGGTAACTATACCCTCAAGCAGTGCTGAAAATGCATCCCCTCGGGGGGGAAGCAAGAGTTTTGAATGCTGGAACTTTATTATTATTATTATTATTATAATACAGGAGCATTCTTTTGCTCTGCATGCAAATAAAATGAGATTATGAAGTGCAAGAAAAAAGAACATATAGAAGATAAAAGGAGAGAAGTAGATAAGAGATGGAAAGTGTTATACAGATGGAAAAGCTCTTTAACAACCTTTTATTCACCAGTCCTCTGAGATTGTCTAATAGCCAGCTCTCGTGAGAAACACTTTTTTGCAACTTGACTCAATACTCATTGATAAAATGTCATTTTGCTAGTAATCCTTCTTGTGCACAGTGGCATAATTAGTTGAAGCACAATAGCAAGGATCATCGAAAGAAAGATTTTCCATCTTCGATGATTTCTCTACAGCACAATACATTTCCTACAACTCTATTATCTTTACTGGCGCATTTCAAATTGTGCTTGACACCAACACAGTCCTATTGCAGGGACAACATTTCTCTTGAGGAAGTTCGTTTTATGTGCTCTGAATATATCAGTCATCCGCAGAGCATTTATGTGTTATTTCAGTTTAGAGCATTCAGCAGATTAAAACACCATTGTCGCATGGGATCGGGGTTTTTTTTCTGCTGCATTACAGAAGCAAAATCATTTCTATACACATCTCTAACAAAACTTTCTTTTTTATTACTCTCCTTTATTTATACATTAGTATACCTTAGTTTTAATTATCCCGGTTTGGTCAAAAATCCTTAATTTGAAAACTTTGTATATATAGCAATATCAGCAATACCAGTGTCACATTCATTTGTATATATGCAATGCACTCCTTTCTTGTGAAAGTAAGCAGCTAAGACTAATGCTGGGCAAGACCTGCTTGTTTGGTCACCTAATTTGGTTTGGCTGGCAACATGCTTGGCTAATTTGGAGTGACCCAACTGTTCAGCCCCAAATGATTGGATCATAACAAAGGCCTAGGGATACCTGTCAGACGAGGACCTCATTAACAACGAACAACCTGCCAGAGAGATATTGGGATGATTTGCAGTCATATATCTGTCAGGCATGCTTTTGTAGGGGCCACATAAATAGACTGGTAAGCAAGCAACTCAATCCGGAGGGACCAAGTCAGCAACGTTTATCGTTCCATGTATGGCCAGTGTAAAGCAGAACTACAGGTCATGGCACCAAATGCAGGCCAAAAGATTCTGATTATTTATGGTTTATCCTTCACTTATGTTTTGCCGTTACAAAATTCTTTGGAAGAATTACTAAACATTGGCAGCTCTTCATTAGTCCCTTAGTACAGTACAAATGTAATAGCTGTTTACCCATGCTCACCTTTTTTTGTTCTGTTAGCATCTAGTTTTGCATTTGAAAGCATAATTAGACTAACAGTGCACAGATAATCCCCTGGCATAATGGGCTCCTGCTAACAAAACAGTCACAACAAAAGGGAAAGGGAGTGGGTTGTATACTGGTATTCTAATTATCTACCTCGCAAGGTAGCTTCGGTCTCCCTGTTTGTTGGAAAAAATAACAAAAATAGATTTTTTTGTTCTAACATTTGTTTCAGATATTGGGTTATTTTCTTTGCTCTGATAGCTCCTTGTATTTTCTGCTGTGATTCCATATATGTAACAGCTCAGAACATTAAGCATTCAGTTTCTTTACAGTGGTCACGTTTAGTAGCTTGTGCTTCCAGTATGCTGTCTTTTTAATGAGAATGTTCATATGGGAGCTGTCAAGGATGCATTTCTATATATTATAATGTTCCACAATGACAATAAATAGGAATCAAGATGACTTTCCCTTTTCATCAAGAGTACATTTTTCATCCTGTTATGCAGGGTTCCCAAACCTTTTTTACCCGTGAGCCACATTCAAATGTAAAAAGATTTGGGAGCAACACAAACATGAAAAATGTTCCTGGGGCTATGATTGGTTATTTGGTATTCCCTATGTGGATTGGTAGCCTAAATGAGGCTCTGTTTGGCATTACACCTGCTTTATATGCAACCAAAACTTGCCTTCAGGTCAGAAACTGCAAAATAAGTGCCTGCTTTGAGGCCAGTGGATACAACATCCAAGGGGTTGTGAGCAACATGTTACTGACGAGCCACTGGTTGGGGATCACTGCTGTTATGCATATACAAGTAGAACCTTGTAATTGTTAATAAATCTTAAACAAGTGGTTAGCACTGTAAAGGTGGCCATACATGGGAAGATTTAAACTGCTGACTTGGGCCCATCAGACCAATTTAGCAGCACACCTGCCCCTGAGTGGGGCCCTCCAACAGGCCTACCTGGCCCATATATGACCCAAAATCAGGCAGATGATGATTGTTCAGGTTTGATTTTCCTGTGGCATTGAGGACCATATCAGCTGATTGATGCAGTCCTTGCCCCAATGGCCGGTATCTCTGTCACTGCCAACCTGTCGACCTTGCCAAACAAGCAGACATTTTAATGTATGGCCAGCTTTAGACTGCCTAAACACAATACTTAAGTACAGGTATTATGTTAAAATGTTCTGTCTATAACCATTTGGACTGCTGGTCTGCATTCTTTCTTTAGTACCTTATTGTGATTCAGATTTATATTTTCTTTTCTAGGTGTTCTTGAATGGCCTTTTTGGACAAAATTAGTGGTTGTGGCTATTGGATTTACTGGCGGTTTGATCTTCATGTATGTTCAGTGCAAAGTCTACATTCAGTTGTGGAGAAGACTTAAAGCTTACAACAGGGTTATTTTTGTCCAGAACTGCCCAAACACATCAAAAAAGTTAGAAGAGAAAGACTCTACAAGCAACCAGAACACAAACCTTAAGGAGTCTGTGGCTGTCCCTGTTTTACAGACATCAGCTATCATGCAGTCATGCTCCACTGCAGTTGCATCTGGCAGTATGGCTGTGTGATGAGAGAGTATTGTGGGTAATTTCACTTCAAAATAGGTGCCCAAATGCTGCATCGTAAGTTATTTTGGTTCCCAGCTGACACACTACACAAATGTGTTAATAGATGCAAAGTTATTTTAACACTTCAAGTAGGAGCAAAGGAAAGGGCTTTCAGCTTGTCATTAATGGGATTCAGTGTTCTTAGGGAAGCATAAAAATAAGAAAGAATAAAAGTTCTTACTTTGGATATCACAGATATCAGATTAAACTGAATTATACAGTGTTGCCTCTTACAAAGGCCAGTTTTTCAATTGCTGTCACCATGTTATTGAACAAAGCAATGATGCAAAAATGGGAAAAAGGTATGAAAAGAGGTATTAGTTGTGTGATATCCAAAGAAAAGTCTAAACCTGAACATAACAAAGATTGGTTGATATCAAAGACCAATGACAATTACAGGAGCAGTATTTATAGTTGCTGATGTGACCACCAGTGGAACTTGATATTAATGGGTCCTACCATAGCAAAACAAATTTAGGGCCCCCCAAAACATTTGTTCTTCCTCCAGTCTGGCCCACCCCCACCACCTCTACCCAGTCCCCTCTGTTACTCCCTTGGCTGTAGATGAAGAGTGTGAATGAGAGGAGACCATAATAATGGATGACTTTCAGACAAGAGCAACACTGAACAAACAGACTGGCACGTGATCAGCTTTTCCCTGAACCAATAAAATGGCCCACAAATCGATATATTTCTTATATGTCTTTTATAATTAGAGCTTTAGGGGGACATTCTAGTGCAATTTAAAGTATGTGGTAAATGACATGTTTTGCACAGTCTTTTTTGAATAAATAAAAAATGTCCAACCAAGCACCAAATACAACATTTTAGCTCTTGGTTCTTTTCATCAGTTGAAAATGAGTGTGAAACCCAGATAATATGAGAGGGCTTCTTAGTTTTTCCTTCCTCGGCTAAAGCATGCTACAGATATGGGATCTGTTATCCAGAATGCTAGGGACCTGCTGGGGTTTTTCATATAAGGGTTTGTTCTGTAATTTGGATCTTGATACCTTAAGTCAACTAAAAAAACAATTAAAACATTTAATGAACCCAATAGAGTTGTTTTGCCTCCACTAAGGATTAACTATATCTTAGTTGGGATCAAGTACAAGATAATGTTTTATTATTGCACAGAAAAAGGAAATCATTTATAAAAATACTAATAATTTGATTAAGATGGAGTGTATGAAAATGGCCTTCCCATAATTCGGATAAAGGGTTTCAAAATTACAGATCCCATACCTGTACTGCAATAGCCTTTATACTGGTATGATTCATGGCAGATTGAAGTGCCCAATGGGGCTCGCTGAAGCCCCGTGCCTAGGGTGGCACCAGAACAACATTGCATTGCTGGAAGTATGGCAACATATATATTGTTCAAAGTTCTAGTTTACTCAACAGTGGTCCAATGGAATATTTAAAGCCTTCAAGTTATATTTAAGCCTCTCGTGCCCTGCTTTATCTCTTTCTCTTTAAGAGTAGTGGTTATTGGACATTTTTGAATTAGTTATAATGAGAAAATAAGCGATAACCCCAACTTTCACTCTAAATGACTAGATAATCCAGTACTATCTGGGCTTTTACTTCAACTCTCAACCTAAGTGGCCTTAAGGCTGGACTCCCCCAGCCAATGCACCCAGTAGTAGTGGGGGAAACCCCAAGGCCTTTATACAGGAAATGGAATTTTAAGCTTACATCTACAGTATGGGGTATATCATTTCTCACAGCATACATACTTATACCTCCTGCATTCAGATAAATGTACCCGATAGCTAGCTAAGAAAGCATAAATATACAAATCTTAAAAGGCTTATGTAATATAAGGTTAATAATAATAATAATAATAATAATAATACCATTTTTATAGTGCTTTTCACTGATTGGACTCAAAGTGCTTAATACATTACAAATTGAAGAGATGTTTCTTATTGTATTAAAAAAAATACCTGGGTGAAAAGATATGTCTTGAATAGAAATTAGCATCAACATGCAAAGAAAAATGCTGGAAATTAAGCCAAGAACCTGTATGTATGTACACTCAAATCAAAAATTAATCATCGTTATTATCTTTATCATCTTTATTATTCATATTAAAAAGGTATGTAATAAAAGTAAAATTATTTAAAACCAAAATATAACCCCCAAAAAACTCCAACCTCAATTGTTACAAGTAAAAAGCCAGGCCAGAACCTACTGGTTCACAGACACAGACACATCCGGGTGCATCCCAGATGTACCTTAGATAGGGTACAAAAAGGGTACTTAATCACAGGCTGAATTACAATCATCCATCAGGTTGTCTTGTATGTAGATAAAAGATCCACTTATCCACTTATCTGAGTCTGTTGGGAGCTTTTATTGGCACTTGTATGCCCACCTAATCCCTAAAAATGAATTTGGCTAAAATTGCCAAATTTTATATACTGAACTGTGCTCTGAGCAGCTGCTGAGAAGCTGAGCTTAGGGGTCATCGCTAATTATCAAGCAGAAAATGAGGTTTGTCTGTCATTTAAGCTGATGCTACAAGTCTGATTATTAAATTCTGATCTTAATTGCACTGGTTTCTGAGCACAGAGCATGTTCAGTGAATCAGCAGAAAAGAAGACGGGGAGCTACTGGGCATCTTTGGAGGCACAGATCTTCCTGCTAAAGGGCTGTGGTTGCCTTGGGCTGGTACATGAGACCCAAACATAATGTACAACATTTCTGCCCTACTTCTTTTCTCCAAAAACCTTCCCTTCTCCACAAACCAAAATGTAAAGGTTTTGTCCCTGTACTTGTGGATTGAAAATATACATTAAATAAACTCTATCTCATCAATTTGTCTTGTATGTCTTATCAAGCTGATTTATTTTATGTCTGTGGAAAGCAATAGTTTTAGATATCCCAGATCAGAGAACTCCAGCAGTGCCTAAATGCCTTAAAAGTACTGCAGTCTATGTAGGCTTCCACTATGTTTGCACAGCAGTTGTTCATGATAATAGCAACAATGGCTGATTTTGTGTTTGTAATAGAGCTAGTTTTCAAGTTATCAACAGTGCCATTATTCTTGTAGTCGTCTATGCTTGTATATAATATTGTTTTAATAAGCACCAAAAAGTACTAAGGGTGAAGACACATGGAGCTACTAGTAGCAGCTACTTGAAACAGCTGCTAAAACAGACAGTGTATCATATGTGTATAATACTGATAATTGTCTCTACGTCTGTTTTTGCAGGGGCATTTCTCAGTTTTGTCTATGGCAGGGCATTTTCTTATTTTGTATTTTGCAGCCGTGACAGGTAGCTGCTACTAAGTAGCTCCGTGTGTCTTTGCCCTAATGCCTAGCTATCTAAAAACAGCAGGAGATAATAATAGAACACAGCTCTGATGTCTTTTATGTGTCAAATAATGTCTACATACGATAATGTTTCTTTGGATATAACAGCCATTGCATTAAAACAATAACCTAGAAAGGGGCAAATCTGTGGATTTTGCAGAACCCAGAAAGATTCCCAGAAGTTCGATCTTTTTTCCGATTTATCAAAACTTTCTTGACAATCAGGAATGTTTTTAATGAAGTGACACATTTATCATAGCTGAATGTGTATGCTCTCAGAATAGGTTTTCCTAAGGGATGGTATCAACACTGCCTCTACCACCTAACTACCACTCAAATCATTGTCCTTGACTATGATGGAGATAAAATGCTGGATGATTGCAAACAATTTGAACAACTCCAGCACGATCACTGTAATGGGATTTGCATAGAGAGCAATTTATTCCTTTGTTGTTGCTGCACGTGTTTGACTGCGTGCTACAATCACTGCTATGTGTATCTCACCTCAAAATAGAAGGGTGTTATTCTCAAGACTGCTGTCTTCTTCATTAAATCCTGTTTAAAGAGAAGCATTTACAACCTCCTCTGGGAGGCAATCAGTACAAACTTTATTCTCCATTGGATATTTCTGATTTTATAATGAGGACTCTAGAGCCATGGGAATTAGGGCTAATGTACGCACAGCTGATTACACTCAGGCAGCAGAACTAGCCACGAGAGCTGAATTCTCCCTTAAATGACTGTTTCTCATTTCACAGCAAGAGGATCCACAATTCCCAAATGGCTGCTACATATGAAACAAGACTGGTGTCAATTATTTCTTCTTCAGAAAGAATAAGATTTACATTTTGTTAATGTTTTGTTTTTATTATTCAGTGCCATGTATTTTTTGTTTTTTAGCAGTGTATGCCTGCAGAAAGGAAGGCCAAACTCTTGTGTGGTTGTAGCACCCCAAAATTTCATCCCTATATGTTACAGCAGGGGAAGATCAGCCTATGGCCAAAACTTTGGTCAAGAGATACTTTTGCCAAGAAATGCAATCAAGCTGTTTATGAAAAACATGACCAGTGGTAAATATTTAACACTTAAGGACGCATTTACTTAGAGGGTAATTTATCAACATTTTTAGAAGAGTATTAATGAAATGGTGAGTTCTAACTTTCACCAACTGATAAAAAATACACTTCTAAAAATCCCATAGGAATCAATAAAACAAGGGTGAGTTGGTGTTTTTTTATGTATTAAACTCAAATTTTTAGTGGCTAATGAAATAATTAGCGTATAATCTTACAGTGCAACAAAAATAAAAGAGAGCACAAAATCAATAGATCAATGACATTTTGACATCACAGAAAAGTCAAAGAAGATATGCCATGTTCCTGGCTGTTGTGCTTGTTGCAGGTATGTCCACATCAACATAACATCCCCACCAACATAATATTTAAGGTTTGTTTTGCAAGGTTCCAGTTGTATTGATCCTTCTGGTACATGGAGCCACAGAATTTAACTAATAAAATCAATTTTGTAAATGGAAGAATTGGCAAATAAAAAATGCAAATAATTGTTATTTCAAAGTGCAGACCAGATGGACAGGACAATCCATCCACAGGATAGCTCTTCTGCACCCCCTCTCCACTGGGATCAGTTTAAGAAACGCGCACCTTGCCCATGAGGTGCCTGAGGCACAAAGGATGCTTGGTTAATAAAAGTGCCTCCTGGCCATAATTTACAGTAAGTATTACAGTAAAAAGTATTAACAGGGCTGCTATAAGTACAGAATTAAAACATAATCTCCACTGTTGGATTTGCAGACTGTATCCCATTCTTATTTCTCATTGTAGTTAAAAAGTTAAAGAGATTCTGTCATGGAAAAACTTTATTTTTTTTTTCAAATAGCATCAGTTAATAGCAATCCTCCTACAGAATCCTGCATTGAAATCCATTTCTTAAAAGAGCAAACATATTTTATATTCATTTAGATTGTAAGCTCTACAGGGCAGGGACCTCTATCCTCTTGTCTCTTTGATTCTTAACTTATTGCAACTGTACCGTGTATTTATTTGTATTTATTGTTATTATTATTTTAATAACCCCGTTTTTATTAATCTATTCTACTTTACAGCGCTGCGTACATAAGTAGCGCTTTATAATTAAAGATATACATACATACATTTAATTTTGAACTTCGATGTGGAGCTAGACATATTCTTAGTTTCCCAGGTCCCCTTAACCCTGCAACTTGTGCTCTGATAAACGTCAGTCACTCTTTCTTCTCCACTGGAATGATATCAACATCCTTTCCATCCCCCCCCCCACCCCCCAGCAAAGCAATGGAAGGGTAGCAAGATAACAGCTTCCTGAAACCTGCATTGATAAAAATGCTCCCATGCCCCACATAGTGGTAAATATGAGAATAGCACTTAATAGTAAAACACCCAAGTCCAGTTATGACTCCTATAGTTACATTGAGTAGGAGAAACAATAGCTTTTCTATTGTTCTATTGTGTAGTGCTGATGGATGCCTACACACTGATATTACAGATAAAAAAAATACATTTATTGGTTCAAGATTATATTTAAAATGGTAGGATGAATTATTTACAATGTACACAGTGTAATCTAGTAATAAAATCTACACCATAAAATCATGACAGAATCCTTTTAAATGATTTTGATGGCAAATTAGTTCATTTTAGCTTTTCAGCAAAGAGTTTACACAGGATAAGCTGGAGTAATGGCCTTCTCATAATGAGCAAGTGAAAATACATTCGGTAGTATTGTTCTTCTGTAAACAACGAAAAACAAATGCAATAAAAAATGGAGCAATAAAACACTGGGCGGTTGGAACTGAGGCAGTAATAGTCATTTTATTGACTTTATGCCAATCTTATTAATCGTTACTGTACTGTAAAGTGCAAAGCTTTCATATGAATTTAATTCACTTTTAACTATTTGTGATTTTATCCCTTTTTTTATGCTGCCCATAACATAGTATGATTCGGTCATTCCCATCAGTACGTGCCCCAGCAGAGCTTGCAGCCTATTATCCTTAGCACTGTCATAGGAATGCATGCACACACTAGGGTTAGTTCTATAAGAAGTCAAATATCCTATTAGTATGGAAGAAGCAAATCAAATCAGCTGCGCTGGTATGTACCTCAGCTCGGAGTGCAGAGATGTCTCTGTCAGTTTGTGGTCGGCAGGTGTGAGTCAGAATGGTGACGTTAATCACTTCAGTGGGAGTCAGAGAATTTAATGCCACTGGGCTCACCTTTGAATGGCACTAATTTGATTTTCTTTTATCATAGTGGGTTAGATTAGGTAGCTATGCTATTAAAAGTCACCCGGGGTGCGCATTTAATTTGCAAGTCATTTTCATTTCCCATGTGCCAAGCGTAGAACACAGTTGGCTGCAATGGGCAATGAGCCTATAAAAATTACCACAACTTTCTTACAATACTTACGGCTACTTGTGACTGAGAGCAAGTTACTAAACAGTAACACTTCAAAGAGTTTTAGGAATTCACGCTTTAAAGTGAAGCTGAGTGCCGAGGCCATTTAACTAAAGCATCTTTTTGGGGAAAGGGGTGATGCATAGCACATCATTTTAGCAAAGGAAAATTGACACAATGCAGTTTCTGATACCATCAAAATGTCATTATGTCCCCTATATCGTGGAGCTGAGTGACTTGAGCAATGTAATCATATGAAACATGGAGGTAAAGTCAGTATTTCAGGATCCAGTCTCCACATTGCTCTATATCCTGTACATATTATAGAGGTGTCAGTGTTTTGCAATGGGAAATAGGAAGAAACACATCTACTTTAGAGCAAGAGATCACAACTCTAATTATATGTTTTTTGCAGGTCTGACATTGCTAAGAAATTACCAAGGTGCTAGGGAGGTATTGGCTCACTCCAGGTCATGTTACACACCAATAAGATTATACATTATATTTATATACTGACAACCTAACACAATGTTATTGGGTGTGACATGACCTGGTTAGAGCAAAGCACACCCATTCCTCTCTGTTCCTTCCTTGATCTCTGTGACCTCTTCCCTGCTCCATCCACTATTTCTTATTACCTGACTCCAGTTTTAGGCACAGGTAAGAGATCCATTATGGAATCCCATTATCCAGAAAGCTTAGAATTATGGGATGATCATCTCCCATAGACATATAATGAATCCTTATTGGAGGCAAAACTATCATATTAGGTTTATCTAATGTTTAAATTACTTTTCAGTAGACTTGAGGTATGGAGATCCAAATAATAGTAATACCCCTTATTCAGAAAACCACAGGTCCCTAGCATTCTGGATAACAGGTCCTATAGTGTAGTAGGTATGAGATCTTTTGTCAAGAAACAAAATATCCAGAAATCTCCAAATTACGGGAAGGCCATCTCTTGCAGAATCCATCTTAACCAAAGTTATATATACAGAAATTTCAATATGTGCTTGATTGTACCTAAGACAGTATAAATCTAATTGGGTTTATTTAATGATTTAATGTTTTTTAGCAGTCTTAATTTATTGTGACAAAAATTATAACCCCACCCCCCAGGTCTAAAGCATTGTAGATAACACATCCCATACCTGTATTAGCTTCAAAACAACATAATATATAAAGCAGGACATTTTAATGATGGAGAGCTGCTAAACATAAAGCTAAATAATTCAAAACCCACAATTGCACACTGTCTCCGATTATCAGTCATTACACCATACTAAAAGGTAATTTAAAGGCAAACTACTTTAAATAGACCGTTGTTAAATCCCTGTCGTGTGAAAACACTTGAAAGCATTTTTGTCATCAATATGAACCAATTAACTTTTATTTTTGGACACTGACAGTTATTTCATGTGTAGCATTATGTAACACATAGCTAATCCATCATAATACATTTATGCATAACAAATTTTGGCGAATAAAACTACTTTGCTTTAAAAACTGTTAAATAACAGCGACAGTATGTTAATTTGAGTGTTTAAAAAAAGTCAAGAAATCTAGGCCAGTAGTCTGCAGTGCTGTTTTTTCTTTATTTCCACAGGGCTGCTTGTTCCCATGGAAATGTCGGAAGAGTTGAAATGCTGCAAAAAAGACTCAATAGGCATCTCCGACTTTTGTTTTATAACAAAATATATCAATGAATATCAATATCACTCCGTCTGAGATTTAACAAAATAAAAAATAAAAGGTAGTGAATATGCCTAATTGCTACAATTAATCAAATAACGAGATTAATTGACAACAGACACATTAAAAATATACTCAGGGCAGATTTATTAAAGGATATGCAAACCTTTAAAAAATGAATTGCACAGGTTGCTTTTCTGAGCCATTCTGCAGTTTACATGTACAGTATTTTTTCTTGTTTTAAAGCTATTAAGCTGTTTATTAACTGCTAATATCATGAATTTTGTAACAACAGCTCCACCTATTGGTCAGTTCCTCTGACTGTATGGTCAGATAGGCATATGTTCAAAGGAAAACAGAGAACCGTCCTTATGTTGCTCAGTATAGGAACAACATGAAAAGGTTATCCGAGGTTTCTAATCATAACAGAGAAACCCCAAGTCCCAAGCAATATAAATAACACATTCTGTACCTGTACTGGATAGTTCAATACAGTTGCTAGGAGTTATGAGCACAGACTAGTTTTTTGGATTTGATTTATTGTGGTGCTGACGCAGGCATGCTGTACTATGCATATTAAAAGAATTATATTGGACTGCATGTAACTGTGTTATTAGTTTGGTTTACATAATGCTTATTTCATTCTATATAATTTCAATTAATAAACCATCTCCCATCTTATTTAGTGATGGGCGAGTCTGTCCCGTTTTGCCTTGCTGAAAAATTTGTGAAACTGCTAAAAAAAATTTGCAAAACAATGAAAAATTAGCGTAATGCGTAACAGTCACACAACATGTTTTTTGACGTGATGTATTTGACATGATGGCAACTTGTTTGACACACCCACAATTTATTTGAAGGGGACGCAACTTTTTCCCTCACTCTGCGAATTATTGTTTTGGTGAATTTTTACGGCCATTTTGCAAAAAGAAATTGCCAATTTCACAGCGATTTCATGCCTTGCTAAAAATTTTGCTCATCACTAATCTTATTTTCTGTGTTTTTCTCCTTATGGAATATAGGCATCAAACTGGTCTCCACTTACACCTTGCATAAGAATGATCCAAACCCAGGTAGAAGTGACAGGATACCTATGAATGTATGGTCTTTGCCCTGTATTTGCCAGCTTTAGCTTCTGACTTGCCTCTTTGATGCTTAGGTGCAGCAGTTCTGAAGTGCACCATAACTCCTACAGGACTGAGAATTCCAAAGGTTTATAAGAATGTGGAAGAGTAGATGGAGTTAGCACAATATTTTCATTGGTGTGGAGCTTGCCATTATTCTGCTACATATCTTTACTTTGGTTTAAAACCCAAAATAAAGATTTCAAAGAAAGGTTTAGCACAACATACAAGAAAAATTTTGAAAATATATACGCATTTAAAATCTACTTACATTAAAGCACAATAAATGCACAAACTAGCACCCACTGTAACCTACAGCACTTATATTTGCCTATTTGTGTCTGTAAGTTACCCTCCCATATAGATTGTAAGCTCTACGGGGCAGGGACCTCTATCTTCTTCTCTCTTTGATTCTTAACTTATTGCAATTGTACCTTGCATTTATTGGTATACTTTGTATCTATCTATTATTATTTTAATAACCCTGTTATATTAATCTATTGTTCTACAGTACATCGCTGCGTACATAAGTAGCGTTTTATAAATAAAGATATACATACTACAAATTTATGTCCACAGTAGAGGAAAAACGCCAATACTGTAGTTAAGCCTCACAAAGAGATTCCTAATGAGACGAGAATAATTGCTGTTGATGTAACATTAAAACGAATACTCTATTATAAGGCTGAAGATATTTGAGTTTCTCATATTATTCCCTAAAGTGCAATATGATAGATGAAATCTGTCTGCCTAAGAACACAAAATTCATTATTCATCATGTGTTACGCCTTGATTTTCACAGACTTTAATTTCAGGCAGAAATAAATTATCAGTAATTGTGTGATAATTTAAGTGATGAAAGGAACACTAGGAAAAAAACAAAAGTTATTTATACAAATTTCAGATTGAAATCTAATGAATAGTGACACACACACAGAAAAATTGCTCTTATTTCTCCCCAAAGTGTAAGTATGAAGCATATAAGTATAAAGTATAGTGAAATGACTAATATAGCCTATAATTTTCTCACTTTTCTAACATGAACTAATTTATTTAGATTTTTTGTTTTATTTTTTATCATACAGATGACTTATTACTTCAGAGCAGGCTTCTGCATCTCACCCTCCCCCCCCCATTTCTTTTCTTGTGCAATATCAATAACAACAAAATACATTAATATAACATTTGCAGTGATATAGTGCCAAGAAAGGCAAATTAATTGGTTCAAATCAGTCTCTTTAGGCTGGTGGCTTAGGCCAGGGAAAGTGTATAAAGAAGTACAGAAGAGCAGATGTGGCTATTTAAGGGGAAAAAGACAATGTAAAATAAGGGGCAGAGTTAGAGAAGAGGAGCTCCTATCAATAGAGAAAGCTAAATCTCCATTTTTCTTTTTTATATATTTTTTCACCCCAAGAGGCCCACATGGCTTTAAGAATTTAGATCCCTGGCGTAAAATTAGCTGAGTTAAGGTGGCCATACACATGGCAATTATGATAGATCTTTCATTTCCCCCAACTGACGTTCAGGGCTGAATCGTCAGATATTGAGGTAGAAACAATAGGAATTCTACCCCTATCTGTTGATTCAGTCTTAAACGTAGATTTTGCTTGGCTGATCAAAATCTTTTAACCTGCCCGATCAACAAGACGAACGATAGCCGCAGCCTTGGCGATATCGGTCGTCTCGTCGATCCGCCATATAGGCACCGAATATTGTACGAAACGAGGTGTGTATGGCAAGCTTAAACTGTTTAATGAATGCCCTTTATTTAAAGGGGAAATAAAGCTTAATAAACACATGTTAGAATTGCTACAAATTAGGGCATTTTTTACAATGCCCCACGCAGTGTGCAAAAAAAACAAAAAACTATAGACACATGTTAAAAAAAGTAGGTTTTGTTGGGCCCTGTAGGAAAACCAAACCAGCCACCTATTGTTCATATAGCTTTATCCCTTTAGAAAGAGTAAAACCAAGTTTGTGCAGACACTTTACAGCTATTAAAGGGCCAGCCTACCTCCAAATGAGGCATTTTACCTGATATTACAGAACAGGTAGTGGTTTTGAACAGCAGACAAAAAAATGAATAGAAAAGAATCTGAATAGACATAAACAGAAATATTCATGATAGTCTACACCGTACAAAAAATAAGGTATTGTAGGCCTTAATATCAAAAAAAGATTGAAATATATTATTATTTGTTTTACCAATCTGGACTTAGATTTTATTTTTATCTATTGTGGTTTCTATGTTATGCTGTGTTATGGGGAAGTTTCAGCTCCAGTACATTGTATATTTATCCAGGGTCTCCGCAGTGCACCCAGTGACCCCTTTAGTTTATTGCTTCTTTAGAGTCCCTCCATGTTATTGCTTATGGCCTCATTAAGCTCAAACAACTCACTACAAACAACCAGATTTTTA
Organism: Xenopus tropicalis; assembly: GCF_000004195.4. Taxonomy (NCBI): domain Eukaryota; kingdom Metazoa; phylum Chordata; class Amphibia; order Anura; family Pipidae; genus Xenopus; species Xenopus tropicalis. Next base: position 51,604,426 of record NC_030677.2, read on the forward strand.
AAGGCTCACCCTACAGTCCGTGGTGGGACAGGGAGCAAGCACTCAACATGGTAATCAAGCAAACAAGTACTTTATGCTAATACAACACCATTTATTCCAGCCAGATATAGTGAAAATGAAAAATCATGCAACTGTATGTATAACATCTGAGCTCCAGTGTGACTTCCGGTCAGAGGTTGCTTTTATATATTCACAGGTCTTGTCTTAAAAGGTTCACCCTAGTCACCAATGGGGCAGGACACAGCATTTGAAATGGTAATTTAGCAAAGAAAGCAGACAAGTAGTTAAGGTTATAGTAACTCGATCCATTAAGGTCATATTTAGTGAAAAAGTCTGAGCAATTACGTACGATTTCTGAGCTCCTGTGTGACTTCAGGCTAAAGGTTACCTAGATTTATTCATTGGTCTTAGTAGTTGTTCACCAATAGAGCACTATGGTAAATAAAGCACATTTTAAAATGTACAAGTATGGAACCTATTATCCAGAATGCTCGGGACCTGGGGTTTTCTGAATAAGGGATCTTTCTGTAATTTGGATCTCCATAAGTTAAATCTGCTAAACATTACTTAAATATTGAATAAACCCAATAGGTTTATTTTGCCCCAATAAGGATTAATTATATATTAGTTGGGATCAAATACAAGGTACTGTTTTATTATTACAGAGAAAAAGGAAATCATTTATAAAAATTAGAATTGTTTGCTTATAATGAAGTCTATGGACGATAGCCTTTGCCTAATTCAGAACTTTCTGGATAACAGGTTTCCGAATAAGGGATCCCATACCTGTATATATTAGATTAGATAAGATAGAAGGGGTAATAGTATCTGGTATTTTTCGGATCACTTCAGCACAGTACAACATGGCTTTAGTTTCTTACAATACATTGTCTTTTGATTCTTTTTATGATTCAGTGACAGCATCATTACAGAATTCGAAAAAGATGATCACTTTTCTCCTATGAAATTACCTGCAGTTCAAATGTAAGTGCCCATAAGTCAGGGGGTACTTGTGCACAAAGTAAAGCCCTAATATTGGTTTTCTGTCAGATGTTTGCCTCAAACAGTTATATGGCTACTTTCTATGTCATGGGAGGCTCAAAAAACCATCCGATAAAATTGTATTTCTTCTTTCATCTAAATTGTAGTTGCCTAAAGCATATAGGAATTCTATATAGCAGCACAAGTCATTGTGTGCAACTAGAGGAATCAAGTTAAATCAGTAGAACTATCTAAAATAAAAGCACAGAGCAATGGAAATAAAATACCAGCACAAACATAAGATGAATAAATATAGACAAAATGTTCATTCATTAAGAAGTTCATTTAGCAATGAATTTTAGTATGGCCTTTATGTTTTAAATTATTGCCCTTACTGTTCTACCTCTAACTTAGTATATTATTTTCTTTGATTAAGTCTCTTTCTGTTCAGATTTTCTTATTTATCTTCCAGCCTGATATTTATGCCTCTGCGCAGTTGCTAGGCTCACTAAGGCCCTAACAACTGGATAACATTGTAAACTCCAAAGTGGAGTTTGAAAAACAGAACATATATTATAAATGTAAAATGTTATGATATAATTCTAAGGCAATTAAATGAAAGTTTTGTTGTGCACCAAAACATTATAAGCCTACTCACAAACGCAATCTAAATATTTGAAAAAATACATAAATTGACACCATTCAGAGAGTTGCATCTACTACAAGCATAATATCCAAGGCTATTGTGATACTAAAATCTACAATTAGTATAGATCTGATTGGTTGCTATGGGCAACATCGCCAATGACGTTTGTCTCTAATGTTAATACATATACCCCATGGTATGCAAAAGTGCAAGAAGCGTGTTTGGACAAAAGGCCCACTAAAGAAAACACACAATTGTGGCAATTTTAGTGCAACAGAGCTTCTTTTGTATTTTACCCCTAATGTGCTTCTATTAAAAAAAGTGATTTACAGGTTAATAAACTATTGCTGTTTTTATGCAGTATCATTAAAAGTCTTCAGTGTGCTGCATGTAGTCTTGAAACCTGAATTCCAGTGCATAATGTTCTGACCTTTATTATCACCTTGGAAATGACTTACATTAATAGTGGGGATATTGTCCTAGTAGTGTATTGTTATTCAAGGATGTATTACAGGCAATACATCAGGCCAGTCTTATGAAGAATCACTTGTGCCAAATAAATCTGATTAACTTTTATGAGGATGTAAACAATGCACTGGATCAAGGCAAGGTTGTTTTTGCTTTCTATATTGATATTTTTTTTTCTAAGCAACTTCTGTGGTGCAAGTGTCCAACTAAAGCTTTTGTGGTATAAAAAAAAGAATAAAAAATACATATTATATGAAGTGCATAGCCCTAATTGCAATGTTTCAGAGCAATAACACTCCTTTATCAAGCCATGGGAAACAATGCAACAAACACACAGAATCTGCATTTATGGGTCCACACAGGCAGTGTATCCATAAGCGCCATAACGTAAAAGGATTCCCTGCAATGGAGCAACTATTCAATTCTTTTTAAACTTTGTGTTCTGAATGCTACAGCAGAGCAGGCAACTCTTTGAATACTCTCATTAGAGAACAAAATGAATCCCACTCTCAACAATGACTTACTCACTATAATTCTTCTAATTAGCTGCCTCTGCTTGACACGGAGCGAGAAGACCAGTCACCTCAAAGGTCACATTTTTTTGTCTCAACTGATCCTGTGGGCAGGCATTAAAGAAACATTGTGTTCATAGCTTCACATTAAAAGGGCCTTCACAAAAATCTCACAACAAAACTGCCCTGACTTAACCAGAAATCTATAAATATTGGTATGTCTGTGTCGAAAGCCTGGATAAAAAGGTTATTTCACCTGAGGAAAATCGCTAGATCAAAAATAATATACAGATTTAAGTATACATACAAAGGAATTATTTCCGCAAAGTAATTCATTTCTGCTCAACAAGGGGGAGTTTCCAGCTGAAACAAAATGCAGTTCCACTTCGTCAGGGCATTTTAATAAATGGGCATATTCTCAGGGATAGTTACCATCAGACCTTTTGTCTGCTATAGCTTTTCCATTAAGCTTTCATCGGAAATTGCACACTCCTCAATTTAATCAATGGAAAGGGCTCTTCCATGTTAACAGAAAAATACTTATTTCTTATAGAGGTGGGTTGTAAGGTTTTGCTCGTAGGGAGCAATTCCTTAATGTTGAGTACATCCAGTATATATTACCTGTACAGAATAGTTATAGTCACAATTTGTCGTGGGGGAAAAAAAGTCTTTTTCATAATACTTTTTACAAGGTTTGAGAAAAGTCAAACACAACCTCTTTTAAACAATCAATAAGCATTCAATTTGTATTACAAGAGTAGGAGTAGGAAAACCATAAAATAAACAAGTTGTTTGCATTATAGGTTATCACCAAGAAGGATAAAGAAAGGAAAGAGAAAGAAAGAGGAAGGGTGTGAGGATGGAAGGGTGGGAAAGAGATGAAGATAGGTGTAAAAAAGACAAGGAGAAGAGGGAAAGGGGAGCATATACCATTGGAGACATATTCTGCTGGGGGGTATTCTTGATTAGCTGCTTTACTATATTTAAGTTTATGTGCTTGATTGTAGTATGTAGTACTACAACAGATCTGGGGGCACACCAATGAAATCTTTGCCCTGGATCTACCGGTACCTAAATGCAACCCTGCAGTTAATTCCCTGAACAAATACTACTACACAATGAGGCAAAGTGTTTTAGTGGAAAATTTCTAAAGCTCTATAAAAAAAAAAATTAGAAACAAATTTAACACCAACTCTAGCCATTTATTTAGTCTGTGTGAGATTGCTTGCTACATGCCTTTTAAAACAGGTTTGACAAGGCGCAAAGTTCTCTGGATGTATGGAAGGGCTGGGTTAATTCAAAACCCTCCATTTTTTCATTCACTGTCATATTGCAAGGTTCTCTTTTAAACATTTGTACCTGATCTGGACCACCGGATTCTCATATTAGGCATATAAAAAGATACTGGCACCAGAAGTGAATATATATATCTAGTATAAATAAATTTAAAGCAACTGGACTTGTTTGGTAATCATTGAAAGTCCAGTTGCTTTAAATTTATTTATACTAGATATACCATGACCTGGATGAATGAAAATCTTCATAGACAATTTGCATATATGTTTATTAAATTACACCTTAGGGTACAATACATTGGAGATATTTGTAGAATGGTGTCAGATCAACAGATTGCATCCTACAAGTCAGATGTAGTTGCATGGGGTAAAAAAGTTATGGGGTGTATAAACTACAAGACTTTCCAAGCAACATGTCTGTCAGAAGGGAACAGTTCGTGCTGCATCTGCATCCAACAAAATATTATATCACATATATCAATAATGTTGAAATGAAGATCAAATATCTGTATGCTGAAAAAAAAAAAAGATTGCAATGGGGTGTAGGCAGAAAAGTTCTAACCCTAGTAAAACAAGACAAAGAAAAACAGACAAAATACTTGGATTCATGACTACAAATGTATCTAGTAATTTTGAGAACACCTTAAAAAGGCAATCCATCATCACTGCAGGTGGGCCAGTTTGCTTAAAAAAAAAAAAAAAAGCATTGGCCCTAACTACTAAGTATTAGCCATCTTTTTTCTCTTCGTAGACACAGGCCAGATGCATATTTGTGGAACGCCGGCTTTATACTCTACTAAGCATGCATAGAGGGTTGCCACTCAGGCGGTATTTTCCTGGCCCAGTTGGTATAACAACTGCTGGAATGTTATTTAAAAGGAAAAGTCATTTTGGCATTTTACTGCCAATAGATTTGCCACATTAGTGCCACCTAGAACGCTATATTTATTCTGCAGAAATCATTACCATACCTGAGTAAACAGCTTTAGAAGCTTTCTCTGTTTGCTTAAGATAGCAGCTGCCATTTTAAGTAGATTCCTGCCTGCAGTCTAGCTGTTATAGCTCAGATCATACATTTCTAAGGAAGGGAGGAGGGAGTTCTTAGCATTCTTATGGGAGGGGGAGCAGGATAGGGGAGAGAGGAGAGAACTGCGCTGACTCTGGCCACGGGAATTAAGGATGTTTCTGAGAGAGTCAGACACTGGAATATCATGTTTACAAAAAAAGAGACAAGAAATCCTGTGTTTCTTTTACATAGTAAGTTGGGTTGAAAAAAGACATACGTCCATCACGTTTAACCATAATGCCTATATATAACCTGCTTAACTACTAGTTGATCCAGAGGAAGGCAAAAAAACCCCATCTGAAGCCTCTCTAATTTGCCGCAGAGGGGAAAAAATTCCTTCCTGACTCCAAGATGGCAATCGGACCAGTCCCTGGATCAACTTGTACTAAGAGCTATCTCCCATAACCCTGTATTCCTTCACTTGTACTGAGAGCTATCTCCCATAACCCTCCATTATAGATTTGCCTAGTGCAGTCCCACTAGAGGACTAAGTGCAGCATTACTGTAAGTGCTTATGGCTGTATTTACATAGATAAAGCTTACTTAATTTTTACCTTTCCTTCTCCTTTAAGACAAAACTATCCCGTCCACTTAGGCCCCTGATCTGCCCCAATTTGACTTTTTCTCTTCTCTTAATTGGCCCTTAATTCCGCCCCTTGCGTCATGACCCTGCCACATTTATATCACCGTCCCCCAGTCATTAAGAAAATTTCAGAATGGTATAAACCCTACCATTGTTGTTCTAGCAGCAATCTTTCAGTGACATGCATCTAAATGAATTTCTAACTAGACTTGCAGCATGGTATATGTGTCTACTAAAAATAACTGGGCTGATAAATCTAATCAGAAATGGCTTTTTCAGTATTTATAAAGCTCTTCGTGATGGTGCATTCATTTCTAAATAATTGGCTAAAACTGCTAGGATATTTTTTTCCTCAGGCTTACAAAGAGACAGAAAAAACAATTTGCATATAAAAGGTTTAAATATTCTGAAATATATACTAAAGAAAGTTATTAGTTAATATAGGGGCAGTTAAAAAATGAAGCAAAAAGCAATTTGGTTGCTATTAGTAACTGGACTTTTGTTTAGCACCTATGCTTATTGTCCTATAGCCTTTTAAGATAGTAAATATAAACAAAGAATACAAGAAAGGAAGATGAGCGGCCACTCCTGGATCTTTCATAAAAGTAAGAGCTTTATTCCCAATAAATTATAAAATAGGTGTCATACAGCAAGACTGGTGGATGCACCCATAATCATTTGCTAAACATCATAGTGTGGATAAACATTATTAGGGGTGCACCAAATCCAGGATTTGGCCAAGATTCAGCCCTTTTCTGCAGGATTCAAGCGAATCCATGCTTCTGGCCAAACCAAATCTGAATCCTAAAAATCATGTGACTTTTTGTCATGGAGGCTAAAAAATGTTCACTGCAGTTATCTTTAACCCTTCCTTATCCTAATTTGCATATGCAAATTATAAAACCAAAAGGTGTTTTATGTGGTTAAATTACTATTCAGGGACTTTGAGATTTGTTCACGATTCGAGGAAAAACATGATAGTACCCCAACAGAACAAATTCAAAAACACCTTTGTGTGTATTATACTTTATACCTTTGTGTGGAGTCTGAAACTCTACTAGGGCAATGTAACCCAATTCTACCATCTTAACACCAACTAGTAATGTTTAATGTTCTAACCTGTGCTTTGGCACTAGCATACTGCACTCTGCAGGTCTGCAGTCACTCTTAGGAAGACTTACCCATATACCTTGTATTAATATCAGTACAAAATAATACTCAGAACATGCAAAGCCCATTTTTCTCATACACTCCACCCTCTTTACAATAGTTCTAAAGAGAAATGCACTTAAAGTGATCTCAAGGGAGCCCTGACATGCCGTCAAAGTGTGGCTGAATGAATTAATGAGTATATATATATATATATATATATATAGGTGCAGTACAACATTCTCAGAATTTAACAAATGACTTTCGCTTGGCAAGTGAATGTTCCATTATAGTGTATAGCATACTCTAGGTGGTTTTAGAGTAAGTCCTGAGTGACTGCCAGTTAGAGTGTCTATCAACGTTGCTGGAAGAACAGAAATAACTACTTGAAAGAAATCATACATATTGGTCCCTTGAGAGATTCCTTAATTCCAAAACATAACAAGCTATAGAAGTAAAATTAGCAATGAAGAGAAATAAGTTTAAAGCTGAAAAAGAGGTTATGTTTTGCCTGTACAAAAATATAGAACAATAAAAAGCTAATCAAGTTTAACCTCTCTAAATGACCCCCATTGCAAATATATATGTAATATAATATATCTATATATATATGTCTAGAGAGAGAGACATCAACAACATAGGGACCTCTTGTTGCTTTCTGCATGAATTTTCTGCAATGAATTTTGTGGTCACAGCCTCATTACACCCCTGCCAATTATTTATGGCGCACACAACCATTAATGCTAATCTTCCTTTTAGGACCAACTACCTGCTTCAGAAGCAGGGATGACCACACAAGAGGCTGGGGGAAACTAAGCACCCACACCACAAAGTCCACACAACAGCGATTGTGAGCTGACTGATACTAACATGACTGTCCTCTCTAAGGGAATATTTTTGTACTGAAAATTAGCAGGGATTACTCCCTTTAGGGACAAAAGCACGTTTGATCCCAATACTACAAAATCAATTCAAGCCTTTACCTGGCTCATCATAGATGAAGTTCAGACACCTAAGGTTATTACTTCTAGCCCTAATTTGACACATACAGAAAGAGAGGCTATAAATCAATATGATATCAATATGACATCACAATTAGCACCTTTACCTCCAACACATGGTTATTAGACACAGGTTGTTTTGTGTTTGTTCACTTTAAGAAAGGTTATTGTTGTACCTGAAACGTCAGTCTGCACAAAATAAATGACCTAAGTGTTTCTATGTAAGACCTGGGAGCACGGACCTTTCTTTCGTGGTGGTGGTGGGGGGGGGGGGGGGGGGGGGGGAGTTTATCTCGCTGCTAGCAGTACTAGAATGCAGGTTTAACACTTACACCGGTTTCTAAATTTTGAGCAAGTTGCACCTGTGTCATTATCAGGTCTTTCAACTTTCTTGAAGTCACACGAGTTTTGTTACGGTTATTTTTTTCACGTCCGTGTTTTTTCTTTCATGAATTCAAATTTTGATAAACCTGCCCCAATGTGTTGTGTTTGCACAACGCACAAGCTTTTTATTGTGTTGGTGCATTTTTAGGAGATACATGTGGGAGATAACTTGAAGTGCATTTTTTTTTAGTTGATTTTTGTCTCACTAATCTCATTTAATTTTAAGATTTTCATTTGGAATAGAAAAAACATTTGCCTATTTTGAATTTTACAGAATATGTACTTCTATATTAACTCTCTCTTCTAGCTCTGCCCCCCCCGCTCTGTCTGTCCTCCCTCTCCCAGCTCCTCCCTCCCACTTCCTGCTGAGTCCTCCCTCTTCCAGCTTCCCTCCCACTCTGTCCTTCCTCCTCTTCCAGCTCCCCCCCGCACTCAGTCCTCTCTTTCCGCTGCCAGGGCTGAGAAGGCAGCGGGGGCCAGGTAAATTACCCTGGAGGTAAGTCTGTAAGCTTTCAGGATTAGAGTACTTAGTAGCAACTATGCTAAAATTGTTCTTGAGGTTAAAACAGCATGCTTGTAAAGTTGTCATGCAGCAATTACCCCATCCAGGAATGATAAGCCTCTAACAGGCCTTTTTTTGTACTTAGTTTAGGATTTAATCATACCCCCGAACATGTACATTCTAGAACCACTCTATTTTAAATAAAGGTACATATGTGTATTCATTTATGCATTTGTTCTTTACATGAATGCTTGACCTTCATTGTGATTAGAGAGATATGTTTCCCCTTCCTAAGGATCCACTTAGCAACTTAATGTTCTGTACAGATTCTAATAATCTTTTTCTCCACATATTGTACAGTGTGTCAAACAGGAAGCAGTATTCTCAAATAAAGGATTTGTTATCTCATTTATAAAATGTGTCATCAAAGGAGCAAAAATAGTACAATATACAGTATTAAATCAAAACATGAAATGTAGTAAGCTCTGTCTTGCATTGTGTCACATACATAGTTCATTAGAATAACTACCCACTGTCAGTGTACAAGGCCCTGTTCTGCAATGATTGTTTATTTTATACCTTTTTTTTCCCAAAATTAGCCTTTAGATGGATTCAAGCAGGTGAATTTGAATAGCTTTATCATGATAAATCATACAAGTTTTAAACAATAATATTACATGTAAGCACTAATTATTTGGATATTACACTTCATGAAAAACTCGTAGTGTATTGCACTAATGATTTCAGAAATCACATCAGATTGTAGTATTGTGTGTTATTTTAATTTAACCAGTACTAAATAGACTACAGGTATGGGGAATCCCATCATCCAGAATGTTCTGAATTACGGAAAGGCCATCGCTCATAGACTCCATTACTAGCAAATAATTTTACTTTTTAAAAATGATTTCCTTTTATCTCTGTAATTATAAAATAGCACCTTCTACTTGTCATCAAAGATACAATTAACCCTTATTGGAGGCAGAATACTCCTATTGGGTTTATTTAATGTTTAAATTATTTTTTAGTAGACTGAAGGTATGGAGATCCCTTATCCAAAAAAACACAGGTCCCAAGCATTCTGGATAAAGATAACATATATTCAATCTAGAGTTATAAATACCAGATTTGTTAATAATTCTCAACAGGGCCTGTCCTTGATATGTAATGATGCGTATCAGTGTTTAATCTGCATGTAAAAAGAACCATAAGGACACATATCCCTGGAAAGGACAATATAAACATTTTGCAAAGACCCAACTTGTAGAATATGAGGAGAATAATTGTTAAAGTCACTGTCAAGAGAGTATAAAGGTACTGCCTATACTACATGCACATATTTTAGGATTGTTTAAAGGGTATGATGTGCATAAGATAATACATGCCTGGTAAAGTGGATTCATATTTTTAAAACAATAATGAATGAAAATTTGCACATTTTAAGCCTTCTCTTACCGCAGTGCATTCCGCCTGTTGTTAAATAAAGCAAAAAAATAAATACTCACCATATCTCTAGCTGGGAATTCTATAAAGAGAAATCTGCTATTCAAATGATTAAAATACCTTTTTCCTGTCTAAAGGGTGCAAAAACACCCATCTGAAGCCTCTCCAATCTGCCTCACAGGATCAGTCCCTGGATCAATTTTGCAAAAAGTTAATTTTCTCACATAATACATTTTCATACAAGGCAAAAGGTAAAACTGGTTTATTTTTTCAATTGCAGGTATACAGACCCCACATAGTCTGCATTATGTTTTGCAATAATTTTACATTTCACACAGCCAGAAAGTTCATTTTTGGAAATTCAGCACAAGCTTCACGACTCTGCTTTAATTTCAACTTTCTTGAACATCAGACAAGGATTCATCATTAGATTCTAGTTTGTCTTCTGTTTCTTCATTTCCGCCTTGAACCTCTTTGCCACTTTTGGAAAGTAAATCACTGATTGAAATTTTACGCATTTTGATATTTGGCAGTTTCTTCATGTCTAGATCCCAGTCCCTTAAAAAAGGAACAATAAATGGAAACAAATAAGTAAAAAAGACAAAGCAAGTTTTGATTACATTGTTCCAGGGATTTAAACATCACGCAGTAGATGATCAGAATCTGGATTTTGTATCTATTTGCTGAAGAGGGATTTTCTTTCTGATTAAACAAATCAAAACATAAAATTTTCAGTTTCAGATGTTAGGGCAATGGCACAGGGGAAGATTAGCCGCCCCGTGACAAATCTTTGTTATCGCGGCTGACTAATTCTCCCTGCAATGCCATCCCACTGTCAAGAATGGAAATCACCGTTGGGATGGCATACACGTCGCTTTGGTTTCCTGAAGTTGCCCAAAGTTTCCTTGAGAGGCAACTTCGGGGAACCGAAGTGACATGTATGCCAACCAACCGGCGATTTACATTCTTGCCAGTGGGATGGCATTGCAGGGAGATTAGTCCCCCGCGGTAATGAAGATTTATCGCTGGCGACTAATCTCTACACGTGCCACTGCCCTTACAACTACTGGCAAATCACTATTATTATGTGAATGCCCAAAATCATTTTCCATACCCCTGAAAACTCAAAATAAAACAGCAACAACTTTTGGGATTCTGTCATGATTTTTATGATGTCATTTTTACTAAAGGCATTGTGTGCATTTAAAATAATTCATTCTATTAATTAAAATGTTACTCTTAAACCAATAGATGTATTTTTTTTTTTTTTTTAAGCCCATGATAAATACGCTTCTAAAAACCCATAGGTATGATTAGAAAAGTGGGTGAGTTTTTATGCATTAAGTTCAAACATCAGGGGCCTTTAGTAGACTGTAAATAAGATACATATTACATATATCCTTTTTTATCCAAAAAGAATAAAATAACCACGGGCATGCAGGAAACATCACTTTCATATAAAATATTGAATTCCTTACTTTATATGCCATTTCTAGTCAATATACTGCAAAGGAAAACAGAATGCTATGGAATCTTCAAGAACACAAATATAACGCTACTGAGGGAAAAACATTACTGCCCCTATTTACAGTTATTTTAAGGTTTCTAAATGCCAATATCCATGTAAAATGCTTTTGAAACTCCTTAGAAATTGAACACTATTCATTCACTATTAACTAAAATCTGAAGAGGCTTTTAGTTTAAAAGGCCTTTGGATCTCCAGGCAGTGTAGACTATCTTGAAATGGATCTTTAAACATGGTAGATGTATATCATATCACTCTAAATGACACAAGCATGAAAAAAGGCAAAGTGATTCCTTGTATGATATATAGATTTGCAGGAACGCTCTTCAGCTTTATGCTATGCAATCCTTCATTTATATAGTGCTAGCAGGTTTATGCAGTGCTTATTATGTTTTAACAAGAAGCTTACAATGTACAAGGGTAGGGAATATTTGAAATATAATGATGCTAAAAAAAATTGGTAATATAATAAGTTGCCTTCTAATCAAACAAGATACACTGACTATGCTTCTCTAAACAGGTGGGTCTTTAGAAAGAATTCAAAGGTTTGGAAGGACAGAGAGTGGCGGCCAGCTCAAGAGACAGAGGGAAGCTCAAGGGAAGTCTTGCAGTTGGAAATGGGACAAAGTGATGAGAATAGAGGTAAAGGTCAAAATCAGCTTAGGTTGTGGGGAATGTATTTTGACAAGATATAGGGAAGGACATCCTTGCAAGAAAAACTTGGGGCTCCTTTATGTATATACATTCCCAGCGGTGGTTCACATTATTGCCATTGGGAAGGTGTTTGGGGGAGATTAGCCGAATACGGTATCAGAGATTTATTGAAGGTGACTAATCTCCCTGTGGGACATTAGCTTAAGGAAGCAAACAAGATGGAGTGATAAGATACAAGAATGGTTGTTTCTAAGAAGAGGAATACAGGAAATATTGGAAACACTGTCCAACTAGATGTGAAAAGCATTGCTTGTGTAATTTATCCCACTCCACAACCATTCACTTGGGTTGAGGTCAGGGCGCTAGTAGGCCAGCCAAGTTTTTACACCCCTATATCACCAAACCCATTCTCTATGGATCTTGCTTTGTAAACGAGAGCATCATAATGTTGAAACCGTAAAGGACCTTTGCACAGTTGCTATAGAATTGGAATCATGAATTTGCTAACAATTTCTCTGTAAATTATTGCTAAAGTTTGCTTTCACTGGAACCAGGGGCTGTAGCTTACAATATGGAAAACGGCAAAGAACATTATTCCTCGCCGACCAAACTTTACAGTCAGCATTGTGCCATCAGGCAGGTAGAGTATGCCTGGTATATGTCAAACCCAGACAGTGAAGAGTAGTAATTCATCATTTCTGTTGTATATATGAAAAAATTTAAATTTCTAGGGACAGAATGCAAGACAATGCTATGAAAATATTTATATTTCTTCTGGTTTCTGTGGTTTCCTCTGTGGTTTCCTCTTACAGTCAAAACACATAATGGTTAAGGGCAGTTAAGGGCAATTTCCCACATGCATGGATTTTTCCTCTATCCTCTGCACAATGCTGCTCCTGAACCATTGTTTACACAGTGTAGTTCCTGCAACTATCTTTTGGTCACTGTTTGCCCTTAAGTCATCGTCTTTAAACCAATTTATCATGGCAGCATAATAGATGTGCAGAAAAACAATATATTTAAGCAGCAAAAATGAAAGCTGTTACATACACTTACCTGAACACTTTCAGATTTTTGGAATTCACAATATCTGGAATTTCTAAAAAGGGCAAGCAAAATAATATAGGTTTTTAATATTATGATCTATATTTACTGTGTTGTCTTTACATTTATAATATACAATTATTATGAGCGAATAATGTAAAGGAAAAAATAAAAAAGGATCGCAGAACAACAACTTACATCAGTTGGCACATTGCTGTAATAAGCATGAGAACTTGACTAGACATAGCTCACAGAAAGAACAGTAGTTAATGGTTTGCGGGTGGAATTGACTGGAAAATGAAGTTGACAGTAGTATCTAAAATATAGCATTTGATTTAAATTCCACTTGTCATAGCAATGATTTTGATCATGCCGATTGTCAAGCACTTTCTTTCAATTACATAAGTGGTATTAGGCAATTCAATATCAAAGTGATGAGCACTATTTTCTGAGAAGCATATAACCCTGGGCAACTGTGATTTACTATGCCCCCTGATTTTAAGCCTAATTTCTTCCTTTTCTTGCATATCTATTTTTGTTATTTTAACAGTAATCAAAACAAAGTATTATATAAAACTTGTGCTCGTTATAGAATCATGCAGCATATCTAACAAGTGTGTAAATAGGTAAGTGTGTAAGTGTTTTATATAGTTTTAAATTTTTCTTTATATTTTATACATTTTTTTTAATTTTTTTATACAGTCATGTGAAAACATTTCCACAACCCATTAAATATTCAATTCTTTATTAAGAAATGTTCACATATCAATTTCTAATCTTGTTTTTATTTATCTCTGGATTTAATTGCAGATAAACAACAAAAATTAACCTTGATTTACTCAAAAGATCCTTTGATTAAACAAAAGATATCAACAAAAATGTGTATTCTAAATGAGGAAAAAGGTAGGACACCCTACCCCCTAATAGCTTGTGTTACTCCCTTTGGCTGAAATAACTGCAGTGAGATGCTTCTTGTAGCCATCTACCAGTCTTTGACATCGGTCTGAGGAAAGTTTGCCACACTCCTTAATGCAGAATTATTTCAGCTGTGAGATGTTTGAGGGGTTTATTGCATGTACAGCCCATTTCAAGTCACCCCACAGCATATCAATGGGATTAAGATCTGGGCTCTGACTGGGCCACGCCAGGACTTTCCATTTCTTAGTTTTCAGCCAGTCCTTGGTGGATTTACTGGTATGTTGTGTCACTGTTGTGTTGCAAGGTCCACTTCTGCTTTAGCTTTAATTTTCTTACAGGTGGTCTCACATCTTCCTCAAGCCCCCTCTGATACACAGTAGAATTCATGGTGGATTCTATGATAGTGAGTTGGCCAGGTCCTGCAGCAGCAAAGCATCCCCGAACCATTACACCTCCATGTTTCACAGTTGGTATGAGATTCTTTTCCTGGAATGCTGTATTTGGTTTAAACCAAACATGTCCTCTGTTCTGGTGTCCAAATAATTCAATTTTAGACTCATCTGTCCAAAGAACATTATCCCAGAAGTCCTGGTGTTTGTTCTCTCTGGCAAACTTCAGTCTGGCCTTAATGTCTCAGAAAGCAAAGGTTTTCTCCTTGCACACCTCCCATGAAAGTTTAAGTGGTGCAATCTCTTTCTGATTGTAGAGGCATACACTTTCACACCAAACTAAATGTCTGAGATTTCAATAGGGAAAACCTCCTTCAACAGATTTTTCAATATTTAATTTCACATGTTTTTCACAGGTACCACAGCCATGTGACTTGTGCTCTGATAAACTTCAGTCACACTTTGCTGCTGCACTGGAAGTTTAAGTGATATAACCCCCCCCCCCTACAGCAGCCAGTCAACAGAACAATGGGAAGTTAACAAAATAGATAGATATCAGAACAGCAAAAAAAGGGAAAGTTGTGCTCAACCACTACATTTTAAACCATTAGGCTTAAACTAGTCATCCCTTCTGGCCAGTCCTACACTGACTTGTAATGCGATTCATTAAGAATTCTACTGCTTCAATATACATTTAGCTAAGGGACTAAGTTCTACCTGCAACTTACTTTTTACAAATTTAAAACCCCCAAATGGTTGCCCTTTTATTGGCTCCACTGGGATCACCTGACTGTAGCTGGGAAGGGTTGGAGCCAAAACATGGAGCTGGCCACTGCTCCTATATAAACTATAGCAAAAAAGGGAAAGTTGTGCTCAACCACTACATTTTAAACCATTATATATACTGATAATGGGTGAGTGCAGAGGATCTCTTGTTGTTGTCTATATATATTTTGTGGTCACAACCTCATTGCACTTCCGCCTAATGGTTTAAAATGTAGTGGTTGAGCACAACTTTCCCTTTTTTACTATAGTTTATATAGGAGCAGTGACCAGCTCCATGTTGTAGCTCCCACCCTTCCCAACTAGTCATGTAATTCCAGTGGAGCCAATAAAAGGTCAACCATTTGGGGGTTTTAACCTTGTTTATTTGGCTTTGACAAAAAAGATTTGCGTCTTTGCAATTTAGGGCTTAGTGCTTTAAAATGCAAATATAAAAGCAGGTTTTTTTAATTAAAAAAATAAATAAAATGAAAATGTTAACTCAAACTACAAGAAGAGTTTGCTGTAAATATAAATGGAAGGAGTTGTCTAGGTCACCAAATGGGCATCTTTGGCTGATTCATAAGGGAGACCAGATGTCTGTTAAGTACTGTCTTCAGTAGAAGTTTAGAGCTGGTTATCCATCTTAAACTATGATAAAAAAAATTACTTTGCGAAATGAAAATAAGTCCTTTAGTAGTTCTACAACATATTTTTGTGCAAGTTTGCTTTTTTGTACTCTACTGTGAGAAGGACACTACAGCTTATATCTACAGCTTACATTTACTAACTTATTAAGCAAATAGGCTGCATTGTAGTAATTCATACCAACAAAAGATTTGCTTTCCTTAGTCGACTTGTACTAGACTGATTACAGCAATATACTATTTAATTGATATGAAACCGTTAACTGGGGAAAATAAACTGATATGAGAGCCACTAGCTGCTGAATTTGGCAACTTCCCAGTCGTACCCTGTACTTGGCAGCAGCTGAGATGGGGAAAACTGTTAATTGGCTTTTTGGGTTAGATCCAACAAGTGACAATAATTCCTCAAGAGATCAGTCAGCATCGAGAATCTTGCAGTGACTACTAACTGTTTTAAATGGTATAAAAACTCCTGCTTACAAACTAACCCTTAGAGGCAGATTTATTAAAGTGTGAAATTAGCTCATCACAATAAAATTCCCCAACTCATTCCTATGGGAGTTTTTATAATAATCATAGGAATGAATAGAGAGTGGGGAAATTTACTGTTGTGAACTCTAATTTTAGGGTGAACGTCAAATAAATACATGTTACAGGGCAGGACCGACTGCAACTGACATGCCCCTAAATTTAAGTGATCTGGTCAACTTATCTAATTTCACACTCTAATAAATCTACCCTTAATGTAGAAGTCCCAACTAACCCTTCTTATTACTAACAATCATTTTCCCCTTTTTATTTGCCTCACGGATATATTAAAGAATGTCAGCACAAATGAACAAGTATTTATATTCAATAATTTGTTTTAACTTGCTTCTGTCCCAAAGGATAATGTTATGTAACCTAAAACTATTTGTGCAATAAAAATATATTACTTGCTTTGAGAATATTAAAGTTGTTCCAGATCACATTCTCCACTTCAATACTATCGCCTTTCAACAGGGCAATTATATTGCTCATTTAAATAGGTCACAGTCAATGTGTGATCTTTGTCTGCACTAGCAAATTGCCTCTTATTTTCTACTTCAACAATTTCCAGCAGTGTGTTAAAGAAGATTGCTGAAAATTATGGAGGAAAATAAACATTAATTCCAAATACATGTTAATTCTGTAAAAACGAACCATAATCTGCAGAAATACAATTGTCACAACTAATTTAATTATATCACATGCAGGGGTAACAACTGTTCTACAAAAGATGGTAATCCTCAAGAATTTACAATCTAAGTTATTGTATGTCAATGGAAAGCCACATATTCTCGCTCCAGTGTCTTCATAATTATGCTCTTCAGGTATTTACTTCCACTTAAAGGGTTTAACTTAAAGGGTTTAACTCAAAGGTGAACAACTTTTAGTATGATGTAGAGAATAATATTAGCATGTATCAGGTTGATAGGGTTCCAGTTACCTTATCAACCAGGAGTGGTTCGAACAAGAGACAGAAATATGAATAGAAGAGGACCCGAATAGTAAGATAATTAATAAAACTGTAGCCTCACAGAGCAATAGTTTTTTGGCTGCTGGGGTCAGTGACTCCCATTTGAAAGCTTGAAAGAGTAAGAAGTCGTCAAATAATTAATGAAGTCCAATTGAAAAGTTGTTTAGAACTGACAATAAATAACACATTAAAAGTTAATTCAAAGGTGAACAACCCCTTTAAAAAGAGAATTCAGCAGCAAAAGAGTAGTAATATGAAAGTTACATTTTGTATCACCATGGTGTATTAGATTTTTTCTGTCTATAGTACTTACAAAAAGAATTCATTGCCCACTCCCCACCCCCCTTTGTCATAGAGCACAGAATCAAAGTGGATTCCATTTCATCACAACCAACAGTGTAAACCCTTAAAAACCATGGTCTAGGCAAGCAGACTGCAGCATGAGGAGCCTGACCATGAAGAGAGCAGTTATGCCCCAGAGCCAGAGTAAGCAATTACCATAACTTGTTCAAGCAAGAACAACAAAGCAAGATATGAAATAGGTTTATCTGTGAAACTATGTTTTTCTAAGATAATATATCTGCTTTAATACGGAGATGTTGGCAGGAATAAATTCAAAACATTCTATTCATATCAAATAACTTTAGTCAACATGACAATTTTAGAAATGAGGCACATTTTTTCCTTTCAAAACAAACATTTACACTTTATTACTGAAACAAGAACTGCTACCAAATGTTAATTCATTTATACAGCACATGAATCTCAAATTTGCTTGGAACATTTTGTAAGCAATTTTAAGCTATTTATGTTAAGAAAACATTTGAAGAGCGAGGCAAAATATGTAATAACTGGAAACATTTATTTTAATGGAAAAATGTGATACATAAAAAAGGTAACTGGTCAATGCACATTTCCATGGCCAGTTTTATATGGGCTTAACTTTAAGCGGTATGGTGGCCTGACAATACTATGATCATAACCCATTTGGAAAATATACGCACTTGCACCCAATACTAAATTACTAGTGAAACAGGGGACCATGAAATGTGCATTGATCAATCCCCTCTCTTCTGTACATTTTTAGCTTATTTAGCATGATCAGTTGCACTTCCATAGTACTTGTTTATTTTCCTTGGAGTACTTCCACAACCCCCCTTTTTGTGTACTTTTGGATGTGAAAGAGAACATGCTTCATCTCTACCATAAAATCCTTTTTTTTTATTTTTTTAACACAGGCTAGTAAAATCGCAATAAGTGAATAACTGTTAATACCTCTTCACCGATGTGCACTTTCTAACTTTTGTTGGTAGCTTAACATTCTTTATTGTTTAAAGGAGAAGGAAAGGTACAATAACTTGGTGATGCCAAATGTTAGGCATACCCAAATGATTGTAATCACCTTTCTAATACCCCCGGCCTGTGTTCCTGTTAGCAGAAAACTGAACCGGCCCAGGGTACTTGATCCTCTTCCTTCCATTTTCTTTCTTCAAAATCCCAGGGGCCAATGCACGTGCAGTAAAGTGAGTACACAGATGTGCAAGCGTCGCAGAGACAGACAGGGGAAGAGAATGACTTGCTCGCATGTACCCGGGGCCGGTGCAGTTTTTTTGCTAACAGGAGCATCGGCTTGGGGTATCAGGTAAGTGATTAGAATCACTGAAGGGGGGGTGCCTACATTTTTAGCAGCTCCCAGTAAGTGACAGATTTTTCACTTTATTCTATTCAGTCCCTCTCCTATTGTCATGTCTCCAGCATAAGCTTCCATCATCCCATCATTTTTTGTTGATAATTAGCAGCGAACTCCCTCTGCTGGATGTTTGCTGTATATGCAGGGAACCATTTTCTGCATAGCCTCTGACCCTATGGAACCACCATACTTCTAACAAGTGATCTATTACAATGCATTGTGGGAGCCTAGACTCCATTTTGTAGCCCATGCTGTGGAACAAGCACACCACATCCATCTTTCCCCCCATGGTAGCATCGCTGGTAAGCATTTTGGACATAAAACCTGCACTGAGCCACCACTAAAATTGCCAGCAACTCAGACACTGTGGCATATAATTTGTGCCAGCATTGCTGTGTTTATGTTGCAGCTGTTTTTCTGCGTTACTATATTTTGCCATATGCTCACTGTGTTTTATTTCAGTTACGTTACAGTTTCACCTTTTTCCACAAGCACCCAATAAAAATCAACAGATTTCACTCTTGGTCTCTTTAATTGGAGTGTGGGAAGGTTTAGCTGCATGTCAAGCTACACACTACCTCAGGATAACACATAGTAAGGACATAAAACCTATCCATATTACAGTCTCTCATTCAAACCACTGCCTGATTGCAACCAGTTGTTAATATTCCAAACAGAAGCTCTGTTTACAAAAAAGCTAAATAACTAAGAAACCACAAAAAAATGAAACCCAACTGCAAATTGTCTCAGAATATTACTGTCTATGTCATACTAAAAGTTAATTTAAAGGGGAACCTCCCATTTAAGATAAATGGAAAATACACTAGCCTTGGCATAGGCTGGCACTGTTGGCTTGGGATCACTTGTACATGCACACTGATTTATTAGAAAGGGCTAATTTAAAATACACATTAATTGGTCAATTTAAAAAAAAAATGTTTGTGCATGTGTGTATTTATTTTGTGAATTACATCAGTCAGGATTAATAACTACATTTGTTTTGTTATTTAATATTCTCTATGTTCAGGACTTCGCTATCATTTTCATGATTGGTAAAACCAAGGGGTCTGTTAACTGAAAGTGTTGAGATAATACAGAGCAGAAACTTCACATGTGAAAAGGGACCATGAAGTTTAATATTATAAGAAATGCTTCCAAGCTCAACATGTTTAAATGAAAAGTTGGTTATTAAAAATGTTTCCCTACTCTGTGCACATATATTATGTACAAGCTAAATTAGTAAGCTGTTGCTGGATACTTGGGTATTGCCATGACTAGTCACTTTTAACTGCTCATGACCCCCTAGTGGTATCTGTGGAGTGCACCTATGTCACTAGACATTACAACTTGTTAATTTCTTGTAAGTGAATACATGTGGGAAATGTAGGGAAATGAAGGAAAAGTATGGGAAAAAGAAATTAAACAAATCATAACTGGAAAGCAGAACAAGTTATGTGGCCAAGGCCATGGATTCCAAATCCTGTTGAAAAAGCGAATCTTGGTAGAATCCAGAACCAAATCCTGGATTCAGTGCATCCCTAACATTCTCTCTAGCACAGACCTAAGGAAATGCAGGTTATTTATTTTAAAGACTGAGCAACAAACAGAATGCAGAGGATTGTGATATTTAGTCAATGTCAAGCAATTGTCAATTGGTAATGTCAAGCAATACAGTTGCAATTACAGAATACAATAAATGTAAGTGTAGTCAATATAAGACACAAATTACACTACTATTTATAGTATAGTAATACATTCAGCATATCTGAATGTAGCAAATGGATAGGGAGTCAGATAAATCAAGGTGATGGCCTTTTTCCGTTGTAATATTTTTGTTAAATGTTTTGGTTTGCTGGCTAAAACCAAAGTTCTATTTATTTCTTAAAATGTAAGATGAACATACCAAATTATACCACACTCGATAACATATTCACTGTATATGAGACATAAAAAAGTAAAAATTTAACAGACAGAACTCCAGTTAGTAAATTATTAAGTATGAGAAAGGTATCAATTTATTTTGTTACAATTTACAAAATTCTACATTAGCAATGCAACTGCTTTATTTGGAGATAAATATGCAAGGAGCTTCTGGTGGCTCTTCACACTGCATTCCACTTCCTATACTTCTTCCTCCTGTGCTATGATTCCACATTGCTCAGGTATATTAACTAAGTCACTCTGTTTCAGAGTGTAGGACTGATTTACATAAGATTTACAAATGACCACAACCCATGATTTCCCACCTTGCACCTATGCATATACATCTTGTGCAGAAAAAGGGGAGTGGAAGGGTCAAAAATCCATGTGCGGCATCCTCTCAATAGGGGACAGTACTACTATTTTGAGTTAAGGTAATGTGTACTGGATGTCTAAAACACTTAAAACATTTATGTTTCTCTATACTAGCATGCTCTACAAACCCATTAAAGGCTGCCATCTACACCACACTAACCAGACAGGTGATTAAAGCAGAATTACTACCTCTGAAGCCTTTTTAAGAGAACCTTTTAGGAAAATTAGTTTTGAAATGATCATAATAAGGGCACCGATAATGTTGTTTACTATAAAGAAATAAACTGGGTTAAGGTGGCCACACATTTACCCATATCCTACGAAACAAGGTACTGTACAACATGCAGTGTGTGTATGGTGGGAGATGAGGTGACCGATATTGGCAAAAGCCTTGGCTATTGGAGATTTTGGGTACCTTGAGTTGGCAAAAATGTACTGACTCCGACATTTAAATAGTAATGAAGAAAAATACAATATATAACAATCTTCTATTTCAAGTCACCACCCAGTGTGTAGCCGTTTCACCAGTGTGAAGTCTAGCTGAGCAATTCTAACCTTATTGTTATGTGTTCCTTTAATCATCACAGAAAATACATTAGTATTAAAAATAGAGAAGTTGGGAGTCAGAGTTAAAGGATTTATATACCGGCTCCACAGCCCTCGTTGTAATTGTGTTAAGGAAAAGTAACACTAAAATTTTTCAAGTAAAAAATCTATTCTACCCTGCTTCAATGATTGCCCTATCCTTCCCACCTTTCCAGAGTTTATTATTTTAAATGCTTTCTTAAAAAATACCTTGTAAAAAGTTGCATCCGGTCACTTCAAATACGGCGATCCAGAAGAAGCAGAATCCACAATGAGATGATTGATTGATCGATCCTAGCCTTTCTTCTGTACAGGAAAGTCAGGCTAGGATCGATCAATCGATCATCGCATAATGGATTCTACTTCTTCTGGATCGCCATATTTGAAGTGCCCGAATGCAACGCTTTACAAGGTATTTTCTAATAAAGCATTTAAAATAATAAATGCTGGGAAGGATAGGGCAATTATTGGAGCACGGTACAATAGATTTTTTACTTGAAAAATTTTAATGTTACTTTTCCTTTAAGAAGAAGTTGTGACACAACCTGTACTGCTATATTCAGTGTAAAACAATGTATTAATTCAGGCATAGCATAAAAAAACATGGGTGGGTGGGGGGGGTGGTCATTTTTGCAGCACGTTTAAACATCAACATATCCAATTAAAACTGTAAAAATTATACCTATTCCATATCCGCTGTAAAGTTGCCTTTCACGTTCTATGGTTTGTTTGATAACTGTCTCACGGGAACCATGCCGTCTTGTTTGCCTTCCTTTGATGTTGTTATGCAATTCAATTTGCTCTAATTCACTATCAAACCGATGTAAGTAACTGAAAGTACACAGAATTAATTTTTTATTATTACAAAATCTTCCTCATGCCAGACTCTCCTTACTTAGTTCCTCATAGGAAACAGACAATTAGGAAATGATGGCAATATCCTCGCCCTTTTATTAACAATAATTAAAAATACAAAAACAAATGTTTAGTACAAGTCCTTTAATAACTGTAACGTGTACTACAAACATCATCTCACCATGTAAATCTTGCTTTGTGAAATACTTTATTAGTTTAACTGCTCACACCTCCCCTGTCTCTCTATACCACAACCAGAATTAAACCATTAAATCTGATCCAAATTACTCTGTGTATGTTCACTCAGGTTCTGACCTAATAAGAACAGTATATAATAATGTTAGATAGAACTGTGACACTGGCCAGCAACCTAGAAAACAGGAAGAGGCAAAACATATGCACACTAGTACATTATATTTCAAGTGGAAATCAAATCAAAAGGGTGTTTTGGCTTTACTGGATGTCAGAATTAGAAGATTTTGCATAAGAAATAACAACTGCCAGAATTAATTGTTTTCAGCTGAACAACCTAATTATACAACGCTTATTATTTCTAACAAGAAGGAACCGAATGTAAAAGTTTGATGTTTTAATAAGAAGATGAATGCTGAAGAAAAGAAATTAAAAGTAAAGATTATTCTAAATGCACTCATATCACTGAGCTATAAATACAGATCTACAGCTAGCTGTACACTGCTCATTATTCATTCTCCTTGTATCTTGTAAAAGGAAAGACAACTAAAAACAATATTTCTATGAAAGATAATGCTGCACACATCAAAGTAAAAGGAGATTAAAATGATTTCTTGAAAACAGGAATTTCGTTAGAAACAGGTTTAAATTGAAATTATACACACCCAGCACGCCCCTTTTAGCATGAGTTTATTTAGTTGGGCTTAGCACAAAAACATATATATATTTTTACACAGACCTGCCTGATTCCACTGATTAAAAGGAAATCATGATAATTTGTCTGTTGTGGTAGGGACCATAGGCTCAAAATGTAATGCAACCCCTCCCACACCTCACTCCTTTGTGAAGTTATGAATTCTGGAATTTGAAGTCCCTCTACTGTTCAGAGAGTCTGTGCACTACCCACTATAGACAGCAGAGGGAATTCAAATTCCAGAATTCATAACTTCACAAAGGAGTAAGGTGTGGGAGTGGTTGCATTACACTTAAAGAAGAAGGAAAGGTAAAAATAACTGGGGGGGGGTGACTTTAATCGCTTACCTTTTACCCTGGGCTGGTGCTCCTTTTAGAAGAAAACCGCACCAGCCCGGGCTACCTGAGAGCAAGTGTCTCCTCTTCTGTCTTCTGAATCCCAGGGCTGGCGCATGCGCAGTAGAGTGAAAAAGACAATTTTTTTGTTAAAGTTCGGCTTTTCACTCTACTGCGTGAGCGCGCAAAAACAGGAGACAAAAGAGGAGACACTCGCTCGCAGCTACCCCAGGCTGGTACTGATTTCTTCTCACAGGAGCACCAGCCCGGGGTAAAAGGTAAGCGATGAAAGTCCCTGTCAAAAATGAGTAAAGTCCCTGTCAAAAAGTAAAATAATTTATTCTATAAAATCTAAGATTTTAAGACTATAACTTGTTTGTACTATATAAATAAATAAAACTGGCACGGAACTGTATATACATATGCCTTCTTATCCTTTTATCTTCCACTTTGTTTCTCTCTTATCTAGTTTAAATTACTGTAAAATGTCTCAATTATATTATACATGTCAAATGTTTGTTTAAATAAAGAAAGTGCTTTCTCCCCAACACAAAAATATAATCTTTGCAATCTTTAAATACCTGCTACTGTTTTTCAAAGATTAAAAGTAAGGCGGCAGCTTCCCCTTAATCACTCAGGATTCCTTCTCCTCCTCTAACCCCCCCCCTCCCTTAGGAACTGACTTTGGCTCTTGGCTAACTGAGCATACACAGATCTTCTCAACTCAGTTTGCCAACCACAACATTAAAGAGATGGCAATGCTGGTTCCCAAAGAAATGTTGCTGTAGCTGTGCACTATGGTAGAGAAACATGTTTATTCTCCTATCTTATTCTCCTGAGCTCAACTTAACCATTACAGTGCTCAATCCAAGCAACACTTTTTATCAAAGTAAGTTCTGCCTGTGTAAGCCAGCATTTTTCATAGCATGTACTTTATAGCACACATGTGCTGTTTGCAGGTGTAAATGTCACTGATGATGTCAGAGGTAAAATGACCACAGGGAGAAAGCTGCTTTTTGTTTTAGGAAAATGTGATGGCACTTGCAAACGTAGGGGATATATGTAGTAAAAATTATTCTATTTGGGCAGGGGAGATGTGCCCAACTTATATACATGGTAGGATGAATACACTGAATACCAGAAAATCTAGTGTAATCATTTTGTACTGGCAATGAAACATTTATTAATGCCTCCTACCTTTCAATTAATTCACAGGCTTCCTTCTTTGTGTATTCTTCCTTTTCAGGGTTTAAATGGCTTTGAAACCATTGAAGTTTTTCACCTACAAGAACAAAGCATTCAACAATCTGCAGATTTATAATGAGGAAAAGATACATTTAACAAAAAACACAACCAAATAACATTAAGAGAAACCAAGTAATTATTCTAGAATAAAACTTAAAGTTTAACACTTTCGTAACAGCCGGAGGCCATCTGTACATTAATAAGCATAACAGGGGGCACTCTGGGAAATTAACTTTTGCATTAAAAAAAGCACAATGTCTAGTTATCTAAATTAAACCTTTTTTTAATGATTCTAACTGAATGCAAATTTATATTTTTGACATACTCCTTTAAAAAGGAAATCCTGCAGTCTTCTGGTGCACAAACACTAACATTGGTTGTGAACACCACCCATTATATTGGTACCTAGGACCTTCCAGCTGCTGGACAACCTTTATTTAACAAACCAGCGACTACCTGGTTTCTGGTAATCCAGACCTTAAAGGGCTCAATGTGGGAATTAAATTACCTCTGGTGTTTCCTTGATCAGGCCTAGGAATCACATTGTTTTTCTTACTGTTGCTATGCTAGGATTTATTTGGAATTATTCAAATTGACAAAGCAGCCCAGTTCTTTTTAGGGCTCTGGCACACGAGAAGTTTTGTCGCCTGCGTTTTTTTCCCCCTGGCGCTTTGGCGACAAGTCGCCACGACAATACCCACGAAGAGATTTCATGCGAGTTGAGCTCCAGGTGATCTGCTACCCATGGTACACTCAACAGTTAACCCCCCTCATGTTTACTCAAGTCGCTCAGAAAAGGGTCTGTGTGCGATTTGAAACAGCAGGCGATTTGAAGTAGCCTCGTATGTTTTGACGCTGGCGATTTCCATTGATTTAGCATTGGCGTCTTGTCGCCAAATCGCTCTTTTAAAAATCGCCGGTGACAAATCTCCTCGTGTGCCAGAGCCCTTAGGGTAAAAGTAAGATAACCCAGTAATAAAGAGTCAGTCAAGTTAGGGCTTCAGGACAAGGAAAAGTACAGAAAACTTTCTATTGCTTGTAGCATCTCTTATTAAAACTTGAAATCGATTACCTGCTAACTGCTAAGAAAGCTTTTAGGATAAAGGAAACCACAGAATACAACTCAGTGCTCAAAGCAACCCTCATTGCAACCTGTTGAAAGATCTTTAGTATATGCTTCTTCAAGGCCTTAAAGTAGTCAGAATTTGCTCCTGCTCTCGAGCAGATGCTGCGGTTTTAAGGAAGGCCTGTTTGTGACAGAGCTGTGGAGTCGGTAGATAAATTATCCAACTCCGACTCCTCAGTTTCTGATACTTCTGACTCCGACTCCACGACTCCAACTCCTCTGTTTTTAATATGCTAATGTATTTTATACATTCATACAAATAGTGGCTGGGGATGTTACAGCCTTACTATTAACCTCTGAACAACAGAAGTGGCAGGCCTTTAAAGATTTCAAAGAAGTTGTTCCCCCAATTTTTGGGGGGGATTTACATGTCCTTTAAAGGAGAAGGAAAGGCTAATAAAGAGTTAATCTCAAGCTGCAGGCATACCTTCAGTTGTCTCAATAGTGCCCTTAAGTCTCCCCATATTTCAAACGTTCAGTAGATCAGATGCCAAACAGGAAGAAAAAACGCTGAGCTGGGTAAAGAAGATTCCCATAATGCATCGCTACTGCACCAAGACTAAAGGTCCCCATACACGGGCCGATTATAGCTGCCGATGTTGTGATCCATCCATACCTGGACGATCAGGATGATACCAAACATGAAGGGTGTATCCTGTTCCAGCCCCCCAGAAATTATTCCTCCTAATTGGCGGGTAAAGGCTGGCCCTGTTTGGTATTATTAGGAGCATGTGATCTCCTCATAACCAATAAATGATTTATGAGGATGTAAACCCTATAGCAGAGCAGCTGTTCCCTCCTGCGGTCTAGATCCACACCTCCTTTTCTTTTCTTTGTAATTGCATGCCAGTTGTAGTATTAATGTAACTGAAAAAAACTCAGATAAGCCTACACTAAGGTAGTAGCAAATTTATCTACGGCTACAATTACAACATTTTTTTTAATTTTTTCTGATGTTTAGAACTGTTTGACTGTAAATGATAATATTGTTAAAAAAGTATGACTATCGTGACTGTCTTTTGGCCAGGTTGGAGCTGCAGAGTGCTATTGAGTTCTATGGGAAGCTTCCAAAATCATGCATTGAAGTTTCAAGGTCAGAAAGGGTTTTGTGCTGTTTATGATCGTTCGGATACGAAAATTTCGTAACTTTTGGATCGCACCACAAAATTTTCGTACGACCACGATACAAATTTTTGCGCAATTAATGCACATCAGAAGTTATTGTACTTACTCTGAATTTTTGGCAATCGTACTTTTAAAAATGCGAAATTCGGACTTTGAAAAATCTGCCCCTAAAAGTCAAAGGCAACACGTTCTCATGTACTGTCTATATGTAAAATTATTGTGTTCACTGGGAACTAACAGATGCCTGTGAAAAATGAAAAGCAAGCTCAAGACATTTTTACCTGTTCCATAAAATATATCCCAAATCACTAACTTAACCATTATAGGGAGAAGCGACCTTATAAAAATGCAACATTAACGAACAACTTACAATAGTGGACATCATTTCGCAAAGTACCAATCTTTCTGTATGCTGCCTTGCTGAAGAAAAGTTTCTGTGGTCACTCAGACAGAATAGTACGATTTCTATAATGAATCATTCATAAATGAATGAATGATTTAAATGCTTCTGTAGGGGTTATGGAGTTCTGACATGATTTCTTATATCCTCAAATTTTAATATATATAGGGAACATTATAATTTATAACACAGAATACAAAATACATTGCTTTATATAATTACACCTTTAACCACTCTTTATGATGAGCATATATTATACAAGATATAAATTTATTGATAAAATAACTTTGATAAAATTAACTTTTCTCAAATGAAACGTAAAACTGGATGCCAACTGCATACACAAACAATGAAGGGCAATGCCTCAGAAGAAAAATAGCTAAGTACATTACACAACTAGTGCTGCAAAAAGTAAAAAATGCAGAGATGCTAATGTAAAAAAGATAAAGCATGGAGCACAAAATAGAAAGCTATAGTTGTGAAATAAACACACATTTAATGGTGTTTCAACAAGAAAATTGTTAGTTGACATAACAAAATGGTTGGACTTACCAATAATGCTTAGGCGCAGAGCTTTTTCATTTTTTAACCTTAAAAAGAAAAAAGCTGTTTATGATAGTGTGGTTAAAGAAACAAAAAAAATCATACATTTTTACAAAATATGTTCGATATGTTTTAACTGACGTGAAAACACTATGCACAAATTAAAAATGCATAAATGCCTACAAATCAATAAATGTAAAATGTTACTTTTATCAATAAACTCTTTCCAGTTATAGTCAATAAGTAGTCTACCCTCTGCCACATTTTCCAAAAGGTTGCTCTTGTGGTAGTGGGGTTACTTAACATGAGAAATATCATATGAACAGATTACTGGTGAAGTTTAAAGGCAGTTTCTGTTCCACACAGTGCAAGTTGCAACATTTAAAACTTTGTCTTTTATAGTGCAGCATCTCAACCTCAGCCAGCACTCTGGTCAATGTGACTTATGTGACCCACAATTCGATGTTCCCACAGTGCAGCCCTTTCTTGAAACTACAGGTCTAATCCCAGCATTCACTTGTTTCTGATCAAACTTGTTAAATTCTATTTATGGCACTCTACAAAACAAAACCCTGGTATTAAATGTAAAAAAAAAATAACACATACACACACTATATATATATATATATATTATATATAGTATAAAAAAGACCAGCAACTCCGAGATTTCTTGTGAAAAATCAAAACATATATTCAAAGTAGCATAAACAGCCGACGTAACGTTTCGGTCCCCATCGGGACCTTTCTCAGGGTGGATGGGGACCGAAACGTTACGTCGGCTGTTTATGCTGCTTTGAATATATTGTGGTAGAGTGACCCAACAAATGAGAGAAAAGGTGAGTTTTCCCTTCAAGTTCCCCATAGTGGGAGATGATAAACCAAGAAGGTTTGCTCTGTTTAAAGGGTTGTGCTGTCTGGCCCTGAAAGCTATAGGGTTCTGGAAGGAACAAACGGATCAGGCGATCCATTCCTGTAGTCCAGCTCACCTATTGGAGCTTACTTTTCACAGGAAGGCTGTCCTGTGGAAAATGTATTTAATGGTATAGGCAGGTGTGAGAGAGTCTCTCAGAGCAGGGCACATAGCAGGAAGGATACCTCTTTGTGTTGGGACTCCCAGAGGGGCTGGGGGGGCTGCCTGCCACTGCCAGAAGCAGAGGGAGCCCAGACTTGAGAAAGCTGCCAAGAGACTGAGGATCTAAGGAGCTGAAAGAAAAGCCAGGAGGCTGAGCTAATTCCCCCCAGTGTGGTGAGTACAGGGGTGACCCTAACATTTATGTTTTCTTACTGGTAGTCCACAAGGGACCCAGGTTAGTGAGGGAACTAATCTAATGTGTGAAGGTAGCACCCAGAGGGCAGGATCTATTTTTATGATTTGTTTTGTATGCTGAAATGGGCACCCCTGTGTAAATAAATTGCCTTAAAGCCAAGAAAGTGTCTGTCCTGGATCCCGCTAGTTTACAATATGTTTTGATTTTTCACAAGAAATCCCGGAGTTGCTGGTCTTTTTTATACTATTGGAATCCTTTACCGAGCACCCGTGGTATGTTATGTAGCGGTGTGCCATCCTTTGTGTATATAATATATATAAATATATTTTATATATATATATATAAGCAGAATAATAACAGTTACTAGCAAAAATAGCCTGATCATACCTATCCTTCCTGTCTTGCTTGTGGGCTTCTCTTGTTAGCTGAGCAGCTTTCCTGCTGTACGGATGAATAACCTTTTTCTCTTGCTTGTTCTTATTTGGTGGGGCTTTAGGCTACGAAATAGAATTATATTCTTCTGTTATGCAAATGTGTACACTTATTGTTACTTTATTGTTGCATTTTTTTCAAAATATCATAATAACTTATTCTTACATGTAATACGTCAGAGAAATGGACAAATGTACTAATTTTGATGCTTATTAGTTACATTTCCTCACACCCTCTTTTGCAAAAAAAAAAAAAAACCTTCTCTCTGCACATATTTTAATGGTGCTTTTAATTCATGACACATTTAAAAAAGTTTTGTAGTGCGGTGGAGGATAGTTATTGTGTAAACACATACCTGAACTTGAAAGGAAGTGGCAGCACTGTGATAAGCAAGCTGTGTGGTCACCATGGTATAAGCCAGGGGCCTCAAACTTTTTAAGCAGTGGGCCAGTTCATGGTCCCTCGCTGCTTCCTGTTCCCCCCTCGCTCCTTCCTCTTGCTCCACGCTGCTTCCACCTGCTCCCTCCTCCGGCTCCTCCCTGCGTCCCCCTTTGTCCTCCAGCTCCTCCCTGCGGCTCCCCCGTGCTTCCTCCAGCTCCCTCCTCTGGTCAGATCATAGTGGGAACCAGGTAAATTACCTTGGGGGGCATAGATTGAGGATGCCTAGTATAAGCTAACATCACCATTTAACTGGACTTGCCAGATTCTTCCAGTTAGTCAAGTATGTAAGTTCTGCTTTACAAGCCCTGACTGACAAGCCCCAAGGAACTATAAAAGAATGTCAGAGACTGGCACACTATTAAAGAAGAAGCAACCTATGTCTAATTTACATAGAAAGGTCAAATTGAGGAAAATGCTGTAAAGACATATAGGCACATTTTCATTAGAAATACAATTCTGGTAAAACCTAAGCAGTGTCACCATTTCCCTTAAAGAATCTGTGGTAACAGCAAAATCTAAAGTCAGAGGGGAAAAAAAACATCTTTGCAAAGTCAGGAAAAAAAAAGCATCTTAAATGCCATCAACAAAATATATTTGAGATATGAGAATGAGATATGAGCAGTGTCCAGCAGCAACAGCAGAGGTATCATTGTGTATACTACACAAAGAGAGCAAGGATGTCTCAGAGAATGATGATCCAAGGATGTAGAAACATCCTTTAAATCTGACTACGTTACTGACTAATAAAGCTTCAGTTGAATCTAGTTGGCAAAATACATGCAGGGGGTGGGAAAGAGGGAAAGTGGTTCTGAGTTACCTGTTCAGGTATTTCGGAAGGATGCAGATTGTAGACGGTATAACTGAGGG
Organism: Xenopus tropicalis; assembly: GCF_000004195.4. Classification (NCBI taxonomy): domain Eukaryota; kingdom Metazoa; phylum Chordata; class Amphibia; order Anura; family Pipidae; genus Xenopus; species Xenopus tropicalis. The sequence goes on from NC_030677.2 coordinate 51,635,986, forward strand.
AATGGAAAAAGGACACTGACTCAACGGATAAAAGCATACAATTGCACCTTTACAGATCTCTGGTAGGACCTCATATTCTGTATGCATATAGATTGTAAGCTCTACGGGGCAGGGACCTCCATGTTCTTGTGTCTTTGACTCTTAACTTATTGCAACTGTATCTTGTATTTATTTGTATTTATTGTTATACTTTGTATTTATCTTAATAACCCTGTTTGTATTAATGTATTCTACTGTACAGCGCTGCGTACATAAGTAGCGCTTTATAAATAAAGATATACATACATACATACATACAAGTGTGCTCAGTTCATTGGATGGATATTAATAGAAATTTGCATAAGAGAGCCACTCAACTGGTAAAAAGATAGGAACAATTAAGTTAATAGAAAAGGCTATCAAAGTTGGTTTGTTTTCTTTGTAAAAGAGGCATTTTTGAAGGACTCTTTTTTCCTAGAGAAATAAACAAATGACAAGAGACACCACATTTAAGGTGGCCATACACGGACAGATTTTTAGCTGTCGATTTGGGTCCTTTAGACTTAAAATTGGCTAGATCTTGATCAGGCAGGTTTGATTTTCCATTGGATCGGAGACTGCACTGGCTCATTGATGTGGTACCCAAACGGATGACACCTATGCCCACTGTTGTAATTCCATCGAATTAGCCTGATATCGCACACCATTAGGTGGGCATATCGGGAGAAGATCCGCTCATTTGGCGACCTCACCAAACGAGCAGATCTTCCAGTGTATGTAACTAGTTCCAGTATTACTATTACTTCTAGGAAAACATTTGCTACACTTTATTAACCTTGGTTCTTCTTAATCAACACACACCCCAAGTTGCACCTGTTTAAGGATAAAGTGATTAAATCCATTTTTATCTGTTCAGCTAGCATACACAAAATAAGTTTCGTTTTGTTGTTAATGGTGGGGTGAGAAGCATCAAGCAATAAAGGAGAGAAACCTCAAGTACCATAATTAGTTTAATTAGATTAGATATTTAAATGAGACTTTATTTCACATATTATGAATTACAGAGGATATTGCATCTAACCATTTGGTTTAGAAGGGGTAATAAACCTTTCATGCAACAAGAGTTTATGTAATTTATATGTGGAATTGTGTGTTTCTTTGATCTGCCTTGCTTGTTGACATCTAAATTTAGAATACTGCATTCTTGAACTTGGTTTTGTTTCCATAGAAACACATTATTAGACATCCTAATGGGCAACCTTTTTATACCACATGGAGCCTTCAAATTGGCTCTTGGGTGAGGCCCAAAACTGGATTCTGTGAACACACAATTTATAAACTCCCCTGAAACACTATAATTACATGCCTATTTTGTGCTGCTATATATATTTGAAATTAAATCCGAAGCATGTTGGTTTAAAGTAAACAAACTAAATCATTAGCATATTTCTTTCAGGTTTCTTTATTTACACATGCTTGAATTCATGTTTCTTCTGTGTGCATTAGCAGTTATCTTGTTAGAACTCAACAGGGCTGAAACATTAAATTAAAAAAGAAGTAAAGTCTCAATCACTGGGGGTGCCAAATATAAGGCACCGGGGGTTCTTTGGAAGTAGCTAAACTTGATAGACTTTGTCTGTTTTTAACCCAAGATAACTATGTAACTAACTTCAGCAACAATGTGTGTGATTAAGGCGAAGCAAAAAGTATGAACCTAAATGAAAGCAGGAAGGTGGGAGATTTCAAGCACATATATCTTGCACTGCAACATTTTAAAAAAATGAGATTTGGGGGTTATACTAAGTGGCCTTTGAGGTATGCCTGCTTTAAAGAAGAAATAAAATAAAAAATACATGCACACAGCTTTACGGAGATTCCTGACTTGTATAGATTAAAAACCCACAGCAAAACACCACTGAATCTTCACAGCACTGCACCAGAAATCAATATACTTTAAGACTGCAATGCCATTACTACCAGGAAATTATATATTTTTGAATGGTACTCATTGTGATAAAGGCTGATAGGTCAATCTGTTACCAAGCTAGCTAAATGTAGCATTTCTGACATTTCTAAAAACTTCTATGCAATACTTCCACTTTACATCTAATATCCCATATGTTCTTTAGGTATAAATATAAAACAACTAAAAGATGAATGTCAGCATCCTTCTGATCAGTTTGATGCCCGATATGGTTGGGATTACCGAATTATTTGACAAGTAGAGATAAAAATTGTGCATGGTATTTTTCACAGATGACACACTAGTTGCTGAAAACAGACTGTCTATGATTTGCTTGTTGTCAGAGTAATGTGATGTTTACCCAATAAAACCATAGTTTTGGAAAATAAACATTCTAATTAATTTTTTTACTGTATGCCTATTTCAAACAAACTTTATATTTGTAGTTTTTACAATATCTTTGCAATTCAGCATTAAAATGCATGATTTGCACACTGGGCAATAACACACTTTCTAGGACACAAGCACAGGCAGACAGGTTATGATGGAGGGCTACAGGAGCAGAGTCACCAGGTCTAGGCTGAGATTGCAAATAGGCCCTGGCAAATTAAGTACAAAGGTCCCAACAGCCCCCACAGGGCCAATAAAAGTGACTATTAATGTCACCCAACAGCAGCCCTTGTTCCAGTGTTTCGATCTCCAGAGGGACTAAAAACACTGATACTGTGCTAACCTACTCTATAAAGAATATATATAAGGGATGCACCACACTGAATCCTCCATAAAAGATTTGGCTACAGAAGGGTTAAATAAAACTGCACGCTTAAAATTGTTTTACTTCCATGTTCATGTGACTAAAAGTCATGTGAACTTAAGGATTTGGATTCAGCAAATCCAAGCGCCTGGCAGAACAGAATCTGAATCCTTAAAATGACATGACTTTTGGTCATGCTGAAAAAGGCAGAATACAAAACCAAATCCTGGATTTGGTGCACCCCTATTATATGTATAAGCTACAAAGACTTCTGCAAGAGAAGGCAAATAATTCAAAAACTATAAGATATAAATAATAAAGACCAACTGAAAAGTGGCTTAGGATTGTTAATTCTATAACATTTTAAAAGTTAAAGAAGAAGGAAAGTCATTTTGGCATTTTACTGACAATAGATTTTCCACTTTAGTGCCACCTAGAACAATATATCTATTCTGCAGAAATCATTACCATACCTGCTGTAGAATCTCTCTGCTTGCTCAAGATAGCAGCTGCCATTTTAAGTAGCTTCCTGCCTTATAGCTCTGATCACACATTCCTGGGAGCAGGGAGGGAGTCCTTACCATTCTTATGGGAGGGGGGGAGCAGGAGAGGGCAGAGAGGAGAGAACTGTGCAGACTCTGGCCACAGGAATTAAGAATGCTTCTAAAAGAGGAAGCCAGACACTGGAAAATCATGTTTACAAAAAAGAGACAAGAAATCCTGTTTTTCTTTTGATAGAGGACTCAATGCAGCATTACTGTAAGTGCTTATGGCTGTATTTACATAGACCTTTCTGATAAAGCTTACTTATTTTTTACCTTTCCTTCTCCTTTAAATGTGAACCACCACAACCACACAAAAGACAATGAGGGGTATTCAACAGGTGTGAGATTATCTACAAATCTTGTGAAAGGTGTTATTTTACTGTTCACCTTCTGCAGCAAAAATTATATACTTTGTATAGACATTTCATTTTTATCAGTACATTACATATACATAACTCTAGTTTCCATGGAGTCGATGTGCTGCACTGAGGCAGACAGCAGTCTACTTTAGCTTTACATTAGAATATCCATACCCGAAACTACCATTGCAAGATACAATTATAGGAAAATTCTATCATTTATAAAATTGAAGATACATAAAAAACAAATAAATACAGCATTTTAGAAGTATAATTTTCCTGCTGTTTATTAATAATTTAAATTGCAATTACTGCACATGAAGAACTGCCCTAAAGAGCTCACAGGCTCATCTGACTTAGTATTCCTAAGTAGCAACAAGTCTTGTTATTATATTTTTTATTACATTATTACGATGCTAGCTGATCTGAATAATATGTGATGTGCTTCAATAATAATAAATATAAAGGGTATCAGTCAGGGCATAAGGTTCGCTAGAGAAACAAAGGAAGAATTAATCTTCTAAGAATAAGCTGTCAAACACCACTCACAGCAACATCACTGAATCAGAACCTTTGTCCAGAGCTAAAGGCGTGACAAGTAAAAAAGAACCGTTTTTATGCAATAAAAAAAAGAAATTTTTCTTGTTTAGGGATGAGAAAAAAAAAGGTAAAAGCCAAGTTTCATATTCTATATCCTTTATCAAATGTTAAATTAAAACGACTTAAAAAGACTTTCTAATGTACAGATATGATCATCAATGGACACGGAAACTGAAATCTATATAAACTGAGATGGAAAAAAGGACATTTCAGCAATTTTTAATTAGGTTTTGTATAGCTCACTACCAGTATGCAGCCAAAAATATTTTTATCTGCGTTTTTTTTAATCTTACCTTTACATCATAGGTTTACTTTTCATTGTATAAAGCTTGAGCTGCTCCTATTCTAAAGAATTCAAGCAGAATATATTTTGTCTGAACATCAAATACTATTGTTATATTTTTTAAACCAATTAGAAGAATATTCATCTTTCTCTGCAGTGAAATTGTAATGGAAGACTTATGTTCATTATCACCTGCCTCCTTATACCTACTTTGAAAAAGAGATCCTGGTGGAACCTACACATCTGTAAGAGACAACAGAGTCTGCAAAAGACCAAAAGCAGGCAAAAAAAAATAAAAATCCCACCACTCTTGGGGTCTGTCTGTATATCTATCTATCTAGACACATGTGCAGATACACACACACAGTTCTACACTATATTCACTTATTATCTTTGATATAAAGAAAAGAAGATTTGTTTGTCTGTTTGCTTTCAAAATTAAAAAAAAAAAACCTTGAAAATGTGTTTATATACCTATATTATAAAAATTACTATTTTTGACATATATTGTAACAGAAGAAAACATTTTCCACCCACACTGATACCAGCAACATATTAGAAATTTCCCAAGATACAAATATAGTTTACATATTATTAAAGTGAACATTAGTTGTAGTGCACAACATTTAGCAGACACTTACACTACAATTTGGGGGAAAAAACAACAACATTTGTTTAAAAGTCATGGTAATTGGTGGCTGTTTTTATACTCTGCATGCTGTATTTATATAAGTTATTAAACCTTATGAGGCAGAACATGTTTGCAAAAAAGGAGACAAGAAATCCTGTATTTCTTTTGATAGAGGACTCTGATAAAGCTTACTTAGTTTTTTTTTTTACCTTTCCTTCTCTCCTTTAATACAACTGCCTGTTTTTATTTTGACTATTTAAAAGAACATTTGGCCACGCATTTATCAGTGCAATTCTTTATCTGAAAACACACAGGTCTCAGTTCTATTATAAAAAAAAGTTCATATTGCGTGGCTAATTAAAAAAAATACAGCTTTGGCAAAAAAAAAAAATTGGGAAAGAATATGTCTGAGTATTATAGCTATACATTAATAAGTATGTGTAACACTGGAAAACCTATGTACTCCAACAATGAACACTTTAATGAACAGTACTTTTCTGTATCTAGATAAACTGGAACAAGGACAGCACTCCTAGGATTTAAAGAATTGTGAGCAAAATGTACAGTAAATGCAAAAATAAAAAGGTTTATTACTCAACGTTTCGGTCTCATACAGAAACCGTCATCTGGAGTGAAAACTCCCAATTCTTTAAATCCTAGGAGTGCTGTCCTTGTTCCAGTGCTTTTGTTTGTACTAGCACCCAGGTTTTGTTGCTGCAAATGGTGTGCACCCTATGGACTATTTTGTATCTAGATAAACGTGTAATTTCAATTCTCTCCTCATAATGGTACAGACATTTATTAATGCAAGAAATGATAAGCTACGCAAAAAAAGCTGATATGGCTTTGCTGCCTTAAAAAAAGGAATTACTACCGAATTAAAAAACATTTCTTCCTCAGAAATCAAAATGTACACACATATATTTGCCATTTCAGTACCAATGACTGGTTTACTTACCCTAGATACATGTAAGGTCTACCCCCCCTGTGCAATGTATAATCCAAAAATAACTCACAATTCTTTGATGATCATATACTCTTCTTGGCCCTACTTTAACTAAAGCTAAAGTTGGCCATAGAAGGGCAGATTTAAAATACCAATATGACCCCTTTAGACCAAGTTGGCAGCTTGTATGGGCGTTCCCTGACATATCTAGGTGGCTGCTGCAACAGTGGACTATGATTTGGTGCAAAACCCATTTGGTTCTATACTCAGAACCCAAATTTCACTTCTATAGAAGCCATGACTGAAGAGGGGCTGTATACTTATGCAAAAAAACAACATATTTAAATGTATTAAAAGTTCAATGTCCACATTGCAGGCTTTTAGCTGCTTTTTGAACTTATAGCTTCCCCTACCACAGAGATATTATTCAACAGGAGGGCAAGTTATTTGCTCCATACCCCTCTGCTAAAATATAATCACTAACAAACAAATCTTAAATTTACTGCGGAGATAAAAATATGTTCTTAGCTATAAAGATCAAATTTAATGTAATAATACAATTATATATTTATTTCACCCATTTGTTCTTATTACATTTGTTTCCATGGTAGCAGCACTTGCTTCTTGTGACAAATATTACTGTAATAAACCCTTAAATTGTACTTATGAATAGTCTTTGCGAGATACCATTTACACTTTTACATAATGCACACACACACACATATATATATATATGTACAATTTACCAGTTCACAAGTAGATACAAGTATGGTACATTAAATAGTGCCTTTTTGTTTGAAACAGATCCTCCCCACACATGGACCTATTCATCATCATCAAAAACATCCCAAATTAAAAGCCCAAGGGGGACCAAAAATTTGGATAGAGCATATTATGCAATAAATTACAATGACTGAAGTAACCAGAATGCTTGTCCACATAAAATATCTAATAGAATTATACATATATACACACAACCATGTATCTGAAAAAGTTGGGACACTGCGTTAAAGACACATTAAAATAGAACGCAATGATTTGCAAAACATTTAAATTTGAAATTGTATTAAAAATAGTGCCGATAGTGGACACTGCAACATGATTTTGACCCTAAACATTCCAGTAAACAAAACAAGGAATGGCTTGAATTTTAGAATGGCCAAGTCAAATCCCAGATTAAAATAGGCTATGGGGGTGGGGGGAGGGTTTTAAAGGAAAGGCTAATTAATCTCAAGCTGCAGGCATACCATCAGTTCTCTCAATAGTGCCCTTAAGTCTTCCCATATTTCTCCCGTTCTGATGATCAGAACACAAACAGGAAGAAAAAATGCTGAGCTGTGTAAAGAAAGTTCCCATAACGCCTCACTCCTGCACCGAGACCAAGACCGTGTACATGCTCAGTTAGTTAGACTATGAGTCAGCTTCCTGCCGATTGGCTCAGATCCACGTTCCTAAGGGGGGAGTGAGTTCTTAGCATTCTTGAGGGAGGGGGGAGCAGGAGAGGGGAGAAAGCTGCGTGTCTGTGGAACAGGAAAACAAAGAGACAACAAATCCTGTTTCTTTTGAAAGAGAAGTCAGTGCAGAGTTTCTGTGAGTGTTTACAGTTGTATTTACATAGACCTCTCTGATAAAGCTTACTTACGTTTTACCTTTCTTTCTCCTTTAAAGGAAAATGATACCCCCTGAACAATGTAGGTCTCTATAAAGATATATTGCATAAATTAGCTGATATCTAAAACCCTGCTTCATCTAAATAAACCATTTTTCATAAAAAGCAGAATGTGACATTTAGTAATCCTAAATAGAGCTGCCCCCTGGGATCATACAAATTACGGTGCATACAAACAAATGAAAGCATACATACATGCTAGGCCATATCAGCCAATTAATGGGCAGAGTTCTGCCTTTTGCTCCCACACTACTTCCTGTTACAGTTAGAGCTGCATTATTTCCGGTCAGGTGATCTCTAAGGGAGCACTAAGCCCATCATATGTGCATAGTTTGTGCAAATTTGAGATAAATTCATAATTGATATCCTAGATACTGCTGGAGGCCCATCTTAATTCAATAACAGTGAGCTTTGGTGTTAAGACTTAATTAGCATCATACAATGTACATCACCTGTTACTTTGTTATGTGTTAAGCAGGGACCATGACCAAATGTTGGGCTTAAACCACAAAATATGGACAAAACACACATGGAACTAATAGGGAGGTCAACTAGATACAAAGATTAAGTTAAAAATTAGCTAGCAGATTAAGGATAACCAAAAGTAAAATTACAATACGGCTGTCAGTCTTTTTGTAACAGTTTTGCCTTGAGGAAACGCCAAAGGAAATTAGGCAGATTAATATTATTTTTGACAACTAGACCCTGTAGCATGAAAGCATGCTTTCATTTGTTTTCATATAAGACTATTAACAATGTTTGTGTAATTGAAAGCATGCCTTAAATAATGTTCATCTATATACTTTCTAAATAACTAAAGTCGTAAGAAAGATTTACATGAATAAGCCTGCATGTCTGTTGGATTATCGTTGCACTCTGGAAACAAATGATAATATGTTGTTAAGCAGAAATCCTACTAAACCCAATTTGTTTTCACGCAATGAAGATAATGCTAAACTAGTTTTAATACAGAAGAAACAAATGTTGCCACAGAAGCATATATTTACATTTCTTCTCTTTAATTATGCAAATTCATAGACAAGTGACAGCGGCCAATTTAACAAAGACACACACAGCAACACTGTATGATAGCAAATCTTATATTTAAAGGAGAAGGAAAGGTAAAAACTAAGTAAGTTTTATCAGAAACAGAAAAGAAACACAGGATTTCTTGTCTTTTTTTGTGTACACATGTTTTTCTGTGTCAGACTTCCTACTCTCAGAAAAATCCTTCAGGGCACAGCACGAGTCTGCTCAGTTTGCTCCTCTCTCTGTCTCCCCCTTCCATCATCTCTCACTTCCCCTCCCAACTGTGCTGTGTAATCTGAGCTACCAGCAGCTAGAGCTGCAGCAGGGAAGCTACTGAGACCAAAATGGCAGCTGCTATGTTAAACAAACAGAGGGAGCTTCTGGGGCTGTTTACTCAAGTATGCTAAGCTTTCTACAGATTAAATGTAGTGTTCTAGCTTGCACTTAGCTTGTCACTTATTGTGACTAATCTGTTTGTAATAAAATGTCAAAATACCTTTTCTTCTCCTTTGAAATTAAAACATATCTACATTTACTCAATACAGGTATGAAAACTAGTGATGTGTGAGCCGGCCCACAAGCCTGGGGTCAGGGCTGATAACATATAACATCAACAGTGTAGTAGCGATGAAGGGGTGTGACCTAACTGAGCCCCGGTTCCGGGTCTGGCGGCTTCGATTTATAGGCGTGTGCCTGCCCTGCTCCACCCCATCTGTGATGTCATAGGCGGAGCAGGGTTCGGGTCTATAAATAGACGCAAAGCTGTGGGCTGGTTCCAGAGGAGGAGGGGCGTGTTAGGGCTGGGAGCGAGTCGACAAGAAGGTCAGAGTTCACAGAGTCCATTTTAAGCAAATAATTCAAACTTTTAAAAATGATTTCTCTGTAATAATAAAACAGTACTTTGTACTTGATCCTAACTAAACTGCATGAAATTATATTGCCAAATGATAAAGTGGGCATAAGATAGATCTCACACACAATTCCTTTAAAGAATGAAGCTCTTTTGGTAAGCATACCTCGTCTAGTCTGCTTGCAGAATCAAGAAGTGCACAGCTCTTACGCGGGGACTTAGGGCCAATTATGTGGCTTGTGTTTGCCCTTACAGTAGGGGTCAATAACGCCTATCTGGGGTGAATAGGAATTCAGGCTGGTTACACAACATTAAACCCAATGAGCAAACGTTATTACTAACATACCATTTAGTACAACAGTTCTGGGGGGCAGGGGGTACATTTAAATGAATACTGTCATGAAGAAACATGTTTTTTACGAAACACATCAGTTAATAGAGCTTCTCCAACAGCATCTTGCATTGAAATCAGTTATTCAAAATAGCAAACATATTTTTTTATACTTAATTTTGAAATCTGACGTGGGGCTAGACATATTCTTAATTTCCCAGGTGCCTTTAGTCATGTGACTTGTGCTTTGATAAACTTTAAATACACTTTACTGCTGCACTGTAAATTGGAGTGATATCACTAATTCCCTCCCCCCCCTTAAAAAAATATAAGTCTGACTCATGCCTCCTTTCAGTTACACTCAGTAGAAGAAACAATAGGTTATTTGAAAGCAGTTCTATTGTGTAGCTTTGGCTCCTAAGATGGCTGCCTGCACACCAATATTACAACTAAAAAAATACATTAATTGGTTCAAGAATAAAATTTTTAAAAATTTTTTAAATGGTAGAATCAATTATTTGCAATGTGAACAGTGTAATATTGTAATAAAAAATAAATAATACAGAATCAGTTTTACAATATTTCCTGCTTAGAAAGTTGTTTTATCACAAGCGACCAAACAATCCTACTGGGTTTATTATTTATTTAGCAGACCTAAGGTATGGTAATCCAAATTTAAGACAAATCTCTTATCTGGAAAACCCAAAAGTCCCAAGCATTCCAAATAACAGATTCTAAACCTGTATGTTTTAACTACAGACAACATCAAAACTGCTCTTCACATTACCCAAGATGACAACTTTAAGATTTTCTTTAATAAGGATTTAGTTTTTGTCCAATGATCATAACTTTTTGTAGTGTTACAAAAAAAAGAAAGAGTATAAGGGGTCTCTTTATAGATAATATGTATGACATTCCTTAACAGATTAGTATAGAGCAGGGACAGAACTGGTGTCTATTGCAGATGCTGCTTGCATAGTAATTTACCTTCTGCCTAGGGCGGCAGAAGTTTAGGGGCGGCATGCCGCCCCGCCGCAAAAAAAAAAATTAAATTTGGCTCCCATACGGAGCAGTCGGGACCGACAGGGGTGGCCTCGGGGCGCCCAAAACAGAAATCCGGCCCTGTACCCATCTGGTATCTCACCTGCGCAGAGCTGTACTGATGAAAGCATGATATTAGCAGCATAGCACATAAATATAAAGGCTGTGAATCTAGAACATTAGTCCCTCCTCTATAAAATAACTGTGAAATATGTAAGTCCTGTGAGAGCAGCATCCACTAACAGGTTTCCTAAAAATGCCTGTTGTCCTCTGTTAATGTTATTTCCAGTTGTTTAAAATACTATCTATATGTACATCTTGAATAAATAATTAAAATACCATCCACAAATCATTTATTGTGATAGGCTCTATATTTGGCTTTTAGCAAATGCTGTCTCATTAAGGCACATTTAGTTTTAGACCTGCATATTTTCTGCGATTTTTTCATTAATTTCCGCAACTTTTTTGTACTTTGCCACAATTTGTGCGACAAAATCGTATTTGTTGCAATGAGTACGGATGTTTCGGAATTCATTCAAGCTTCGTTATCGTGACTTTCCTTGGGCCAGGGTGGAGCTGCAGAGTGCCATTGAGTCCTATGGGAGGCTTCCAAAATCATGCACTGAAGGATCAAAGTCAGAAAGTTTTTCGCGTCATTTACTATCGTTTGGATATGAAAATTATGGAACTTTCGGATCATACCACAATATTTTCATACGAATTTCGTTTGGATTTAATCTGAATTTTTTCTATCGTACTTTTAAATGTCCTAAATTCGGACTTTGATAAATGGGCCCCATAGTGTAACACTTATGTTTAATTGCTTGCCATATTCATCAAAGAAAAACTGACTCCTGTCCTTATAATCTTTGAGAACTTTAAAAAAAAATGTAAAGTTTAACTTAACTTTTAGTATGTTATTTCTAACAACTTTGCAATTGGTCTTATTGTTTTTTAGTTTTTGAAAGATTTGCCTTTTTTTGTACAGGTATCGGACCCCTTATCCGGAAACCCGTTATCCAGAAAGCTCCGAATTACGAAAAGCCCGTCTGTACATGTTTCCAGCTTTCAAATGGGGGTCACTGACCCCAGCAGCCAGAAAACTTTTGCTTTGTGAGCTTACAATGTTACTTTGTTACAACTGTAACATTTTATCTTTACATTCAGTTTCTCCTCTATTCATATTCCTGACTTTCACTGAAACCTCTGCCCGGTTGCTAAGGTAAACAAGACCATAGCAACCAGAAAGCAGTTGAAATTCCAAACTGGAGAACTGTTGAACAAGCAAAACACACAAAAAATAGAAAAAGAAAACCAACTGCAAACTGTCTCAGAATATGAATGTCTATGTCACGCTAAGGGGCAGATTACTCATTTGACAAAATTTTTGCGACTTTTCTTCTTGAACAATAACTTATTCAATAAACGATAAATATACATAACAGAATATTCCCACATGTTTTGCCTCAGAAAAAAAGTCACTAGCTGGTGAGAATGGCACTGTTCCATTCACTTTCAATAAGGCTAAGAAACTGTGTTCTAATAAAGAAATAAAGTTGTTAAGGAATAAGTAAACCTTTTTTTTTTTTTTTTTTTTTTTTTTTTTGAAATCTCTAAAATGACTCTAAACAAACCCCAGAATAATAGTGTGCACTAGCATCTTTATTTTTCTAAGCATATAGCTGTCAGTCATGGAACTTCCATTGCCCAAGTTATGCTGCTCCATGCCCCGCTAATAACTGTGCTGTGTTTGTTTATATACTGTCACTCACTGTGACCTACAGCACTTATATTTGCCTATTTGTGTCTGTTAGTTACCCTCCCATATAGAGTGTAAGCTCTACGGGGCAGGGACCTCCATCCTCTTATGCCTTTGACTCTTAACTTATTGTCTTGTATTTAATTGTATTTATTGTTATACTTTGTATTTATCTATTATCTTATTAACACCCTGTTTGTATTAATGCATTCTACTGTACAGCGCTGCGTACATAAGTAGCGCTTTATAAATAAAGATATACATACATACATACTCACCCCGCCCCCTCCGATGTCAGAGCAGGGGCGGGACAGCCATGGGTATATAAGGCAGCGCGGTGGGCTGGGTGAGGGTTAGGAGCTGTATATCCCTAGGAGTAGTACGTATAGACTGTAAGTTCAAACTTTGCCTGATCTTCAGAATTTTACAATACTAGGAAACCACATAACTTTAGGGAAACGTGAAAAATCTTAAACATGGTCATGAGGAGGGAAGAAAGATGAAGCAGCTGCCTACAGCATGACTATTTCTGGAAGGGATAAAGGGCTGAAATGCCAATGAATATGTTTATTGCTGTAAGCAAAGGTCCATGGGCTCATCCCCACACCAGCGCCTCCCCTAATACTCTGTAGCAAGTGCTAACTCTCCCATACACGTGTGGCATGCACTCACTGCAACAGCGCACTCACACTCGCATCTCCCCAGCCGCTTATCCACTAAACATAATATTTCCAAAGAGCACACACTATTATATAAATGCACCAACCATTGTGGCGTTTTCTGTTCCACTGCAGTTAAAACAACCCCACTGCTTGAACGTCCAGCAACTCTGTAAATGTGGGCTAAATACAGACTGCTAATCCCGGCGGCACAAGTCTCATCTCGCGAGACTGTGGCGTCACAACCACGCCTATATAAGGGCAGGGCAACAGACGCGGAGCTGCCTAACTTTGCAGGGTTAGGTGAGCGGAAGGTTTGAATTACGGTGTTAAAAAAAGCAAAGCAAAGAGGAATAAAAAGAAATATAAGCTGCGGATAGGACAGGACGTGTTAGTCTGTGATGGGCACAATAGGTTGCGGTGTTCGCTAATATTCTTTTGCTTTACAGGCATCAACAAAAACAAACACATGGATTTTCATGGTGGTTTCTAGCTATACCTACAGAGACAAGAGCCTCAGTTCCCAATTATTTGAAGGACTAATGTTTTCCTGGTGACTATACTAGTGCTAAAAAGCAAGACCGCTGTTTTTTCCTGTTGCTGGCAGTAGCTGCAAGTAGAAACCTTGCTCCTATTATTTCCTTAGTCACGGATTTGTGCTTACAGGTTCTAATTGTGCCAGGGATAAGAGGGGATAAACAGGTGAAACATACAAACTAGGGAGGCACCAAACCCAGTTTTTCAGATTCGGCCGAATCCATGGTAAGGGATTCAGCCAAATACAGAACCGAACTTTGCACAACTTTGGAAAACAAAGCAACACATATGCCTTTCCACCTGTGATTCACTTTATTACAGGTAGAAAGACTTTTCAGTGAGACTAGTCACCCGCGGTAGCTGAAATGAACCATGGGTGACTTATTTCCCCGTGGGCCATTGCTGTTAAGACGGCCATACACGGGCAGATTTTAAGCTGCTGATTCCAGTCCTTCAGATCAATGGCAGCAGCTTTACTGCCTGTGTATGGGGCCCTCTGACAGGCATCCCCATCATATATGTGGCAAAAAATTGGCCAGATGTCAATCTGGTGGGAATATCCATGGGCAAGGTGCCAATTGGGCAGCAATATGGTGGGCATATCAGAAAAGATTTGCTATACTACCTGCAAGGCTACTTTGCCCCTTGCACATAACCCGAGGCTTGAGTGGTGCTATATTTGAGTATGTTATTTTCTTGGTTTCTGCAGTGCCATGGTTATCAACCTGTTCTTTCTTTATTCCTTTTCTGCTTCTTCCATTTGTTACACTGAAAAGCATTTATAATACTTTAGGTGTACATGAGGTGGAGTGGTAAGGAAATGAGTCTTCTTTTCTCACAAATTAGCATATTTATCAAACATCATATTCATGACCCAGTTATGCATTGCAAATGATTCATATAAAATTTAATAGCTGACATTTCAGCCCTTACAAACACAACATACTGCCTGTTTTAAAAAGGTCCCCAAACAGTAAAGGGACCCTGAAAACCATTTAGTTTTGGAAAGTATGCATGTCTTTCAATACAGACTTCAACAGGTTTTAGGTGGCAGGCTCTTAAGTTTTAGTCAAAAATTTGCTTGTGGAAAACAAAAACAATTTGTATGGTGCTCCGAACTACAGAAAGATCCCTTATACTGAAAACCCAAGGTCCAGAGTATTTTGGATAATAAATCCTTTACATCTTTTTATAAAAAAATACCAGAAACATATTAGTTGATTACATGTCCTAATGTCCTATTATAAGATACTGTAGTGTTAGTGCCATAAAAACGAAGGCTTTTAATAAAGGGCATTAAGAAGAAATGCTTACTCTTTAAATGCCATTACTCTTCAAATGGGCACTATACCCACTTGTTCAACATGACTTCAGTGTATAGGGCTTTTGCTGTTTAGCTTGTTGTTATAGTTATGAGAAAAATCTCTGTTTTTTTTCAATAACTTCTTAAGCTAAGCAGCAAATGGAGAAATTTTAAAATAAAACACAAAAAAACTATTGTTCCCCGAACCGAAGTGCAGGCTCTGTTAGCCCCTTCTCTGGTGGGGCAAACAATTTCAGGGTGACAGGTGCCCTTTAAACTATAGGCAAAATATATGTTTTGAAAAAAGTTTATCTATTGGTATACTGTTCCTTTAATTCTAATTTATAGTTAAAAAAATCATTACACTACCTTATATATTAACATTTTACATAAAATACTGTTATAATCCATGCAAGATAACCTGCTGTTCAAGTATTAGTTCAGGCAGTAAAGCCTTTAAGTATGGAAATTAGTTAAGATTATTCTTTGCTATTTTAAAAAAAAAGCTTGATTAGCATGATTCAAATCCATATCCTTTTACAAGAAGGCAGTTAGCTGCTATAAAGAATACACCAGCTGACCACAGGATATCTGTATCTGATTTCCTTCATAAATGAGTTCTGGTAGCACTGTGGTGTAAGGTCAATAGAATGATGTCAGAGCATTAAAGTAGGTTTGCTTGATTATCCCCTGTTCAGCGTATAATTTTTTTTCACAGATGGCAGGAAGGCAATTATATATTTACAAATAATTTGCGAAAAGAGCAAAGAACACTATTGCAGTGTTTAAGCATATAAATGTGTGCAAAGAGAATACAGCGTGCATACATATAGTAATGCAATGCTTACGGTATGTGACCCCAATAAACTCTTTCAGTAGGATTTATGTGAAAAAAGGTGCAAAAACACCATGTTCTGCCTAAAATAATGTGTTTATTTACTTTTACACTGATATACATGATTCTTATGTGATTCCGACATACATGGAATAAATCATGATATTTCAAGCCCTCCCTCACTTTCTGTCCCAGAATCCATCACTTAAACATGGAAAAAGAAGTGGTAAGGGTTAAATCACTGCTACACCATGTGGGTGGACTAGCATGGTTTCCTCTTAAACTTAGGAATCATGTATGTCTGTGAAGGAAAAAAAAAAAATATGTCTTAAGGCCCCTATACACGGGCCGATAGAAGCTGCCGATATCGGTCCCTTGGACCGACTCGGCAGCTTATCGGCCTGTGTAGGGGCAGAAACGAGGGGCCTGGCCGACCGATATCTGGCCTGAAATTGGCCAGATATCGATCGGCCAGGTTAGAAAATCCAGTCGGATCGGGGACCACATTGGCTCGTTGATGCGGTCCCCGAACCGACTTCCCCATTGCCGTGTGCAGAATTCGATCGTTTGGCCCCAGGGCCAAACGATCGAATTTGCCTACATGCCTCCCCGATATCGCCACCCGTAGGTGCCCGTGTATGGCCAGCGTAAGATACGATGCTGTTTACGATGCTGATTCGATGTTGTTTGGCAAAGCTTTGTAGCGGAGTACTTAGGGATAGAAAGATATATTTTGCATGTGGCCAAATGTGAACTTTCCATTTATGTAAAACCTCGGCGAAAAAAAAAAAAAAGATTTTCTGAAAAGTTTATTGTATTTTGGAGTAGAAAGACATATTTAACTATTTTGGATTTAGCAGAATGCCATAAGTTGCTCTTTCAATTAACTTTTTGTATTACGTCAGTGATATTCTGGTACAATTTTCAAATGGTCTTAATTTTTTTGTTTTTCAGTTATTTAGCTTTTTGTTCTGCATTTTTTAGTTTAGTATGTCAGCAGCTATCTGATTGCTAGGGCCTGAACAGAAAGATAAGCAGTAAAAAGCAACAATTACAAATAAATTGTAGCCTTACCAACCAACTGAAAATCAGTGCAGTTGTGTCCGATTTCCAATGAAGTGCGTGTGAATTTGCATTCATTTTGCTACATTGTGCAAATGAAATGCTCCTTGCATTTACAATGACACTAGAATTCTGCATGAAATTGCATTGTAGGAAAAAAAAACATGGTAATTTCACTCAAATTCATATTATGTTTACTGAACCTCTGGGATCTACTTACTATTTTGCAGCTTTTAACACACACAAATCAGAATATTTTTGCAGCAGTAGAAATATATGTTTTATCTGATGATTTGTTGGCTTGACAAAGTTTTGCAATGCAAGCTATGAGGCAATTTTTAGATATTTCATCAAAAACAGTTGCGACGAGTATTTCTAGAAAATTATGTTTACCCATTTTGGATTTGGCTGAATGTGTATTATGCAAAACTATAGGGCTCATTTACATCTGCAGAGGCAGTGAGCAAAGTGCAATTTTGAGTGCAATTGCCATGTTTTTTTTCCCACAATGCTGTGTTTTTTCCCAGAATGCAAATGTCATTGCAGCCGCAAGTGAGCATTGCAGCTGATGCAGTTGTGCTGCATCTGGCTCAATTCCATCCAATCTGGCAAAATTAACACAACTGCTTGTGCATATCGCCGCATATTGGATGCAATTGTATGAAAGTCAATCTGGAGTCATTTCTGGTGGTCAGAGCGCAAGTGTGCTGCACCTATTGACACAGGATGCAAAGGTAACTCTGGAAATACCACCTGGTCAGGAGATGGCAGTAGGCCAGGGTTCCTCTGCATCAATAGTTCCAGCAGTTTTTGATTTGGAACAGAAGGTAGGAAAGACTGAGCAGCATCGATCACAAAAATACGTAAGTGCAAAGATTACATTTTGATGCAAGTGGTGTTACGCGCAACTCGTTACAAAGAAAAGCACAAGTTGCCCACTGCATCTTTTTTCGGAAAAGATCCCTTATATGCTTTTGGGGGGAAAATACTTTTTTTGTGTTTGGCTTTAACCCACATAAAATGCTCTGTCCACTAATGTACTTGCTAAGAGTAGTATTTCGCCTTGCAAGCACCTTTTCACCAGAGAAAACAACCCCAACATTGACAGTCCCCCACCACTTTAATAACTATTGCACAGTCCAAAAAAGCCAGTGAAAGACAGCAAACTGTTTTTTTTGGACTGTACAATAGTTATCAAAGAGTGGGGGGGGACCTGGATATTGAAGTATACAGGAAACCCACCCACACAGATCAGTTCTTGCTGTTTGATTCCCATCACCCTTTGGAACATAAACTGGGTGTCTTTAGGACTCTACATCATTGGGCTGAAACTGTGATATCCGATGCAGAGGCTAAAGAAAAGGAATACAAACATCTAAAAGGAGCTCTGAAAACTTGTAGGTACCCAGACTGGGCCTTTATCAAAACTAAATCAAAGACAAGCAAAAAGACCAGACCAACAAACAGAAGTAAGGAACACAGCAGGTGAAGCAACATAGTCATCCCATATGTTGCTGGAACATCAGAAAAACTTAGGAGAATTTTCAACAAACACCACATTCCTGTGTTTTTTAAACCCAGCAACACTCTGAGACAAAAACTGGTGCACCCTAAAGACCCTACACCAAAGCACATGAAAAGTAATGTGGTATATGCTGTCCAGTGTAGTGAAGAGTGCTCTGACTTAGACTTTGGGGAGACAAAACAATCTCTCTGTAAGGGAATGGCCCTCAGGACAAGACTCGGCAATCTATCTACACCTCAAGGAAAAAGGACACACTTTTGGGGACAGTAACATGCATATTTTGGACTGAGAGGAAAGATGGTTTGAAAGAGGTGTGAAAAAGGACATTTATGCCAGCCCGGAAAAACCATCCCTGAACAGAGGAGGGGGTCTGCGACACCACTTGTCGTCAACATACAATGCTGCTTTGACATCCTTACTCCGACGGTTTCACAACAGTTAACACTCCCGGTCATGTACTTTGATTAACAACTGCATCAATGAGAATCATGGTACCATTGTGACTGGATCATACCTTCTTACACCTGTCAGTTTCAGCCAACACCTAACTGAAATAGTTCAATGGAACCATTGTGATTGGATGTCTGTGACTATACTACCCTCAAGGGTTTAAATGACTGGGAATTCTCTACCAGTCATTTGACCTGAAGAAGCAACTCGGATGAGTGGTGAAACGTTTTCAAGAAAAGCTCAGAAAAATCCAGTTGTTTTAGACTTAATTCTACTAAATACTGTCTTTCATAGTAGGTTCTTGAACTACCTGAAATAAAAGTTGCCATTTGTCATATTTACAATCCAGCTAGCTGTAACTGACTTTGCCGCCCCATTACTCCAGTCAATCTCTAAATAATTGAAGAACTTGACCCAGTTGTGAAGTCTCTTCCATTTGTAATAGTAGCTGGGCATCACTCTCCTCACTTTAATTGGTTGTCTAAAAAAAACTATGTATAGATTTCTTAGGTAAAATAATTGCCCCCCCCCCCCATTCCCAGTTAAAGAGCATAATCTGTACAAATCAATTTGTTCAGCTTCAATAGGAACACCAGTGTGCATTTAATCTTCTAAAAGAAAACATATCAGTCCTGGTCTGTTTTGAGGCATACAGTACTTATTAAACTTCCACATGAGCAAGCAAAGTGATGTCACATATTTAGTGCTTTCAGGGCACATACTCCAGCACATAGAAGGCCCTTCAGCAAGACATGGCCTTTTTAACTTTTCGGCCCAGTCAGTCATGGCTCCTAGCAAATGTGTGCAAATGTATAGAATTATTATTTATGATATGTAATCTTGCATTATCTACAAATGTAGTCACTAAGAATATACATTTGGTGTTTATGCAGAATTGAAACAATTTCCCTTACTACGTCAGTATAAATGTGTCATAATGAGACATGCAAAGTAACACCTGCACTGTTACTCTTTATTAAAATACATGAAGAAAATGCTGTTTGTTTTCCAGTGTGACATTTGTATTGAATAACCTGACGTATAGTGCTTCTTTTGTTGTTGTCTGTTTGATTTTTCGGTAAACTGACACTTAAGTAATTGTTTTTCCTTTCTCAGATAATCTCTAATTAATGCATTTTCGGCAAAATGTATTATACAGGGATGACAAACTAGTTCTGCAAAGAGAACCTTAATCGTTTGAGATTTACAGATATAAAAGTTCACTCTCTCGAGCCTATATAAATGAATTTACACTGGAATAAAACAGTGGAAAGGTGATTTAAAATAAATGACATGCTTATAAGGGTGTGCATTTATTCTGTTTGATTGACATATTTTACACATTAGTTTACACCACTTAAGCCATTAATGGCTTACACCACTTGTGTTAGGTATTTCTGTAGAAGTCCATTGTCGCTCTCTTCTTCATCTTTTTCCCCTTCATTCCAAACCAGGCAGGAGCATGCGTAGTACAGGTATGGGATCCCTTATCCGGAAACCCATTATCCAGAAAGCTCCGAATTTCGGAAAGCCCATCTCCCATAGATTCCATTTTAATTGAATAATTCAGAATTTTTAACCTGATTTTCTTTTTTTCTCTGTAATAATGAAACAGTACCTTGCGATTGATCCCAAAAATATAATTAATCCTTATTGGAGGCAAAACAATCCTCTTGGGTTTAATTAATGTTTTATTGATTTTTTAGTAGACTTTAGGTATGGAGATCTAAATTATGGGAAGACCCCTTATCCGGAATACTCTTGGTCCTGAGAATTCTGGATAAGGGGTCCTATACCTGTAGAGTTAAAGCTAAACTTAGCAAAAAGACAGCCTTTTCACTCTGCTGTGCATGTGTCTGCCCAGGCTCGGTGAAAAGAAGACAGAACAGTAAGAAGATAGAGATAGATGATCTTCTACAGATATACTCTGGTCAGGTGCAGTTTTCTACTAAAGAGGGCACTGGCTTGTAGTATCAGGTAAGTAGTTATAATCACTGGGGGGGGGTGAAAAATGTTAGTTACCCCCAATTTTTGTTTAAAATTTAGTTCTCCTAATGTTTCAATACTTTGCATAGTTTCAAAAATTTAAATAACAAATGTAAGCAAATATTTAGAAAGGGCAAAACGTTGCAAAAAGTAGCATCATTTCTATTAATTTCATGACCTGTTACGCTCTTCTTCTCCCAACCACATTAAAGGATATTCCAGCATAATATTGCCTTTCGTAGTCATTCAACCCATAGGGGCACATTTACTAATCCACGAATCCGAATCACGAATGGGAAAAAATCGTATTGGGAACGAAAATTTCGTAAGATCGCAAATATCACGAAAATCCTAACGAAAAAAATCGTATTAGTCACGATAATATCGTATTGGCGATCCGAAAGTCACTAAATTTTTGTACCAAACAATTGTAAACAGCGGTAAAACCTTTCCGATTATTTCGTGCAAACGTCCGAAAAAGTCGTGCGGCGTACGAAAAAGTCGTGCGGACGCCCGAAAAAATCGGCGAAAATACACTCGGAGCATTCGCATGACCGATCGAGCGTTCGTGCTTTTGTAAATGTGCCCCCTAGTGTAAGTATTCTCTTACAGGTTTATGTTAATCAGGTTCCTTGCTGGTCTCACCTGAACTTCTGAGTAAAGGGTAAATTAACATGGTCTTACTGCTAAATTATACATTAATGCAAGGGGGTGGGATTTATGAATTTAAATGCACCTGGAGATTTACTACACTATGTATTTATAGGAATTTACACAAGCAATGTTTTCTCTGTGTGTGCAAATAATGGCATTTTATCTTTTATAGCATTTGATCAACTTCAATATGTACTGTAGCTTAGTCCAAGCATTAATAATATAGCAGTTTGCCAATCTTGGATTAGACTGAGTGTTTTCAATTTTTCTCTGCGTGTACATGTTTGAGGATTAAGCTAGTTGAAAAAAAAAAAAGCTGCTTGGATTATGGTTGGTATTTAGCTATGGTAATTCTTAATAACATTGCAGACTGTGTTTTCTTGTGTGTCAGTATAGATTCATAATTTCCTCAGTTTTGTGTCGTTTCCCCTAATTAGAGTTTACCTGCAGGACATTTAGTCCACCGTACCATGTAAATGAAAGGAATCATTTTTTACTTCAAAATTAAGAAAAAATACAAAAATCTTTATTGTGGCATAACTTAAAGCATACAAACCCCACAGTCTATGGCCTTACATGTTTCATGCCTGAATGGCATGAAAGATTTGTAGGCCATAAAGAACGCCACATATATTTCTTCAATAGCAAAATCCCCTTTCAATAATTGAAAATCAACCTGTCAGTGCTTATTACATCAGTAATGATATTGCAAGGTTATTTCTCTTAACTCTTTCTTAACCAGTACATAAATACAAAAATATTATCTTAACTTGTTTTTAAATGGTTCATGGTTAGGTGCAAAAAGTATCCACTATTATATATCCCAATGTGGCTAACTACCGGTATAATAAAACTTCTGGATTAACATATTAAATAACCTAAAAGCAAGTTACATCGAAACACAATTTACACCAGGTGCTATACATGTATGCAAATAAAATCTCAAAAACACCTCTGATGAACAATAAACTGGACAAATCTAACATTCTCTATACCCTGTACTAAGAATTGGTTTATATCCATATTCTTACATTTACTAAATTGTCTAGTTATATTACAATTGTATTTTGGGCTTCTGATCTGACTAAGATGTCTCTCACTCTCTAGTGTTCTCATTGTACAGCCAACATATCGCTTGCCATATTTCAAGCATTGTAATTGTTGGGAGGGGATTGTGCTTTTAAAAATGGTTTATATTGGAAGTTCCTTACTGCCTATAACTACGTGCCATTGAGGCAAAAATATTTTCTTAAAATGTAAGGCCTGTGAGATTTGTATGTTTTAAATTATGCTATAATAAAGATTTTTGTAATTATTTTTTTATTGCAGAATTAGTGCAGAATTAATCTTTACATTTGCACTGTGGAACCATATTTATACTAGGAATTATTTGCACTTCAGTGCATTTTTACAATAGCACTCAATATACATTAACAGCTTGTAATGTAGCAGCTTGTAGCCAACATTAGATTGTCTATATGTAACAATGGCTGCAGGTCCTTTGCTTAGTCTTTCTAGTATCTAAGGTAACTCTTTTGGTAAAGATTTTGTTTTTTGGATCTTTGGCTCTCTTATTCGGGTATATATATTGTATGGACTGAATGTAGAAAATTTCATTTCTGATATGTTTCCAATAAAAACTGTCCAATGTGGCATATATTCAGTGGTATTTTGCCTTCTGGTATGAGAATATTTGTATTGCTTTTTCCTTACATCTGTTTCCCAAGAAATTAATCTAAAACAATAGTACAATAGTTTAATGTCAGTGTAACAGTAATTGAACAGATTGAAACATTTAGGGCTCTGGTACACGGGGAGATTAGTCGCCCGCGGCAAAACTCCCTGCTCGCGGGCGACTAATCTCCCCGAGTTGCCTTCCCCCTGCCATCCTACCGCGAACATGTAAGTCGCCGGCGGGATGGCAGACGCGGCGGGGCGATTTCGGGAAATCGCCGAAAAAGCCTCGCGAGTCTTTTTTATTGCTATATATATATATACAGTATATAATGTCATCAATGTACCAGAATTAGGTCAAAGACCTAGTACAGCATTTGAACATAACTTTGCATATTGAGGCATTCTTTCCATAGCCATTCCCATGTTGTGTAAGTATGCAGTTTGCAAGTTGTTAGTTCACCCTGATGTTAAATGTGCAAACTTGTGACATGTTAATCTGCACAAAGTTTACTGCTGCTATTACTAATGATGCTGATACTAAAATGAGGCTGATTTATTTTGTCTGGTTAAACATTAGTGCTTTAAATCATTCAAGCCACATAATGTATAGGCATTGAGTGTGGCAGGCCGGCATTCTAATATATCCATGACAGTTTTATGGGTTACTCCTTGTAAATCATTATTTCATTTGATGTTATCCCCTTAATTGGAAAGGGAAAAATCCATATGTTACTGCTAAAGGGAAAATGTATGAATGTAAATCCAGGATATCCGTGACCTGAGAGTTGCTAATTAAATCTTTTGCTACAAACAAGGTTTTGCAAATGTCACTATTAGGATAATCTTAGTTGTTTGGTGACAGGTGGTAGTTAAGGTTAAAAAAAGAGTTTTTAATCAAATCCTTGCTGTTATACCAATCCCCTTCCCCCACTCGCACACACAGCTTAGTATTGCTTTTATATACGTGTATAGCTGGATATAACTATTTACTACATATTTCCATTTATATAAGTCCAATTCATGTTACTTGTTAAGTTCAAAAACAAAAAAGTTATTTACAGTATATTTTATTATATTTTTTTAACAAATGGTATATTCTGTAAAAATCTACTACTTGAAAACCATAAAACATAATAAAATTGAAAAGACTTAAAGGACATGTAAATCCACCACAAAAAAATGTAATCACTGCACAGCCTCTTTGAATCTCTAAATACCTGCCACTCTGGTTGTTCAAAGGTTACTAGTAAGGCTGCAGCATCCCCTGAATTAATTGGGGTTTCTTCTCCTCCTCTAACCCACTCAGCCCCCTCCCTCACAAATTTGATTTATATGTTGGCTAATGAGCATGCTCAGTTCTTTTGAATGCAGATTACTAAACATGCCCTCCAGTCTAGCAGCCAATAAGGGGATGGCATTGCTGGTTTCCATAGAAACTCTGCTCTAGCTGTCTCCTCCTGTTTATTTTTCCTAACCTCCTCTCCTGAGCTCAGCTTAACCATTATAGTCTCAGTCCAAGCAGGACTTTTATTTATCAAAGTAAGTTCTGCCTGTGTAACCTTGCATTCTTGATGAACTTTACACTGTTTGCAGATGTAATTGTCACTGATGATGTCTCAGAGGAAAAATGGGCACCAGATGAAAGCTGCTATTTGTTTTATGAAGATGTGATGGTGCTGGCAAATGGAGGGAACAAATGATGCGATTTGGGTGGAGGAGATGTGACCAGCAGTGTTAATACTGTACATACGTACTGTAATACTTAATACAAGAAGACAGCTATGCCAACATAGATCTATGTAAACAATATCACTAAATTAATGTAACAAAAGGCAAAAAGTTTACCCAGGCTCAGTAACCCATAACATCCAATCAGATGTGTGTATTCAAATAGCTGACAAGTAAACCTGCCTACAGCTGCAACCTGTTGTGCTGCTTCAAATGGTACTATATTATACCATTTTCTGTTGAAATAACATATTAGCTTGGACTATTTTTGAAAAATTGTGCATGAAGAGGAGGGAGAAAAGCAAAACCATCAATAAAATATTTGTAGCAGTGTTCTATATACTTCAATTTGAAATTATACTGCTGTATTACAATTTTCGCCTGTAGACATAAATACACATCAAAACTGTCACAAAATATAACTTTTGAAGTTAAAATGGTTCCTAAAGCTCTGAACATTTTTGTGTGCTTCAGCTCAGCTCCTAAAATAGGTCTGGAAGATGAATGGGAAATATGAATCGGTTTGTATGCAGAAAGATTAAAAAAAAACACAAAAAGCACTTACTGGAACTCTTCTCTTGTATAACTGAAAACTTAACAATGTTATTTTTTAAAAATAACATTGCATATTTTAGTAAACAGTGACCATTAAAATAAATGTGTAATAGCTGTATTATAAACCAAATTCCCTCGTTCATTTGGAAAAGCTTGTTTTTAAAGATATGATACACAGTATTTTGTTTATTTACAAGACTAGGTAAAAAAATTGTCATGATTTTTCCTCACTGTGCCACATCTTTTCCCAGTGTAATTGTGCCCACTGCAAATAAGCATATAATTTTTAGGCAGTTCAAAAATTATCCACACATTTACCCAAATGACAATTAACAAGATCCTGCAACATGGAGACATATTTATATGGTTATATAAAATGTAATGCATAATAAACTTGATCAATCATGTGGACCAAGTATGGACTAGGGTATGTAAAAGGGATAGAAGTAAAACCAGACTATGAAAAGACCAAGTTTTACATAGAAGTTTTCTCTCTCCTGTGTCGGGATCATTTTAAATCAGTGATATTTGCTGTTTGTGGAAGTGGTCACAAATATAGTTGAATGCTCATCTTTGGCTTCTTTTAAACACTGAAAGAGAATAGTTTTTATCAAGAAAATTAATGACCTATAGAAACGGTCACTAACCACAATTAACTATGTATTTTTTTATTGCCTGTTTTATTTGCTTTAGTGATATCATGGCAAAACACAGTTTTTGCACTTACCTACTGATTTCTGTAGTTCACATCAATTACGGTAAAGGGAACTCTATCTACTTTTGTATATTGAATAAAATGTCACCCTAAGCAATATTGCAAAACTCTGAATGGGTGAAAACTAAGCCACTCAGCTATTTTTTGCTTAATGGTTTAAAGGACATGGAAAGGCAAAGTCACTTGGGGGTGATACTGTCACTAAAAATCTACTCTTCAAAATATTAATGTACAATCAAAGTTCCATATAAGGCATTGTAATCATTTCTTGCTAATAGGGCTGCTTTTGTAAGTAATTGTTACTTGCAGTTCTTGAACCTGATTGTTTTGCCAATTTGACTGTCCCTACTTAACCTGTCAGTTATAGCATATATTGTAAACTGACCAGGGTCGGACTGGGGGGTGCAGGGCCCACCGTGGCTCCTGCCCCAGGGGCCCTGCAGGTGCCCCTGCCGGCCACATCCCCTAACCCTCCGCAGGGTCCCCCACCCGATGTCCCCGCTGAGCGCACATAAATTTAACGCGTCAGGGGAGGAACAGTTGGGCAGGGGGAGCGCCAGCAAGGGTCGGGTCTGGGCAGCTGGAGCCCACCAGGATTTTTCCCGGTGTCCCGGCAGCCCAGTCCGACCCTGTAACTGACTCCTGCTGCAGAAATATGGCAGCCCCATCATAGAGGAACATGGGGGATCAGATAGGTAATGTAAAATATCAAGTAAATACTTTTATGGCAAAACTATAAAGCTCATGCAAACACAATGTTCTGATAGATATGAAAAAAGGTTTATTTATGGTGTCAGTACCTCTTTATGGTTACTGGGAGATAGAGTGGGACACCCCTTGTAATAGTGTTGCATTAATATAGCCTGAATGATAGCCATACAACTGCAAATATTGAATTTATCTTCTGGTAAAAGAGTGTAAAGCTGCCATACACGCATCGCTAATATTGTACGAAACCTCGTTTCGTACAATATTTGGTGCGTGTATGGAAAGTCGGCGAGTCAACCGATATCGCAGGAGGCTGCTGATATCGGTCGACTCGCCGATCGGGCAGGTTAAAAGATTTTGATCGGGCACCATAGAAGGCGCCTGAGCAAAATCTTTTTTTGCTAAATTGGCAGAAGGAGGTAGAAATTCCTATTGTTTCTACCTCCTTATCTGCCGTTTCACCCCTAAAAGTTAGTGGTGGATTTAACGATCTTTCGTGCGACCACCGCAAATCGCCACGTGTGTGGCCACCCTAAGTTACTATTATATGTAAGCATTTGTGCAATGGAGTAGTACAGTACATCAGCATTATTTAGTGTAGCAACTCTATGAAGCTTTAGCTGTGCTCGGCTTCTCTTTGTCGTATCCTGTAGAAAACTTGAAGTAAGGTTCCTTTTTGTTTTGTGTGTCTGGTTGACTCCAGTATGCCTCTAATTCTGGCATTTCCTCTGAGACATATTTTCTTTGATGAAGCATGAGATCTGGTTCCACATGCTGCTTATTTTCCACTTTCTGAGGTTTTGTAAACTATTGACATTGTTATCAAGAATTTTTAAGGGTGAATATTTAAACTAGATCTGCACTGTCTAGAGCTTTCTGCAGGTTCTTGTGTGCTTAGGAGTTTATAAAGGGATTTTATTCTGTGGTAAATCTTTTCTAGGCAAAATTATACAAAAGGGATGAGCAGTGACCCTATTCAGGTTAGTAAATTCAACCAACATTTTTTTTCAGGTGCACACAGAAATGGTTGATTTGAGGTGTGCTTGAAAGCCATTAGAAAAAAAAATGATATTCCAATCAAGAATCAGTTGCTGCCAAATCATTATTTTCCTTGAATCAATCCACCCACTTTTTGAGTAAACTTGAAAACTTTTCAGCACTGATCCTTATCTCTGTGTAAACTGGCAGACTGTGCAAAATGTATCATATTAATATTTTCATTGATGTCACAGTACTACTGTGTAGTGGGCGTAGTAGCTACTGTCATGTCTGGTGGCAAGGCAATGTTAGTTTGATCTTACAGCTTGATAAACACTTACCGGTATGTATATTGAAGGATCATAGCCAATTTTCTATATATAAAAAGCATGAAATGCAATTTATGGGTTTTCATTCTGAGAAACAGGACAAAGTTACTGGTCTGAGTGTTCAAAATAAATTATTCCAGTACCAGAAATCTTTCTTGGGACATATCTTCATTCTCCATGTAATACTTATAAAGTATTCCTTTTGGCTTTACAATCTATCATTTTTCACATCATTTAACTGCCACTGGACTTATCCATGTATCTCACAGGTTTTATATGGCTCCAGAAGTCAACGAATATAAATGTTGGACCTGCGGAACCTATTCATAATTTATCCTCAAGTTCAGAGACCTGTTGTTTTTTTATTCATGACAATGTAGTTCTGTTGTTGAATCATGCATTTTATTTTCAAGAGTGTGAGTCCTCTGGCTCAATTTTTAAGCTCTATTGTTAAATTGTTAAAAACCAGGTGATTTTCAACCCTGAAAGTAACAGAGATTTGAATGTATCCAGAAGGTCGGAATCTTTTGTTTCTACTTGATTTTGATAGTGAATGGGATGTTTTGTCTGATTTGGTAATATAAGTCCCAAATTAAGAGCTTTATCTGATCTAGGTGAGTTTGACTGATGAGAATGATGTAGGTAGGCTTCGTTTGGACTGATAGAATAGCAACCCTTATTTCTTTGGCCTCCGTGGATTTGGCTATTTAGAAACAAAGGGGCCAATTCACATAGTTACATAGTTACATAGGGTTGAAAAAAGACCAGTGTCCATCAAGTTCAACCCATCCAAGTAAACCCAGCACACCTAACCCACACCTACCAATCTATACACTCACATACATAAACTATAAATACAACCACTAGTACTAACTGTAGATATTAGTATCACAATAGCCTTGGATATTCTGATTGATCTAGAACTCATCCAGGCCCCTCTTAAAGGCATTAACAGAATCTGCCATTACCACATCTCTAGGAAGGGCATTCCACAACCTCACTGCCCTCACCGTGAAAAACCACCTACGCTGCTTCAAATGGAAGCTCCGTTCCTCTAATCTAAAGGGGTCTCACCTCATAGTTTAAATCTTCCATCCCCTTAACCAGTTTAGTTGCACGTCGCTGCACTTTCTCCAGCTCATTAATATCCCTCTTAAGGACTGGAGCCCAAAACTGCACTGCATACTCAAGGTGAGGCCTTACCAGGGACCAATAAAGGGGCAAAATTATGTTCTCATCCCTTGAGTCAATGCCCTTTTTTATACAAGACAGCACTTTATTTGCTTTAGTAGCCACAGAATGACACTGCCTGGAATTAGACAACTTGTTATCAACAAAAACCCCTAGATCCTTCTCCATTAAGGATGCCCCCAACACACTACCATTCAGTAGATAGTTTGCGTTTATATTATTTCTACCAAAGTGCATAACTTTGCACTTATCAACATTGAACCTCATTTTCCAGTTTGCTGCCCAGTTTTCCAATTTTGTCAAATCGCTCTGCAAAGCGGCAGCATCCTGCATGGAACTTATAGTTTTGCTAAAGGTCTAAAGGTCGATAACGCTTATTGCATGCTTTTTTGCATTAAAAAGCATGCGATAAATAAGTAACGATTCATCAAAGTCATTTTGCATGCGTTAATCCGCATATCGCATGCGCAAAAAAACGCATCATTGCAAAGCGTTTTTTTCTAACGCATTGCGTTAATTAGCAAATAGAAATAGTGCTAACACATGATTCACAAACACATATGAAGCATTAAACACACAAAATATCACGTTAATCTGTGCGAATATTAACACTTCTTGGGGTAGGCGGTACTTAAAGAACATTGCAGAGCTTTTGGCAACACAACATGGAGTTTCCAGTCGTATTTTTGGCCCTAGAGTGATGCATCCTCCAGTTTTCAGGGAAATTATGATTTTCAGAACGGTAGTTTTCAGAAAGTAATGGTTACGTGCGTAATATATTGCTCGCTGTGTTATATAACGCTTGAAAATATGTCATTGTGAGATAACGCAAAGAACATCGTTGCTTAATTATGACAAGTGTGCTTTTAGTGAATCCAGTGTTAAGTCGCACAAAATATGTGCTAACATTTTTAACGCATGCTATAAATATCGCTCGTTTTATCGACCTTTAGTGAATCGGCTCCAAAGTGTATTTTAAATTGCAGATAGGACAATAGAGGTCACATGACCCTTTAGTAATGATTTTGAGGTGAGATACTGTAATGTGATTTATCTTGGCCTGTGTCCAGGGAGTTCCTGGGTTGAACTGTATCAATAAATGTTAAGTTCTTTCAAACAGCTTAACAGTCGAAGAATATTTTCTAAAAAGAAGAGGAATGTCTTCTAATGTTGCTCTGCAAAATTTAAGAGCAGATTTATGATTCCTCAAGCCTTTTGGCTCAAACAATCATAAGTGAGGAACTCACGTGGGCCTTCAAGCTTTCAGGGAACTCACGTGGGCTTTCCGGGAAAAAAAAACTCGTTAGTTGAGGTACTTTGGACTTCGGCACACTTATTTGTGATGTCATCATGTTGCACCTGGCGTCAAATACTGTGTATTGAACATCCAATTCTCCTTGACCCAGACTTCTGATCATTATGCCTCTAAAAATCCCATAGGAATGCAAAGAGAGTGGGTGAATCTTTCTGTGGTGAGCTCTAATTTCACACGTTGATAAACGTGCCTCTAAAACTATTTACTTTAAGCATATGCCTGGAAATCCATTTTTGTCAATATCGCTTTTATTCCATTTTTTAACTATATTTATATGCTTTAGTTGCAGCACTTAGCTTAATGTTGCTTGGCAACACTGTCAAACGATGTATGCAGAGAATCTTTGGGTAAGCAATACAACATATTTCAAATCAATGACATTTTTTTATGGTAAATTTATCAAGGTGAAAATAAATGTTCTCTCAAGGTTCTTCCATACTGTATTTTTCTAGAAAATGGTCCAATTACATTTAAAGTAAAAGTTGCTAGATCTTACTGGTAAAGAGTAACAAATGGGTATGTGCTGGGTTTTTCATGAGAGTTATTTAATAGGGAAAAAAATGCGTCATGAAAAATGCCAATTACATAATGTGTAAAATAGGGTTAAAGTATACTCTTGCTTGCAGCATAGGGTTTGTGTTGGAAATACATCCTCACTGTAATTTTAAACAATAACAATATTTATTTGTTGTGCATTCTGGCACATCTAAAGAACAGTTCCCTTTTAAGGCGCTGAATTATCAAAAATCGTTATGGATCATTTGAGAACAATTTTGGTACTAATCCCAAATAATGAATTGGACTGCATTAAACTGCCTCAGAACAATTTGTTGGTAAATGTTCTAATTCTGATCTGAGTACAGGTATGGGATTCCTTATCCGGAAACCTGATATCCAGAAAGCTCCGAATTACGGAAAGCCAGTCTCCCATAGACTTAATTTTAATCAAATAATTCAGATTTTTAAAATTGATTTCCTTTTTCTCTGTAAAAATAAAACAGTACCTGTACTTGATCCCAACTTAGATATAATTAATCCTTACTGGATACAAAATAACCCTATTGGTTTAATTAATGTTTTATTGATTTTTTTAGTAGACTTAAGGTATGAAGATCCAAATTATGGAAAGAACCCTTATCCGGAATACCCTCGGTCCCGAGCATTCTGCATAACAGGTCCTATACCTGTACCAGAAAAATGTAAAGCTGTTAAATATTGATCAATGACAATATTTATTCAATTAATGGGGAACTGGAAAAAATCTGTTAAACCGTAGTTGATATTTGTTAAATATCATACAGTCTTATTCAGGTGGATCCGTTATCCGGAAACCCGATATCCAGAAAGCTCTGTATTATGGGAAGGCCATCACCCTTAGGGGCACATTTACTAATCCACTAATCCGAATCCCGAATGGGAAAAAATCAGATTGGAAACAAAAATTTTGCGACTTTTTCATCGCCGTCGCGTTTGTTTCGTATTTTGTGCGATTTTTTCGTCGCCGTCACAAATTTTTTGTATTGAGCAATTGAAAACGGCGGAAAAACCAATCTGATTTTTTCGCGACGGTGACGGAAAAGTTGCGGAAAATATACGATAAATTCATAACGGCGACGAAAAAGTCGCGCAAGATACGAAAAATCACGACGGCAACGAAAAAGTCGCAAAAATACCGATCATTACGAAAAAAACGCATTCGGACGCTTTCGGTCTGTTCATGGATTAGTAAATGTGCCCTGAATTTTCAGCAAATACATATTGGAAAGTTGCTTAGTATCATGTTTTATTTTATTAGGCAACTAATTATTTTTGGGGTTGACATGTAATAAAAGGCACTATGTTTGCCCAGGATCAGTAACCCACAGCAACCAATCAGCAGGTACAATTAAGGGTGAAGACATGGAGCTACTAGTAACACTTTTCACGGCTACTAAAATAGACAGTGCTGATCTTTTACTGATAATTGTCTCTACATGTTTTTTAGCAGAGGCAATTCTCAGTATTGTCTATGGCAGTGTATTTTTTCGCTTTTAGTAGCCGTGACAAGTAGCTGCTACTAAGTAGCTCTGTGTGTCTTCATCATTACTGGCCACCTGTATAAAATCAAACATCTCATTGGTTGTTTTTGGTTACTGATTCTGGGCACACTTAATGCTCCTTATTACATATGGGGGTAAGAATATTAGACTAAAAATGTAAGTAAAGTATTGCTACTTTATTTATTGTTGTAGGTAAGCTATCTGCTGATAGAAATGTATATATTTATTCTTCAACGATGTTTACAGTTTGCCTGAGAAATCAGATATATTGATTATGGCAATGTTCTCAGACTTTTGATCTTGTATACTGATAAGATAAAATTCATGTGGTTATGTTATATATGGTGCTAAGTTTCTCCAGGAGCAGTAACCCATTGAAACCAGTCAGCAGGTACTGTAGCACTTACTGGTTACCTTTGTACTTTGGTTACTGCTCCTGGGCAAACTTAGTGTCTTTTTTTGTTTGTGGGGAAATTTTTATAAGTACAGAGATAGAAAACAAATCATAAATTTAGACAAAATGGACAGTAACTTTGATAGCTATATTGAATGTAATAACATTATACAATTTCCTGAAAAAAAGTGCCCTCTTAGGCATTAAATGTGCAAGGCTTGACCTTCTTGAGATGTTTTTTTCATAAATAAAACATATTTTTAACTGCATCATTTGTGTCTATGATGTTCTAGTTTTGTGCCAGCCTGTTAAATTATAAAGTGAAGTATCCGCAACTCGCTTAAGCTGAAGGTCTGGGGCATGTGCGCCTAGACCCCTGTCTTATGTTATGACTTCTCCTATCTATATCTACTGCATGTTGCATATTGTGCTATTCAAAAAAAAACAATACATACACTGAAATAATCAAACAGAACTGATAATAAGTGCACTTCTTGCTGTATTATTACAGGGAATGACATTAAAGTGATACTGACAATAAGTATACTCTTTAAAATATGAATATACGTTAACATTTTCCATTAGGTCATGTTAATTGTTTTTCTCTAATAGGGCTGATTTTGTAAGTAAAGTAATTGTTACTTGAAGTTTTGCCAACCTGACTGTGCCTTCTCAGCTTGTCAGTTATAGCTTCTACTGGTAATGGACTCCTGCTGCACAAATATGGCAGCCCCCTCATAGAGGAACATAGGGGATTAGACAGGTTATATAACAGCAACAGGCAAATATTTCTAAGGCAGAATTATAAATAGCATGCAAAGACAATGTTATGACAGGTGTAAAAAGGTTTCATTGCTGGCATCAGTATCTGTTTAACTCCATCTTAAATGGTACATATTGGTTTTGCATTGCTGGCCATATGTATGTGTAACCCCTTTTTGGCTAAAATAGACAAATTCCAGCTATGGGTAGAGCATCGGGTACATTGGACTTCTCTTCCACAGGATGGGCCTTCGCTAAGGGGAAGTTTCTCAATGAAGTATGTTGTATACTTACACCTCCCACTGCAACGTGTAAGTGTAAAAATGCTGTAATTAAGCAAATGGACACCAGAAGCTCTTGATGAACCAATTAACAACTGATTTATTTGTGCATACAAACTCAATGAGGCAGGGTTTAGCAATATACTCACTAACCATGAGGTATTAGAGCAAAGCAGATTGTGGAGGGCATTGGGATGTTGTTCTGTATCCTTAGGTTATCAACCTTATTGGATTGGATCCCTCATGTCCAACGGTGGTTCAGGGATGAACACTATCCTACAACCTGTGTCTTAACTGTGGTCCCTACGATAAGGTAGCAGAGCCTGTAAAGGAGAACATTAGTTCTACTCTCCTAGATGGAGCCAGAAATTGCTGTTACTACATAAGCTGTCTATCTCACATGGCTACATGTGCTATGACAAGAGATATTCTATCCTTGCTATTCCCTCATTCACAGGGTCCCTGCTCCCCGACTTCTCTAAGGGTATTTGTCCTCTTAGGACATAACCTTCTGTGCCTTGTGGATCCCAGGCTTCCTGGAGACATCCAATTGGGTCAGATGCTGCAGGCCATGAAGGAAGAACCACCCCTTCCCTAACACTATAGTAAAGTGTGGTAGGATGTGGTCTAGCCTTGGGCCAATAACAAGATATATGTTAATACCAAATAGTTACAGCAATCCTTGACCAGTGACAAGGAGAAAGGAAAGGTAGGGTTTAAAGTCATAGGGGAACATTAACCCTATTGGTCCCTACATATGTTTTCTAACAATTTTGTGTGCAAGGATAAAGAACTTCTTTTGGACCAAATGAAAAAGTCATCAATATTGTACTGACTAATGATAATTTTTGTGAAAGTTGTTGAAATGGCTCCATTTCCTTTATTGCTGCAACATCTTACTTTGTCAGAAACTGCCTAACAACCTTTGTAATAAAGTACTTTTGTAAAGAAATAAGAATAATAACTGAGAATTTGAGTGCTAACTCCCTGAAATTACATTATTTCTAATAAGAGGTTCATAAAGTTATTTTAGAAAAAACAAAAATAAACCCTTAAAAGTTTTGACCACATGATGTTTTTGTTCCATGTGCCCCTCCATTTTGTGCTGTCAGAATGGCGTGGTGCTTCTGTGCCATATTAAAAATAAAAGCTATTCCTGGACATGGGTTCAATGCCAACTTACAGGTCTTTATCTGTAAAGTTGCTCCTTTAGCATGATAAGCTATATTGCTTTCTTGAATTCTGATGGGCTTGTTTAACCCCTTGTATACTTTGCCACTGGACTTTGGACATTTTCTGACTGAAGCTGAAGCTGGCTCAAAAGTCAGTTTCTTCATGGAAATCCTGACTTCCGGGTCATAAAAGACAACCTTTAATATGAGGTGGGCTCTATTTAGTGCCCTGACTGTTTTCCAAGAATTTGTCAATTACAGTTTTAGAGATTTGTTGGGAGGATCTAGTTTTTTTCACTGTACACCAAACTCAAAAAGTGTGCCTCGACACATCCCTTTCTGTAGCTACAGATCCAAGTTTGGCCACTCACCTGGTATTGTGGTCGCTAAGTTTCTAATGATAAAGTGCCTTTGAACATGAAATGTGTAAGGTGATTGTCTTTGTAAAATGTGTAAGTTGATTGACTTTATAAAAAAAAGAGTGAAAGATATAAAACCAATTATAATAATATCAAAGATATAGCCTCATAATTAGTGAGTATTATTATTATTATTACTACATTACATTTTAGATTGGATTTAAAGGGGAAAATAATAAAAATGCAGCAGTGTCTGGGCTGTGATGTGACCTTGTATAGTGCAGTGTCACCAACAGGTTGCTTTTCGCTTGCATGTGTCTCTGCTGTGCTGTAGCTCCGCTATGTCTTCTGGCTTGGGGTCCACCAGGAAGCCTTTGTGTGCTGCCTGGAACTGCATATGCTTTATTTAGTAACTTAGTGATAACTCAACCTCCTGTGCACATGTTACAAGCTGTTTTTTAAAAGTTGGATGCACAGCATAGAAACTATAATGTTAATTATGACAAAATTGTGTGATTATGACATAGGGTGGCATAGGGTTTGCATTTGAAAATCTGAATGGAGTATCACTTTGGGTGGTGGGGAGTGTGAAATCTTGCTTATTGGCCATCAATTTTATTGTTATTGCATGGAGCAGCAACATATATTTCTGTGGCTTGTTTCAGTACTAAAAAAGGTCACCTTGTAAATCATTTTGCCAATTAAATTGTATTTTGCCTAGTGGCCTGTTCATGCAATGCTTCAGATGTAGCTCTAAATTCAAATTTTCTCTTTCAGTTTGCTCTTTTAACAGACAATGCTCCTATAATGATTCATATCTAATTCCATTTGCAACAAATAATGTGTTGGTAAGAACCTGGCATAATCATAGGGGCCCTTTACTTTATAGGTTGTAAACTATAAAGTACATTAAGCTAAAAGATTGTGATACTTTAAACACAGCCTTACTAATGTATAGCTCTATTTGTATTCTGTTTACCACTTGGCTATTGTACCAGTATTATACATTGCATTGATTTATGTGCTATTAATGCAGAAGGTTATTCGATTCAGAGTA
The DNA here is from genome assembly GCF_000004195.4 of Xenopus tropicalis. Lineage (NCBI taxonomy): Eukaryota > Metazoa > Chordata > Amphibia > Anura > Pipidae > Xenopus > Xenopus tropicalis. The sequence goes on from NC_030677.2 coordinate 51,672,996, forward strand.
AAGACAAGAAATATATGTTCAGAGTGTTGCGGCATGTAAGAAATGCAACTTGCTACTATAATCTTATGGTTATGTATTGTGATTGTAGCTGCCTAGGATAATGCACTTAATGATCACACTTTGTACTTCATGCATTTTTATTTGACTTATTAAACCAGAAAACTGAAACAAGCGTGTAATACAAAATAAGAAATCATTTCTAGAGGTTTTCTTTATAGCTGCTAAAAGTTTCCCATGATCTACATGAAAGTAAAAATGTTTTATTAATATTATTCCGCTACCAGTAGTGGTCTGAATAAAGTTGCTCAAGAGAAAATAATAACTTTAGAGACAAAAACAAAGAGAAACAAGAAAAAGTATTGACCCATAAATGCAGGCAAATAAGTGCAGTGCTAAAAATAAACTGCCAAATCTCTGAAAGCATATTATTTTGTTCATGCTTTGATTTGTGGGAAACATGTTCTAGAAGCTGTATATACACATTTGTAGAACTACATATTTTATTTTTTTAACTATTACTGTTTCTCTATTGTTGCTAGATTGTAAGCTGTTTTGAGCAGGGTCCTCTTTATCTTCTGTACTGTATGCCATTTTGTGTTTTGGCGTACATTCTTCTGTTGTACAGCAATGTTGTGTTATGGGTGTGGGTGCGGATCAGATTTAATTGGGAACAATTTAATGTCAGTGTATATGTGTAAAGAAATGATTGTATATTCCCACTGTGTGCTTCTCTAGCTGTACAATTTCTAATTATATAAAAAAGATAGCAGTGAGCATTTAGACACATGGAATGCACACCATAGAAACTGTATGTGCACTCTTCCGTATGGAGGAGAATATTCATATAAAGATGATTTATGTGCTATATAAATAACAGGAATTAAAAAAAATTATAATTTACACTGGAGAAGAGACACTTGGGGAAATACAATAATTATGTATAAATATGTATGCCTGTGTTCGGTAAACTCTGCAGATTGGACCGGATTAATAATCTGGTGCAAGGTGCAGTGCCCCAACATCTAGTAATGACCCCTGTAGTATTTTTATTTAGCAAGGAAGAATAACAAACAACAGAAATTAAGTGCAGAGATATGTATTAGTATTTAAGCCCATCCTTCTTTTTGGAAAAATATTCAGCAGGTTTTCATGTTTGTTTGGGAGCTACCTAAATGGTAAGTGATCATAATAAATGTTAATATGTACCACATGAAAGAAAGAAGAAAGAGGTAAGATTAAAGTAAATCCAGTAAATGCATCAAAGGGCTTAACAAAGTTTAGAATGTCTATTTCAGAGAAAGCAGAAAAACAGAACAAGAGGCCATACCCTGAAGCTCTTAAGTATCAGGAAGGACTACTTTATGAAAGAATAGTGATTATCCAGACCTCAATTCCAGCAGAAATATTAGAGGCTAAAATGGAAAGTAAATATGTTCAAGATAACCAAAGTGCGTTCTATAAAACAACACGAACAAGCAATAACTGAGTTTTTTCATACAGATAAGAACTAGGGGAGTAGATAGTTTTCTTGCTATGTTCAAACAATTCTGTGATTTCTATGATTAACAAGGAGTACAGAAGATGATCATTTTCCAGAAACTTAAAAACTATGTATATGTTCAGCAGCAGCAAAACATTTGTTGATAAAAAAAATTTGCTACAAATAGGTAATTATCCCAGCTGATATTGGGCTGTTAACGGTTTCAGAATGCCTTAACATTAATTTTAATATGCCTATAATGGTTCCATTTAGTGATGAGTCCATTTTTATTTCAGGCACTTTACGTTATCAGAAGTAAAATGGCCTGGAATCTGTAGGTAGGTATGTACATATTGACATTTTGGCCATGATGAGAATTGTTCTATCTGTCATAAACAGTTTAGAATAAATAAATCTAATAAGGAGTACTGAAAGAACTAGTTCAGTATAGTTAACAGTTCCAGGAGACCTCCCATCAGATAATATTGTTTCAGTTTAGTCACATCCTAGTTTATTTGTATATTAGTAGATTGGTGGCATGATGATTATGAGATCCATATAATGAATATGCATTATTTGTTTACCATATAAGTGTAAGGTTGGGTTATTATAATATATTCATTATTACTATGTACTATTTTCATGGATAACTTATGTGTAATTCATTATACACATAGAATAAACTGTTCTGTGTATGATGGTGTGCAGATGGGAGTGTGTGTAGTATATGACTGAGGGACAGCTAGACAATTCAACTTAATTCATAAAGTTAGCTAGTGCTGTTATGTCGGCATCAATATGCACAGTTATGTTACTATATACTTGTTTTTAGGTGCACAATAACTAGCATGAAAACAGTCAGAGCATGGAGAGTGAACAGGGTATTTCCCTTCTGGTTTATTACTTCCGGGGCGCATGAGACATACATCACACCACGGTATTGCCACCTAGTGGCACGTATGTGAAATAACACTCAAATACATTACAAGTGCCATTCCAGAGTGCATTTGTTTAGAATAAATATATTGGTAATAGATAATCAGCAGCAATGTAACCCTCAGGCTGCACTGTAGATTTCTAAAGGTGGCCATACACGCATCGATATTATCGTACGAAACCTCGTTTCGTACGATAATCGGTGCGTGTATGGTATGTCGGCGAGTCGACCAATATCGCAGGAACCTGCTGATATCGGATGACTCGCCGATCGGACCAGTTGGAAAATTTTGATCGGGCGCCATAGAAGGAGCCTGACCAAAATTCTCCCTTCAGATCTGAATCTGCAGAAGGAGGTAGAAATCCTATTGTTTCTACCTCCTTACCTGCCGATTCAGCCCTGAATGGTGTGTGGCGGATCTTACGATGTTTCGTGCGACCGATGGTCGTACGAAACATCGTCAGATCGCCACGTGTATGGCCACCTTAAGTCACACAGCATAGTTACATAGAGTTGAAAAAAGACCAGATTCCATCAAGTTCAACCTTTCCAAGTAAACCTAGCACACACAACCTATATACTTACCAATCTATACTATCACATATACAAACTATATATACAACCAATAATATTAACTGTAGATTTTAGTATCACAATAGCCTTGGATGCTATGCTTGTTCAAGAACTCATCCAGGCCCCTCTTATAGGCATTAACAGAATCTGCCATTACATCATCACTAGGAAGGGCATTCCCCAACTTCACTGCCCTCACCGTGAAACACCTTACCAGCATGTGTGATGGCATCTCTAGGTGTTCATTTTACATTTCAACATGCCATGGTCTGCAGTAAATATTGGAGAGGGTTGATGGTTTAATATTGGGGTTGGATCAGTTTCCCTGTCTCAATTCTCCTATTCTCCCTTGTATTAGAAGGTGCGTGATTTTTGGTATTGTGTTGTCAGAAAACATAGGTAAAAGGTGGTTTCTGTGGGCTCCCATAGGTCTAAGGGCTCCCACACACAAGCCTTTTTGTGTATCTAAAAAAAATAAGCTGAGTGTGTCAAAAGCAAATATTGTATTTGCATGTTTTTTGTAATTATAAGCCTTTCCTTTTTTAAAGTTAATCAAACATTTTAAAAACACATATGTATAAACACACATTTATAAAAACACATGTGCTTTGATATCATGTCTTCCATGTTATAATTTCCTGTGACATATTTCATGACCCTGATTGTGTCTGGTGGGTATTACTGTATAGTGCTCATGGATTTCTATATTATCTTTTAATATGTTACTTCAAGCAATTTGTATACAGTGTATTTGACTTTGTGCTTCAAAATAATTAATTTATCCAGCTGAAAATGAGAGCCACGGTTCACTCTTTAATTTTACATCTTTTGTAAGGGCCATTAATGTCTGTTACTCTATTATCTAAGAAAATATCCTGCTCTGCTACTGCTCTCACAGGCTTTGTGTGTGTAGGCATCAGGTGTGATGTAGGTGCTCCCATGCTCCATTGTTTTAATAAACTATGGCGGGGCTAAAATATGCTGTTGTATTGCCAGGGGGCAGCCATTCAATTTGTAATATGGCTATAGTGTCCATGTTTACATAAAAACATTTTAGTAGGGTTAGCACCTGAATGGTATTTTACCAGCCTGGCCAGTAAATGATGCTTGATGGCAATTCCAGAAAAAGGTGGCAACCCTAGATATAAGATGTATGACAGTTTCCACCTACGTGCCCTCCCTCCTTTTATTTGTATATAATGGACCAGATTCAGTTTTTTTTTTTACGATTCGAGAAAAAACACAGCAAAAAAATCCAAACGTGACTATACTTTAGAACAGTGCTGTCCAACTGGCAGCCCGCGGGCTGCATGCGGCCCTCGACCCCCCTCTGTGTGGCCCCCCACCTGTCTGGCTGCTTTGATGGCTTAATTTTGTGTAAATTTTAAATGGTATCAGTACTGAGATTAACTGGCCCCCTGCATGGTTCTTACGTCAGATTCAGGCTTTAATCCTTCTGTATTGTTTAAAAATGTAATCCCCTGTGTTGTTCACACCTTTTAATATCTGCATTGTTCACCCCCTGCAGTGTTCACACCTCAGGCTCAGGCTGTAATCACCCACATTGTTCACCTCTTCACACCTCAGACATTTTATGTACTGCCTGGCTTATGCTGCCTGTGTATAGGCAGCATAGGGTAGGCAGAGTATGGCACATAGGCAGCATAGGGCAGGGAGGGTATGGCACCCACAGGTAGCATAGGGCAGGGAGGGTATGGCACCCACAGGCAGCATAGGGTAGGCATATTATGGCACACAGGCAGCATAGGCAGAGTGCTGCCTGTGTGTGCCATACTCTGCCTACCCTATGCTGCCTGTGTGTGCCATACTCTGCCTGTCCTATGCTGCCTGTGTGTGCCATACTCTGCCTGTCCTATGCTGCCTGTGTGTGCCACATGCTGCTTGTGGAAGGTGAACGTGGCAGGGGTTTGTTCTGGGAGTTTGTTAGCAGTTGGAAATAGCCATTAAATGGTCCCTAAGGTGTGTAATTATATGCTGGGGGTTGCTGTGCTATCCACAAGGGAGGTGGAGGCATATGGATTTAAGGGTGTGTCTTAATATGACATAATATTATTCTTTAACATTTGAATGAAGGGGGATATCCCTGCGGCGACCATTGTGATAAAATGGGTGTGGTTTGAAGTGGGTGTGAATTAAAATGGGGGAGTGGGCAAACTGGCTTCCATTAGCGGCCCTCCACCATGTATGTGAGAGAAATTCCGGCCCTCGGCACCGCAGAAGTTGGACTGCTTTAGAATATTCTTAAAAACCACAAATAGTCAGTATTTATTAAAGAAAAAAATCCTTGAAAATTTGGCAGAAAAACTTGGCAAGCAAAAGCTGGTGAAGTTCAATAGAAGTCAATGAGAATTGTCTCTAAGAACTTTTTTTATTTATTTTTCAAGTTATTAAAACATTAGAGTTTTTTAGGCTCCAGTCCTTAAGAAGGATATTAATGAGCTGGAGAGAGTGCAGAGACTGCAACTAAACTGGTAAAGGGGATGGAAGATTAAAACTATGAGGTGAGACTGTCAAGGTTGGGGTTGTTTTCTCTAGAAAAGAGGCGCTTGCGAGGGGACATGATTACTCTGTACAAGTACATTAGAGGGGATTAAACACATTTGTGATGAAATATTGCTCAAAAGATCACTGCTTTCCAACAGTTTTTTTGCATGTATTGTTAAAAGTGTTTTCAATGAATAGCTAAGGCATGGTTTAAATCTGTGGGATATTGAGAACTAATGAACTTTTAAATCACTGTGCTAGATGGGGGCTGTATGCTAGAGAATGGGTTCAAGTCCCCACAACATTGCACCTTTTTATCCTGCTCTGTCCTGCTGTGACCTCTTCTAAAAGCTGCCCTTTATTTATACAGTTGGATTCTTAGTAAAACGGCCAATTACATGATTCAATTGACACAATCTTATGAATACATTTATTATAAATGTAGTAATTTGACCTTTGACAGGTTATTCACAGAGACTGCAATTACCTCCACAAACAATAGCTTTAAAGGAACAGTAACACTAAAAAATGAAAGAGCTTTAAAGTAATAAAAATATTATTCACTGTTGCCCTGCACTGGTAAAACTGGTGTGTTTGCTACAGTAACACTACTATAATTTATACAATAAGCTGCTGTGTAGCCATGGGGGCAGCCATTCAAGCTGGAAAAAAGGAGAAAAGGCACAGGTTACATAGCAGATAACAGATAAGCTCTGTAGAATACAATAGTGTTTTATCTGCTATGTGCCTGTGCCTTTTCTTCTTTGAATGGCTGCCTCCATGGCTACATAGCAGCTTATTTATATAAATTATAGTAGACTTTCTGAAATAAACACACAACTTTTACCAGTGCAGGGCAGCAGCACATTATATTTTAGTTACTTTTATACACTTTCATTTTTTGATGTTACTGTTCCTTTAAGCCCACCTTTACACTTTCAGATATAATTTATCAGTGGTAACACATAAGGCATCATTTTTAAAACCCCCTGTTGCAAGTGCTAAAGAACTAAATTGCCATAGGCAGGCAGTAAGGACAGGGCTCTACAATACCATTAGTCCACTGGAGCTCCCTTACTCAGATCTTTGCTTTCATTTTCTAAATGGTAGTAGGACCGATTAATACTAAATGTACTGGCCTGGCATATAGTCCTGCCAGCATAGCACCACCATTTCTCTAAAGGAGACATATAGCATAACTAAAAAACACTTCATAATAATGCACTGGAACATTCTGAATTAAAGAAAACAAAAGATGTTTTAATGTTTGTGTATCTTTAAATTGTAGTTTAGATTTCCTTCTGTGCAAGTGTTTTTTTTACAATATCATAAATTGCTAATGCGGAGTATCAGTTTTAAATATGCTTATAAGTGGTTTTGCTTTTCATCCCATTTGTCTTTGTTAGAAAATGCATACCTTGCATTACAATTAGGAGAAAAATGCCTATTCTAATTAAGGAACATATTTAGTGATTTAGGAACTGTAACTATGCAGCAAATTCAATATGTTTTGACAGGGTTTCTTATACACATATGCCACCTGGGATTAACACTATCAGTTTGATTTAAATTGGATCAGTAATTGTCAACAATGTTCAACTGAAATTTTGTACTTTATTACAGAGAAATCCGCAGAACTGTGAATCGAAAGACTATGAAAACTGAAGCAGAAGGAATTAAATTACATGTGGATATCACAAGTCCTTTTATGTAGACACAGGTAGTTAAAATGCAAATTATAACACATATTCGTATAGGTAAATAGAGTTAAGACACAGAAAAGCAAACTATGCAGTTAGCACTGACATATATACTCAGTATGTGTCACATAAAGTGGTGACAGGCACAAAAAGAGCCAATAAGCAAGGTGTACATTTTACAGAAGGGCTATAGACACTTTAATTTTTTGGTTTTACTGTTCCTTTAAAAGCATCTTTGTCATTTATTCGGTATGCTGAAAAGAAATACATTTGTTCTTTTCTGGTGTAGCAAGATGTTATAAAAGGTTTTTTTCAACACAGTAATGTATGAAATTAAAATGCAAGCCAAAAATACTGATGTAATGCAAATACCCTGGAGAATAACGAAGAGAGGGAAACCCCTAGCCTTCTTTGCTTTAGACGCACCAAGAGAAACACAGAAATATAGACTTTCACACCTGTACAGGGTAGAACCTGTTATCCAGAATGCTTGGGACCAAGGGTATTCCGGATAAGCGGTCTTTGCGTAACTTGGATCTCCATACCTTAAGTCTACTAAAAAATCAATAAAACATTAATTAAACCCAATAGGATTGTTTTGCATCCAATAAGGATTATTTATATCTTAGTTGGAATCAATTATAAGGTACTGTTTTATTACTACAGATAAAAAGGTAATCATTTTTAAAATTCTGAATTATTTGATTAAAATGCAGTCTATGGGAGACGGGCTTTCCGTAATTCGAAGCTTTCTGGATAAGGGATTCCATACTAATATACCCTTGACCCATACTTCCCCATTCCCATCCGTACTTTCCTATATGAAACAGTGGAGACATGGGTCACCCATCTGAGAAAAGGGAATAGTTGTTAATATGGAAATAGGTAGCCCATCCATCAAACAATATTTTCTTATTGGAGCCCAGGTATAAAAATCTGTTTCACTGGTATTTAGTCCCTTTAAGATAACACAAATACACAATAGTGGTAGCCCATTATGTTTCAGGGTTTGTGAGGAGGGCTCAGTACTTTATATTATGTTTATGCCCACAGTGTAAAACGGTTCTGAAACAGTATATAAATTGATATATATAGTAATAAAAAAAAAGCACCTAAGTAGACAGACAAAGGCAAATTTAAAACAAAACAAAACATGGGGCTTTAGTATGGCTACCAATCTGGCATGGGCCATTCTGATTTCCCTTATGTGGCCCCTGGACCTGGTTTGATTCTGACCTCGATACTGTTTAAGGGTGAAGACACACAGAGCTACTTAGTAGCAGCTACTTGTCACGGCTACTAAGGGCGAAGACACACGGGGTGATTGTTCGCTGCAACTTCTTAGTCGCGGCAACTAATCGCAACAATTCCCTTTCCCTTCACAAATTTACAAATCGCTATCTATAAAATACACAATGCTATTGTGGAGATGCTGCCACACTGATCACAATTATTTCTATTGTATTTGGTAGCTTAAATATCTATAGCAATAGGATAACATTGGAATCGCTATGACTAAACCATTTGCGGCGACTTGTCACCGCGACAAGTCCAACTCTGGCGGGAACAGTGGGCGGAGAGAAATGTAACTATATGTAGACCTTCACATTTATAAAAGGCGCTGGCGACAATTCGAACATCATCCTTCCTGTTCTGTGAAAATGTCTCCTACTAAACAAGACTTTACAACAGATGTGTTCATTGACCTTGTACAAAAGCACCCAGGATTATACTTGACAGACTTATCATCATACCATAATAAAAATAGCAGAAGGCAAAATTGGGAAGAAGTGGCTATGAATCTTTTCACAACATGAAGAAGAAAATAATAAAAGAGGTAAGATCAAATACTGTATGATCAATACTGTATTATGTGTTTGTGGGACATTTTGTACATTAATGAGGTTTCCTTGTATCTAAAAAAAACAAAAAACGTATAATTTGTAGGAATGGAAGGCAAACTCCTACAGTATATGTTGTTATTCATTGTTTTATATTGTTTAACAATTTCTTTTGCATATGAACCAGGCATTCATGCCCTGTTCCTGTGTGCCTCTAATTGACAATTTGCCAATGTGTGAACATTATTATTAATATATTTTTTTATATTCTCTATGTCATTCAATTAAAGAACTACAGGTACGATGGAAGCACATTAAAGACTGCTTCCGAAGGTAGAGGGCAGCTCAGAAAAATGAAAACCGAAGTGGTGCTTAACCAAACAGGCTATCCTTCCTCAAACCCTGCTTTTCAAAATGACCGTAAGTATTATTTTTTTTTTTATAACAGTACTTGTTCTTTTATTTCAGTATTTAAACACACCTAGGGCCCTAATTATAGAGGGGGTTAGTGGGACCCAGTGGGGTAGTCACTGACAGTGACAGACTGTAAAATGTGTAACTGTGCCATTGACATTTAAATTAACATATTTTTCCTTTAAAGAATATCTGGGAATTTACAAGAAAGCTCTGGAGAGGACACCATCCAGGGAGATAAAACTGGATCAAGGGAACTGGATCAACATTCATCACCCTTTTCCAATACTCCATCACCAAACTCAAGCACGCCAAGTTCAGAGCAAAGCAGTTCATCCTCTGCCACCCCCCCCAAGAAAAAAAAGAAAGGATTCAGAGAATTCTTCAGGGGCCTTGAAAGAAATGTTTCATTCTCTGCTCCATACAGTTTCAGCCCCAAATACAACCCAAGCCATTAAGCTGCCAAATGAAAATACTCCAGAATTTTATTTCTGTGCAGGACTTGTCCCCAGTTTAATGATGATCCCGCCAGATCAGAGGCCTGCCCTGCAACTAGAATTGATGCAGGTGGTAATAAAATACTGGTCACGTACTCAGGTACAACAGCCAGATGTATCTGCATTTCCCATAACACCACCTCAGTCCTGGGATCCATACCATCCACCCATGCCTTCCACTTCACGTGGGTGGGAACATTCTCTGATTTTGTCATTTACAGAACTGTAAGTGGTTTCTCAAACATGCTGGACTTGATGCACTTTTTGGATATTGTAATTTGTGAGTTACATAGGGTTGAAAAAAACCAGAATCCATCAAGTTCAACCCTTCCAAGTAAACCCAGCACACACAACCTATACCTACCAATCTATAGACTCACATACATAAACTATATATATACAACCAGTAATACTAACTGTAGATATTAGTATCACAATAGCCTTGGATATTCTGCTTGTTCAAGAACTCATCCAGGCCCCTCTTAAAGGCATTAACAGAATCTGCCATTACCACATCTCTAGGAAGGGCATTCCACAACCTCACTGCCCTCACCGTGAAAAACCACCTACGCAGCTTCATGGAAGATCTGTTCCTCTAATCTAAAGGGGTGACCTCTGGTGCACTGATTGTTTTTATGGGAAAAAAAGAACACCCCCTATCTGCCTATAATCCCCTCTAATATACTTGTACAGAGTAATCATGTCCCCTCGCAAGCGCTTCTTTTCCAGAGAAAACAAACCCAACCTCGAGTTCGCTCTAGTTGCACTTCATACATGTTTTGTGCACTGTTGTATTTTTTAATTGTTTTTGATAAAAGTTTTTTGTGATTTGTTACTTTATCCTGTAGTTGTAAACATACAGTATAATTACATAAACATTTATGTGCATTTGACCAAAAATATTAGGGTATTTATTCGACGCACACTAACATTTTTTTAAATGGATTACCATTTACTAGTCTTTGTCAAAAGGCAAGATACAATTCACTCAACATAGTGTGGTGGGACAGATACTAAAGATTTTTGGCTAATCCACTTACTAGCCTTTGGCTAGGGTCAGAATACAATACCTTCAACATAGTGTGGTGGGACAGGTGATAAAATATTTTGGCTAATCCACTCACTAGCCTTTGGCTAAGGGGAAGTAACAATACATTCAACATGGGGGCCAGTGTTTCAGCTAGTCCACTTTTGGCTAAGGTGAATAGATTAAATAAAGGTGCAATAACGATTTGGCTAATTAACTCAAGCCTTTGTCAAAAACCTATGTGTATAGTATGTATTGGAATATATATCCAATATAAAGTTAGTAGTATTTCAAAACATACAGCTGCAATATACCAAAACATCTAGCTAATGATCTATATATATATATATATATCAATCCAAATGGTGTCCACACTCCAAGGCTCAATATTCTGCTGGGTGCTTAGCCAAAATTATGTATGCATGGAAAATAATCATCTGTGGCCAGCACACCCTTCAATGTTTCATCAAAAAAATTTTTATTGCAGATATATTGTTAAAACCAACGTTTCAGTCCTCGTTAGGACCTTTCTCACTAATCGCTAAGTCCTTGTGTGTGCAGCTCTCTGTCCTTATATATATATATATATATATAGACAAATAGATATTGATTAAATATATATATATATATATATATATAAATAGATATAAAAACCATACACACAGCTATATCTCTTTATTAGAATTATATGCTGAGACATTACGCCGCAACAATATTTCCCCTCCCCCTTTATTAAAACACAACACAAGCTGTATTGTCCAATAATAGCTATTTCCTGTTTGCTTTAATTCTACTTCCTCTTCAAGATGTCTGGTGTAGGTGTGCTGTCTGAAAAGGCTGCAAGATTTTTCATTATATACCTCTTACGGCATGCTTACGATAACTTACCAATTTGGTTGGTGGGTAAGCGTGCGCGTAAAAGGAATATAATGGGAAATCTCAGCACAGATTTGGCCTGCACGTTGACATCAGGCAGTCACAACAAATACAGACTTAAAAAGGAGTGAGTCTGACCTTGTACAAGACCTGATGGAAGAAGTAGCTGGTAAGTATAATTTTTGTACATTTGTACATGTACAATCGTTTACAAAACTTGTGTAGTGCTACACGTTATTTCGCAGAGTTAGGGCTACGTCACATAATCTGGCATATAGTCGCAAAAATATAAAATCTATTTTGCTTTGGCTATTTGTCGCAATGGAATTGTCGCCAAATTTAAATTTGTTTTATTCCTAGCCTCTGCAATGTGATTCTGTTTGATGACAGCAGGAAAATATGCAACAGCTATGTTTCCTCTATTGTGCCTCTTGCAAAATGTTGGCCTGTGCCTTTAGATTCTGCTGCTGATGACCTCGAGGGTCAAGACCTTCTGGAGGAGGAAGGTAAGATTGAACGGGTGTTACATTTTAACCTTACACACTGGCATTTTTCCCTTAATTTTTTTACCGTTGACCACACTCCCTGGCCACCCCTTGCCACCCCCCCCCCACCCTCCCCCAGCTTTGGGCCAAAACAGAAGATAGAGGCCAGAAAATACCCTGCCATAGACAATGCTGAGAATTGCTTTTGCTAAAACACACATAGCGACTATTATCAGTAAATGATCAGCATTGTCTTTTTTAGTAGCTGACAATTAGCTGCTTCTAGTAGCTCCCTGTGTCTTCACCCTAAGGGCTCTGGCACACAGGGAGATTAGTTGCCCGCGACAAATCTCCCTTGTCACGGGCGACTAATCTCCCCGAACTACCATCCCACCAGCGAAAATGTAAGTCGTCGGTGGGATGGCACACGCTGTGCAGGCGATTTCGGCAAATAGTAGCTCGGGGAGATTAGTCGCCCGTGTACACTAGTACATCACACCAATTTCAAAGATTCTACAATAACACTCACACATCTTTCTTGCATAACTTTAACTAAAGGAACACCAGAGCCCCTTAATTTTAGGGGGACTGTTGTCATTCATGTTGTCATTCATGTCCCTATTCCCTGCTCTCTTTATTTTTTCTCCCTTTCTGCTTTTCCTTACCTCTCATCTCATACCCACACCCCAAAGACAAGATAACCAGAAGTATCTGTATTTTTAACAAATTAAGTGTGTTTTTGTAAAAACAAAACACCAATATTTTTACACTCAGATGTACAAAGTGTTGATAAGCCACACAAGCATGAAAAAAGTTCTTTGGGGATGCCAGATATTGATTGGCTGTGATTGGTTTCCCCATGTGGACTGCAGGAGGCTTTTCTTGGAGTAAACTGTGTCTCTGTGCTTCCAAAACTTACCTCCAAGCCAGGAATTTAAAAATGGGCACCTACTTGAAGGCCACTGGGAGCAACATCAAAGGGGGTGGTGAGGAGCATGTTGCTCACAGCATGTTCTGATCTAAAACCTGGGGAGTTCTAGCAAAATGTTAGTATTTTTTGTTCAATTTGTTTTTCTTTTTAATCTAAAGCTGGTAGAAAATGATTTTGTTGTGTTTCAGTTTTTATTTCACATTTTAATCTATCAATTTTTCAAAATTCTAGTTTTTTAATTAATAAACACACATCCAAGTTTGGCGAGTTTTTTCAAATAAAAAAAAGCTCAAAAATTCAATAAATCAATTTTTGATAAATATGCCTCTAAGAAACTGCAGACCAGGCACACTTATAAAAAAAAAAAACTAGGGGCTAGAAAGACAGGACAATAGTACTAAATGAGTATCTTGGGGGCAGCAAGCGCTATGCCAAAATAACTAAGGCTTTACATGGATTAGTAGGCTTTAAAACATGTTACACTTAGCACTGGACTTGGATTCTGAACAAAAAAATTTTGACTATAAAAATGAAATAAATAAGTGCTGTTGCACCACTGTGTGTGTCCTACATGTCTCAGTCCTAGCTGGTGCTTAGTTATAACCTCCTTATGTTAAAAATACACTGTAGAATCAGTTTAGAGCGCTGGATAATAGTGTTGGCAAGCACTGCATTACATATGGGCTCTGACACTTGCTCATTAGGATAGTTATAGAATATATGGAAACCTGAATGGCCTAGATTCGCTAATGTTTTATAGATTTGCAAGGTTTTTTTCCTCATGCTTTTCTTGTCCTCAAGCATTTCTTGTACTTGGAATCCGCTTCCTTGGTACATGCAGTTTATTATTTTTTATTCTCATTTTGCAAAAGTGGTTAGTTATTTTTGGTAAGAGATAGTTAGATTTAATAGATTTGGTCCAGACATTATTACACCCTGATTTAGAAGATGAAAGTTGAAAAACAGACTTCCACCTCAGTAGCTTTTATCAGGGATGGGATATGATGATCTGCCTGTGCTCATGGTATCATGAGGGATTATGGCTTTATATATTCATGAGGCCTATATGAATGAATAATACTTTTAGAGGCGTAAAACTTAAAAACCAGACTTCCCACCTCAGTAGCTTTTATCAGGGGAGGGATATGGTGATCTGCCTGTGCTCATGGTATCATGAGGAATTATGGCTTTATATATTCATGAGGCCTATATGAATGAATAATACTTTTAGAGGCGTAAAAGCCTAAGCTCTGATCACTTTGTACAGCTTTTATATTAAAATTTTCATTCCTTATAAATGCATTATGCAACTAGGCCAGCTATCATGTAAGAGAAATGAAAATTCATAGACTGCATACATTTTGTTAATCAAAAGCAAAGACAGCAAAATATAAAAAGTGTCAAAACTTTATCCCAGCGGGTATTACCCAGTGGGTATTAAACTACTGCTCTGTTGGGCTACACTTTTATTGTTACTTTTTATTAATTAACGCCTTGTTCAGTCTCTCTCCTATTGATATTCCAGTCTCTCATTTAAACCACTGCCTAGTTGCTAGGGTAAATTAGACCATAGCAACCAGATGGAATTCCAAACTGGAGATTTGCTGAACAGAAAGCTAAAAAAAACAAAAGAACCACAACAAATTAAAAAATTAAGACAATATGCTAATTGTCTCAGAATATCAGTGTCTACATCATACTTAAAGTTAATTTAAAGATAAACAACCCCTTTAAACAATGAAGATAGGGTAATGCCTTTCAGCCAGTATCAGTCCTTTGACCAGTGGACACTCACTGGAATTGAAATTGTCTTCTTTTTGTACAGAAACAGATGAGGCACTGTTCATTGGTTCTTTGGATTATTCTTAGATATGTCATTAGCATCATTTCAGCTGCATAATGTTAGCATGTACAGTAGATACTAGTGCATGAGCACTTCCGGGAAGTTGACCGATCAATGGTGTTACCATGACCATCTGCAAGCAGTTTCTTATTTGTAACAGGAAGTAACTTGGAGGGGATTTATAGATATGGACAGTTGAGTGGAATGTGTCAATAAATAAATAAAATACCCTTTTAAGCACATGTTTCAATGATTAGATCTAAATTAATTCTCACAGACTATTGTGGGGCTACTTGCCTGTAAAGCACCATCCATTAGTACACAGTGATCTCTATTGATCCTCAAGGAATCTAGAAGCACATGTGAGGCCAGTACAGAATTAGTGGTTTGTGGCAGGGGAGTTTTTTACAGGGGTTTAACTATACCTGTGCTGGTTTGAATGACGCTCAAACCAGCACAGGTATAGTTAACCCCGCATTTACTCTTCTCCCCCCCCACTCTCCCTAAACCAGGCATAGAGTGCTAGTGTGGACACCTCAGTGTGTCACAGAGCCATATCCCTTACTTTTAACTATTTGATATATTTTAATGGTTAATTAAAGGTTAAGTTTTAACTTGGTCTGAGTCTATGAACTAATACAGCTGTGGGTGGTGCAGTGTTTGATCTTCTTTCTTTCTTCCTTAATTGCATTTATGTTTTTGATGATGCACACCCACATTCACTCATTTTTTGTTTAAGTGTTGGTGCCCCATCTATATCTTCAATTTGGCCTAAGTATTTACTGCTCACCTGTTTACAAGCAGACTGAAAGCATTGAAGAACTGCTGCTTTGTGAGAGGGCAAATGGGGATATGCAATATTCAAATTCTAAATAAATCATTTTTCTCAACGGACTCTTCTTTATTAAACATAACATTTTTTTAGACACCAACACAAGTTTTGTTCAGTTATGAAATTGTTACTTTAATTGGATTTTTTGTTATTGGTGCTGAAGGGTTTGAGTGTGGAAGGGTTTTTTTAGAATCTGTGCCATAGCTATTATTTAGCTATTATTTAAGGCTTTAGAGCTAAAGGGAGCATAATATCATGCAAAGATTGTATATTGGTGGCAAGCTGGAAGTTTAAAATAGAAAATAATAACAATTATGACAAAGTGAACTGTATTCCTTAGTTCCTAGATCTGAAGCTATTTGCTCTTAAATGCTATTTGTTTTCTGAAATTCATACATAGAGGAGCTTAAAATAGAAGAACACTTGACAAAATGTATTTGGACTATCCTCAGCAGACTATCTGTCTATCTATATGTCTCGTCAGGAAGGTATTGCCTCTTTGTTCATACAAGCTGTTACAACTGTGTTATAGTAAAAGAAAATAACATTTCTTTAATATTTCATTGCTCTGCATGTTTTACATAAGCACCATATACAACCTTTGTATAGAAACTGCATTGTTATGTGCTGATACTGCAACGCGGATGATCTACGGCAATGTTTCCTCAGGGGACCCAATTTAAGTTGCAGAATTATGTTTGTGACCCAAAGTTGGTGTATTTATTTTGTTTTTCTATGTAGGTGTATTCAGGGGAATTATGTTGACCCACCCTAAATAGTATGAGGCCCATTTTTAGGTCTTGACTCATAGTTTACTGATGTATGAGATATACTTCTTTACACTAAAGTGACATTTACATATTCTTATGAAAATCTTAGAACATGTCCATGTTAATTGACAATTTGAGGCGTTAACATCTTCCTGCCCATGTCCCCTGAAGTACCTGCTCTTTAGGAAGGGGACAGGGAGTTGAAGAAGCCTCGCTGTTTCCTTCTGTCATGCTGGGGGGTGGGGTTTAATAGAATAGTTACAAATGAAACAAATACTCCGGCCTATAAAAGAATTACGCCGCCTCCTGTCCAGCATGACTGATACAACTGCAAAGGGTCCTTTTGCCGTGTTGGAGTGTGAGCCAAGCTAAGTAATGCTGGACCGGGGGGAAATTGGGACACTTTTGGGCAGAAAGATGGTTGTGCTTCAAATGTCCTAGTAATACAAATACATTCCTATCGAAACAAGATAGAATGGGTATATAGTGCACAGTTAGCAGTAGTATTATCTCCTGCCTGTGAAAATAAAATTTACTTTTTACCACAAATTTTCTAATCCAGAAAAAGACCATAAAACTGTTTAGACCCAGGCACCCATTTATCCTGTGCTCTGGGTTTGATTGCTAGCCAGCTCAGAATTAGCTGCAAAATGTGCATTATATTATGCTTTGCAGTGACTGACATAATGTCCCTTAATTAGCCCTTCAAAACCAACACCTAAAACTTGCACAGACAGTAAGGTTTTTCAAAATAATAGCAAAAAACCCAGTTTCAGCTAGGGTTGCCAGCTGGCAGGAAAAAAATATTTGATGCCACTATTATTACTAGTGAAGAAAAACATCATTCTTACTCGGTATAAGTATTTTGTAAAGACTAACCAGATAATACTAGCAATGATTTTATTGTATCCCCACAACATATATTTTTTTATAGGTATCCCAAGTTTATGGGGTTTTCTGCTGAGCAAATTTTATAGGTTTTGAAAGCATTATCTAGACCAGTGCTGTCCAACTGATGGCCCATGGGCCGCATCCGTAGCATATTCTTGGCAAGCCACAAAAAGCTTGAAAATCCTCCTACCTGTGCCTGCACCTGATAGCATTGATATCCGCCAAGCATATTCAGTACTTTTGGTTGCAGGCACAGGTAGCAGGACTTTCAAGCGTAGGAGCGTATTCTCAACAATACGCTACGGATTTGGCCCATGTGCTATTAGTTGGCCAGCACAGGCCTAGATAATGCTTTCAAAACCTATAAAATTTGTCATTAGCCTTAGAGTAACTGGCTCCCCTGCATTTTTGGACTCGCACACCCTGGCACTCCAATGGTGAGAAGCTCGGTGCACAGTGCTGGAGGGATCGGCACCCTCCCAAACAGCCACAAATAGGAAAAAAGCAATGGTACTCAGAGCGAATCAAGCCCTTGCAAATTTTATTGCAGAAGTGCCATGTTTTGGGGCAATAAAGCCCCTTTGCCAAGCATTGCTTTTTTCCCATTTGTCCCCTGCTTTTTTCACACCTCAGATTCAGGCTGTAAACCCCTATCGCATTCACATATGAATGAAGGGGTATATCCATACAGTGAGCACCAATGTGGGTATGGTCTTGTGATAACATGGGTGTGGTTTAAAATGGGTGTCGTTTAAAAAAGGGGAGTGGTCAAAACTGGCTTCCATTAGTAGCTCTCCACCATGTAGGCCAGAATAATTCCAGCCCTTGGTACCACAGAAGTTGGAAAGCACTGATCTACACCAAATAATTTTATTAATGTTCCTTTTTATCCCTTTACAAACAATTCCTATAAAATATATTTAGCTGATTACCAGTTTAACAAAACATGTTATGCCTATTTACCAAGCTTCATAAAAAACTGGAGATCAAATGCACCACACATTGCTATTTGATAGTGAGGCATCACTGCTAAAGTCCACTGTGCTCATTAAGCTATGTATTGATTTTAGAAAATTGCAAAACTGGATGAAAAAGGGGTTTTTCTATTGACTTGAATGGGTAGGCATATTTATCAGTATTTTTGATTTTTTTTTTTTAATTCATCAAACTCCAATGTGTGCTTATATATTTAGCTGGAAAATCAATTAATTGAATTTCAAAATTAATTGAAACTCAATTAATTAAAAATATGAAAAAAAATGTGAACACCATTAAATCACATTCTAAATCACATCATTTTCAATGAGTCTGCCAAATTTAAAAAAAGAATAAGAAAAACTTTTGCCCAGGACAACTCCCATTGCCTTCTACAATAAACTCTCCAGCTTTTAGACATGGAATTTTTATAATTTTTTGTTGAGCTTTATGCAAACATTTAAGTTTTGGAAACTATTTCGAAAAAAACAAAAATCTGTAAAAGCTCTTGCCCCTGTTTCTAAGGCAGAGTAAAATAATGGCATAGGTTACATGGATTGCTTGACATTAAAGGAAATATACACCTTTATACTACTTCTTCTTAACAGGAGATTGCAAGGATTGAGATTGACAGCTAAAAGGACAAGGAAAGATAGTGTTTAAGGATATAGTTGAACAGGTTCCGTGTCCTTTATACAACATTAGTAAAACTCACTGCACTGCTCAATTCTGTGCCCTGTGTCATCAGTCACTGCTTCCGTGCTTATCACTTTGACAGCTGGGTGACATCGGTCTACTTTTTTGGTGCCTGTCGGACAAGAGCACGTTCATGTGTACATTCCAACGGCTTGCAGCATGCCCCGAGTTTGAGCCACAGACAAATAATAATTGGCAAGGCAAGATGGCAAAGGTGGGGAAGCAGGAAAAGTTCTTTATTTAGATAAAATTATATTACCACTTTGATGGAAATGAATATAGCATTTCAGGATGCCACAAGGAAGACTATTAATGGGTCTAAAAGTTCTGATTATACCTTTCCTCCTACTTTAAAATCAAGCATAAGGAGAGATACATAGCATTATACATTCACCATTTATTTTACACCACTTTTTCTACACATTTTCTAGCATATTTCATGTTAAAGAGCTTTATAAATAGGCTGATATATAGCAAGTACTATAAAAAAAAAAATCAGTGCAGGAATAAGTTAAAATAAATGTTTCTCTGCTTGATGTAAGTAAAAACATATACTGCAAGATGCTTATTTTCCCACCACATGCCCTTTTAGTGCCTTAAAAATACAATCAATAATTTAGCCAAACTCACTGAAAAAGATTAATACATGTTGATGGGATAAATGGAAATCATTGTTTCTTTGCAGGGTGCATGTTTTATAATTAAAGGGTTGATCTGGTTAACTTATTTTATATTTATTTAAAGCAGTCATTTCTAGACATTTTATGACAGCTCCCCTTGATGCCCAACATTTGCCTGTGGGTCCGCTTAGCTTATATATATATATATATATATATATTATAATGCCCCACACAGTGTGCAAAGTGCAAGAAAGGGTACAATTGGGCATTTTTTAGCATTTCACCCACAATGTAGGGCATTGTGCAAATATCTTTTCCGGAGCTGTGCTGTGAATCCAATGCTGCTTATGTGAGGGAATACAGGGTTATGGGAGATAGCTCTCAGTACAAGTGAGGGAATACAGGGGTATGGGAGATAGCTCTCAGTACAAGTGAGGGAATACAGGGTTATGGGAGATAGCTCTCAGTACAAGTGAGGGAATACAGGGGTAGGGGGGATAGCTCTCAGTACAAGTGAGGGAATACAGGGTTATGGGAGATAGCTCTTAGTACAAGTGAGGGAATACAGGGTTATGGGAGATAGCTCTCAGTACAAGTGAGGGAATACAGGGTTATGGGAGATAGCTCTCAGTACAAGTGAGGGAATACAGGGGTATGGGAGATAGCTCTTAGTACAAGTGAGGGAATACAGGGTTATGGGAGATAGCTCTCAGTACAAGTGAGGGAATACAGGGTTATGGGAGATAGCTCTCAGTACAAGTGAGGGAATACAGGGTTATGGGAGATAGCTCTCAGTACAAGTGAGGGAATACAGGGTTATGGGAGATAGCTCTCAGTACAAGTGAGGGAATACAGGGGTAGGGGAGATAGCTCTCAGTACAAGTGAGGGAATACAGGGGTATGGGAGATAGCTCTCAGTACAAGTGAGGGAATACAGGGTTATGGGAGATAGCTCTTAGTACAAGTGAGGGAATACAGGGTATGGGGGATAGCTCTCAGTACAAGTGAGGGAATACAGGGTTATGGGAGATAGCTCTCAGTACAAGTGAGGGAATACAGGGTTATGGGAGATAGCTCTCAGTACAAGTGAGGGAATACAGGGGTAGGGGAGATAGCTCTCAGTACAAGTGAGGGAATACAGGGGTAGGGGAGATAGCTCTCAGTACAAGTGAGGGAATACAGGGGTATGGGAGATAGCTCTCAGTACAAGTGAGGGAATACAGGGTTATGGGAGATAGCTCTCAGTACAAGTGAGGGAATACAGGGGTAGGGGAGATAGCTCTTAGTACAAGTGAGGGAATACAGGGGTATGGGAGATAGCTGTCAGTACAAGTGAGGGAATACAGGGGTATGGAAGATAGCTCTTAGTACAAGTGAGGGAATACAGGGTTATGGGAGATAGCTCTCGGTACAAGTGAGGGAATACAGGGGTATGGGAGATAGCTGTCAGTACAAGTGAGGGAATACAGGGGTATGGAAGATAGCTCTCAGTACAAGTGAGGGAATACAGGGTTATGGCAGATAGCTCTCAGTACAAGTGAGGGAATACAGGGTTATGGGAGATAGCTCTCAGTACAAGTGAGGGAATACAGGGGTAGGGGAGATAGCTCTCAGTACAAGTGAGGGAATACAGGGGTAGGGGGGATAGCTCTCAGTACAAGTGAGGGAATACAGGGTTATGGGAGATAGCTCTCAGTACAAGTGAGGGAATACAGGGGTAGGGGAGATAGCTCTCAGTACAAGTGAGGGAATACAGGGGTAGGGGAGATAGCTCTCAGTACAAGTGAGGGAATACAGGGGTAGGGGGGATAGCTCTCAGTACAAGTGAGGGAATACAGGGTATGGGAGATAGCTCTCAGTACAAGTGAGGGAATACAGGGGTAGGGGAGATAGCTCTCAGTACAAGTGAGGGAATACAGGGGTAGGGGGGATAGCTCTCAGTACAAGTGAGGGAATACAGGGTTATGGGACATAGCTCTCAGTACAAGTGAGGGAATACAGGGGTATGGGGGATAGCTCTTAGTACAGGTTGATCCAGGGACTGGTCCGATTGCCATCTTGGAGTCAGGAAGGAATTTTTTCCCCTCTGCGGCAAATTAGAGAGGCTTCAGATGGGGTTTTTTGCCTTCCTCTGGATCAACTAGAAGTTAGGCAGGTTATATATAGGTATTATGGTTGAACGTGATGGGCGTATGTCTTTTTTCAACCCAACTTACTATGTTACTAAGTAGACTTCCCTGTACCTTGTGCGTAATTCATACATGGCAGGAGGCACAGGCCTCATCAGGGCTACTGTCTGCTCTAAGGACAGGCCTGGGGTGCATATTCTGATGCTGCTCTTTGCATGAAGCCCCAGATTTTTGATCAGGCACTCCATGCAAAGACCAGAAAGTCCAGGGGGGTGACACAAGTGCTACTAAATGAGCAGTAAGGAGAGCTCTCTTGACAGGGTAGTAAATGAGCCCTATAGTTATCATGCAGTTATACATACAAAAATGGGGCAATAAATATGTATTGACTCCTGATTATCACTTTAATTTACCTCAAAGCTGGCTTTTTGGGGTATCAATAGGATAACATGGGCATTCTTCCCAAATCTCTCCTAACTGTACAATGTGTAAAATGAATTCTGCTTTTGCTTAGTTTGCAGGGCTCGTCTGAGCTAGTGAAGCTTTTCCTGGGCATAAGAGGCTTACTCTTGTCCTCCTAGAACTATAGCACATGTGCCCCAAGAAAGTGTAAATGACCCCTATATTATTATAGCTGTCATTGTTATGTTACATAGGGAACACTTACATGCATTAAAAGAGAAAAATAAACGTCTTTGGGAAATAACTACATATATAGTTGCTAATACATTATCTTTGTGACCTTCTCTTTTGTGTAATGGATGTTTCCAATACTATTTATAAATTCCAGTATAATAACACTTACAGGTAACGAAAGACAATTGAAACATTTATTTTGTGCACAAAACCCTGACCTCTTAGCTATTAAAATTTACTCTGAGGTGTGTGACTACAATAACTACTAACTGTTGTTTGTACTTGTAGTGTTGTGTACTTTCACTGTTACGTAATGTTGTGTACTTTCACTGTTACGTAATTAAAAAATGAAACCTTTTATCTCTATAGAACACATATGATTTCAACTGAAGTATTTGTATATAAATGCCTGCCTTGCCCTACTGCTCGATCTGCCTTGTTTTATTGTGTGTATCCGTTTAACTCAAACACAGACAGTTTCTTTTTGTATTTTCGCTTGGAACTCTGGTTCATCAAGTACAGGGATATTCTTTTGAGATTCATTACAATGATCGGTACATATCGGTACTAACGACAAAATGAACGGTAGGTGGGGGACCTTAAAGAGTGAGTTCAGGGATCTAGGCTCTAAAATTAAGCAAAGGTCCTCCAATGTAATTTTTTCGGAAATTTTGCCGGTGCCGCGTGCTAGTTTAGGGAGACAGCGGGAGCTTAGGGAGCTAAATGCGTGGCTAAAGTCTTGGTGTAGGAAGGAAGGGTTTGGGTTCCTAGAGCACTGGGCTGACTTTTCTTTGGGGTACAATCTATACAGCCCTGACGGATTGCACCTCAATGGAAGGGGGTCTACTGTGCTAGGGGAGAGAATGGTTAAGAGGCTGGAGGAGTGTTTAAACTAGACAAGGGGGGGGTTGGTAAGCTAGATTCTTATGGGAGAGCTAGTGTAGATGGGGCAGTGGGACCAGTAAAGGGTTGTGGGGGAGGAGTGAGGGGGGCATATAGTTTATCAGATAAGGAGCTTCCATTGTTACAAGGGAAACAGACTAATTTTCACCTTAGCTCTAACTGTCCTTTAGCTAATGTAAGCTGTAGAGGAAGAAGTAATAATCTCCGCTGCATGCTGGCTAATGCGCGTAGCTTGTCGGGAAAAATAGGGGAGCTGCAGGCTATTGCATGTATTGAAAATTATGACTTAATTGGTATCACTGAGACCTGGTGGGATGAAAAATGCGACTGGGCAGTGAATTTAAATGGGTATACGCTTTTTAGGAGGGACAGAGGGATTAAAAAGGGTGGAGGGGTTTGTCTTTATGTAAAGTCAGATTTAAAGCCATGTAATAAAGACATTACCAATGAAAACGTTGAATCTCTTTGGGTAGAAATTTCAGTAGGGCTGAAGGTCACAAAGAAAATGATCATTGGTGTATGCTATAAACCACCCCGTATAGATGAGGGGGATGAGGCCCAGCTACTTTTGCAAATGGAGGAGGCTTCAAAATTGGGTCAAGTTGTTATTATGGGGGACTTTAATTATCCGGACATTGACTGGAGTAATGGGGTGGCTAAGTCAGAAAAAGCTAGTAGGTTTGTAAATATGCTAAATGACAACTTTTTATTTCAGGTGGTTCAAGAACCTACTCGGAATGAGTCTATTTTGGACCTGGTAATATCTAATAATACTGAACTTATCTCTAACATTTGTGTGGGTGAGCATTTGGGGAACAGTGATCACAACATGGTCTCCTTTGAGATAATGCTGCAGAGACAGCTCTATAAGGGAGTAACTAAAACGCTCAATTTTAGACGTGCAGACTTTGCCAGTTTAAGGGCATCTCTGCAATGTGTCAACTGGGAAAGACTTTTCATGGGGTTAGACACAGAAGGAAAATGGAACATCTTTAAAACATTGCTTTGCAGGTATACACAACAGTATATTCCCCTTGTAAGCAAGGAGAGGCATCGCAAAGCAAAACCCTTATGGCTGAATAAAAGAGTTAAGGTCGAGGTTGGTAATAAAAAACGTGCTTTTAAAGCATTCAAGTTAGCTGGGACAGCGGAAACTTTCATCAGGTACAAGGAAGCAAATAAAGCATGCAAAAAAGCTATCAGGCAAGCTAAAATAGAGATGGAAAGGGATATTGCAGCTAGGAGTAAAAAGAATCCAAAATTATTTTTTAATTATGTGAATAGTAAAAAAATGAAGCAAGAAGGGGTGGGAACTTTATTATCACGGGGAGGTACGTTGGTTGATGAGAACGGGGAAAAAGCTGAAATTTTGAACTCTTATTTTTCATCTGTCTATACATCTGAGGAGCCAGATAATGAAGGCTTCCCTTTTAATATACCCAGTGCTAGTAATTCAGCTACTGGCGCATGGGTCACTCAGGAGGAAATTCAAAAGAGACTTGAACATGTAAAGGTAAACAAAGGTCCAGGACCGGATGGGATTCATCCCAGGGTATTAAATGAGCTGAGCGCTGTGATTGCCAAGCCTCTTCACATAATTTTTCAGGATTCGTTGAGGTTTGGCATGGTGCCGAGAGACTGGCGGATTGCTAATGTGGTGCCGTTATTTAAAAAGGGATCTCGTTCTCAGCCTGAAAACTATAGGCCTGTTAGTCTGACATCAGTAGTAGGAAAGCTTCTGGAAGGGGTAATAAGGGATAGGATAGTTGAATACATTGCAGTTCACAATACTATTAGTTTGTGCCAGCATGGTTTTATGCGTAACAGATCTTGCCAGACTAATTTAGTTGCCTTTTATGAGGAGGTGAGCAGGAACCTTGATGCTGGAATGGCAGTTGATGTCATCTACTTAGATTTTGCTAAAGCGTTTGATACAGTACCGCACAGAAGGTTAATGATCAAATTGAGGAATATTGGCCTAGAACATAATATTTGTAATTGGATAGAAAACTGGCTGAAGGATAGAGTACAAAGAGTGGTGGTAAATGGAACATTTTCTAATTGGGCCAGTGTGGTTAGTGGAGTACCGCAGGGGTCAGTCCTTGGTCCTTTGCTTTTTAACTTGTTTATTAATGACCTGGAGGTGGGCATAGAGAGTACTGTTTCTATTTTTGCTGATGACACTAAATTGTGCAAAACTATAAGTTCCATGCAGGATGCTGCCGCTTTGCAGAGCGATTTGACAAAATTGGAAAACTGGGCAGCAAACTGGAAAATGAGGTTCAATGTTGACAAGTGCAAAGTTATGCACTTTGGTAGGAATAATATAAACGCAAAATATCTACTGAATGGTAGTGTGTTGGGGGCATCCTTAATGGAGAAGGATCTAGGGGTTTTTGTAGATCACAAGTTGTCTAATTCCAGGCAGTGTCATTCTGTGGCTACTACAGCAAATAAAGTGCTGTCTTGTATAAAAAAGGGCATTGACTCAAGGGATGAGAACATATTTTTGCCGCTTTATAGGTCCCTGGTAAGGCCTCACCTTGAGTATGCAGTGCAGTTTTGGGCTCCAGTCCTTAAGAAGGATATTAATGAGCTGGAGAGAGTGCAGAGACGTGCAACTAAACTGGTAAAGGGGATGGAAGATTTAAGCTATGAGGTTAGACTGTCGAGGTTGGGGTTGTTTTCTCTGGAAAAGAGGCGCTTGCGAGGGGACATGATTACTCTGTACAAGTACATTAGAGGGGGTTATAGGCAGTTGGGGGATGTTCTTTTTTCCCATAAAAACAATCAGCGCACCAGAGGTCACCCCTATAGATTAGAGGAACAGAGCTTCCATTTGAAGCAGCGTAGGTGGTTTTTCACGGTGAGGGCAGTGAGGCTGTGGAATGCCCTTCCTAGTGATGTGGTAATGGCAGACTCTGTTAATGCCTTTAAGAGGGGCCTGGATGAGTTTTTGAACAAGCAGAATATCCAAGGCTATTGTGATACTAATATCTACAGTTAGTATTACTGGTTGTATATATATAGTTTATGTATGTGAGTGTATAGATTGGTTAGTATAGGTTGTGTGCTGGGTTTACTCGGATGGGTTGAACTTGATGGACAATGGTCTTTTTTCAACCCTATGTAACTATGTAACTATGTAACTATAAAATCACACATGCATGTTATGTTTTTTTTTTTGCTTCTCGTTTTGGTGAAAACCAGATCCTAAATGCTTCAAGGTTGTGCTTTTCTCTATGAGATTGAACGGGTCAGTTGATAGTACAGTATTTGTACTTCAGATCCAAGAAAAGGTTTTCAAAACATTTTCTCTCTTTGACAATAACAATGAAAGTAAAGGATGAATAAAGAATAAAGTCCCATTCATAAGGTATTTAATTATAATTTATTCCTTTGGCTTTGTTCAAGTTATAAAGATACAGAATGATGCTTCATAAAAACTATGGAAGTGATAATTCTGCTTAGCAAATTCAGTCTTCATAGCTTAAAAGAAATACCTTGACTATAAGCCTGTCTTTACATTAAAGACAGTGTTTTTTTTTTTAAATGCATATGAAACTACTGGGAAAAATAAATGATAAACAAAGAATAAATATATATAATATAGAACCTGTGAACTTGACATTTCTGAGTTATATTATGAGTCACTATAGAAACAAACTTGTTTTTTCTTCCCATGCTTTACAATAAGTATTTTAATAACCAGGAAAATATGCATTGCAGTTAAAAAGGAAACCAGTATTTTACTTTGCGAGTGAAGTAAAGCATCCATTATTTTTCTTACTTTTTGTCACCAACAGCACCCCCGACCTCCCCCACATAATGCTTTGCAGGGTGTTTCACATTGGGGACATTACCTTTGGCCCAAACTTGGTGGTCGCCAGCATCACATTGCTATTCTGCATTTTGCGTGGGACACCCATGTAATTAGTTTCACTGTGGGAGATGCTGTTGGGAAGGGGACTGCGGTCCTTTGCACAAGGGCAAAGGTATAAAAGCCATTGGGGAGTTACTTTCAAGTTTCACTGCTTCTAAATTCATCTTGTTATGGTTGTTGAGATAACAGAACAATAAAGGCTATTTTAGAATCAATTATATTAAATATTATAATTGTTTATGAATATAGTTCCAACATATTCCATAGTGCTATATATCATTCACACGAGTCCATATCTCAGTAGAACTTACTGTCTATGGTCCCTATCAGATTCACATACTATGGTAATTTTATCTGGAACCAGTTAAACCGCCTGTATGTTTTTGGTGTTTTGTAGGAAACTGTACCTGAAGGAGACCCACACAGGCACAGGAAGAACAAAAACTGCTTTCAGATTTCATGACTGCAATCAAACCTAGGATGCCTGCATTACAAGGCAGAAGTGCTAACCACTGTGCCACCATGCTGCCATATAACATTCAGTAAACTTTAGTGTTTTTTAATCATATAATAGTGAATTTGCTTGTGCAAATTATAGTTCAGTTGAATAAATATTTAGAGACTACCAATCCCTGCCTTATCTTCCATTGGGTTGTTCTGGAGCACTACCCACTACTAAAGTCTAATTCATAGGTTCATTGGGTTTTTAGCTAATACACTTGAAATAAAAGCCTATGGCCATGAACATGTCACAGGCTTATACTGTTCAGAAAGGTATAATTACATTATCTTTGTGCATACTTACTGAGTTAATAGTCCTCAATACAAAATGTTATGTGTGAGTGTTTAGATCTGATCCCTACTAAGTCTGATTTATGAATCAGTGTAAAAATGAATCTGTTCCTGAAGTTTAGAAAAATAAAGGTTTACAAATACACTACTCTGCTTCAATTGCTTGAAACGCCCTACTTTTTATAGTAAAGTTATCCTCTGCCTTTACTATGGATTGTGATTACCATTACAGTACCATGTACTGTAGCCTCTAATTGAAATTCAATTTGTACTACATATATTTAGTAATGCCTGACGCATACATGGCAATGGAGACATTTTCATGTCAAGCTTGATATTTTTCACTGCCACTCACCATATTTGCTGTAGTGCACTTTATTGAATTTTTATTGAACTGTAGGTTTCTCTTAATCGTATAACTCAAGAGCTGCCAGTCTCAACAAATGAATAAGGAGTTGTACCCTTTTAGTTTATACTCACTGCTGGAACATGGCAAAGAAACCAAATTAAAATTAAGCAAAAATTTCATTTTTAATATAGTATACATGTGCTATGGAACACAGAAAGCTAACTAAAAGGTTACATGACAAATACTGTATATATATATATATATATACAGGTATCGGACCCCTTATCCGGAAACCCGTTATCCGGAAAGCCGTCTCCCATAGACTCCATTTTAATCAAATAATTCAGAATTACTGATTTCCTTTTTCTATGTAGAAATAAAACAGAACCTTGTAATTGATCCCAACTAAGATATAATTATTCCTTATTGGATGCAAAACAATCCTATTGGGGTTAATTAATGTTTTATTGAGTTTTTAGTAGACTTAAGCTATTGAGATCCAAATTACGGAAAGACCCCTTATCCGGAATACCCTTGGTCCCGAGCATTCTGGATAATGGGTCCTATACCTGTATATGTATGGAGCCTTTTATACAGAATAGTATTTACAGATAAGCGTTCCTTCTGTAATTTAGATCTCCATACTTTAAGGGGGAGATTTACCAATGTTTGAGTTTGATTTTTTTCACGATCTGAGTTTTTTTGTGCTAAAAAACTTGAATTTTACTGTATATACTCGAGTATAAGCCTAGTTTTTCAGCACCCAAAATGTGCTGAAAAAGTCACCTTCGGCTTATACTCGAGTTGGGTGCCATGGGTCCCACTAGACTAGCACCCTTTGTCCTTTGTGTGCCAATTAGGCCACCCGTAACCAGACCCTCCAGTGCCCTGGCCCGCTCCCAAATTCATCTTCATCTACCATCCTCACCTGTCCCATTCTGCACTAGACTTTGCACTTTATATTCTATATAAATTATTTATAGTTTTGAAGGATATTAACTCTTTGTGTTTTAGCTTGGTTGCTGATTGAGTACTCTTAGGGGCACATTTACTAACCCACGAACGGGCCGAATGCGTCCGATTGCGTTTTTTTCGTAATGATCGGTAATTTTGCGATTTTTTCGGCGTCTTTACGATTTTTGCGTAAAAACGCGAGTTGTTCTGCGTCTTTACGATATTTGCGTAAAAACGCGAGTTTTTCGTAGCCATTACGAAAGTTGCACAAAGTCGCGATTTTTTCGTAGCGTTAAAACATGCGCGAAACGTCACGCCTTTTAAGTTTTAACGCTACGAAAAAGGCGCGACTTTGCGCGCAAGTGTTAACGCTACGAAAAAATCGCGACTTTGCGCAACTTTCGTAAAGACGCCGAAAATTTTTTTCGCAAAAAATACGAAAAAGTCGCAAAATGTTCGTTTCCAATCGGAATTTTTCCAATTCAGATTCGAAATCGTGTCTTAGTAAATCAGCCCCTTAAGGTATTATTGTTGATAAAACATTTGTTTTTGTTGACCCTCCACTTACAGAGCTAGTTTACATTTTTTATTTGAAATAAATATTTAAAAACATATACCCCACTGATGCCTCATTTAATGTAATTTTGGTATTTGTTTTGATGAAACTTTGCAGTAGCTGCTGTATTTCCAACCCTAGGCTTATACTCGAGTCAATACGTTTTTCCAGCTTTCTTAGGTAAAATTAGGTACCTCGGCTTATATTCAGATCGGCTTATACTCTAGTATATATGGGTAAATTATGGTTCAAAAATGAGAATGTCTGGTGCAGAAAAACCCGAAAACTTGAATGTAAAAATTTGCCATCTAAAAGCTTGCAAGTCTGTAGGAACCTATAGGGTTAGCAATTTCTATAGCTTTAAACCCTACACTTCCATATTTTACTGTTTCTGGGCAGAGACCCATGTAACAGATTTTTGCTAATAACATGTTGTGCATTATTGACCCACAGGTAGACCACTCCCTTTCACACCCTAACATAGTGTTAGCAAAAAGGGTGGATCTTCCTCTTTGGCTACATCTGTTAACTCATGTGGATCATCCACTGTGCCTGGGATCAACAAGGCCCCAGTAAAGTCATCAGAAGTTGGGGAGCAGAGCAGACCCAGTGAACAAGGATTAGTATGTAAGACTATTTTAGAATCAGTTATATTAAACATTATAATTGTTTATGAATATAGTTCCAACATATTCCATAGTGCTATATATCATTCACATGAGTCCATATCTTAGTAGTTTTCAAGTTTTTTATCTTTCAAGTTTTTTTTTTTTTCGAACGTGCATTAAATGTAACCATCCTATATGCAAGTTTATTCGATTTAGAAAAACAAATTCGATTCCACAAACCCGAAAACTGATAAATAAGCCCAACTGTATATTTTTGAAGTGGGATGCTTAGTTTAAAATGAATCTCACTGTAAAATGAATCTACAATGTTTGCAGTTCTACAGTTGCTCAGAGTTCAATATCTTATTTTATTTTTTGTTGGTTTCTTTTATGTTTTGTTCTGCAGCTTTTCAGCTTGGAATGTTTTGTCTAGCATTCAGACAGTGATCTGTACAGCAGAAAATGAATAGAATGCATCTGCAAAACTGAATGTCAGAAAAGGAGGACAAACAATAACCACAACCAACAGAATAATCAGAACAATTGCAGATTGTATCAGAATAGCAATATCTACAACATGCTAAATTGAATACAAATATATTTTTCCCCATTAGAAACTTTATTGCTATAATACAGTCTACTGGTTTAAAAAAAATTCTGATTTGTTTGATTTTTAAGCATCTTTTTGAGGATCTGGCCATAGTAAACATTTTGGCAGCTTTGATGAGGAGATGATGCAAGACGCAAGTTCACTTAGGGAGCTCACACCCATTTGGCTTAAAATATTATTTGTATTCTGATGATATCCAAATATATTCATCAACCCCTTTATTAACTGCTTGAGAATGAGACTTAAATCCCTAACTGCCTCCTAGCTATTTTTTCCTGGATAAATCAGTGCCATATGTTTATGTGGTTGATTGATATGGTTTTTCCACACCCCTCGCTGTGGTGAGCTATTGTTTACAGCATTCCTTTCTACAATAATACTGTGCTTTACATTTCAATATATTTTAATCTTTTCACCTAAACCTGGTCCTACTCCCCGCTTTAGTGTTACTACAAATGGCATGCTCAAACCCTTTTAACATGATGTCTGGGAGTAATCATTGACTCTTTCCGCTCCTTCTCTGATTATGTTAACATTACGGTCAAAACCTGTCACTTCATCATATATACTTCATTTTTTTTCTTTGGCAACAACTACACCACTCACCATTACCCTCATTGTTTTTTTTTTACTCTCAGTTCAGCATTTTCCCATAATTCCTGTGTAATTCCAGTCAAGTGAGGCAGATGTGTCTGTTGTGACACATGCAGCGAAGTTAACACAATTGAGCTTGCACTTTGCTGACTCAGGTTGGAGTAATTTACTTGTGTAAGAATAATGTGTGCCCTCTATTCTTGCTGCGGCAATTGACACAGGCCCCTGTGGGAACCCTGGAGCTGCCGGGTTCTGAGGTGGCGGTAGCTTGAGAGTTCCCCCGCATCACTAGGCACAACTGCACAAATCTCAGAACAGGAGGCAGAAGGAGGGCAGCAGTGCTGAGCTAAACTATAATGATGTGCAAGGAGTGCATATTACATTGGTCCTCTCACCCTTAGCTGAAAATGTAGCTTCTGGTATAACAGACAGTGCAGAAAAGCAGCACTCTTTTTTCCCTTTTCTGTGTATTTCCCCAGATTGCCTATTATCTTTATGCCCTTTCAATCAAACATATTCAACTCTGCCTCTATGCCTTAGGTCTAGAATAAATGATTAAAAGATGCAGTTCTCATTGCTAGAGATTTTTTGGCATCGTGAAAGGTAACAGGTTCCCTTTAAGGCAAGCAGCTCTTATGAACGGAAACTTTCACACAACTGATCATGACCAGGTTAGTGGCTCCGCACAATATATTTAGGATCAGGTCAACTAAGTTGATAAAGGATTGCTGGATCCGAAACATGCCTTTTATTACACAATAATAAGATGACTAGAGGATTTACATGGTTCCCTGTAGTGAAATTTGTTGCTGATTTGTTTTTTTGGCTTGACAGTTCCTCTGCGCTGCATGAAGAACCCATACACAGAACTGATGGGGAAAACATCAGCTATAATCCATTGATATTTATGTGAAACCTTTACCCCCCTACATAAATACATGTGCCATGTGCCTACTGCAGAGTAGGTATTGAAAAGGAGGATGGATAACTAAGGAAGCTAGGGAGAATTTGTGAATACAATATAAATGTAAGTCTGTAGGTAAATGGAGTGCCTGGCTTGGTGTGTCCCAGACAGATGGCAATTTGGTTTTACCCTTTTTCCTCCCCTCAACCCTGCTGGGTGAGAGACAGCTCCAAGCAAGTCCTTGCAGAGCAAGCTTACATGCGACTCTGAGGTTGGGCACGTGTCAAGTAAATGGAGGTAGGATATTGTTGATGTTGAACTCTTAGAGCAAATAAATCAACTGGGCACCAGTGGTTCTTAAACATTTAACAGGAACTTTATTTAATACAGAATAAAGACAATGATGCCAAGCTATCTTGTAAAATCTATAAGTGCAACAACTCCTTATATTAGGAGAAGATGGTAGCAATTACACAAGTAACATACTCACTCCTGTGAATCTCAGTGAGGTAGAATGTAATAATTCAACTGAATATGAACTGGACTCATTGCAGAGACCCCCACAGTAAATGCCATATATAGGAAGGGATGTATCCTGGGTCCCTATTCTAGGCCAGTATTGCCTGGGGGATTCTAATCCCACTAACACTTCTAAGCTGAGGCACTGAGCTGCCCTTGTTTACTAACCCTGCCTGCCTTACTGTGCCAGGGTCTGACTATCAAAAACTATTCCTCATACATGGGATTCCAGCGTAATGCAGAGGCTGAGATCCAGGCCAGCCTCTGGACTCTCAGCACTCCTACCTGCTCCTCAGGGAGAGCACCAAAAGCCAAGCACATGGTGATCCCACTATTTATTCAAAAAGGGGCGAGACATCCCATTATATCAAAGAAGTAAGGAGAAACGCCTCCTTCCCACATGCCTAAGGTTACTTCTATCTCACATCCTGTAAGACTGTCAAAAGGTTAACTATTTCACATCCCTACACAAACAATAAACATGCCTACATTTAGAGAGGGATAACCAATGACATTTAGGGTTGGACTGGGGTGTGAAACCAAGGGGCCTGCAACCCCCCGGGGCCCTCCCCAACGCCTGCCCACTCCCCTATGTGCATGTTGTACTTGTTTTTTTTTCAGTGACCTGCTGGCCCAGTCTGACCCAAATCACACTGCAATAAAAAACAAGGCATTGCCTCTATAGAAAGCATTGTTTCTTAGTAATCATTAATAAATGTTTAATGCTTGGAAATATTACATGGGTCACCTACATATCAGGAAGTTGTAGAATGGAAATGAACATACGAAGAAAAGTTGGATCTGCAAAAAAAAATGTAATTTGCTGCGCTCTGGGTAGCAAAGCTGACAAAGAGAAGAAGAGGAATAATAAATAGCAGTAACTGGGTGTATTCACCGAAAACCGTGGCTTTTCATCCAAAGGCATTCTTCCAAATTGTACTTATTTAACAAAGAAGATAATAGCTAGGATGGCCCACTATTATTATCTATCTTCAAAGAAAAGAATCACTGAGAATCCCATGGTTTAATGCTTTTCAAATGCTCTCAGAATTGAATTTTAGGCAGTCAGATGGAAATCTGGTACATTTTTTACTTAAAATTAACTTTTTTTACTGTGCTATTAAATCAGCAAGGTTTGACAAAGTCTGGGCTGTAAATAATGCAGTATGTAAGCTGACTATTTTGGCAACAAAACTTTTTATCAAGCTGATTATGATTGGGCAGAAAGTTTGAAACTTGAAAAAGCCTTGCTTTTAATCCCAGTTTTTCTTCCCGACGGTACTGTTTAAGGGCTGTGGCAGATGGGGAGACTAGTTGCCCGCGACAAATCTCCCTTGTTGTTTATACTGAAAAAGTTCAGTATATAAAAACTGGAATTTCAAGCCATATTCATTTTAGGGGTTAGTTCTCTTTTAAGAACCAATGGCACTGAATTTGTATATGAGACTCATAGCTACAGCAGTCCTCCACCATTACTGGGAGAAAGAGAGTCACACAAAGCAGTAATTTATCTAGAGCAGAAAGAGTTAGAAGGGTTTAAATTGACAGCCTTTCCAGGGTGCTACATATACAGTATTTTATCATTTTTGCCCACATAGGTCGATTACAGTACAAAACAATGCACTTATTTTAGTAATTGGCTGACACATCTATGATATATTTCCATTGCTTTTACATTATAATATTGTGCATGGTCTTTGAAATGTAGCTAAAGATATATGAGGCACTTTGAGCAAAGCATACACAATAAGTAGCTAAACAACCTAACCCCATTATAAATGACTAGAGCAGCCCCAGATAAAAAAAAAACCCATAAATTAAGATTATTTATGTCAGAAAACACCACGGGCAGATTATAGTTTGACTCATTTAGAAAGTGTGTAGTTTACAAGGCACTACTGCAGTTAGTATGGATAAGGAATGATTTCAAATATTGGGCTTAGCAGACAGTTTCACAGTTCCCCTAGTGTTGCAGAGAAGAAGACCTACTATAGGTAATAATAGGGTTCATCTGTTTGTTCTGTGACTGAATTGTACTTTGATATTACATTGTTATTGACAGGGTATTTGAAAACTATAAATAAGGTGAAGGAGCCCCAGAGTAAGGCCTACAATATAGAAGATACATGGATACTGAGTGAAATGAATGTGCATAACATGGATAGCATGAGGTATACACATTTTCACATTTGGCTAATAATTCTGAACCATCCAATACCTCCCTGGGAAGCTCATTTCTCTATCTTCCTCTTAGACATACGAGCCTCTCTTAAAACAGAGCATACATGTCTGCTGTTGTTGAGTAAATACTCAACATACAAAGATTTTTGGGGTAGATTTATAAAAGTGTAAATAAGAGCTCACCACAGTAAAACTCCACCCCTCTTTATTCAATTCTATGTGAATTTTAAAGGCATATTTATCTGGGTTGAAGAAAGAGTTCACAGTTTGATAATTATGTCTCTAAAATTCTCACAGAAATCAACAGAGAGCGGTGGAATTTCTTTGTGTTGAGCAATTCACATACTGATTCATTTTTTCTTGACTTGAGCAATCAGTTACTTAAACCACAAGTGGGTTCCTGAACTCATGGATGGTTTCTGTATCTAATTACCTTGGCTTGCAGCTGAATGGGTTATTTTTTTTACAAAAACCTGCCAAGCTTTTTATTTATTTATTTTTTCAAAAACATGTTCGGCTGCAAGCCAAAGTAATTGGTTTCAGAAACCACACGTGAGTTCAGGAACTCACACATGGTTTAAGTAACTGATTGTTTGAGCGCTCAAGCCCAAAAGCTTTGTTGCAGGAAAAAGTTGATGAGTTGCTGAAGACACTTGTTGAGAGTGCTAGGCAATATCATCCTCTCAAGACTGCTGAAATAGCTCAGACTTCGATAGCACTTCATACAAGTTGGACTTGGTGTGTTGAGTAACGCTAATGAGAAGGCTTATGTCTATAAATAAGAGGAGATGCTGCAGAAGAGCTAACAAAGACTCTGGAGACTTGACCTATGGTTGGAGAAACAGCCATGTATCAACACTGTTTAGAAATGTGCTGCAGAGTGGTTCTTATTCATTTACAGGGACAGTTTAAGACAAATGTTACGGTTATTATAGATGTTCAATGAGGGTTTGATTCATTAGTTGTGGAATGTGCTGTATGATGGCATTGATTGAATATTTCTGTATGTAACGTTCCTATAAACCATTTAAATTGAATAGGATAGTTTATTTTCATTGGAAATTGTCTGTTTGAGGCAGATGATTGAGCAAACAAGTGCTTGTTTTACTGCAGAAATTAGTACTGGGTTGGTCTGCTGTTTTAGCACTTAGCTGTTTATCACTCCCAAATTCCATTTCAAGAAACAAATGTTTTGGTAACCCAGATTTCATAGGTTTGCTTATTTCTAATTATTTCTCAAGGGAAAGGATATTTTTCTTGACTGGTGCTAGATGCACTAAGATGAAGGACTGTTTTGTGTAAAGGTAGGACTGATACATTTTCAACTTGATATACCTATTTTATTACAGGAATTCCATGCAGGTTGGCTATTAAAGCATGTATGTAGCTATTCCATTCCAAGGTTAATATAAATTAAAAGTAAGTCTAAAGGCATTCTTTTTAAGTACTTACTGCATATCTAAATTCCCAGATCCCTGCTTGCTTCTCTGAGATATGGTGCTGGCAGCCTACAGCAGTGTGAAGCCTACAGTGACATCACTGAAATCTCTCTCCCCTTCCTGTAGGTGCCAGCGGCAGCCTTCCTGTTCTCTGAGCATGTGTGTAACTTGATCCTGTCTGCTGTTCTGAGCTACACATGCCCACCAGCCAATCAGAAGCGGATCTGGCAGAGGGGGGGGGGAGGGAATGAAACACATGTGCAGTATGAAGCAAGGAGGGAAAGGAAGGGAGAATACCTTTTTAGAGATGGCTGCCTGTTCTAGAAAATGTGAAGTAAGTGTGACTGAGTAAATATTTGATTAGGTGAGCCAAAAGTGTGGCATTTTTACTAAACAATAGGAGGACTATTGGGCAGTATGCTTTTTAAATTTTGACTTGCATTCTCCTTTAAATACTTCTCTGTTGCTGGATTTCATAGGCAAGTATCTGATGGCAGCAGGGAGAATTTATTTTTTTTTCTTCCTTTTTTTCTTTTTACCATATAGGCACCCGAGGCCCCCACCTTAAAGCTGCCACCCTAGGCACAGGCCCTCCAGTGCATATATGATAAATACAACCGTGGGGATATGTGCCACAAACGTGTTTTATTTAATGTGTCAAAATCTGTGTCAAAATCTTAGTACACTACCAAAATTTCAAAGCACCACCCCAAAACTCAGCATACTGTACTTTTGATTCGAAGGCCAAAAAATCCTCTAACAGTAGGTTTACTACAGGAAACCCATGTGTTTTTGGGAAGTACGTATGCTGAATCCAAAATGTGTAAATATGTCTTTCTACTCTTAATTATCTAACCACAAAGCTTTCCTTCATTTGTAGTCTATAAATGCCAGCATGGATTTTTACTAGGAACATGAACACAGTGTCAGACTGTGTATTTGGGGCTCATGGAAAGAAGTGAATCAAAGGCCCACTCCCTGCACTAATCTGCCACCGTACTACTTCTCTAACCCAACTGATTACCGGTTGGCAACAATCGGCTCACCCACAAACATGCCCAGTGAGAAGGGGCCCAACAGGTGTTTTTCCAGTGCCCTGTTGGGCCAGTCCAACCTACAAAGGGTTTTGGGTGTCAGTGTGCAGTGTTTTGTTCTAGGGTTAGACAGAATCTTGTCCCCCTGACAATCGGCTGCTGGTATAGCTCTGTAATAAATGGGAGGTCAGAGTCCTGGTGCTTAAACCTGCACATCCCAAGGTAGGAAATGGCAAGCAGCATTGATAGAAAAATCATTTATGAAATCTGAGAGTAAAAGAGAATAAAAAGGGAGATGAAATCATTCTGGTGATAAGGTCAGGTTCCTGGCTGAGGAAAATCATAATTGTATAGACGTGTACTTATGCTATTGTAGCATCAGCCTCATTCTCTGCAATGCTTCTGGCTGGCAGCCTCGCAGCAAAATGGCAAAACTTCTTACACACAATGACCAATCTGATGCAATCTCTATGCATTCCTAGCTGGATTACTTAGTCGTATTGATCAAGACTTGGAACTGGCATAGGCATACAAACCAATGAAAGGGAGCTATAATAATAGCAGATACATAATCTATCAAAGGCTCAATTGATCCTGATGTCACTTGCTGCACTAAATGTACAGTATAAAGAATGAGTGACCGTGAGAGACGCCAATAGCCAACAAGCATATCTTGCAATCTATAGGCAATTGTAATAAATTATATTTGCTTTATCATTTCTATGCTAAGAAGAAATCAATCCATGAATAGCGGGAGAGTGTGGTGTGTGTGTGTTTTAAAAAAGCACCACTGTCATTGTCTGCCATGCTTGGAGTTGCCAGTTATTGATCTGTTCTTTTCTGATGCTCATGCCACATACTGAATTAAAATGAAGAAGAAAGTACGAAGGGAAGACACACAAAGGTTTATCTTACAATGTATACTGAATTTTTATGGATGTTATGTGCTATAGAATTGTTTCTATGCACATTTAAAATGTCATTTATTGCGCCGTTATTTAGTCATTTAAAAGACAAATAAACTGTAAACTGTATTTCTTTCACCAAAAACTGAAAAGTGGCGGTTGCGCCAGAATTTAGGGAGATTTCTGTTTGTGAATATATGAAGTAATTAACATCAATTTTACCAGCACTTTTTTCTCCAAAAATGAATAAAGAGAAAAACAGACAACATTAAAGACTTTTACATTTGAAACCTCTGCTATTTAAAGCAATAAATTCACATGTCAGTTTTGTGGCAAATAACCAATTGTCATCAGGCTGCCCACAGATATAATATGTTAGTTGGTAAAAATCTGAAAAGTAAATGTGTTTCATTTTCAATCAGAATATGCCATCTGCACTTTTATATTGGCAACTTTGCACATCATTTAACAAGTAAATGTCTCCATTTAATTATACTGTGCATGTAAATATCTCAATTGTAATAGTATTACATTTACTACTAATGGGTAAAAGGGAGAAAATATTGATTATAGGACAAATTAGTTTACTATTAGTCCCCATCAGAGAGTGAATAAGGACCTATAAAGGCATTAATAGTAGTATAGTTTGCCAAGCATCAATAGCCATTAAAGTCAATTAAAAGTTCCTTGTTACATGAATATGGGCTGGTTATTGCACTGGTGAGTTTAGTGTAATGATTGTCTATCTTTGCCAATGTTTCCTTTAAAATGTGCTCTCAAATTCAGAGGCCAGCACACATAACAAATTGTGATTCTCACTTGTGCAGGAAAAGATTATATTGAGCACATGCCTCAAAAGGAATTTACGTTAAAATTTACAAATTGCTTTCCATTGCCATTACATGTGTTGTTCCAAGTATGCTTTTTTTCAATTTCAGTTTTTCAAATTGTTGTAGAGCCAATGAAAATTATGAGAAAATACAAATTTGATGCTTTTGAGTTTTTTAAACTGTTTTTTATATTCAAAATATATTCAAAATAAGCAAACATTCAATATTTTGAGTTTATTTAAACAGAAAACCTATAAAATGTACAAATTTGAAATTGTTAAATAATCTTCCCCGACTGCTTACATTAACTCTGGATGTTAAAATAATGTTCGTATTGTATTGTGGTACGGGTATGGGATCCCTTATCCGGAAACCTGTTATCCAGAAAGTTCCAAATTACGGAAAGGCCATAGGCTCCATTTTAATCAAATAATTCCAATTTTTAAAAATGATTTCCTTTTTCTCTGTAATAATAAAACAGAACCTTGTACTTGATCCCAACTAAGATATAATTACCCCTTATTGGAGGCAAAACAAGCCTATTGGGTTTATTCAATATTTAAATGATATTTAGCAGACTCAAGTTATGGAGATCCAAATTACAGAAAGATCCCTTATCCGGAAAACCCCAGGTCCCAAGCATTTTGGATAACAGGTCCCACACCTGTACTCTTAATATTATTAAAGGGGAAATAATTTTTTCTATAAACTTACAATAGGTATCAATGTCATTGTACTCAGCCTACAACATAGGGCTTTATTCATGAAATCACAAGTTCGAATCCCAAATGGGAAAAATTCGGATTGGATACGATAATTTCTGAAGATCGCAAATATCATGAAAATGATTACGAAAAAATCGTATTAGTATCCTATTGGCAATCCCAAATTTTCGCACCGAACGATTGTAAACAGCGGGAAAACCTTTTCGACTTTGATCCTTCTGTGCACGATTTTGGAAGCCTCCCATAGGACTCAATGGCACTCTGCAGCTCCAACCTGGCCCAAGGAAAGTCTCCCATAGGGCTCAATGGCACTCTGCAGCTCCAACCCGGACCAAGGAAAGTCTCCCATAGGGCTCAATGGCACTCTGCAGCTCCAACCCGGCCCAAGGAAAGTCTCCCATAGG
The DNA here is from genome assembly GCF_000004195.4 of Xenopus tropicalis. Lineage (NCBI taxonomy): Eukaryota > Metazoa > Chordata > Amphibia > Anura > Pipidae > Xenopus > Xenopus tropicalis. Next base: position 51,713,844 of record NC_030677.2, read on the forward strand.
GCTCAATGGCACTCTGCAGCTCCAACCCAGCCCAAGGAAAGTCTCCCATAGGGCTCAATGGCACTCTGCAGCTCCAACCTGGCCCAAGGAAAGTCTCCCATAGGGCTCAATGGCACTCTGCAGCTCCAACCCGGCCCAAGGAAAGTCTCCCATAGGGCTCCATGGCACTCTGCAGCTCCAACCTGGCCCAAGGAAAGTCTCCCATAGGGCTCAATGGCACTCTGCAGCTCCAACCTGGCCCAAGGAAAGTCTCCCATAGGGCTCAATGGCACTCTGCAGCTCCAACCTGGCCCAAGGAAAGTCTCCCATAGGGCTCAATGGCACTCTGCAGCTCCAACCTGGCCCAAGGAAAGTCTCCCATAGGGCTCAATGGCACTCTGCAGCTCCAACCTGGCCCAAGGAAAGTCTCCCATAGGGCTCAATGGCACTCTGCAGCTCCAACCCGGCCCAAGGAAAGTCTCCCATAGGGCTCAATGGCACTCTGCAGCTCCAACCTGGCCCAAGGAAAGTCTCCCATAGGGCTCAATGGCACTCTGCAGCTCCAACCTGGCCCAAGGAAAGTCTCCCATAGGGCTCAATGGCACTCTGCAGCTCCAACCTGGCCCAAGGAAAGTCTCCCATAGGACTCAATGGCACTCTGCAGCTCCAACCTGGCCCAAGGAAAGTCTCCCATAGGACTCAATGACACTCTGCAGCTCCAACCTGGCCCAAGGAAAGTCACAATACCGAAGCTTGAATGAATCCAAAACGTTTGTACGCAGCGCGACAATACGATTTAGTTGCACAAATTTTGTCGCAAGGTACGAAATTTTCGCATAAACTATGAAATTGTTGCGCAAAATACGCTCGAAGTCTTTGTGGATTAATAAATGTCCCCCTTAATTTTGTATCTAGGACAATCATTTAGTATAATTGTTTACTATAGAAGTGGTTTCATACTGGAATGGGCTGTTGGCTCTGCTAACATTTGCTATGTGAAAATTCTAATGCTCAGACTGTCAGACTGGACTCTGGGCTGTGGACTTGAGAACGTTCCAATGCTGCAAATGGCTGAAGATTTCTTTTAGAGCCGTCTGATTCACAGTTGAGGACACACAAATGAATAAAAAATAATTTAATAGGAGTTCACAGGATGATAATGCATGGTTATTTTATGTAACATGGTTTCTAAGATAAATGTCAATTCTACTTGATTTGATACAAATGTTTCAGTGGATGTCAGAGATGTCCTCTTGTAATGATTTATTCACTTATCAAACATGTTATTTTTAATCCTCAGAACATGCATTGAATCATAGACATCTATGTAATATACTTATCAACTGATGTCAAAAATAATTGAATTCTTAAGAGAACTTGAGCACTTAGAGCACGACATAAAACATATTGTAGGCCTCTGTGATAAATGAGAGGTTAAAGTTGTAATATAAATATATTGTTCGCTGCTGGTATAGCTCTGTAATAAATGGGAGGTCAGAGTCCTGGTGCTTAAACCTGCACATCCCAAGGTAGGAAATGGCAAGCAGCATTGATAGAAAAATCATTTATGAAATCTGAGAGTAAAAAGGAATAAAAAGGGAGATGAAATCATTCTGGTGATAAGGTCAGGTTCCTGGCTGAGGAAAATCATAATTGTATAGACGTGTACTTATGCTATTGTAGCATCAGCCTCATTCTCTGCAACGCTTCTGGCTGGCAGCCTCGCAGCAAAATGGCAAAACTTCTTACACACAATGACCAATCTGATCACTACATGCTGTATTCCTCTCTATGCATTCCTAGCTGGATTACTTAGTCGTATTGATCAAGACTTGGAACTGGCATAGGCATACAAACCAATGAAAGGGAGCTATAAAAATAGCAGATATTAGCAGATACATAATCTATCAAAGGCACAATTGATCCTGATGTCACTTGCTGCACTAAATGTACAGTATAAAGAATGAGTGACCGTGAGAGACGCCAATAGCCAACAAGCATATCTTGCAATCTATAGGCAATTGTAATAAATTATATTTGCTTTATCATTTCTATGCTAAGAAGAAATCAATCCATGAATAGCGGGAGAGTGTGGTGTGTGTGTGTTTTAAAAAAGCACCACTGTCATTGTCTGCCATGCTTGGAGTTGCCAGTTATTGATCTGTTCTTTTCTGATGCTCATGCCACATACTGAATTAAAATGAAGAAGAAAGTAAGAAGGGAAGACACACAAAGGTTTGACTTACAATGTATACTGAATTTTTATGGATGTTATGTGGTATAGAAGTGTTTCTATGCACATTTAATTACTTTTCATTCATAAAATAATTTAAATTCCTTAATGAAGGTCAGGGCCATGAGTCAGCGAGTCAGAGGCAGCAAGTAAGGAAGGAGGGAGAAAGGGGTCCTAGAGAACTGAAGGATGGAGTCCAAGGGGAAAGGCACTAGAAGGGTCAAACATAAACACAGAAGTCAGGCACAGGTCTGGACGGGGGGGGGGGGTCAGGTGAACACAGTTGAAATCAGGACAAAAGGTCAAGAATCCAGTACATCAATCAGAACAAACTCTTACAAGATGTTTACATGCAGTTCTGTCTATTAAATGTATTTAAAGCATTGATGTGGTTGTATAAAGGTCCCTGGGCATGACTCAATGGACTGATGCCATCACAACGCAATGTAATGATGCCATGGCCCAGGACCCATAACCTTGCCACACCAACACATGCCCAGCATTTACAATACACATTATTAGTATTTTCCACTCTCAAGCTGGCAGGTCAAGATCATATTTATCTACCTAGCATCACCCTTTTGTGTAATAATTCCCTAACAAAACCAAAAGATAAGCTTTGCTAATTGGCCAGGGGGCACTGTTTGACATACCATGAGCAATAGCATACAATGGTTATCGTCTGGAACAGCTCCCAAATGTATCTTCATAGACATAACCTGTAAAGTGAGACAGATAGAACTGATAGCAGGCAATGGGATTATAGTGCAGAGTAGTAGAGGGTTATACAAAAAAAGTGATAAAAAGAGGGAAACTTTACTCTTCTAAGTGCTATATTTATGTTTATTTCTATCTCTATGCAAGTGTCCTCCTAATAGGGAACAAAATGTACAGTTAGAAACCTGTTTACTCACAGGTACCGACTAGGTATTACTTTGAGTTTGAAAATGAGTTTTCCTGGCAACGCCTTGGGACGTCAATGGGTGCCACTGTGATCATTAACTTACATTTTTGTAAACTCCCTAGAAAAAAACTTTTTTTAGAATGGGAACCATTTTGCCATTTCATACATGCATACAATAGATTTGTGGATGATATCAACTCAATTTCCTAGATGTAAAAATGATAACCGAGGGTCAAATACATACTGACTTGTATAGTCCACTTAAAGGTGGACAGAAATGATTTGTTGCAGGCTAAAAGCTTTCATTACCTCAAAAGTTATGCAGGCCATCTCTAAAAGGCAATTTATGCCTGTTCAAATAATATTGCCTAGGCCTGAGAAATATGAAAAAGCCAAGGTGGTACTTACAAAGAGATTTATTGAGAGAGGCTATAGATCCAATACTATTTAGATGTCTAAAAATGAGGTTGATAACATACTAAGGGATGACCTTTCGGTCAAATTAAATCATAAAATAGTAAACAGCAGATTTCCCTTTGTTTACAATAACAGTAATACAATGGAGAAGATCATAAAGAAATACTGTCCACTGATACAGAATGATAAGCTGTTGGACAAATTGTTCCCAGATACCCCTTTATTTTGCTATAAAAGAGGCCACACATTGAGACACACTTTGCCCATCTGACATGAGATTCAAAAATGACAATTTCCATAGTACAACAAAAGGTAAATCAGTAAATCGCCATTTGCTGAAATGCATGTGTGGCCTAGTCAATGTTGGTCAAACAATAAGAGAAATGAAGCTTAGAATCCAAGAGCACTAGGGCAACATTAGAAATTTCACACAGATGTTTAGTGAATGTGAACACAAACCTGCACAGTGTGTCCCAGAGGAAGAACCAGGGAGGAGGAGACGGAAAAAAGACTACTCCATTGTGAAGGTACAGGTATCGGACCCCTTATCCGGAAACCCGTTATCCAGAAAGCTCCGAATTACGGAATGCCCGTCTCCCATAGACTCCATTTTAAGCAAATAATTCAGAATTTTAAAACTGATTTCCTTTTTCTCTGTAGTAATAAAACAGCACCTTGTAATTGATTCCAACTAAGATATAATTAATCCTTATTGGATGCAAAACAATCCTATTAGGTTTAATTAATGTTTTATTGATTTTTTAGTAGACTTAAGGCATTGAGATCCAAATTACGGAAAGACCCCTTATCCGGAATACCCTTGGTCCCGAGCATTCTGGATAATGGGTCCTATACCTGTATAGGCATTAAAAATCTTAATACCCCTGAGGGGCAGAATGATATTTGGAGCTTGAAACATTTTCTATAATCTGAGAATCGTGGTTTTTTTTTAAACAGAACAAGCCAACAAGCATAGTCAAGTTAAAGGTAATGGTAAAAATTCCTGGTGTTATATCCTTATTTAGTATTTACATTTGGACTTTAACTTAAAGCAAACTATACCCCCAGAATGAATTTTTAACCAACAGATATATAAATGTATCCTTAATATGTGAGGCCAGTGTTGTGACAACCCAAATAACATGATACTAGGAACTGCATATCTCATACCTTCCAAGGGAGACTCCTAATTTTAAAGGAAAACTATACCCCCAAACAATGTAGGTCTCTATAAAAATATATTACCTAAGCAAGCTCATAGGTAAAACCCTGCTTCATCTAAATAAACCATTTTCATAAAGCTATACTTATTTAGTAGCATGTGCTATTAAGTAATGATAAATAGAAAATCAATATTTTAAAGAATAAGTAAACCTCTATGAGTAAAATTACTGTAAACAGCCTCCAGAATTACCTACCTTTGTCCCAGCATTCTCTCTGACCTGGTTCCTCAGTCAGAAGGTATTAATTTTCTTTGCTTCCTTGTGCAGAGTGAAGCCCCGCCCCCACTTCCTGTTCAGGTCTCTCTTCAAATTGACAAGGTTGTCGGAGTGGAGAGCCTTCTGCGCATGCCTGGAGGCAGCAGGAGCCAGTCTGTGCATTAGCGGTTTTTTTTTTTGGTGAGAGACCTGAACAGGAAGTGGGGGCGGGGCTTCACTCTGCACAAGGAAGCAAAGATAAAGAATACCTTCTGACTGAGGAACCAGGTCAGAGAGAATGCTGGGACAAAGGTAGGTAATTCTGGAGGCTGTTTACAGTAATTTACTCATAGAAAAAAAAAGGTTTACTTATTCTTTAAAATGTTGATTTTCTATTTATCAGTACTCAATAGCACATGCTACTAAATAAGTATAGCTTTATGAAAACGGTTTATTTAGATGAAGTAGGGTTTTACATATGAGCTTGCTAAGGCAATATATTTTTATAGAGACCTACATTGTTTGGGGGTAACACTGGCCTCACATATTAAGGATACATTTATGGACTTGAATTCATTTGGTCAAAGCATGCAACAAATCTTTTCAGGGACCATTCCCTCTCATCTGGGCAGAGGTAATGGAATGCTCCATACAATACACTGCTGGTCTGTTAATAAAAATAAGCTGAAATGATATGAAATGTCAAGTAGCCTTGGGTTTTTAAAACCATTTATTTCTTTACACACAAGAATAGTAGTTATTAACCTCACAGAGATCATATGATGCATGGAGTTATAATATACATATATATTTATTTGATCGTATACAAGCTGTCAGGCTGATTTTATAATCAACCATTTAAAATACTGACTTTTTTTATACAAAACCTGAAGACACTGAACCCACTGAACATTTAGCCACTATTTGTGGTACTATACAAGTGAAAACTGTGTGATTTTTTTATTTATAGTGTCTGTGTGAAAAAATATATATGTATGTGTATGTGTGCATATATACATATTATGATATTTGGAAACATTTTATAAGAGACATCAAATCAGCTTTTATGCCATCATTTAAAAATCCATACAGTATGGGGTTTAGGCAACAGGAGACCATGCCAAGCAAGTGGCAGATACAGTACACTAATTTAAAGTGTCGATTGGAAATTAAATTGGCATTAAAATCAGTTACAAGGTGAAAGAGGTGAAGTGGCATCCAACTGACAGCGAAAGCTATGATCAAAATAGTGAGCCGACAGAAAACTCGCCTTGACCTTTTCCTTATTCGCGTTATGGATTTAGAGACTGAAATCATATTATGCATTTCAGAGTTTTCTTCAGGCTTCATTTCAAAGCAAATGGGCACTCCAGGCAAGTATACACTCGAAGGAAGTGTGTGACTCCTCTCTGTCATAGATGTTTCTGGAATGTCCCCGGTGTTACTTTCTTGATTCCGCCGCAGAATTGCTGGGACTACACTAGCAGACTTTTTGCTGTATCGCCTTCGGTGCTTGCGCACACAAGAGTAACTCCACCTGCGGCTGCTCGAAATTTCCAGTTCGGAACGATGATTTTTAGGCTGCTGAAGAGTTAGATTTATCATTTCGTTTTCTTCGACTTTAGTATCTCTGCTTGGTAACCTGGAACCAATGCTCCTACAAACACTGGTGTGACTTATGGTTAGACAAGACAATGGCAATATGTATTGCACAAGCAATAAAGAAATAGTAAAAGCAATTCTGTATGAATCAGATGGCCATGACTCTATGCACAAGTAACTATTAATCAGCGAGTCCAAGTTGAATGCCTCTCTCAAATTGATTATTTTGTGAAAAACCGGCAAAGGAGAGCAGATAGTGAATCCAAGCGTCCACACCGTTGCTATCAAAAAGTAGCCATGGTTTGCAGTTAAATTTGTAGAAAGAGGATGCTTTATCATGTGGTATCTGACCAAAGCAATGGACATGAGCATCAAGGTGGAAATAAGAACTGATACGCATTGAAGGAAAGGCACAACATGGCACATGACTTCTCCAAAGATCCACTGGTCCAGCAAGACACATGTAAGGGTGAAAGGTGAACAGAAAAGAACAACCAAAATATCAGAAAACGCCAAGTTCCCAATGAGGTAGTTTATTATAGTCTTTTGTTTACGTTTTTTGAAAATAGCCAGCAGGATGAGTAAATTTCCCATGAAACCAAGGAGACTCACAAAGGTGTACAGACCAATAAGAAAGTATCTGATGTCGTCAACGCTGCTGTTATAATCCTCCCATTCAGGAAAGCTGGAGTCTCTAGTTTCAGATGTAGAGTTTTCATCTTTCGTAACGGTTCTGTTGTTGACGTCTTCTATCTCCAAATCCATTTCACAGCTCTTTTCACAATAAAAGAAAGAGAGAAAAAAAAAAGTTAGGAATGACATTTAATCTAACATGATGGCTGACACTTCACTTTATTCTCAGAGATTAATCAGCTTGGTGAATTGGATATTTTTAAGGACATAGTGGAACATTTTAACAGAAATGTTAGCACAGTATTTGCCTTCTACCTAGTACAAAGCTCTTTAGCTCTTTAAAGGGGAACTCCACCTAAATACAACTAAATTTCTACTAACTTTGCCATATACATCAATTAAAAAAGATGCAGCCTTTTCTTCATTTTTCATGTAATAATATGGTTTGGAACAGTTACCTAAACCTGGCCCCTGTTCTCCTGCTGATCTGGCTGACTACTTTGAGACTCAAAAAAAAAAAAAAGACATTAGTCGGCTGTCCTCAGCCTGCATCCTCCAAATCTCACAATTCCCTACACATGTGATGTTAATAAGGAAAGGGACCTTAGTGCAAAGCATTGTGGGTTATGTAGTTCCTACAGGCTGTCTGTAAGCTGTGGAGAAGTTGTTACAAATTGTAACATCAGTGTTTTAGTCCCTCCTCCCAGCCAGGATTTGAAATTATGCAGAAAGAGAAGAACTGTTTTGTAGCTGGATTTCAGCATATAAAAATGGTGTTTATTCATACTTTTTGAAGGAACAGATTACAGTGATGGGTATATTGGTTTTCTGTGTTGTGTGAGGCTCTTTAACAAATTATGTTTCGGAAGCCGGAGTTCTTCTTTAAGATCCAACTGCTTATTGTTTCTGTAGGTTTTCCCACAACATTGCTTAACAGTAAATTCCATATCTTTACATTTTTCACTCTACAGAAACATGGGGGAAATAATAATAGAGGAGAAGAGTGAATTCTTCAGAAATAAGGTAGGACATTTAAGGAATGGGCAGAATATACCTAGAGGCCCATCCTGATTTTAGTGTTTTGAGTGTTTCTGAAACCATAAAAAACTTCACTAAAACCACGAATGCTAAGTAATTTATTAAAACAGTCTAATATAAAAAAAGCACAAATTAAAAATCCAGGAAACAAATCCAAATAAATATACAAAAACCCTGAAATCCTTGTTTTCATAAGAATTTTTGTGTGCTTACAAAGAAAAAGAATGCAAAAAACCCTAAACACACACATTAAATAAAGATTGCATAGGGCAGCTACCATTGACTTCTACATAACCTTGTCAGCTTTTAGATGGCATAGTTTTGTATAAGTGTTTTTTGTGGTTTTTATGCTTAATAAAGTATGAATTGTTTGAGTAATTAGTATAATCCATGATTCTTAGTGCCAAATAAAATAGGAACGCTAGTAATTGGGCCCCTAGTGGTGGAAAAGCTATACACTATTAGCAAGGTGGATGAGTTAGGAAAAGGCCTACCATGAGTTTAATGTGCTTACATTAGATGTGTGAATGCAGCAATAGAAAAGTAGCAGGAAAAGTGCAAGGAGTTGATCCATGGAAGGTTGGAAGAAATGAAGGCAGCCATATGGGGAAGGCCAAATGAAGGCAGCCATATGGGGAAAGCCAACTATAATCCATGGAGAGGATATCAACAGTTGAATTAAAATGGATACATTGCAGATACAAGCTTTTTCATGGTGGCTTACTCTTTGCAGAAGAAACACACATATATTATATGCTTTGGGGAAAATGAACTTCAAAAGAAACATTTCCAAAAGGCAAATACTAAAGAGCAAGCATGTTAATATATTTATGAGGCTGCAGTTCTCCTGCATACCTACTGTATACCTACAATCAAAGAAATGTAAAGCTATAAAAGCCAATCTATAAAGAAAAAATGAATGAATCCCATTTTAGAATTTCACATAGCTCCAGGACAGATTGTTCTATAGCTCCGTAGTGTATATCCCTGAGCAACAAGCACATTGGCAGGGAAAAAACCAAGTATCGGCGCTGTTTCCTTTCAAAAGAAAACACAGGCAATTACATTTCAAAAAGCATTCTTCTCAACATACACTTATTCAAAGGATTAAAGGATTTTTAAAAGTGCTGTATCCGTAACCAACATTTGTATATTATTGATTATGCAATATACACCCAGTTACTTATTTTAGCCTTGTAGCACATTTGTTCAAATATCTTTATAGAATATTATTTTACATTTCCAAGGTATATATACAATGATCCATGCTCAAGGTAGTCTATATTGTAATGAAATGCGTTAGCTTCCAAACTATTAAAGGAGAAGGAAAGGTAAAAACTAAGTAAGCTTTATCAGAGAGGTCTATGTAAATACAGCGATAACCACTCACAGAATCCTCTATCGAAAGAAACACAAGATTTCTTGTCTCCTTTTTACCTGTGCCAGAGTCTTCGCAGCTCTCTCCCCTCTGGGAGTGAGGCATTATGGGAATTTTGTTTACAGAGCTCAGCATTTTCTTTCCTGAGGCTTCTGATCATCTGAACAGGCGAAATATGGGGAGACTTAAGGGCACTATTGAAAGAACTGAAGGTATGCCTGCAGCTTAAGATTGACATTCTATTAGCCTTTCCTTCTCCTTTAAAAAGTGTTTTCTTCTGCCATAGACTAATACTAGACTAATAAATGTGTCATTTCAGTAAAAATGATATATACAGGGAAATGTAATAAAGGTACTGTATATACGGAGAAATGTAATAAAGGTACAAAGTTTACCCCAGTAACCCATAGCAACCAATCAGATGTTTATTTTTAAATAGTTGACCTGCAACTGCTACCTGGTGATTGGTTGCTATGGGTTACCTGGCCAGCAGCAAATTTTGCCCTGGTTGTTAAATTAACAGCATGCACTCAGTTTCAGAGCTAAAGACAACATAGGATGAATTAACCTTTGTCTGAACATTAACAGTTTCTAGAATTTTGTTGGTGATACCTGTGAAAAAGCTATGAAAACTTAACTAAGAAACAAATAATGAATACACTGAATTTTTAAATCACATAAATAAATAAATTCTAAACCACCAAACTGAAAACAAATAGCACTATTTAAGCTTGTGCACAACTAGAATACATAGGAGTAATTATGGTATGAGAGTATTCCTGTAAATGATGTACAGTACAGAAGCATGGAAGCAGTGCCAAATAAAATCCTCTACAAATATGTGAATTGCTTTTTATTGTTTCTAGGAACCAGTAGCATCCACGTTTATTGTGAATAGGAATATGTGTTATGAACAAATTATCAATTAACCTACAAAAAATGAGATGCCTAATCAATGCTTGGGAGACACAAGTATATAGATGAAATAACTGAAACACATTCACATATCTTTCAACTACAGGTATGAGATCCATTATGCATTTTCTAGAAAGCTCCAATTTTTTACTTTTTCTCTATAATAATAAAACAGTACCTGTACTTGATCCCAACTAAGATAGAATTAATCCTTACTGGAGGCAAAACAGTCCTATTGGGTTTATTTAATGATTAAATTATATTTTAGTAGACTTAAAGGGATTCTGTCACGGGAAAACATGTTTTTTACTTAATGCACGTTAATAGAGCTTCTTCAGCAGAATCCTACATCCTGAAATCTGTTTTTTTAATGAGCAAACCATTTTTTTTATATTTCATGTTAAAATTTGTTGTGGGGCTAGCCATATTCGTAGTTTCACAGGTACCCACAATCATGTGACCTGTGCTCTGATAAACTTCAGTCACTCTTTGCTGCTGTGCTGCAAGTTGGAGTGATATCACCCCCCTCCATTTCCCCCCAGCAGCCGATCAGCAGAACAATGGGAAGGTAACAGCTCCTGATACCTTCATTTGCTAAAAAATGCTCCCATGCCCCACCTAGTGGTATTTATTGCACTCAATAGTAAAAATCCAAGTCCGCCTCACCCATGTCCCCCTGCACTTCAGAATGTACCAGCTACTCCAGCCCTTAACAGTGTAATGTAATGTAATTATTTGCGATGTAAACAGTGTAATTTAGTAATAAAAACTATACCATAAAAATCATGACAGAATCCCTTAGGTATGGCGATACAAATTACGGAAAGACCCCGTATCCAGATAACCCCAGTTGCTGACCATCCTGGATAATAGAACCAATACCTGTATTGTGTTTTTTTACCTGAGTTTTTATATTTAAGAAAAAAACCAGATGGGCAAAAATATGATATAAAAAAAAAAACTTGAAAAAATTGGATCATGAAATGGTTGGCATGCTGACGATACATTTCCTACTGACTTTTTACCAGATTTTAGGTGACATGATTTGTAGTTGTAGTTCATTTCAAGTCACAGAAAAAAAAAAATTTGCCCATTAGAGTGTCTGTGTGTGTGTGTGTGTGTGTGTTTCTTTTAAAACTTCCCTGGCAAAAAGTCATATTTATCTTTAGATGTTTCCATTTTCATTCAAGCTAATCCTCACTGCAAAGCTTTGGATCCACTACCATAGAACGTTCTGATCAATTCCATTTTCCCCCTGGTGTGGGTGTGTATGTGTGTCTCTGAGGGGGTGGGTAATGATAGGAGAAGGAGAGAGTATCAGAAAGTACTCACCTACATAGATTTAATTGCCATGGTTTAAAAGCATACAGTAAAAGAAAAGGCTTAATGATGATGAAAAGTAGTTTACATACATATGCACATTCCATTCCTTTCTTTAGGCACCGGTTAGTTTAAAGGGTTTATTTGCCACCCACATGTTATCATTTGTGATCTTTGTTCTTTCTCATTTCTTTATATTTCACAAAAAAATCCTTTTTCTTTTATAAAACTGTGTGGGGTGTGCTGCTCTGAATAAGTATTAAATGCGGCCATCACAGTTTGTTGTTTGCCCAAGACCAGTGCATAGCTTATAAGAAACATTGCTTGTAATCCTTGCACTATGGCTGTTTGTTGGATTCTGGTTCTGTAGAAACCCATCAGAACAACCACCAACATCCCTCTTTTCTGACATGGTATCATATCTAACTTTTAAATAAAAGATCCAAATGACAGAACTTCTTGATTAAGAGATCCATGGCACAGGGTTCCACTTGTGTTTCTTACCACACTAGTGTGGATATGTAATCTCCAATTTAGCTGTAAATTGTACAGGTTGCGAAAATTTGAATCTGAGATCATAGATCAGCCCAACAAACAGATGCAAAATATGATAATAAGCATTGTGTGAGTGTTTATAATATAACTGTTTGCCTCACTTTTGGTTAAAGAAATGAGTCGCTATAACCTTGCTGCCACACAAGAAGTAACATTGGAAGATTATTTGTTGCCATAGCACTGCAAAACCCACAATTCAGCTTAGCAATTATAATAGTATTTTTATTAGTATTATTAAAGTCACAGCCTGCAGAAGGTAGAAAAATAGATCTCATATATGACATTAAGCCTCCAGTGCAAAGCAAAGGAACACGGTATAACACAGGGTAATACATTAGCAAAACATTTTCTTACCTAGATACAGTCTCTAGGGAAATGTACATTTAATAGCAGGGTATAGTGCAGTATTTGAAGTCATTTCAGAAATCAGTTTCTCACCTTTCCATTTATCATAATGGAAGGCCAATGTGATTTCAAGTTTGGTGATCAAATTGATTTCCTTATGGAATAACCTTGATCCCATTGCCCAAAATAAGCAGTATAAAAGTATTTTTGATAACCCAATATATCCAAGATCCTGACATGTCAAGGCCACTATTAAATATAATATATATTCTGTAATATATGTGTGTATGTACTTTAATTATTTACCAAGTCTCAGGTAACTTAAGAAAGTTCCTAATGAGATCTGTGTAAAGCTGCCCATACAAACGCAGAAATAATCTGTCAGTACAGCCCTTTCAGACTGAATTGGCAGCTTATCTGTCTGTGTGTGAGCCCTGCCTGGTGGCCCTGATGGAAAATTGACCCATTATGATCTTATCATTGGCCTGGGGGCAATGCTCCAGTCATTTAGCAACCTTCCCATGCCGATCTTAACGCATATGTCGTTATTAGCAATGCTGCTTTGCAGTTCTTGTGAACTGGTTTTGATTCAGACCAAAGTCCTGTTTGTTTGTTTGTTTCCTCTGTTCTTGCCAGGTTTCCTTTCCCATAAACATACAGGCAGGTTTATTGACTGTAACCTCCTCAGGGGCAGGGACTACTGTAAATGTTAAACAATATATGTAACTTCTTTCTTCTCCTGTTCCTTTCCTCAAACCCTATTTCAGCTTTTTTCCCTCCATTTTACCCTTTTTTCCATGTAATCACTTATCTACGTGTTTTTGTAGCTGCTGTGACAGCCTATCCCCAGTTCTGTTTACTTTAACCATTTGCTTCTCTGTCATTATAAAATTCTTTCCCTTTGCCAAGTGCCTACTTGCTAACATTAAATGTCTATGTCTATTACATTTACCATGTCATATTTCTTTTACGCTGTTCAACTTCCATGTAATTCTCTTGACACTACTGTTTACAGATCACATAACACACTTTTCCCTGACATTTATGTGGAAGCAACATCCTACAAGAACCTTCAGAGACTCGATGTCACATTAGCTTCAAAATTCTCTTGCGCTATTTTATCAGTTTCAAAATAACATGGGTTAGTGGCGTGCCACAGTCAGATGTACTTATCTCACCAAAACGTATTCATCAAAGTACTATTTAACTATATTATTAGATTCTGCTTTTTTGAGCAATAACACAAATGAACAACATATGTTTCAGCCACACTTACTGAAATGCCACTATATATTGGTCTGCAGGATCTTTATATGTTGTGGGCATTGTTTCCCAACACATGATTTCTGTTCAGTTCTATAAAAACTGTATAATTTTATAATTGAAAGGATTTCGGGGATATAATGTGATAAAAGGATATTCTCTTTGTGAACATCAAATATTGGTACATTTTTTTCTATTTCTTTTTTACAGAATACCACTGGAAACCACATTTAAAGGGCAAGTCAACCCAAAATGTCATTTATTGCCTAATAAATGAAAACAAATATCTTATAAAGTTTCAATATACATGTATTATAAATTTATAATGGATTTTGAGTTATTTGTATTTATAATTGCTATTAGAAGTAGTGTCTGCCTGTCCTTTCTATTCCCTGCCCTGGTGGCTCTGGCATTTGAAACAATGTAACACAAGCCAGTAGATTGACAGACCTGCCTTGCTGGAGGAGACTGACAGTTGCAACATTGCTTAAAAAGTAACAACCAGGAGTTCAGCAAATGCAGCTTTCAATAGCAATTACATTTAAAGCACTGAAAATTTTTAACAAATTCATATTTGAAAGTTGCTAAGAATCGTGTTTACTTTAATTAGGCAAACAATTATTTTTGGGCTTGACATGTATCTTAAAGCTTTATTTACGCATTTAAAAAAAACAGCAATACTTAAAGGGAAACTATAATAAAAATGAAAATGTAATAGGAGCTTAATTATACTGAAATAAGAGACTTAAATATAAGTCAATTAAAAGTTCTGTTTCTAAAATAAGTAAGATTATCTTCACTTTCCTGCTCAGCATCTGTCTCTCTTCATGCAGGAGTTGGGTGTCAGATTTTGTTTGACAGTTGGATCCAATATAGCTAATACATCTTCTAAGTAAGAAGCCACCCCGCCCCCCCCCAAAAGATGTATTGGATCTGTCGTTCAAAATTAGACTCCCAACTCCTACATAAAAGACAGATGCTGAGAGGGTGATAGTGAAGAGTAACTTGATTATGTCATAATTTTTAATTAATTATATTTAATTTTTCATTTTCATGATAGTTCCCCTTTATTACTAATGCTTTTAAGCTGTCAATGGCCCCCGTTAATTTTGCATGGCACAAGGTCTTTTAAGGATTATGTAATAATAGATACAAAGTTTGCCCAGGTGCAGTAACCCAGAGCAACCAATCAGTAGATAGCATTTACTGACCACCTGTTTAAAAGCACACATCTTATTGGTTGCTATGGGTAAATGCTCCGGGCAAACTTAGTGCCTTTTATTATATAACCCACTTGGTGCCTTCTATTACATAAGGGGGTTTAACTCTTCCCTAGCTCTCAGTAGCTTGCCAGCTTTGCGAGCATTCTGGATAACGGGTCCCATACCTGCACTAAAAAATCAGTTAAACATTAAATAAACCAGACAGGATTGTTTTGCCTCCAATAAGGATTCATTATTTCATAGTGGGGATCAAGTACAAGGTAATGTTTTATTAATACAGAGAAAAAGGATTTTTTTTTTTAACAAAATGTGAATTATTTGATTTAAATGGAGTCTTTTGGAGATGGCCTTCCAGTAATTCAGAGCTTTCTGGATCACGGGTTTCTAGATAACTGATCCTATACCTGTACTTGTAATCCAACCTATACAATGTGTCTTAAACTGTTGCAAAATGCATTCATGTCAATTGGCCTTCAGCTGCTATAGATAACTCCCGCCATCCACACGCAGTGGGAATTTATTATAGAGAACTACAAAAATAATGCCTACCTAATGAAAGAGCCCTAGAGCTACCGCCACCTCTGGGGCAGATTGTAGCTCAATATGGTGCATTTCAGTTGCTCTGAAAGAATAGGGCGCACATATCACTCGCATGCCAAACAATGGAAATCATGTTAGACAGACTAAAAATATTTGGCACAACTGTGCCCAATTTGCAACAATGCACATGCGCAATTGCTTGCATTATGGTGAATTGGTTGCAATTGTGGTAGGCACAGCGTTATTGCGTCAAGAGAATCACCCATTTGTGTCCATAATGCCAAAAAAAACAGTGCATTGTGGGAAAAAACATGGCGATTGTGCTGGAAATTGCACTTTTGCTCACTGCACTTGCGGACATAAATGAGCCCTTGTCCCGCACTGTAACCCATGCTTATTGTCTGAACTGCACCAGGGAAAGAGAGAAGCTGTGAATCCTTTGTAAATCCTTTGTTGTAAAGCCCTTATAAATATTAACTGCATAAATCTCTTACATGGCCAGACAAAACTATTGTTACCAATTTATTAGTTCAACAGATTAAAACATTGTAGGGCTCATTTATGTCCGCAAGCACAGGGGGCAACATGCACTTTTCCCTGCAGTTAGTTGCATTTAACACCACTTTTATTAAAGGTACTTGGGTCAAAATGTGCTCTTCACACTTTCCTATAGTTGCTCAGTCCTTCCTGCCTCCCTTTCCAGATCGAGTGCTGCTGCGCCTATTTACACTGGGGAACCCTCCTGATCAGGCGGTAGCTTCTGAACCAAAGAAGTACTATGAACTATGAAGACTTCACTTCCTTATGTTTATTCTATACTCTTTTGTACTTCTTTTACTTAAAATAATCAGCAACTGAATCCTTTGACTGTTTCATAATCGATAAATCATGTAAGCTCTCTTGGGCTTTGGTACAAAGGGTTTTGGATGCAGGTTAGCAATGTTATTTACTCACATTCAGGGTAACAATGTGCTTTCCAAGTCGACAACCAACCAACCTGGCTAGCAATATAATGCGCTGTCTTTAATAACAGCAAATTCCATTACGTTTTAAATTGCAGTGCGGAGAAGCAGCCTTGACTGGTGCTTCAATGGTCTTGAGGTGGTTATTAATCCACTATGTTAAGGCCTTTCACTTTGCAAGCTTGACACTTGACAAACAAATGGCAATTTTCCTTGAATTGCCCTGCCAAGGAGAAACCAGTCCAACAGAGTGGAAACCATATTTGCTAAGAATAGGGATCATAATAAGTACTGAGCTTGTGTTAAAAGGGAGATATTGTACTGTACAATGTAATGTAGCTCTACCTGAGACATATTTACTTATGACTAAGTTTGTTAATGATCAGATTTACTGGAAATGTTTTCATTCTCAGCTGTTTATGTGATGAATCATTGATTCCCCCAATGAATGGGTTACATGTTGGTGGCTATTGTAAGCATGCACATGTGTATTTCCAATAATGGTCTGTCTACTATGGCATTTCCTAGCCAATCTATCTCCAAGGTAATGACTTCTAGCTTGGAAAGCCCCAAACCCACAGCCTTGCATAAAGGCTTTAAGTAATACACCAATTATTGTACTACAACCTGTATGTACAGTAAGGGGCCTATTTATTATTCTGTTTAAAAAAAATTGTCGAAAAAAAGGTTGTAAAAAGCTGTGTAAAATAAATAATGAATTTCGGCATACAAATGCCAGATTTTATGCTATTATTTTATGTAAACTCCAGCGGAAGAAAAAAAAAGACGCCATTTTTTTTAGATGCCGAAGCCTGGCAACATGTGGCGAATTTAGTCACTTAGTGTGCTTTGGATACATTTTGCTGCTGCTGGATCCAAGGTGTTCAGAGGTGGGGGAAGCGGAGTAACTATTTGGGACAAAACTTGATTCCAACTAAGATATAATTTAACCTTATTGGAGCCAAAACAATCCTGTTGGGTTTAATTACTGTTAGTGTAATTACTGGAGATCTGAATTACAGAAAGACCCCTTATCCAGAAAACCCCAGGTCCCGAGCATTCCGGATAACGGGTATAAACAGGTAGAAACATGTTATTCAGAAAGCTCAGAATTTCCTTTTCTGGAAACCTATTATCAAGAAAGCTCTTAAACACAGGAAGGTTATTTTAAAGAGATACTGACACCAGAAATTAGACTGTCTTTTAAGTATATCATAACATTGTCTTTGCATGAGCTTTATAATATTGCCTTAAAGGAGAAGGAAAAGCTAAGTCACTTGGGAGTGCCAAAATGTTAGGCACCCCCAAGTGACTTGAATCACTTACCTTGTACCCCGGGCTGGTGCCCCTGTTAGGAGAGAACAGCACCAGCCCGGGGTACCTGCAGCGCTTCCTCCTTCCTTCTTCGCTGCGCGTGCATGCACAGTAGAGTGAATAGTGGAACTTTAACAGAGAAGTCGGCTTTTTCACTCTACTGCGCATGGACTCGGAGTCGCAGCGAAACGAAGGCGGAAGGTACCCTGGGCTGGTGCTGTTTTCTCCTAACAGGGGCACCAGCCCGGGGTACGAGGTAAGCGATTAAAGTCATTTGGGGGTGCTTAACATTTTAGCACCCCCAAGTGACTTGGCCTTTCCTTCCCCTTTAAACATGTTTGCCCAATGCTTTTACATTACCTATCTGATCCCCCATGTTCCTCTATGAGGGGGCTGCCATATTTGTGCAGCAGGAGGCTGTTAGCATTAGAAGCTATAACTGTCAGGCTGAGAAGGGACAGTCAGGTTGGCAAAACAGTCAGGTTCAGGGACTTCAAGTAACAATTACTTATAAAAGCAAACCTTTATTTATTGTTTAAATTTCTTTTAGCAGACTTCAGGTATGGAGATCCAAATTATGAACACATTCCACATCTGAAAAACCCCAGGTCACAAGCCCAGGAAAGACTAGATCTTATGCCTGTATATGCAGGAAGCTTATTGGGTAACTGAAAAGGCTGAGATAGCAAACTGCATGCAAAACTCCTTGTACTTCGGCTTACAAGCCCTGGGACTACAGGTTCATGATTACTGCTCTGTGTGCCATTGTCCTTTGCCTAGAAAAAGGTGAGTTTCCATCTAAGTCTTCACTTATTTTTACCTATAAAGCCATTAATGCCAAATTGTTATGAAAATGATGTCACTTTAGAAGACTTTATATGTGTCTATATGAATAGATCGATGAAGAGTTGACCTGTGCACAGATCATGTACATAAATTAACATCCATATCCAGATGTCCTTCTCAATGATGATGTACCTTTAAAGAACGCATTATTTTTCTGGTTTTCACCACTGTGTACATTCATTATTTTAATGTCCTTGCGTGATACATGCACCTCATGTCTTTCATAAGGTTCACGTGTACTTTTTGTGGGAGGACAATGAACTATTACATATATAGGGATAGCTTGCATACATATGCAGTGACTCCTTTTCGTTACATTAACAAAATTATACAAACAACAACCTTGCCTTTTGTAACTCTTGCTTCTATTATATGCTTTTCTACCAACAAATTCTGTACTGAGGCCACTGATTCTGCTTTATTTTCAGTGACCTTCCATTTTATTGACTTATGTCACCACTGTTTCCTTCAGAATAATTCCAGTGCTCAATCATTCAGAAACTGAGGTCATTCTTCCCCCTGTTGCTAGAAGCCCCGCACCAATAACCTTCCTAATGATAAACCTTTACACAAATCTCAGAGTCCTTGCATTAATTATAGTTTTCTGTCCTCTTGTTTGTCCTTTTATGTACCTATTCACTCCCTTGTGCTTTCCTATATACTAGTCAAGGTAGCATTTTTCCTGCAAGGGACAAGAGAATTCATTTATACACGTTTATAATGTGTGTAGGTAGAACATGCTTATGCCTATAGCAGCAGGGCGATATTTATGTAAAATATTTTCAAGTTGCCCTAATTGTAACTGTTGCTGACATGATGTGCCATTTTTGGTGGATAGTGAATGGGCAGAACTGAAGATATTAAGAGGTCTAGAATGAGTGTAAAAAAATCTCGATGGTTTATTTCCTATTTCCTACTGGTAATTAAAGAAAAATAAATCACCCGCTAAAAAAGTATTGTTAGACCATGTAGATTATCATATAAAAATCTTTCTAGAAGTCTACTCCTTGATTCTAGCATCTCTCTGCCGTGCCTCTCTTTGCAAAGCCCATGCTAACTTACTTTGAATTTAAAGTTACGTTTATATATATAAAGCAAATTTATTTTTGCTACTGGATATTGCCAATTATATTCTTCATAAGCCTACAGAAGGACTAAGCTCCTCTTTGCCTAATTGCACTCACTAGGGCATGAAATAGGACACAAAATGAATCCTTTGTCACTGAAAGTGAATATTTCATTTTAAAAATGATTGTATTAATATATTTTTCAAGAATTGTTTTTCATATTAAAGAAACACGGATTGTCTGCAATATTTACTGCTATTATTACCAACAGATGACCAATGTGTAGGGACAGCAAACCTTTGAACTTAATTTTCTAGTTCAATAAAACAAAACAACATTACTCTGACTTTTGGCCATAATGCTTTTATAATTCCTTTAGAATTATTGTGTTGGCTCTGAAATGGTAAGGCATGAAGTCGTTTTTGTTGTAACTGATCAACTAGATCAAACAGCACTTACTAGAAATGTGCATTATAATATTATAGACTAAACTGTTTCCTACTTTAAAACAAGAGAAAACATAAATTTATTGAGCTATTGAACTGAAACAAGCCTGGAAATGTCCATTGTATAATGTTGTGTAAAATATTATTATTAGTTTAGTAGAAATTCTTGCAAATTGTTTTTGCATCAATATAGTCTCCCTTCTCATTCCAGTTTTTAGACTTCCACACACCCAAGAATAACTATACAAAATTCATAAAACTGGCCTGCACTTCTGCTGGTGTGATTCTATTTATATACAGAACTAGAACTAAGGCCAAAACCAGGGAAGCTTTGAGGCCTTGGTGGGACCTGGGCAAATATCCAACTAGTAGGCCTCTATTATTTTTAAGCTACACCCACTTTTTTGGATACACCCTTAAATACCACACCCATTTTAACAAAACATTACCCAGACCTGCCAGTAAAAATGACTACATAAAATAGAATATGAGCACATTAACCCCGATATGGCAATATAATCCCTTGGTAAAGTGGATAACAGACATATTATCCCTAGACCCTGCCAGTATAACTACTACAAAAATGAATACTTAGCATGCCAGTATAATCACTGTAGAAATTGCTAATGAGCACTTCATTAATCAAAGACATGCCAGTAAGATAAAAAAAATGGCCAATAAGCACTCCATTAACTCAACACATGCCAATTGGACCCTGAAACATGGCCAATAAGCATTCTATTAACACCATGTATGCCAGTAAGGCCACTGAAACATGGACAATATGCACTCCATTAACTCCACACATGCCAGTAAGACCACAGAGAGGGTCAGGGAGGTGGCGGAGAGGGGCGGCAACAATGTAATTAAAAATTAAAGAAATAGTGGCACAGTGGGCCCCCCAAATTAGTGAGCCCAGGGCAGATACCCCTTTTGCCCATTTAGTAAAGTAGCCCTGGCCAAAACATTAACATGGTATGCAATGGATTAATATGTGATAGATACATAAACATTTATGTGCTTTTATAAATATATATAAATGTAGGTATGCTGTCAATCTGGAAACTGGCCCAGTAATCAGTAAAATTAAAAAAAAAAAAAAAAAAAATAATCAGTTAATGTATGCATTTAAAATGGTAGAACACAATAATGTAGGTATGGACATTATCTAGAAACTCACCTCTGTTCTCAACACTCCACCATGAAAAGTCCATTGTAGATATGTTCTGCTTACAATTTAGGGTATGGGTGGAGCGGTTCCTATAGATCCAGGAGCACTGACATGGATATTTAGTGGTATTAGAGCCTAACAGTGAAAAGAAAAATAACGTTAATCAGTAGCAGCTTTGAGCAATTACATAGACATTAGCATACTAGTGCATTCATTTATTTGGATTAAAATGTTTGTATTGCTGTTTGCTATTGGCAAAAGCACAATTGCTTTTCCTCTAGAAACCTAAGGTATATCATAGGGATATATATTCCTATATTAATTATAAGCTAGATTTCTTTTTGTCATAGGATTACTTTCTGTAAGCAGCTGGAATAGTAAGGTCTTAATAAACATATTTACATTAAAATACATAAAGATTAATTGCATTCATTGTTGGTGCTATTATTGTATAAATAGATTTTCCATCTAGCCTTTACTATTCTCAGTTGTTGATGCCTCTCCCCTGACAAGTTAGACCTCAAATATTATACCTTCTTGCACAATGTATACAATACAGTTTAAAGACACATGCCCTTTTACTAAAGGAATGAAATACTGTAATTAAAGCATTTTTATGTTTATGCATACTCTATATTTACATATAAATGGAAAAAACATAAATTCATTCACATTTCCAGGGGAGTAATGATAGAATTCTCATTGCATCTGGGTAAAATCCCTTTTCTCACTAATGCCTGTATGTTGCACTCCAAAAACTAGCCACAAGAGGTGAGCCATTGTAAAGTCAGTGAGTGGGGTACATCCCTAACATCCTTATAGGCACTGCTCACCTCATTTCTGTTAGTGAAACTCCTCTACTTATATGGTGGCCAATCACTCCTGGTATTCAGAGTACACTGTGGACAAGATCTAACTACAGACACATTTTGCCTGTGCTTTGTTAAAAGACTATATCCCCAAAGAATGTAGGTCTCTATAAAAAAAATATATTGCAAAAAAACAGCTTATCTGTAAAACCCTGCTTCTTTCTGAAAATATACTTTTTTAATAGGGTGTGTCATTGGATAATCCCAAATAGAAAATTCTCATTTTAAGCACTAAGGGCCAGCCCCTTGGATCATATGATTCACGGTGCACACAAACAAACCAAGGGCACACATACATGTTATGTCACATCAGCTAATTATTGGCCAAAGTCTTTTCCTCCCACACTACTTCCTGTTACAGTTAGAGCTGCATTACTTCCCGTTAGGTGATCTCTGGGGGAGCACACAGCCCATCACAAAATGGTGGCTCAAGGGAAAGGATGTAAAAGGGCAATATTTACTGATATATATATATATATATTTCACTTTGGTAAGATTCTAATAGGTCACTTGATATGATATAAATCTGTTGGTTAAATGAGAAGGAAAGTTAAAAACTCAGTAAGCTTTATCAAAAAGGTCTATCTAAATACAGCCATAAGCACTTACAGTAATGATACACTGAATCCTCTATCAAAATAAACACAGGATTTCTTGTCTCTTCTTTTGTAAACATGATGTTCCAGTGTCTGACTTCCTCTCTCAGAAACATCCTTAATTCCCTGGGCCACAGTCTGTGCAGTTCTCTCCCCTCTCCTGCTCCCCCCTCCTACCAGAATGCTAAGAACTCCCTCCCCCTCCCTTAGGAATGTGTGATCTCAGCTATAACAGCTAGAGCTGCAGGAAGGAAGACACTTAAAATGGCAGCTGATATCTTAAGCAAATGGAGAAAGCTTCTAAAGCTGTTTACTCAGGTATATTAATGGTTTCTGCAGAATAAATATATTGTTCTAGGTGGCACTAATGTGGCAAATTTATTGGCAGTAAAATGCCAAAATGACTTTCCTTCTCCTTTAAGTAATCATTTTGGGGGTATAGTTTTCCTTTAAGGGCTCCATGAGAAAGCAAAAGCCAAACCCATATCAGCGCTTCCTGTTATTTCAGGCTTACCATACAGTTTCCATACAGTTTAATAATAGACATTTACTATAGTCAGTAAGGGCTGTTGGTAGCTAGCATAGGGATAAGGCCCTTTGACTCCAGTGCATTAGGCATAAGAAACACAAGAAAAACAGGCTGTTAAGTCCAATGCATTTAATAAAACTTCACTCATGACTAGTCATTATCATTCATCAAATTCATGGAACTCTGGGACACTACCCTCCCATAAAATGAGCACATTATTGATATATTTTAGGCACACTTTCCTTTAACTGCTCTTTCAGAATAATTTTTGCTATTTTTCTTCACAGAACAGTTATACTAGCCTTAAGCTTCTTATTCTTGAAAGGACAAAGACGTTTAGCTTCCAATCAATAGATCTGGAATGTTAACACAACACCTGCTTTAAGCAAGTGCACCAGCACTGCAGCTTTGATCTCTCTCTTTCCAAAACAACTGTAAAGATGGCAGTCATCATGATCACTAGAGCCCAAAATGCACATAGAAATTGTAAGAATTGTAGGTCCAACATGGAAAAATATGTAGCAATAACTGTAATAAAATGTATAAACTTACAGAAAAGTGGATTGTCAATAAAATACATAGATAATATACGGTACTTCTTATAGTAACCGTATTTCAAACCATGTATAATACCATGTGGACCAAATAGAATGGATGTATTGTATTTAGCGACTTTGGGATCCAGGAAAAAATGTACAGTTTCATAATTTTATAACCATATAAAATGATTTATAATAATAATAGCGTTAACCAATAATTGGTAAGCACTGACATTAATGCTATGCATATAGAATTCATACTATTTCAGCAATAAAGAAGGACCTGTCAAATAATGGACACACATGTTAATGAGAGAATCTTCTATCATTATTTCTATTCCAGACTTCCAGAGATGAAATCACTCGAGGGTTCTTATTGCATTTCAGTCCAGTAAGGATGAAGTGAAATATTTTTTTTTCTACTGTAAAAGAAGTTGTGTCAAACAGGAATTGAAGAGCATTCTATCACTGCAGAGATTAGCAGCATATAATGTCATTCTGGCGCTTTGCAGGCAGATGAGGCATTAGATGCTCTCCTTTTGCTATATGTATGATTAAACTTAAATTGCTTTATGACAAATGTGATTTGACTCCTTTTAAATCTTTGTTAAGATCTAGAAAAATCTAAAATAAAAACAAATACATTGTTTCCTTTAAGCAGTATTATACCTCTATAGTGCTGGGACTGCAGCGGTTGATGGATCGGCTGTCTCCACCCAAGAGTGCTTGCACTTGCACCACAGGAATTGCTACTTTCTGCATTCAGCTTTTCTGCACTTTGCACACTGTGGCACATTTTTTTTTTCTTTTGATCTGGCTCATTTTTTGGGGGGGAGGGTGAACACTCAAGCACATTAACTGCAAAATAATATGGCCAGCAGTGAAGAAATGGTCAGGAATGGCTGAAGTAGGCATGATTCCCTGGTGTGCTGCTGGACCAACAGAAATGGGAGCAGATAAATGAGAAAATGGGAAGATAGCCATGCAGGAGAGCAGTGATCCCCAACCAGTGGCTCAGGGTCAACATGTTACTCCCGAACCCCTTGGATGTTGCTCTCAGTGCCCCCAAACCAGGGAGTTATTTTTGAATTCCTGACTTGGTGGAAAGTAGTAAAACAAGATTTACTACTAAATAAAGCCCCTGTAAGCTGATAGTGTGCATAGAGGCTGCCTAATAGCAAATCTTAGCCCTTATTTGGCACCTCCATGAACTTTTATGGTGCTTGTGTTGCTCTCCAAGTCGTTTTACATTTCACTGTGGCTCATGAATAAGAAAGGTTGGGGATCCCTGCAGTAGAGCTTTCTCAGTTGATTGAAAAGAGGAATCTGCCATCTGTGCAGGATGCTTCTGTCAAATATTAATACAAATTCTGCGGGTGGGAGCCTGTTCTGATGGGTCCTGGTCCCCTTTGCCAATTTATTAAAGGGGAACTAAAGCCTAACTAAAGAAGTAGAGCAGAAATGTTGTACATTATGTTTTGGGTTTCTGTACCAGCCCAAGGCAACCACAGCCCTTTAGCAGGGAAGATCTGTGCCCCCAAAGATGCCTCAGTAGCAAACCATCTTCTTTTCTGCTGCTTCTCTGCACATGCTCTGTGCTGCTGTCACTTATGGGCTTAGGGGCCGATTCAAAATATACTGCATAAATAGAATATAAACAGTAAAAAGCTGATTAGTAATTCATTCAGATTCAAATTACATGACAAATCTAAAACCATGGCTTTTGCATCAGAATTGAATTATCAGCCCTGTAGCATCAGCTTATATGACAGACAACCCTCATTTTCTGCTTCATAATTTGCAATGACCCCCTAATATCAGCTTTTCAGCAGCTGCTCAGACCACACTGAGCATGTGTACTGTCCCACACAGTTCTAACAGAATCCAAGTAGGGGAGCTCCAATGACAACGTCCTATATCATTACTACTATAGAAATGCTGAAACTTTAAGCCAGTTCAGTCAGTGTATAATATAAAATATGGCATTTCTAGACATATTCATTTTTAAGGTTTAGTTCTCCTTTAAAATGGCCATGTGCAAATCAAATTCAAACAAATTGCTAATGAAACAGCCCAAGACTAAATAATAATGACCTGCAAACTTGTTTGTAACAAGTGTAGATTAGAAGTGTAGAACTCAAAGCACCAATTGCTAATCAAAGCACTAATCCCTTAACTTCCTATGTAGGAAATCTGTATCCATTGGAGATTTAACTTCAACAGAAAAAGGTGATGCTATTCTGGTGCCAAGAACTACTGGCTGCAAAATATTTGATAGAATGATTCTCACTTGCTGAGTCACCTCTGTAAAACAGCCGTTCTTCTGCAATAAGCTGCTTTCTCTGCATTTATGATGTTCATGTGGCAGCCTTTTTATTGCTAGACCATTTTTTACAACTGCCATTCTCATGCTTTTAGGTTATGATAAAATACTTTTTCTAGAATATACTGAAGACCACACCATTTTTTGGAATTGTAATACTCTGAAAGGGTTGCTGTCTTGATTTTTATGGTGTACTTTTTATTTCTAATTTACACCGGTTTTATTGTAAATAATTCTCTCTACAATTTTAAATATTTACATGTATTTTTGTAGGCAGCCATCTTAGTGTGTTGTGCCTGAGTCTGAACTTTTAGAAGGAGCCAGCACTACACAATAGAACTGCTCATAGATAAGCTATTGTTTTTCCAACTCAATGTACTTTTAATATGACCCAAGTTGCATAAATCTGCCCGATTTTATGCAAAATGTTGGACAGGCCCGTCGTTCATGCCCATACATGGGCCGATTCTAGCTGCCGATATCGGTCCTGTAGAATGATTCGGCAGCTTATCTGCCCGTGTTGGGCATGAACGACAGGCCTGCCCAACTGACATTTGGCCTTAAGTCAGGCAGATCTTGATGGGGCAGGTTTGATTTTGCGTCGGATCAGGGACCGCATTGGCAGGTTGATGTGGCCCCAAACCAACGGAGGCCTATCCCCATAGGTGGATCCCAACGGCGCCTATCCCCATAGATCCTTGTTCCTTACCTCATGGTTTGCTTATGCCCTTGCCAGTACCTGAACAACCTTGGACTGATATTGCTATGGACTTTACTGTTGATTTACCTAAGTCTACTGACATGTCTGTTATTCTGGTTGTAGTAGGCCGTTTCTCCAATATGGCTAATTTCATTCCTTTAAAAAAACTACCTTCTGCTCCCGTTCTGGCCCAGATTTTCATTAAAGAGATTTCTCGTCTTTATGGCTTTCCATCCAGTATTGTTTCTGACCTTTGTGTTCAATTTGTATCCAGATTTTGGTGGGCTTTCTGTAAACTGTTGGGAGTCAAAATAAAAATTTCCTCTGCCTACCATCCTCAAAGTAATGGCCAGACCAAAAGGATCTGATGTTCCAGCTGCAGAGATTATGGCTTCTTTTCGTGTTGAGGATTCTGTTTGGCTCTCCACCAGATACAATAAGCTTCAGCAACCTTCATACAGGTTGGGTCAATGCTTTATTGGCCCCTTCACCATCAAGGACATTATCAATCCTGACTTTTTAAAACTGGATCTTCCCTCCAATATGAATATCTTTGATTCCTTTCATGTTGCTCTGCTTAAGCCTGTTGTTACTAATGCATTCTCCACTGCACACTCTCCTCCTTCTCCGGGTTCTCTTGGATGATCAACAAAACTTTGAGGAACAAGATATTATTGACCAATGATAATCTAGAGGTAAAGTTCAATATCTATTACATTGAATGGGTTTCCGTACTGAAGAGAGATCCTGGGTTGATGCTAATGATACTCATATTCCTCATTTGCTCATAGAAAATTCCCTGAGAAACCTTGGGAGCCCCCAGTGGGCATTCCTGAAGGGGGGGGGGGGAAGGGTTCTGTAAAGCTATGTAAACATATGTGTCAGTGGACAGAACTAAGGTCATTCTAAGAGACAGGTTTTAATCTTAAAGTACATTAGGTTCTCTGATAATACTGAGGAGGGGTTCTTTGCCTGAAATATGTATGCCCAATAGTCCTGGCTACAATTTATTTAGGACACTATTTGCCAAAACTTAGTTGCAAAATTGTCTGAGATGACATTAATGAAAGACTTTTTCATCAAAGTTATTTCTGTTGTGTCCATGGTCACGCTAAAAATGATTTTAAATTAATATTATTATCAATTATAGCGACACTTGACAAGTGCCTCACAACTCCCCATGCACCTTTGCATCTATATAGAATAGAAAAACTGTAAAATATATATATGTGTGTATATATATACAGTATATATATAAAATACATTAACAGCACAAAAGAAAAAATACATTTTGACAGCTAAATCTACATTTTTCCCATTTTTCTAGCAGACTTTAAGCCATAGTTACTGCTCATGTATTCTACAAAGATTTTATTTTGTCATATAGTCATATAGTTGATGCCATTTTGGCTTTAGAGTGAGTCAATATATATATATATATATATATATATATATATATATATATATATATAGGTTGTACATGCAATTATAATACACAAGAGATTTTTTGAAACACAAAGACCCTTGGTGCTGGCTGTTTTATTTTGATATATATATATATATATATATATATCTCATGAATTCACATTTGGGAATTGCATGTTAATGATTTGTCCGTATGCATGCCTCTGCTTCTAATAAGGACAGTTGGTGAGCAAAGTGACAGTTGTCATGGAGAAGAGCACTCTATATTCAACATGTAATCCAGCGATGCACTGGGATTTGAGCTGAAGAGAAATCTATTCAATATGCATGTGCATTACCCTGCTCTTTTAATGGATATTCATTTGGCAAACAGTGTGAAATCTATAAGTTATAACTATAAATGCATTTATGCAGAGATAGAATGTGCACATAATAAGCAGTGTCTAATCTTAGCCTGTCTGTCTGGGGCAAAACAGAATAAAGATAAAGCCTAATTGTGAATAGGGGGCATTCTCCCTTTACCCAACAGAACAGAACCAGAGTGTCGCTATTTCAACACATGACCTTGAACAGACAATACCAGGCATTCCATAGAAAGCAAACATGAGATGCTTAATTCAAGTGACAATTCCAATGGTTTAACATGTACGAATAAATGACTGCATTAACCAACAAAATACACACAGAGGTGGGGTTAATGACAGGCTTCTAATGAGAAAATACCAGAGTAACATGACACAATGACACATTGTTGGCTCAGTTCAATTAGAGATGACAATTTATTCAGTGTTTTATCATGAAATACTGAAGAAAAGCACTTTTGCAATGTTTTGTAATATATCTGCTGAAAATTAAACAATGGTGTATAGTACCTGTGTATGGGTTAATACAATTTATATAAAAGGAGCATCGAAATAAGTAATGATACTTTAAGGGTATTTAAATTCAATTAAGCTAGAGTAAACCATGAAACCCCCATAGTGTTTTGTAAGATTATTTTGTAATACCCTCTTATCATTGTAATACATGAGCAAAAATAGTGCTGTTGAATAAAGAAATGTTAAAACAAGATATAAACAATGTTTAGAAATGCCTCATAACTCAATGACTGTTACATCCTGCAAGTCCAAACAAATACAGCCATGCACAGCAGCAAAGAATTGATGAAGGGACCTAAGCCATTCAGAATATTATTCACCCTGAGGACCAGCTGAGGGAGAGTCAGCAGGGCTTAAGGTGAAGCCCGAGTGTTCATGAGTGTGAGAGTCACCGTGGATGTGTGAAAGTCACTGGTTCCAGAGTGTGAAAGTTACCCTGAAAGGTGAGAGTCCCAAAGAAGGGACAAGTCATAAATAAGTTTTATGAACTGTTTGCTGATGAACTGCGAACTGTGATGTTTATGTTGGGAGGAGTTTGCTCCAAATAAACTTGTGTTTTTTGCCTGAAGAAGTGGTGTCCCTGTCTCTATGCTCCTGATCCTCTGCATTCCTGCCTACCATAGCTAACTCCCCCCAAAAGTATGTGTACAGGCAGTCAGCATGTCACACAAGCTAATTTGGAGCTAGGTTGGAGCTGCAGAGTGTCATTGAGTCCTATGAGATGCTTCCAAAATCATGCACTGAAAGGTTTTCCCGCTGTTTCCGATCATTCGGATACAAAAATTTTGTGACTTTCGGAACGCCAATACGATACCATTGTGACTAATACGATTTTTTAGTAAGCATTTTCGTGATATTTGCAATCATCAGAAATTATCGTATCTAATCTGAGTTTTACCCATTTCGGGATTCGAATTCGTACTTTGATGAATCAGCCCCATGGTGTGCAAAAGGCATAAACATTTTGCTATGCACAATCATGAATTGAAATACAAGATTGTTTTATCACTTTTGTTTATTATTTCAAATTTGGAAAAGTGCTGCACCAGTTGACAGTTCACATTCTCCCGGAACCTACAAAACAATTACAAGGTGCATTGTGCAGTTGCAGTCTGTTAAAGAGGCAGTTTCATGTCTGGAAGAAGACTTTGGCCTGGGGTAGAGATGTAGCGAACTGTTCGCCGGCGAACTAATTCGCGCGAACATCGCGGACTTTTGCCGATGTTTGCCACTTTGGGTTCGCCGCGTTTTTTTTTTGGCGCCGCGTTTTTTCGCCTTGGTTTTTCCGCCGCGTTTTTTCGCTTCGTTTTATCGCCTATGCATATACATAGGAATAGCTTGCGTTTTTTTTTTGGCGTTATTTTTTGGCGTTTTTTTGGCGTTTTTTTTACAAAGTATTTTTCAGAGAAGTTTTTGCCCTTGATCCCCCTCCTGCATGCCACTGTCCAGGTCGTGGCACCCTAAACAACTTTAAAATCAGTTTTCTGGCCAGAAATGGCTTTTCTAGGTTTTAAAGTTCGCCTTCCCATTGAAGTCTATGGGGTTCGCAAAGTTCGCGAATATTCGAGAGTTTTGGCGAAAGTCCGCGAACGGGTTCGCGAACATTTTCGGCGATGTTCGCTACATCACTAGCCTTGGGCTACAGGAAATTCAGAATACGTCTTCATAATGCCATCTAAATGTTTCTACTTTTTCTACTGTTCAAAAATCAAACATAAAATATATCTGCAATTTTTTAAAAGCCAATAAAATGTTGGCATATATTTTAGCTTTTTATAGGTTAATGTACATTACATCCAGGTCGGATGCGTTAAACTTACGCGCGCTCAGGAAAGGACGTTGGGTGGGGGACCCTGCGGGGGGTTGGGGGGGGGGTCAGGGGACGTGGCCGGCGGGGGCACCTGCAGGTTCTATATGTCGTCGGGCTGCCAGTAAACCAGACTGTTCTAGTCCTGATTTTTTTTTTTTTTAACTTTAATTTTGATTTTGAATATGATATCTATCTGTCTGTCTATCAATCTGTCTCTCTGTATGTCTATCTATGTTTATTTAAAGATTTACACACACACACACACAATTTGCACTCTATTTATAGTGTAAAAATATTACAATGTTCTTTGGCATCATTGCATGTGTCAGTGTTTTCTGACAGGTTGTCACAAGCCATTTATAGTTTTCTCAAACTAAATCCACTTGCAATGCTTTTTTCTGCCTGTCTTATTTAGACTCATGCTGATGGGGTAGTTCTTGCAACCCTGAAACCATTTTTAGTAAAAAAAAAAAGGGTAACTCTGAACAGATTTACAAAATGGAAATACTTGAAATGTAGACTTTCTAGAAAATGGAAAGGTGTCCACAAACATTATCTTCTGTTTGAACACCACAGCTTTATATATAATCATTTTACATTTCATTGAAAAAATACAGATGTAGAATATCATTACTTCAAATGAATTTAAAACACTTTGTTAAATAAACAGTAAACCTGTTTTTTTTATCTGAATAGAAGACACTGCATGTCACATTCATTTATGAAAACTAAATGTGCTGCTGACAGCTCATTAACAGTCATTTGCAAATAACTGAAGTGAAAATAGCATTGAGCAGAAACTCTTTATGATCTCTTTAAGAGCTAATGTTAATGATAAAGAGATGTGAAAAGGGTTACAAGATTCAAAGCTAAGACAAGCAAAAAAAGGAATACATGGAATAAAATAAAAATGATATTAAAATGTCCATAGATCCTATCTAGGCAAATCAAACAAGAGAAGCATCAAATACCCAAGGTAAGAACATATTCCCCTACCACCTCTATCTCATATCAGTAACCAGATTGTGTAAGTCAGCTTTTCCTTGAATATTCCAGAAGCCCTCAAGAGATGGTACATGTGTTGATAGGACTTGGTAGGGAGAACAATACAGAAGGTTTGTAGAAATGGTTAGGCTAACAAAAGGGCTTTAAGGTGTAAGAGAGAAGCTTTTATTGGGGACATGATGGTTTATCGTTGAAGAATAGGAAAGTGATAATGTGTCACAGTTAAATGTTTGCAGTTTATCATGGTGGAAAATGAAAGAACATGTATAGACTTTCATGAAGTAGCATTGATACTAAGTGCCTAGATAAGTCTTGCATAAGGAAGCATTGACTACAAATCAGTAAAGAACTACTGTTCTAAGGTTGTATCAGCCCACTATAAATTTGGAAGCACCAACTGGTCTTCAATATTTGCAATTGGTCTTCAATACTTATAGTTTTTAAACTAAGTGCCTTTCTCACCTACATATTTTAAGCTTATAAATGGCGGGTCACTGACCCCTGCAGCTAAAAAAACTACAGCACAATTTTATTATTGTTACTTTTTATTCCTTATGTTTCTATCAGAATCTCTCCATTCATATTCCAGTCTCTCATTCAAACCACTGCCTTGTTGCTAAGGTAAACAAGACCCTCAATACTAAATAGCTGCTGAAAACACACTAATTATAAATTATACAAACCTATTGCAAATTGTTTCAGAATATCATTCTCTACATTATACTAAAAGTTAATTTAAAGGTGAACAACCCCTTTAAGAGAAAAACTGCCACATACTGGGTATATTTGGCAAGGACTTCAATGTGAAAATAAAGGACAGAGTGGATTTAACGAAAAAACCCTTAGTGTTTTTTACTGTGTTTCAGGTAATGGTAAAATTAATAAATAGTACTTAGATTGTCACGTAAAGCAGAACCAGCCAGATGGAAATAAAGACAGAAAGAGACCAAATAACTTGAAATGATCCAGTAATATATAAGATTCACACCAAGAGCAGCATTATAATAAAAGCAGATGCATATACTGTAGAGAGAAATGGACTATGAGCTACAGTAGGTAACAGCTGCTAAAGTTATGGGTAGTGCTGGAAATTTAAGCTGAAACTATATAAATGCCAGAATGACAGACACAGGGCATTGCTCATAGAGTTGCTGAGAAAGAAATCATTGTTACATTTTAACTATCAATTGATGGCAACCTTAATGCAGAAATTACTATCAATGTATTATGGGTAATCAAACTGTATATAATGAGGCCCAACCTGTGGTCATTTAGGTATATTTGCTTGTTTGGACTAAGTAATCAGATCCTAGTGAGGCCTAGATAGTAAGGAAATAACACCTACCTGGGCCAATGTACACCCCAGGAATGCACTTCGTCAAGTGAGATGGAAACCAGTTTTGGGTTCCTTTTGGCTACCCCATGTTAATCTATTGCTCAGCACAGGCAGCGTGTATGTAACTTAGATAATTAATGGGAAACATGGCTACAGATATAATTAAGTTACATGCTTTGTAGAGCAGGCTGCTGGAAATAAAATAACAAAGGCAAACAAATTAAGCCTGTTATAGAGACGGGTAGACATTTTTCTAATACAAAGCATAAATAGTGTGTTGTTTTATTTATCAGGAAGAAATGTTATTTTTTATACTGTGTTTTTACAAACAAAAGGGAATTTGCCAAAGGTTTAATTAATGGTAAGGTAATTAACTGAAGTTGAAGTTTCTTTCATCATATTTGTCAATTTTATTGATACATTTGCATGATCAAGTGCTCTCAAGCATGTGCAATACTTTAAAACATCAGGCAACATGATGAATTGTATGATTAAGACAATGCAATGTAATGACCGATAATGATAATCGTGTCAAATGCTTGCAAGTAAAACTCAATGGAAAAGGTGGAAAAGGGTTGTATTCAGAAGTAGTGTGCTCGAGTTTGGTGTTACTGTTGATGTGAAAAGAACGTTCCTCTCCCACTTGCTTTCAAACATTCATAGCTTAACTTGCATCTTTTCAACTGCACGTCCAACATATAGGGGCACATTTACTAATCCACGAATCCGAATCACGAATGGGAAAAAATCGTATTGGAAACGAAAATTTCGGAAGATTGCAAATATCACGAAAATGCTTACAAAAAAATCGTATTAGTCACGTTAATATCGTATTGGCGATCCGAAAGTCTCTAAATTTTTGTACCGAACAATTGTAAACAGCGGTAAAACCTTTCTGATTATTTTGTGCAAACGTCCGAAAAAGTCGTGCGCCGTCTGAAAAAGTCGTGCGCCGTACAAAAAAGTCGTGCGGACGCCCGAAAAATACGGCAAAAATATGCTCGGAGCGTTCGTGCTTTTGTAAATGTGCCCCCTAGTGTATAACAATGTTCATTTATGATTTGTCTCTTTTTCTTTGTGTGTTATATTTGCATGCATTGTATCTATAACCCTGCATGCATGTAGTGAGTTCTTGTCTTTCTGTTGTTCCCCATCAGGCAGAATGTAAAAGCTTGTGGATTTACATTGCTTCCCTGTTAACCAGAAAGCATAATAATTGTGAGGGTGGATTTTTATTGTTACTGCTATATTTTATTACTTATTGCTTGCATGGCTGATAAGGACAGTAAGCCTAGTAACTAGATAGTATAGCAAACTTAGCAGCTCAAAATGAAAAATTCAAATCATTCAGTTTTAAAACTATTCAACTTTATTAATTATTCCACAAAATAACATGATTACTGAGACGGTTTTCTAAGGCTTTCACAGCTAATCACACTAATCTGCCTCCAAGAGACCCATACAGTACAAAGGTGCTAGAAAGACCTCCAGGAAGGACCAAGGGACCTTTGCAGTCTTGTGCAGGTTTTGAAGAAGATGTAGATACCATGTACTCTCTACTGTTAACCCTATTACAGGCCAAGAAATGCTGTCAACCTTTGTTTATGTCCCCATGTCCCCATTACTGAGGAAACCACACAAAAATGTAAGCCTTGCTTTTCAGTTTAAGAAATATGTAACAATAATACTGCATGTTGGTGAAGGTTTTAGTAAATTCAAATAAACATTCATTTATACGAGAACATATAAAACTGATATCCTACATATAATGCATTTATAATGTTGGGAGATAGCCTTATTATGGAACCAGTTTGTATATAACTTTAATATACCTATCCTATACATACTGACCTTTCAAATCTGTTTACATAGAAGAGGAACTCATGAGGATTCAGAACCAGCATTATTTGTAATGTAACCAAGGTAGCCTAACAATGTTAGAATTCTTCATTTGTACAGCATTATGGTTAGGGTCCTATTTCTTGCACATTTAAGATTCATTGTTAAGTAGTGGGGGTGGCGATTTCCATTACTGAGGTATCAAATTCTGAGCTGCTATTTCTATTTGTTATATTAAGGGAGGCATTTATTAACATTATGATTTTCATGTTTTTTTTGAAAGCATGAATAATTAAAAAATGTGAATGAAAAAAGTAGCAGAAAAAACACGGAAACCACTAGATTGTATTGTCAAACAAAAACCACTTCATCATATTGTCAGCATAAACAACTGCAAACCTCTAAAACCACAAAGCAACGGTCTTCTAGTTGTAAAAGGGACATCTGACTTTGACTTCTATGTAATCTCAGCAGGTTTCAGATTGTGTATTTTTGCATTTGGATTTGTTGCAGTTCTGTCACTTAATAAAAAAAAACAAGTTCTGCAACAAAATCTTGTTTTGGTGTAAAAATACCCAAACCAAAAAAATTGAGCTTTAGTAAATGCCCCCTAAGTGATTTAGATGTAAATATGCTGGGTTAGTATAACTAAGGAGGCGAGTTAGATTTAAAGAGTTGTTGTATTTAAGGTCCCACTTATTTTCTTCCAGTAATATGTTCAAGATTTTTTGAGAGATCCTGCAGGTATCATTCACATTTGAGAAAAGATCTGTGTACATTTTTGGGGTATTGCACCAACATGTTTATAAATGACTTCTTGAAGCCCACAATATCATGTCCCCTTAAAAATGCAACAGGCAATTAAACTGGCAACTTGTTGGAAATGTCAGCTTTTAGTTTTTGGCCTTGCCTAAGCTTGCCTATGTTAGAAGATGTTTGAAAACACAAAATGACAAAATTTTAGATTAGATTTGTGAAAATTTTCATCATTCACCAAAAATGAATTTCATAATGAATTTCACAGTGAATATGTATCAGACAAAACAATCCCCATTTTCTAGATATTGTACTGTGGGTAATGAAGCTGACTGGAGTAATGATTCCATGTTCATAACCTAGATATTTTACTCTGTAAGTCAAATGTTGTTTATTTATTAGTGGTATCCGTGGGTATCAGTGGTGAAAAATAAGAAGCTGTATGCTGTATACTCTTTAGCCAATCTCATACCCACATAGTATTAGTCAGAGTGCATGCATATGTCCTGTAGGTACCCACTGTAGGTAAAGTAATAAGGTTAATCAGTTCTGTTGCTTTAGCTAAACCCATAGTTTTTTGTGAGCCAATCAATTTATTGACTTTATACAGTGAGTTATAATACCTCACTACATCTAGCAAGTCAATCTTACCCAAATGTTTATGTCTTGTGAGGTATTTCATTTTGTTACAGTGGTGCATATTTTTCCAGTTTGAAGCACTTTAATATTGATGAGCAGCTTGCGGCATTTAGAAAATGGCAAAACTGCAGAATATTGCCAAAATGCATTGGACTTAATGGGTAATGTAAAACGAAATTTGCAGAAAAAAACAGTGTAAAAGTTGTGTAAAATAAATGGCGCATTTCGGTGTCAGAACACCAGATTTTATGCCGTTATTTTATGTTCCAGCGGAAGAAAAAATGTGCAAAAAAATTACGCAGTTCTTTACGCGGCAAAACCTGGTGAATTTTGTTGCTGTTTTTTACACAGCATAATAAATAGTCCCCTATGTTGTTTAGTGTATTGGGACACAATGCTATAAATCCTCACCCACTGAAAGTAAATGAGTTGTCCTATTCTTCTACAAGGCAGGTATTACTCGAAAATGCAGAGTGAAAAGTGTCTGTTACCAGACAGGACAAGACACATCACAGCGATTACCAATAACTTTCCAGGGAAATCTACCAGTATTTGTTGGGTATGAGTATGAGTTGGGTTGAGTTCCAGCCATGTAATACTGTGCTTTTCCCATTTGTATTTGAAGTAGTTGTAGTTGCCTTGTCAAAGCTAAACTTACAGAATAAATATTCCTAAGAAAGTGAATAACCTTTAAACACAGTCTCTACCAAATACTCTGTGATGCGTTTCCAAGCAAACTAAAGGTCAGGGCAATATGGTGCATAGAACAAGTGGAACAAATACACTGACATCAACATTTCTTTTTGTGAGTTATATCTAAGTAAGCCTCAGTCCCCAAACAGCATAAAAGAATAAGTTATACATTGTATAGTGAACAAGTGATGGGAATTGTTTAAACAATCAAAGGAAACATTCTGGAGTAAAACTGTTATTGAGTCATTTAGGAGAAGAGCTACAAAAACATAGATTGTTATATATATATATATATATAGCTTAGCAAGCTGTTATCCTTTCTGTGTAATGGGAAAGTGGTCAGTTAATTATAAGATTTATTGATGATGTTTAAGAGGTGATCTGAATATGATCACTGAAAGTTTTCAAAGCGTTACCAATAAACTGAAGAAACAACATATCATACAACATTTGAAGTATCAGTCAGTCTAAGTCATGCAAATCTGATATCAAGACTACTTTTACTTAGAGTATGCTAAATATGTTTCCTATGATTTAGGACTAAAGCAATACGCAGGATTAATGGATGCAACCATGGCCCTTACATTGCTCTAAAAGTAGATCAGTTGCGACAAAAAGCATGTGCATAGTGCACACTGGTAATAAACTTTTGTTTAATCCATAATGCCAGCATCATTATTGTCAATGTGTCACAATTGATAGAGTTGTGCTTACATTTCAATGCGAAAAAATGCAATTGCGCCGAAAATGTTTAAAGTCTGTCGATTGACGCAATCACCGTGGAAAACCTGGAGGGGTCAAAGGTGGTGGTAGCTTCAGGTTTCCCTCAGCCACTTTTATCAATAAGCCCAAATGAGCTTAATTCAGAACAAGAGGCAGTAGGAAGGCAGCAGCACAATGCGCAAGTACAGGGAAGTGCCTGTTGGTGCAACTACCTTAAATTAATCAGATTTTTTTTATGACTGTGGCTAAGCACAACTGAGATGTGGTAGGTAAATGACCCCTTTTGTGATTTAAAAGAAGTCAACTCTTAAACCTTGGAATTCTAGAAAGATGGTGCCACACAATGGCTCAGTGTAGATCAATGTGGTAGGTGAGACCAGATTGAGACAAGGAGACCAGATCAATCAACAAGAGCATGTTCAGATGCAAGCCTAGGTCCTTATAACCTCTTGGGTATGTCATTGTACTTTGGCACACACCAGGGCTGGAACTAAGTTTAGGCAGAAGAGGCACCTGCCTAGGGCACAGGTACTTCTTTTGCCTTCCCCTAGTCTGGGCTCTTTTGCCCCCACCACCACTTGTTGCAGTGCACTCCCCCCCCCCACAATGTCACCATGTATGCACTCATTAGAATGCATGCACATAAGGTGGGGGGAGGTGGCTGGCCTGGTTGCCTAGGGAGCCTGTCCAGCATGGCCCGCCTTTGGCACACAACATATTATGCGTGGCCTATACAGTTTGGGAACCACTGATCTAGTTAATATGCTATAAGGAATTAAACATTGATAAGCATTGAAATGTAAGGACATTTTCATAATATTGTTTAAGAACTTTAGGAGCCTCAGGCTGTTTCTTTCAAGGGGATCTTGTGCCACATATTTATTTATTTGCATTTATTTGGTTATCTGAAATAATACTGTATTGGCTTGGGGCAAGGGGTAATATAAAGCTTTGTATATGTGATACTAGGATCCTCATGAATAATACATTAGTAGAGTTCATTACACTGGGAAATAAATTATTTCTTTTTTTTTTTTTTTTTTTTTTAAATGGTAAAAGCCAAAAGTCTAAAAGGGATTAACACATTATGAAATAAGGACATTCTCCATAATCTTTAAATAGTTCCAAGGTGCCCAGACACTACCAGTATGGAGCAGCTATCAATGATCACTTCCAAAATCCATTTACCACTGCCTTGGCAAGTTCATCTATGGATATTGCTCAATTGCTCCAGGAATCAAAATATAAACCTGTGTTTTAAATGTCTTTTTTGTGTTTTGAGGATGATGTAGGTTATTATTTTAAGCTTTAAACATACAACCATTTAAAATAAAAATAAATAGGATTTGTTCAAAATGTTAAAGAATCT
Source organism: Xenopus tropicalis (assembly GCF_000004195.4). NCBI lineage: Eukaryota > Metazoa > Chordata > Amphibia > Anura > Pipidae > Xenopus > Xenopus tropicalis. Next base: position 51,753,442 of record NC_030677.2, read on the forward strand.
CAAGAACCAATTCAGGCCAGAGAAGCAATATCTACTCGAGCTGTTATGGCATTTTTAAGAATTGCCATTTCAGTCAAAGAATCAACAGCTGAGGTATTGAATTGGATTTGCTGCAAATGGAAAAGGTATGTATTTCCAGACACTGCTTGGTTTCCCCAAACATATAATCACACATTTCTATTATCCTGTGCTATTTTAGCATCTGCCAGTGAATGTAAAAGAGCATTTGAAAGAATTCAGTTAGATAATGTTACTGCAATGAATATATTGTTTTTGGAAAAAGTTCCGCAAAATGATACATTTTTAAAAAAAATAAAGTTTTCATTCACTTGTTTTTAAGTCTATACATAAACTGTCTAAGCTATACATGTTCTTGGTGTGAATGCCAAGTTAAAAACCATCACGACTTATGTCATAGCCACTATTTAAAGCTGGAATTGAATGTACAGATGTATTTCCTGTGTATAAGAAGAATGTAACACAGTCATGTACCAGTCAACATGTATGGTCACTAAAAGAAAACACTTCCATAAATGTCACATACAGAACATTTGCTTCTCCACTCACGTCATCTTTTTTACATCAAGCACAGCTGAATGTTGGCATGCCTGGCATTTGCACCAGAACTGTCTATTCTTGAAGAAGAAGTGTATTAACATAAAAACATAACCTGGGAAATATGTTTCTTTGCCATATGTGATTATTTGCTTATCCGCTCAGTTTAAATGTAGCAGTGTCTACTGATATATGCAAAGTTGTTTCTCACAAACATTCTGGAAGGCTTAACGTGACGCAAAGGTCCTTCTGGAACTGACTAAGATAAGGCTAATTTGGGCATTACCTCATGGATTCCCTTTCAGGCTAAGAATTGTAATTAAATGAATAATCTCCCAGAAGAGTAAGGGACATTATTATCTTGGATTTTTCTGTGAAAATAGCATTTAATCTGCTTAAACCCTTTCTTCTTTAAAAAAAAAAGTTGGTTGGTGATACGTCAGTGTTGAATGATCATAGTAATTTAAGGCCTTGGTTAAAAAAAACACAATTTATTCATCAAGAAAACCACTCTACAATGGCCAAATTACCTTTAAAAGTAGTTTAGTCTAGTGTGTCAAACTGGCAAGCAATGAGCTATTATTAGCTGATGTGTATATTTCTTAAATGCAATAATGTACTTATCAGCATAAGTAAATTCCCCATGTTTTATTATATGGAACTCTCTGTGTCACTCCAACTGCTTTGCCATCTAGTAGCCAGTGCTTCAGGTACTTATTACAGAAACAGATTGTGTTGCTTGAACAATGTGAATATAATTAGCTGTTTTCTGATTTCAATAAGCGTGACCTTTGCATTTGCTCTCTTTCCAATTAATTACTGTCCCAACTAATAAAACCCTGCCAGTAATCAGTAAAGGTAATATACTGTAGCCTAGCCACCTTAATTCAATGGCCAATACAACTCTGTTAAATAAACACATAGGAGGCAGCAGATAGTGTTTATATAGAATATATAGATATAAAGCATTGTTCTCCTTTCACTCACACAAAGCTACTGTCAGCTGTAAATGGCAAGAAATCTCCTGCTGCCTCCTTAGATATTGCAGATTTGGAATACAATAGAAATGTAAGGTATAATAAAGTTAAAGCATATTTGAATTGTTTTACATTGATTTTACAAGGCAGCTATTTATTTATTATACCTTGAAAGTATACTGCTGTTTTGATGGGTTTGTTATGGTTTGCCATGATGTTTTTATTTGATGCTTAAATGTATATTTAAAGCTACTGTTACATATTGTAGTTTCCAGGGAACAAGTGTCCAATAATGGGTTCACACTGCTGAAATGAAAGGCATGTGCAGCTTGCATGTAAGGAAGACAGGCGGAATGAGAGACCATACTATGAATGCTGTACAGAAGGACTAGTGCTGGGGATCTTTCCTCGGTATTCCACTCACTACCTAAACAGCACTTAAAATGATTATTAGGAGCTCTCCTTTTTTGCACCAATTTGTGTCCTTCCTTACAGCTACTATGGGTAATTTATTACAAATGAAAGCAAAGACTGTGAATGTACAGTGAGTGATACCTTTCATTGGCTAACAAAATGCCAGCTTTCAAAGCAGCTTCCCTCTCTTCTCCAGATCAGTTAGCCAGTAAAAGTTATCACTTACTTTACATTTGTCTGCTTTTAACAATGGCTGAATACCATCTGCCTAAAGAATAAAAAGACAAAATTTGCTGAATACCAGCAGAGGTATAACATATATGCGTAAAGCACGAATGTTACACAGCCGGCCATGGCAGCTTAACCCAAGATTATCAGCCCTTGAACCAGGCAATGCTAACGTCTTCAGGACCATGGACAGTGCTAGTTTGAGAGTACAGGGTAATGGGTGCCTATCCTGATAGTGCAGGATAATGGGTGCCTATCCTGATAGTACATGGTAATGGGTGCCTATACTGATAGTACAGGGTAATGGATTTCTATCCTGATAGTACAGGGTAATTGGTGCATATCCCAATAGTACAGGGTAATGGGTGCCTTTGGTGATAGTACAGGGTAATGGGTGCCTATCCTGATAGTACAGAGTAATGGGTGCCTATCCTGATAGTACAGGGTAATGGGTGCCTATCCTTATACTACAGGGTAATGGGTGCCTTTGGTGACAGTACAGGGTAATGGGTGCCTATCCTGATAGTACAGGGTAATGGGTGCCTTTGGTGATAGTACAGGGTAATGGGTGCCTATCCTGATAGTACAGGATAATGGGTGCCTATCCTGATAGTACATGGTAATGGGTTTCTATCCTGATAGTACAGGGTAATGGGTTTCTATCCTGATAGTACAGGGTAATTGGTGCATATCCCGATAGTACAGGGTAATGGGTGCCTTTGGTGATAGTACAGGGTAATGGGTGCCTATCCTGATAGTACAGGGTAATGGGTGCCTATACTGATAGTAAAGGGCAATGGGTGCTTCGTGTAAAGCACGAATGTTACACAGCCGGCCATGGCAGCTTAACCCAAGATTATCAGCCCTTGAACCAGGCAATGCTAACGTCTTCAGGACCATGGACAGTGCTATCCTGATAGTACAGGGTAATGGGTGCCTTTGGTGATAGTACAGGGTAATGGGTGCCTTTGGTGATAGTACAGGGTAATGGGTGCCTTTGGTGATAGTACAGGGTAATGGGTGCCTTTGGTGATAGTACAGGGTAATGGGTGCCTTTGGTGATAGTACAGAGTAATGGGTGCCTATCCTGATAGTACAGGGTAATGGGTGCATATCCTGATAGTACAGACTAATGGGTGCATATCCTGATAGTACAGAGTAATGGGTGCCTATCCTGATAGTACAGAGTAATGGGTGCCTTTGGTGATAGTACAGAGTAATGGGTGCCTATCCTGATAGTACAGAGTAATGGGTGCCTATCCTGATAGTACAGACTAATGGGTGCATATCCTGATAGTACAGAGTAATGGGTGCCTATCCTGATAGTACAGAGTAATGGGTGCCTTTGGTGATAGTACAGAGTAATGGGTGCCTATCCTGATAGTACAGAGTAATGGGTGCCTATCCTGATAGTACAGAGTAATGGGTGCCTATCCTGATAGTACAGACTAATGGGTGCCTATCCTGATAGTACAGACTAATGGGTGCCTATACTGATAGTACAGACTAATGGGTGCCTATCCTGATAGTACAGAGTAATGGGTGCCTATCCTGATAGCACAGAGTAATGGGTGCCTATCCTGATAGTACAGACTAATGGGTGCCTATACTGATAGTACAGACTAATGGGTGCCTATCCTGATAGTACAGACTAATGGGTGCCTATACTGATAGTACAGACTAATGGGTGCCTATCCTGATAGTACAGACTAATGGGTGCCTATCCTGATAGTACAGACTAATGGGTGCCTATCCTGATAGTACAGAGTAATGGGTGCATATAGAAACAGTGCTTTCCCGTTTGGCGAACGATTTAGCGCTGAGGAATGAAGGACAGGGCACAATATTCTATACAAGCTACTGGAAGTGCTGCTGTGCTGTGACTATCTTTCAATTCCCAACCCATCTACTTTACTTTAAGCAACGACTGAGGCTGATGGAGCGGTATTTCCAGTGAGCCTATAGTAGCACCATGAAAACAGAAATAAATGTCCAACGTACCTTCGCACATTAAACCCACAAAGCCCTCGAATGTGTCTGCTGAAATCCAGTCACTGTCCACTAGTTGTATATAGCGGCATATATTAATATCGATGGAAGGAGCCAAAGAGTTGCACGAAAGGGAAAGATTGTGTGTGTATTCTCCCGCCGAGATAGGGAAGGCTGTTGGGCTGAGCGAGCGACGCCCCCTTAAAAAACCCAACTCCACCTTAAGACGGGAGCACATGGCTCGTAGGGAAACAAGTAGCGGCAGCAACAGTAACAGCAGCCCCTCTCTCTACAGCCCCTCTCTCTGCAGCCCCTCTCTCTGCAGCCCCTCTCTCTGCAGCCCCTCTCTCTGCAGCCCCTCTCTATACAGCCCCTCTCTATACTGGCCCTCTCTATACAGCCCCTCTCTATACAGCCCCTCTCTATACTGGCCCTCTCTATACAGCCCCTCTCTATACAGCCCCTCTCTATACTGGCCCTCTCTATACTGGCCCTCTCTATACAGCCCCTCTCTATACAGTCCCTCTCTATACTGGCCCTCTCTATACAGCCCCTCTCTATACTGGCCCTCTCTATACAGCCCCTCTCTATACTGGCCCTCTCTATACAGCCCCTCTCTATACTGGCCCTCTCTATACAGCCCCTCTCTATACTGGCCCTCTCTATACAGCCCCTCTCTATACTGGCCCTCTCTATACTGGCCCTCTCTATACAGCCCCTCTCTATACTGGCCCTCTCTATACAGCCCCTCTCTATACTGGCCCTCTCTATACAGCCCCTCTCTATACAGCCCCTCTCTATACTGGCCCTCTCTATACAGCCCCTCTCTATATAGCCCCTTTCTATACAGTCCCTCTCTATACTGGCCCTCTCTATACTGGCCCTCTCTATACAGCCCCTCTCTATACAGCCCCTCTCTATACTGGCCCTCTCTATACTGACCCTCTCTATACTGGCCCTCTCTAAAAAACCCAACTCCACCTTAAGACGGGAGCACATGGCTCGTAGGGAAACAAGTAGCGGCAGCAACAGTAACAGCAGCCCCTCTCTCTACAGCCCCTCTCTCTGCAGCCCCTCTCTCTGCAGCCCCTCTCTCTGCAGCCCCTCTCTCTGCAGCCCCTCTCTATACAGCCCCTCTCTATACTGGCCCTCTCTATACAGCCCCTCTCTATACAGCCCCTCTCTATACTGGCCCTCTCTATACAGCCCCTCTCTATACAGCCCCTCTCTATACTGGCCCTCTCTATACTGGCCCTCTCTATACAGCCCCTCTCTATACAGTCCCTCTCTATACTGGCCCTCTCTATACAGCCCCTCTCTATACTGGCCCTCTCTATACAGCCCCTCTCTATACTGGCCCTCTCTATACAGCCCCTCTCTATACTGGCCCTCTCTATACAGCCCCTCTCTATACTGGCCCTCTCTATACAGCCCCTCTCTATACTGGCCCTCTCTATACTGGCCCTCTCTATACAGCCCCTCTCTATACTGGCCCTCTCTATACAGCCCCTCTCTATACTGGCCCTCTCTATACAGCCCCTCTCTATACAGCCCCTCTCTATACTGGCCCTCTCTATACAGCCCCTCTCTATATAGCCCCTTTCTATACAGTCCCTCTCTATACTGGCCCTCTCTATACTGGCCCTCTCTATACAGCCCCTCTCTATACAGCCCCTCTCTATACTGGCCCTCTCTATACAGCCCCTCTCTATATAGCCCCTTTCTATACAGTCCCTCTCTATACTGGCCCTCTCTATACTGGCCCTCTCTATACAGCCCCTCTCTATACAGCCCCTCTCTATACTGGCCCTCTCTATACTGACCCTCTCTATACTGGCCCTCTCTATACAGCCCCTCTCTATACAGCCCCTCTCTATACTGACCCTCTCTATACTGGCCCTCTCTATACTGGCCCTCTCTATACAGCCCCTCTCTATACTGGCCCTCTCTATACTGGCCCTCTCTATACAGCCCCTCTCTATACTGGCCCTCACTATACTGGCCCTCTCTATACTGGCCCTCTCTATACAGCCCCTCTCTATACTGGCCCTCTCTATACAGCCCCTCTCTATACTGGCCCTCTCTATACTGGCCCTCTCTATACTGGCTCTCTCTATACAGCCCCTCTCTATACAGCCCCTCTCTATACTGGCCCTCTCTATACAGCCCCTCTCTATACAGCCCCTCTCTATACAGGTCCCCCCGGCGGCAGCAGCAACAGCAGGGAGAGCGCTGGGCAATTACTCAATTCATAATGCAGGGCTATTAAAGGGCAAGGGACGTTTAACTTGCCAGTCAGATATGCCCGCTGCTTGTGGGAAGGTCAGTGCCATCTTGCGGCCATGTATTGTTCATCAGATTATAGCGACTGGCTTAGTGGCAACACAAAAAAGGGGCAAAATGTGAAATATATATATATATATATATAGCTAGCACTTCAATGTTAGCAGACCCTGTACTGGAACATGAGGGTATGTTGTGTAGCCTACAATTATTGTAAAGCAGCCTGACTTGGAGGGGATAAATTGCTGGAAAACAATATGTTTTGCAATGTTATTGTGTCGGTATATTGGAGGTGAATAGGTAAAGAAAACAGTATAAGCTTTGACTTTTCGAAAGGGACCTGTAGAAGAGACTTGGGGTGAGCTTAGTATTGGGGTGAGCGGCGATTACAATGTACCCCTTGCCATTAGGGCGATACTGATCTATTTTACCATTTACACGACTTTATTCCATGCGTCCATTTAAAGTGAAAATCCCGGACTGGATCGATATCACCCTGTTGACTCAGTGCCAGATGAGATGTCTGGATGAGACTGGGAGATGTAAGGGGACATAGAGACAGTATTGGGCAGGATGAATACATGAACTTATGTGAGCAAAAAACCTTCACACTGAAGGCATCAGCATTTCATTCATTTACAAGATGGACTTGGGGCTCACAGAGTGAAAGGTTGGATATGGCAGCAAGTGGTAGAGGTGCCCATAGCCCATACTATTCACTATACAGTTTTGGCGCTGTTACATTGTATTATTCTCAGTACTACACTATGCCCTGCTTATGTCTATACAAACTACAATTACAAACGTTAGCAACATATTTACCGCAATAAGATCAAATAGTTTCGCAAGTACAGCAAACAGCAGGGCGCCAAATATAGCGCTGGATATCTGTATTGCCTCAGATAAGGGGAGGTGGGTGCCCATGCATTAACAGCTACTCACAACTACTCAGTTTACTCACAACTTCAGCAACAAACAATTGATATCTTTTGGGGTGACTCAAACTAAACCCTAAGTATTCCATTGAGTAGGTTTATATGAAAGGTGAAATTGCCGCATTTATTAAGCGACAGATTGGCATCGCATTTTCTAGCGTAAAGGAGACCCACTTTGTATTGGAGGCAATGGCTGCATGTAGCCAGCAGATGGCGCTAACCTGCAGATAAAATGTTACTGTACGGGGGATAAGGAAACTGCAGGGCGATTTAAACTTCCCCACGCTTCAAGATGCTGTCAGCTCCAGCAGGTTTTTCTCTCTCTGTGTTCCTATATTTAATTGCATTTCTCTCGGGATTACTAGGCAACACTCCCCCACATGGCTAACATGAAGGTGATGGTTCTGTAGACAGTGCGATGTGCAGCTCAGTTTAGGCTTCTGTAAGGTGGAGCTGAGCTTTAGGGGGCGTCGCTTGATCCTCAGCAATCTTTACAATCTCAGGCTGAGGAATGACTGGAGAAATGCCCCGTTCCCTCTCCTGCTTCTTTCATTCGCCGTCAGCTCGTCCTATCCATCTGTTATGTGCAAAGGGAAGCCAACTCGGAAGCCTAGACAGCAAGGTACAGTGGCTTTGCCTCTCTGACTTGGAAGTGGGAATGGTGCTGCCCTGTTAGTGCTTGGGGTGGTGATAAGGGAGGAGGGGGTGCTTCAGTTGGGGGAGAGTTTGCCGGACTGACTGTAATCTGTTCAGTGACCCTATAAACACACATGCTCTGTATGACATATATGTATTTGAGCAGCTGACCTGTGCAGCCGGCAGCCGTGCAGCAGGTGGATTTTAGGAGTGTGTTTTCCTTTAAAGTACAAATCTCCAAGTGCAGTTTTACTATACGCATTACTTTTTCACATCACAGCCTGGGGGGCAGCATATTAAACTTTATGTGCCTGTGTAACAATATAACTGTCAGCATTTGCTTTATTAAGCTGAATTTGACACCACAGGTCTTTAGTGCAAACCCTAAAGCTTCCCTGTGCTCTATGCACAACCAACACCTTCCTGTTATGGATACAGTCCCCCATACAAGCTGCTTTCCAGTTATATTATGTAATATATTATGCATTGTAAATGCTTATACACCTTTGCCTGTATGACTTGCTTGTTGCTTTAGACACTGTATGTATTTCTAAATGCCTCCTACAATGAGAGGCAACACTGTGTTTTTCGCTTAGAATGTACTAAATGGATTTCTAAAATTCTTGCTCTGTGCTTGCTTTTCTCTGTATCTTTGTTATATTCACATAGTCTGACTAATGGTCATTTGGAAAGCCAGACCTTGGTGTTTCATTGACCGTAGCCTACTGTAATCAATCATTTTAGCACCCTGTGAAATACATGAATTATATATGTTATTTTTTCTTGGGTTTCCTTAAAACGTAAAATAAATGCTAGTGTGACTATCATGGCAAGTCCTGAGGTGTAAGCACAATACAACGCACTGAATTTATTGAAGTGACAGACTAAAAGCATTCAGAGAACTTCCATGTGCATAGAGGAGATTATCTCTGCGTGGTTGGCTACAGTGCTGGGAATGTGTTTGCCAGCCTGTTATTTCAATTGCAGTTAAGAGGGTACATGGTATTATAAGGATCCTGTGGCACTGTAGCCTTACCTGCTATCTGTACCCTAGTAAATGGCAATCGCATTTTTCTTCCCTCATGCAAAGCAATGGCCACTGACAGATCAGGAAAAGGAAAGCAGTGGCACATAGATACATATACCCTTTCATTTATAAGCATGCCAGTTATTCAGTTTATTAAACAAAAATTAATGGAGCCAATAAGCTAAACAGTTAACAAAGGTCAATTAAATGTATATATTATTTTAAATACCGTGCATTTTTCTTGCTGAGTTTTTATCATCTTTTTGATTCACCTGTAAACAGTGATCCACTCTATCTATCATCTATCTATCTATCTATCTATCTATCTATCTATCTATCTATCTATCATCTATCTATCTATCTATCTATCTATCTATCTATCTATCTATCAATCTATCCATGCATCTCACTCACTACAAATAATGTATAACCTGTATATCCTAAAATATATCCAAATTGTTTTTCCCTCATACCATGGTCATTAACAAAAGCATAGACAAACCTTTGTGCTCTAGAAAATACAGAATTAGGATTTCAAACCCCATTATACCAGCTAAGCCACTGAAGAATATAGTGGATATGGCAGTTCTGCAATATCTTGGGAATCAAAGGATTACTATCCAAGCACTATCCACAATAACTGACACAAAAAGCAATATGAAAAATACCCTTTTTTATTGCAAAAATTCTTAAAGAGAACTTGAGTTTTGTAAGATCTTCGTAGTTTTAGAGGTTTTTGGGTGTTTTTGATGTTGGCTATTGTACAAAACTGCGAAAAAGTCACATTTTTTGTGTGACAGTACAAAAAAGTTGTGGTTTTTGCATTTTTTCTGCAACTTTTTCTTCATGCTTTTTAATTTGGATTTTTTAATAAATTACATTTGTGGAAATTTAAATACACCCCACAATTTAGAGCACAATCGGCCTGTTTTTTCCCCCACAATGCACCAATTTATACCAGAATTCCAGCATCATTGCAGACGCAATTGCCCTGCTTCTACCACAGTTGTATCCTAGTCACCAGAATAAAGGGGAACTGTGCATGCACTTCATTGCACAACAGGCACCAGTCTGCCTTGTGTCATTTCCGGTGTCTCCTGATTCTTTAGGTGCAAGTGTTCAAGTTGCCCACTGGGCTTGTGGATATAAATGAGCCCTTGACGTATTCAAGTGGTCACACAAATATTGCTGTGCTAAATATCTGCAACTTTGATATGTAACATGTTCAGAGAGACCCTGCAACTTCGCTCCATGGAGCAGTAGTAAAGCTACTTGTAACACACATAAGAAAAGTGCTCTCACTGGAGAAGAGAATTTGGTCTGTTACTGCAAACACAAAAACACAGCCCAGAACTAACCCAAACTAAGCCCAGAAATGCAAAATATATAAAAAAAATAATATATAAAAATACTGCAGCAATGCAGAATGACCATCATTGCTTCGCTTGTATGGATGCTATTCCAAAACAAACATTTCTATTTTATCCTAAATAGACATTGGGGTATTCCGCAGTAGTTTAAAGGAGACATATTATATTACAATTTAGAATGTACCAGTGAATTATACTCTTCTAAATATAGAAGTATTATGCTTAAAAAAGTTGTGTTTTGGACTGATTCATTGAGAAATTCAACCAAAACCCTACTAGTCCCGCCCATCTGTTCTACTTCCTGCAGGCTGAATTCTCTGGATGTGCAAGGGAAGCCGGCGGCACTCAGTACAGGCACTGTAGGATAGGAACCAATCAGCAACTAGGCTGGCCTGATGGGGAATTGAAGCCTATCTTTACTGGTATGAGTGCAAGGCCGTGATTGGCTATCCCCCTCCTACTGTGCTTCTGGCAGGGACCGTTAGGACACGCCCACCCCTTATTTGAAACACAGACAGAGAACTGATAGGATCTATAGGGAGCTCCAATAAAGGGGCCATTTTTACAGACTGTATTCAATTTTAGACCAATGTGCAACCCGCACCATATATTATTCATAATTGCCTACAAAATTAGGGTTTTTTTCATGTATCCAATATGTCTCCTAAGGCTAAAAACAATATTGCTAAATATGCTCTGTTTTTATATTGAACATACTGTATTAATCCAGAGGTTCAGAACTGCAGTAATGATCAGTGGCACTTCACATCCTCAGTATGCTTTGGGCTTCTGTTGATAAGCTCACATTAGGGGGTCATTGGAAATCATAAACAACATTAGCAGAAAGTAACATTACATCTGTCATGAAAGCAGAATAATTGCTAATCAATTGTGATGCAAATTGCACGGGTTTCTGAGCTGCTATGTATTGAGAATATTTACTAATCTGCCTTATATTAAGCAGCACAGAGCATGTGCAGTGAATCAGAAGGAAAGAAGATGGGGAGCTACTGGGGGCATCTTCAGAGGCACAGATCTTCCCTGCAAAAGGGCTGTGGTTGCCTTGGGCTGGTACAGAAGCCCAAAATATAGACTCCATCATGTCTAGTCTAATTCTCTATTAGGCTTCAGTTCTCCTTTAATGAATGCACTGAGTTTCTGTGGCACCATTCGTAGCCAAAGTGTTTAATCCAGTTGCCACATCTGGTGCTCTGCTTCTTTTAAGGAGTCTTGAGTTCTCCATGATGGTGTCTGCTAAGACTGGGACCTTTTCAGTTAGGTCTGTGACTCTACTTCAGGGCAGCTTCACAAGGTCTGTCTTGTTAAAGTAATTATTCTTCCACACAATGGCATATAGGCAAATATTAAACTGTATTATTATCAAATCGAGTAGAACATAGTCAGTGCATTCCCAACATATTTGGAAGCAAATGGAAGCAAGGGGTTGCCAATTAGCTGGCTAAACCTTGTGTTTTCTATCTTTGTTGTTACCCATAGCAACCTGTCAGCAATAACCGTTGATTAATCAAAAGCAATACCTATAATGGATATTAATGACGGGGTGCTATAGTTGCTGGACTTGTGCAGTTTGTACCCCTGTTGATAAATCAACCCTTTAAAGGGATAGTGACATGTTCCAAGTTTTTACCAGAGCTTGTCCCTATTCCTTTATACACACAGATACCAAAAGCTGTCTAGTTGCACCTTTACTTGGAAAGGTTATCAATATCTTGGTTTCAGACCCCACAACCATACACAAACAGGGATAAAATAAAAGGGAAATATTCATATCTTTTTGCACATTGTTTACTGCCACCAGTGCCAGTTGTATAGGTACCAAATACTATTGGTTAGATGCTCATTTACTATGTTATCCGCAGTTTAAATGAGTTCAGGATACAGCAACCAATGATTGCATATATTAATTTATATCCATGGTAGCACAACATGTCTTAAGCTTCAAGGTCCATATTCAAGGACAGTTCATTATCTGATATAAATATATGCATAGCTTTACACTCTAACCATTTACTCACAATTATAGCAAAGATCTGATAAGTTGCCATGGGTAACCATGTTGGCATTTAACACCTTCTATTTAAATTTGCATGTTCAAGTAAGGCCAAACATTTCAGTTGCAAAAAGGCCTGACGTATGTACCATTCTGCAGAATTTAGTCTCAGAATCCAAACACTAAAGATAATTGATTTTTTGAACAATCTGTCTAGCCTGCAAGAACATTTTAGACACATTGCAGCTCTAGTCTGAAGTGCCATTCATGCACAAAGCTGAGTGATATAATAGTAGCTGCATACTTAGCTCTAGTTCTTGTAACCCATAGCAACCAACTGGTCAACTAAATCACTATAAATTACTTTCAAGTAACTTCCACACCCATCAATAATGAAGGATTATTTCCTAAATATATGTAATAATGTAAGACAAGTTCCCATTTACTTACACAAACAATTTTATTGGTCACATTTTCTTCCTTTTGCATTAGTTTCTCTTTGTGCACAGTGCCAGAAAATAAGAAAAGATAAGAAAAGAGAAAATTTGTCAAGGCTGAACATGCTCCAAGTTAGATTAAATCCCTCAACACTAAGCAATGTTTTTGATTCCATTTAACTTCTTATTATTGTCACTTACACAAAGGGTTTTGTTGAGCTGAGTGCCATTCAGCAAAATCACAATAAAAGTCACATGAAATCACATAAAAGTCACAATATACATCATCTGATAAGGCTGTACCTGCGGCAAACTGTAAGAGTGATGACTGGGCTTTTTTTACATGAATTGGCAATGAAAAGATCTTTGTAGATCCAGCAAAATCTGACTTATTCATATGTGTAAATTGGGATTTGGAATCATTCCCTCCACATCCATCACAGCACAATGCTCAACAGCAGTCATCACATACACAGTACAAACAGTCTCACCCTGTGCTGCCACACCTGCCACAGTGTCCCCCACACCACTCAGGGGCCCCCCACCGCCCGCCCCACCTGCCGGCCCAGCCCGACCCTGTGACCAACTATCCATCACCCTTAGAATGTATCTGAAGCCTTCCTGTAATTCTGGGTCCCCACCAACTCCATCCTTGAATACAAACCATAGGAGGAGCACCCTGACCTACTGTTTTAGAACAGTTACTACTTTTATTCAACACCTTTCAACATCCCTAAATCAGAGTACCTTGCTATGCCCAGACTCACTCAGATCTGCCTATAACACCATATTTGCCTGAATTGCAGCCTATATTTAGGTCCTTCAGTAGTGACAGTCTTGCCTAAATAAAACAAAATGGGAGGTATCTTTAATTATATGATAGAAAATAGCAAGTGGAAGAGGCATAAATCGAGTGAAAATTGCTGAATTTCATTTTCTTTTCACTGGCATGTTTTAGATTCCCTTGCCAGTGATTCATTTCTTGTGATTCTCCATGAAGAACAGATGTATTAAAGATCCCCGACATCCATTGCACATCTTCCTCTCAGCAGTGCACTTCATTCCATCAAGGATTAGTTCAAAAAATGGTTTATCCCTTGTGGACTCTAGCAGAGTAGCTTTATTAATCAATAGGATCTTAAAACAAGTGAGATACAAGCATGTACATGATTGTGCCATAGAAAGTATATCTGCTTTCTAAGGATATCATTTATGCAGTGGCAATAACATAAAAAGGAAAGGTTATGAGAATGCATTATTACCCTTTTCTTGGGTGTTTGTTCCAAAAGGTGTTCTCTATAAATCTATATAAATGTCAACTATAAATCAGATTATTTCTGCTTGATTTTTTACTTGCTTTATAACTAGAAGGGACATTTTTTATTTGAATGTTCCTTTTAATGAAATTGCAGGTTAAATCACACATTTTCTAACGACATTATTCATTCCAAGATTTGGTGCAAAAGTGAATGTACAGTTTCTTTTTGTGTACAGAATACAGGTATGGGACCTGATATCCAGAATGCTCGGGACCTGGGGCTTTCCAGATAAGGGATCTTTCCCTAATTTGGATCTCCTTACCTTAAGTCTACTATAAAATCATTTAAACATCATTTAAACCCAGTAATGATTGATTATATCTTAGTTGGGATCAAGTACAAGGTTCTGTTTTATTATTATAGAGAAAAAGGAAATCATTTTTAAAGATTAGAATTATTTGCTTATAATGGAGTCTATGTGAGATGGCCTTTCTGTAATTCAGAACTTTTTGGATAACGGGTTTCTGGATAAGGGATCCTATACCTGTACTATTACACATTAAACCCTCTGTTCCCCTGATTTGGCTGATTGTTTGATTTAATATATATAGCACGGGGGGCAAAACCTTATAGTAATCCTCACTAATACACATTATATCCTAGTAAAATGTGCCATAGTATCCTGACAAAAAGATGATTTCCCAGGTTGTGTAAGATAGTTACATCATACAAGATAACAGTTAATAAGCACAGTGTTATTAGTAGCAGTACTAATATAACTGGGTCCAATCCAGATCCCTGTGGAACTCAGTCACTGAAGTGCAACTAGAACATATTGCGTATATAATGGCTCTATACTGTTAGTAACTCAGCCATATTTTTGCCTAAGTGCAAATCTTTCCTCTTGTTCCTAGTCTTATAATTTAATTGCCAAGCTATTCCGCAAATGTTTTCTTGACATGTTCATAGTGCATGTCTGTAATCAGTGTATTGCATATTAAGTATATATCTTAATAACATTACAAAGGTTTATTCCAGAATGGATTTATGCTATTTGCACTGATGTATAAAACAAGGAGTTGGTGCATATTATTGTCATCTTAAAGGGACAGTAACCCCCCATTTGACATGACAGCAATGAATAGGACTTTTGCCGAACATACTTTTTTGCCCTTACTTTAACCACAAAAAATGGTGGTTTCCTGAGCCAAACAGGGCTGCTCCATGTTTGGTCCTTGCACAGTAGTTAATTTTATTACCAGTATATGACCTCCTTCATTCCCCCCTTGTTATGTGTTTTGTGAGCACTGTAAATTTTGATTGAAACAATAGACAAGATATTTTCAGCCCAAAACCTATTCATTGCACTCATATTGAACAAGTGGGTATCCTGCCCCTTTAATACTGATATGCTTAATTTCCTTCTTATCCAGGTGGATTCCATGAAGGCCAAGTCCTTGTACTTCTTTCTGTACCTCTGTTTTTATTCTGCTATTGATAATAAGAGTAGAGTTAGTATTGTATAACAGTTGCTCCCATGTCAAGTCTGAAGAAATTCCTTTAATGAGGAATGTTACATTTTCCTTTCCCCATGTATCAATCTGCCTAAAGGATTTTTCTTGGCTCGTTTTGCCTTTTTGCTATTTTATGTGCCTTTGGGATTACTTGATTCTTGCATTTCCTATACAGTTATTGCAATTGCTCATTAAAATGTTTTTTTGTTTGAAGCAATGATTTTCTCTTTTGGGTATTCTCTCTTTTTCTGAGCATTGCTTCTAATATGCTGTTTTTCAGTCATATTTTCATTACCGAGTGTTATAGACGCCCACATGTACTTAATACAGCCTTTTAAAATGTCCTACTTTGCTTCCGTGCTTTTGTTACAGAAGACCATATCTTGGCTTTATCATTGTTAAAGCTTCCCTAGGGTGATTAAAGCTGGTGGTTTAAATGCAGGACACACAGACACCAATTTCTCTAGCAGTTTAGTCAATATCAGAACAGCACTATGTTACCCCTTGGCGTGTGTGGTTTTATCAGCTGAGCAGTTTAACCAGTGAACCCCTAGTACAACACCAAATAGGATCGAGGACGAGTGTTCACCCCAGAAATATACAGGTCACACTTCCCTTCCCTTCTGTTCAGTCCACTATAAATTGTCCTTTGCACGGGGCCCAATGGCACTAATAGCCACATAACCCACTATTAGGCATATGGGGTTGAGAAAGATGTACCATCCATTAAAAAGATTTCAAATCCCTCTAGTCAAATGAGCCTGCAGGAAAATATTCATTACAATTTTAAAAAGAAAAAATCCAGCACTATTTTATTCTCTTTGCTCCAGATATTTAGATATCTTTGATGCCTCAAAAAAGGAAATGTTTAATCATTTAAGGTTTAACAAGAAACTTTGTAACCATAATTCACTTAATGCTTGACTTCAGGGAACAATGTATATATTTAAAAGAACTTGGATTTGTTATTAGTTCACTGAAGTCATTCCGCTATAGGTTTGGTAATGTTAGTGCTTGGTCCATTAAAAGAACTTACAATCTGTTTTTTTACTAAGTAGATATAACTATCTTCTTAGAGAGATTATTGCTGTACAGGCTTAGGATCCATTATACGGAAATCTGTTATCCAGAGGGCTCCAAATTATGGAAGGGACATCTCCCATAGACTTCATTTTAATCAAATTATTTACATTTTTATAAAATGATTTCCTTTTTCTCTGTAATAATAAAACCTTGTACTTGATCCCAACTAAGATATAATTAATCCTTATTGACGGCAAAACAATCCTATTGAGTTTAATTAATGTTTAAATGAAAATGTAAATCGCCGGTGGGATGGCATACACAGCAGCGCGTATGCCATCCCACCGGTGATTTACATTTTTGCCGGTGGGATGGCATTTCGGGGAGATTAGTTGCCCGCGAACAGGAAGATTTGTCATGGGCGACTAATCTCCCCATGTGCCAGAGCCCTTAAGGTAAGGAGATCCAAATTACAGAAAGGTCCCTTAACCGGAAAACCCCAAGTGACCAGCATGGTGGATAACAGGTCCCATTACCTGTATTACTGATATTGAAATATGTAATTTTTATTATCTATGTTATTGCAGCATTGTCAGTAGTTTATAGAAAATGAATAAACATGTTATAAAAGGAACATTCCGAATCACTGCTGCCTGAAACCTTCTCTGCCCTCTCTATTCCATGTTGTATCCAGTCACTGACTAATTCATTGACTTATGCAGAATATTTGTAAACTTTATTCACTTGTCGAGAGATGCCACCAGAATTGTATCTATTTTTTCTCATTATGTCATGATTTTTTAAGTAGTCTTTCCATTAATAAACTCTGCTCTAGACCATTAGAAGTGAAGTTGTCAAGCACATAACACCCTAACAAATTATCCTCTTCCAACCCAGTCTGCAAATAACCACATACTATGCATGATGAATGGAAATTATTGTCAATGGTTTTGAACACTTTAGAGACTGTTGCCCTACATTACAGTTTTAGCATCCAGCCTCTGCTTTAGAGATGTTCTGCACCAGAGAGGTTATTGCTTTGGCAGCTACGGGAATGTGAGATTTGCAATAAAATGACAACGTGTGACCTGCTTCATTATGCATTAGTGCATTAGTGAATCTAAAATTTACAGTGCTCATAACAAGGGAGGAATGAAGGGGGTCATATGCATTAGTGTGCATTGTAGCTCCTAGTTACAAATTTCCATTCATATAATAAATCAGATTTTAAAGCCCTGTATAATAAGGATACACAATGAATAGGTTCTAATTGTAATCAACCTACCATTATACATTAATTAAAGATATTCAGTGGTTTTAAAGTTAAAGGTAAATGTATTTAATGCCATGCACTTACAGATCTATAAGGGTGAGGCAAAGTGCCTCAGTCTACCACTACTGATTTCCATTCATTAAAGGGGTTTTAATTTGCAATTGGTCTTCATTCATTTTTAATTATTTCTAGTGTTTTCAATAATTGTTCAGCAACTCTCCAGTTTAGAGTTATAACAGCTATCTGGTTGCAAGGGTCCAAATTACATTAACAACCAGGGAGTGGTTTGAATGAGAGGCTGATATATGACTAGGAGAGCAACTGAATAGAAAAAAAAAAGTTATAAAAAGTAACAATAAAATTAACAATAAAAAGTAGCCTCACAGAGCAATAGTTTTTTGGCTGCCAGGGTCAGATACTCCCATTTGAAAGCCACAAAGAGTTTAAAAAGAAGGCAAATAATTCAAAAACTATAAGGAAAAAAATAATAAAGACCAATTGAAAAGTTTCTTAGAATTGTCCATTCTATAACATACGTAACATAGAAGTTTAATTAAAGGTGAACCACCCTTTAAATGCAACTTTTTAACCTGAAAACATTCAAGTCAGTGTGCTGTTGCTCTAAAGAAGAAGAATCACAAAACCATTCAAGGCATCAGGCCCAGACTGGGATTTAAAATTCAAATCCTATCATTTCAATTACATGGAAGCCCAATTAGCCCCCCCACCAGCCCACTAAATAGTGACAGTCTATGGCAGGGGTAGGGAACCTATGGCTCGGGAGCCAAATCTGGCTCGCTGCGAAATCTTTAATAAAAAAAATAACGGGGGCGTGACCTGCGCTCGGTGGATAGAAGACGTGTTCTAAGCCTTAGAACACGTTTTCTATCCACCGAGCGCAGGCCACGCCCTCCTCTACATCGCATCCACATCAGGCATCCTTGGGACCCACCTTACCTTGCCCCACAGCATCCACGGACAAACATAATGTATGGCTCTCACGGAATTACATTTTAAAATATGTGGTGTTTATGGCTCTCTCAGCCAAAAAGGTTCCTGACCCCTGGTCTATGACATCTTACATCAGCCCCTCTGGCATTTGCCAAAATACACATATTGCCAGTCTGGGCCTACAAGCCATTGTGAAAAAGGTAGTCTTGGCAGGGAGCAAGTTGCCGGCTTCAACACTGCTTTAATGATGCATGTAGCCAGGGCCAGTAGTGCAGGTAATAGCAAAGGACAGACAGATATTGCTTTCATTGGCAATTACATTTACAAATATTCTTATAATCATTGAAAAATTTGCAATTAATATGTGATGGAAAGTTGCTTTCTTACTGCCTTTAAAAACAAACGAATGAAAGAAATGGAAAGAAATGACTGGTGAAGAAGTAGAGCTTTTACTAAACAAGCCTTTATTGATCTTTTCAACTACAAACAGTGGAAGCATCAATTCTTATCTAGAATAGAAAATCTATTAAACATTTTGACATTTCAGTAATGGAATTTTCACTATATTGTATATAATCACTTTGAATCTCTTGGACACTAAGTTCTCTGCCTGCTATTAAAACCTCTAACTTACTAAGCAGGTTTGGCTGCTGTGTAATGGATGTGTTGCCCTGAAACAAGGTTTAAGTACAGGGTACCATGTTCCTTCTCGGCATAAACCATCCCGTGTCGAGATTTACAGCCTAATTATAGATATAGCTTCTACTATCCTTGTCTGTTCAATAAGGGGGTAAACCCCCCTCGATGTATAACTGAATTCTATGACTAAAGCTTTATTTACTAAAATTCAAACTTGGGAATCTGGAACCTTGTAGAATTTCAAGTAGATTGAATTTTAGCATATTTACTTTTAACACTGTTCTTATTGTTTTAGATAGGAAAGTGTTTAATGTATGGAGACAATTTTTAACGCAGATACCTGTTACTTTGTCAAATTGCTTTGTTTATTGCTTTGAGCAATAAGACCCCATTCTTTACTGTGGGGTGTTAGAGCTCAGCAGCAGCTCTATCCCCTCCAGATACTAAATCCCAGATGCAAATTGCAAGTGGGGCTTAAAGATTTTGACAAAATCTGTTCCATTAGTCCAGCATGGAAAAAAATATGGGTTAATGTATGTCAATCAATATATTGCTCAGCAACAAATACAGATAGATAATAAATCTTCTTTTATGCGTGTAGCTGAATTCTGTCCAGGTGATTGGCTTATGGAAACACTTGACATTAATGAAACTGTTGCGGTGGTATCATAATAGTGGAAAAGTTATTCCCAGGTGCAGTATCCTGTGGAACCAATCTGATGCTTGCTTTTAAACATGTGACCACTAAAGATTACCTGCAGTTTGTTTGCTTTGGGTTACTAGAAACTGCAATACTTTAGGACAATGGGTTAATTAGGAACTATATCTGTGCTTGAACCAAATTAAACTAACATTTTTATATTTTTCCCAAGAAAACTTTACAAGAACACTGATATTTCAATCATTTTTTATCATTTATTTTTATTATGTCAAGAAAATTGATGATTTACAGGCAGCTGATGATTATTGGTCCTGGCTGATTATTTTTGCTTTATATCTGACAGCGTATCCTGTGAACTTGAGAACAAAATATTTACCAATATAAAGTCTCCATAAGCAGGTAAGTACAATTACAACCTGTACCTACATAGCATCTGTATACATCTGTACAATACAGTTTGTAAATTCTCATTTTTTGGTATTGATGTCTGTGAAGGTGACACATGTACAGTATAGTGCAGTGTATGATAGACAAACCATAGCAGCCTATTGTCTTCATCAGGAATTAAAACCTGTATGAGTAGAATTTTATTTGTATAATTTTATTAGTAATTTCCCCCCCAACATATGCTAGTGGCCTAAGTAATGAAAGGTGGTCCAAGTCAGTGCGAGATTAGCTAAGTGTATTATTATTTACTGCTTTTACTATATCCCTACAGCAGGATAATCATTACAAACATGTTTTAGAGGGGACACATTTGCCCACAAACCCAGGAGCTTGTACAAAAATGTTCTATATGTAAAAGTATGATCATTGTGCAAAAATAAAATGCTTTCAGTGAAATCATGCGTTTCACGGTTAACACAAACACACCAACTGCACACATAAATGCTAGGTTACGTCAACCAATGAATGCACAGAACTGCATCTTTTACTGTCAGGTGATGAGGAAGCACATAGACCTTCACAAAATAATGGATCAAGAGAAAAGGGCAATATATACTATCTGTATATCTGTTGGTTAAGTTTTCATTCTGGGGGTATAGTTTCCCTTTAAATAAACCCAATTGAATTTTTCTGCTGCCTATAAGGATTTATTATATCATAGTTGGGATACAGTAAAAAGAACAATTTTTTTTTATTACAGAGAAAAAATGTGAATTATTTGATTAAAATTGAGACTATGGGAGATGGAGTTCCTGTGATTTAGAATAGTTTTCTGAATATGTATAAAGGGATTTCATATCTATCTATCTATCTATCTATCTATCTATCTATCTATCTATCTATCTATCTATCTATCTATCATCTAACTATCTGTCTGTCTATTATCTATCTATCTATCTATCTATCTATCATCTATCATCTATCTATCTATCTATCTATCTATCTATCTATCTATCTATCTATCTATCTAGCTATCTATTTATCTATCTATCTATCATCTATCTATCATCTATCTATCTATCTATCTATCATCTATCTATCTATCTATCTATCTATCTATCTATCTATCTATCTATCTGTCTGTCTGTCTGTCTGTCTATTATCTATCTATCTATCATCTATCTATCTATCTATCTATCTATCTATCTATCTATCTATCATCTATCTATTGCTGTGTATGACTTTTGTATTGCCTTAGCTGAGACATATTTGTCAGACGTATAGTAGGCACACCATCAATTGCTTTCTTCTTATTCATCAAATCTTCTATGAGGATATACGTTTAAGCAGATGTAAACAAATACTATTTAATGTAGCCATATAATATACTGCATTAGTTTTGAATTGGTAGCATTTTTTCACAGTTGCATATTAAAGTTTTCATTATAGCAAATGTCTGTAATACATGTTTCTGTGTGCATATAAATCTATAGAGATAACATTTGTGCTGTTATGTGGCCACATTTTTAGCATGAACTTAAACAGACTATTTTTAGAGTTTTCCTACATTATAAACATCCTCAAATGCAAAGCCACATTATCCCACTGACTTACAGGCACCTATGAGATCACGGAAACCTAGGTTTATTAAAGATGTCAACTGAAGGAAATATACTGCAGCATCTCCTATTGCTAACGTTTACTTACATTTTTTAGTTATTGACCCTAAACCCTTTAAAAACCATTTAGCAGGTGAGGATGGATATGTTTAGATATGTTACATTACTCTGTATACATGTTCTGTGTGAAACCAGACACACCTGCAGCCTATGTGAATGGTTACTGTCTTCTAAAAACTGATTAATTGCAGGATCTTTTTAAAATAATTGTATCCCTATTGCAACAGTTCTTTTTATTTAACCCTTTGTGTGTCAGGCCATTTGAGGTTTCCATACTGCTTGTCTCCAGGCAACAGGAAATGTAGCATAGATAAAAGAGATACTGGGAAACAGAATCTGCTGCTGGCACATATTCGTCAGTCCCATATATCATAACTTGTGTGGCACTTAAATGGTTACATTATTTTCAAATTATACAACAGATATGCATACAACTTGATATTGAGTTTTGTAACAAAGTAGGGCATTCTAGATACTGTATGTATACACTTACAAATTAAAGGAGAAGGAAAGGTAAAAACTAAGTAAGCTTTATCAGAAAGGTATATGTAAATACAGCCATAAGCACTTACAGAAACGTTGCACTGAGTCCTCTATCAAAAGAAACACAGGATTTCTTGTCTCGTTTTTTGTAAACATGTGCTTCGGGTGTCTGACATCCTCTCTCAGAAAAATCCTTCATACCCAGGGCCAAAGTCTGTGCAGCTCTCTCCTCTGTCCCTTCTCCTGCACCCCCCCTCCCAGAAGAATTCATGAAACTCACTTCCCCCACCCTTATGAATGTGTAATCTGAGCTGCAACAGCTAGAGCTGCAGCAGGAAGCTATGAAGACCAAGTTAAAATGGCAGCTGCAACCTTAAACAAATAGAGAAAGCTTCTAGGGCTCTTTACTCAGGTATGGTAAAGCTTTCTGCAGAATAAATATATTGTTCTAGGTGGCACTAATGTGACAAATCTATTGGCAGTAAAATGCCAAAATGACTTTCCTTCTCCTTCAATGGTTAATGTTATTTAGAGGGTTCTGGTTTGAGACAATTTGCAATTAGTCTTCATTTTGTATTATTTGTGGGTTCCCAAGTTCCCAAGCACCCATTCTGGTGCATACACAAGAGTTTGGGATTATGCAAAGCTCATCATAATAATAGTGCCCACAAATTGTCGCCTGTCTGCTTCCTCCAGGATTGAAGGAAATACAATTTATATAGTGTAAATAAAGTTTATTTTGGCTGAATAACATGATAGAAAAGGATTTGGAATTATTTCTTAGGGTGACAGGTCTATTTAAGGGAAGCCATGGTTTTGGTAGAGAGGGGGGGGGGGGCTATTCTCTCTTACATGAGAGAATGAAAATTCTGGCAACAGAAGTGTAGTTGGGAGAGAGGGGATTAGGGAGGCCAGTTAGTGGCAGGTTTAAGTAGTCTAAGCATCTTAGCTGTTGTGTGTATGTCAGAAAAGGTCAGATTTTGGCAATATTGCTTAGGAAGAAGTGACAGGTTTTGATCATCGAAGGAGAGGAAGGAGTCTACAATTATCTCTAGACAATGTGCCATCAGTAGGACTATTATAGTGGGAGAAGGTACAGGTTTAGGGGAAAAGATGATCAGTTCTATTTTAGTTTACATCCGTTTGAGGGGGCATTAATTCTTCTAGGTAGAGATAGCTAGGAGGCAGTTAGAGATTTGGGTATCAGTGATGAGGTTTTGTTAGTATAAGAGGCAGCAAAGCATCAGTTAGAATGGTTCGAAGCCTGATTATGGATACCAGTACCTTTGCATAAGGAGGGATTGGTCAACCATGTGAAATGCAGATGAAAGGTCAAGGAGGATTAGAAGAAGTGACTTTGGCATTTTATCATTGATATCTCTGCACAAGGCAGTCTTAGTAGATTCTGCAGGTTGAAAGCTAAAGCTGCATAAGAGACTTAATTTGGGCAAATGTTTTTTTTGCGTGAGACTGAGGGGCGATTTATCAAAATTTGAGATGGTGTTTTTATTGTACTTGAGAAAAAAATGCAGCAAAAGAACTACTTTTCTGCAGCAGTGTAAAAAGATTTTTTCCACAGATTTCTTGTCCTGTGAATTCTGCACCAACCAGTCTGTCCTGCCTTTGGTTGAGCATTGTGCCTTTTCATGCATGAACCCTGGAGCTACCATTACCTCCTAAACAGCAGGTAGCTCCAGGGTTCCCTCATTGGGTGCAGATGTAATTCGGATGCTGAACACTGGAACTGACTTAAGGCTTATCACCAGGCTTACACCAGACTGTGAAAATAGTTGGCACAATTGCGTCCAATTTACCGCAAGCAAATGTGCAGCTGTGTCCATTTTGACTAATCAGATGCAGTGCTGTTGAGTCAGACCTAGTGCAATTGTGTTCGATTCAGTGCCCACATTGCAGCTGCAACGATGCATGAATTCTGAGAAAAGTACGCTGCATTGTGGGACAAAAACTTGCCATCTGTGTCCAAAATTGCACTTTGCTCACAAAGTTGCAGCCACCATTTCTACAATTATTGCATAATGTTTGAACTTGTGAATGACCAAAATTCACTGCCCTGTATATTCATGAATCCATTGCTATCCTGCACCAGGCTGGTCAGTTAACCCAATCAGCCAGCACTCAAACTGAGGCTCTAGCAGTCTTGTCCACAGTTACTGAAGTGAGCAGTAGTGATGCAGCTTGTCTATTGAGCAGCCCATTTAAACAACTGTAGTTTTGTTGTCATTTTATTTTCCCTCCATCTAGTTACCCATCTTTTTAGCAAAATATCATGGTATTATACTGTACTGATAGATATGACTATATTGATGTGCAATACATAGTATTATTAAAGGAGAAGGAAAGGTTAAGTCACTTGGGGGTGCCAAAATGTTAGGCACCCCCAAGTGACTTAGATCGCTTACCTTTTGTCCCGGGCTGGTGCCCCTGTACGAAGAGAACAGCACCAGCAGGGTAGCAGCGAGTGCTTCCTACTTCCTATTCGCTTGCGCAGTAGAGTGAATAGTGGAACTTAAACATTTCGCCGGCAGAAGAAAAAGGAAGGAGGAAGCGCTCGCTACACGTACCCTGGGCTGGTGCTTTTTTCTCCTAACAGGGGCACCAGTCCGGGGTACAAGGTAAGCGATCTCAGTCACTTGGGGGTGCCTAACATTTTGGCACCCCCAAGTAACTTAGCCTTTCCTTCTCCTTTAAGAAAGTTACGTATTTACATTATTTTCCCTTCAAATGAATCTACTTGTGAAAGTTCCTCTATGGAAAGCAGTTTGTTTAGTAGTGGCACAGTAGCCCGGCTGTGACAGTGTTACAATTGCTAGCTTATGAATATTCGGTGCCACATTTGCATACATTAAGCACAGACTGTCGCGCTGCCTCAGGCAGTTTCCATGCAGAATATCATCACTCCACCAGTCACTTGTCAGTTACAGTACAGCTCTTTCCCATCAAATGGTGAAATGAAATTTGAAGGATTTGATGAATAGTCCACTCAAAGTCACCGAGGTGGAGCGCATGTTTATTGGCAAATTAAAAAGCTATTTGAGAAATGCAGAAATATTCAGTTGAACAAAATGACTATGTTACCTGGTTAGCTCATTTATATAGTGCATGTTTATAGGCAAATTAAACAAACTCATAAATATTCCATTCAACAAAATGATTATATTATCAGTTAAGCTAATGTATATTATTTTTACTTGCAAACTGTTTGCAATAGAATTACATGGAGCACAATTTTATTTGCCTGATTTATTTTAGTTATTTTAGTTCCTTTAGTGGCACTGAATATTTATGTATTTATGAGTTTGTTTTTGAATGTTTTAGTGAATAACAAGATGCAGATATGGGACCTGTTATTCAGAATGATCGGGCTTTCTGGAAAAGGGATCTTTCTGTAATTTGTATTTCCATACCTTAAGTGTACTGGAAAAGCATGTACCAGTAAGCATTAAACCTCACAGAATTGTTTTGCCTCCAATAAGGATTAATTATATCTTAGTTGGGATCAAGTACAGGTACTGTTTTATTATTACAGAGAAAAGGGAATCATTTAACCATTAAATAAACCCAATAGGGCTGTTCTGCCTCCAATAAGGATTAATTATATCTTAGTTGGGATCAAGTACAGGTACTGTTTTATTATTACAGAGAAAAGGGAATCATTTAACCATTAAATAAACCCAATAGGACTGTTCTGCCCCCAATAAGGGGTAATTATATCTTAGTTGGGATCAAGTACAGGTACTGTTTTATTATTACAGAGAAAAGGGAATCATTTAACCATTAAATAAACCCAATAGGACTGTTCTGCCCCCAATAAGGGGTAATTATATATTAGTTGGGATCAAGTACATGTACTGTTTTATTATTACAGAGAAAAGGGAATCATTTAACCATTAAATAAACCCAATAGGGCTGTCCTGCCCCAATAAGGGGTAATTATATCTTAGTTGGGATCAAGTACAGGTACTGTTTTATTATTATAGAGAAAAAAGAAATAATGTTTACAAATCAGAATTATTTGCTTATAATGGAGTCTATGGGAGACGGCCTTACTGCAATTCAGAACTTTCTGGATTATGGGGTTTCATGTAATGTATCTTATACCTGTATACTGGTACTGTAGCTATAAAATGAACAAGATGAACAGAATAAGAGGAGTTTCTTGGTTCGATTTTTTTCTAAATGGAAGCAAATATTTGTTTTTGCTAATT
The DNA here is from genome assembly GCF_000004195.4 of Xenopus tropicalis. NCBI lineage: Eukaryota > Metazoa > Chordata > Amphibia > Anura > Pipidae > Xenopus > Xenopus tropicalis. The sequence continues at coordinate 51,780,399 of NC_030677.2, forward strand.
CCATTGTAGAACTAATAGCCAGGAATAAAGAAAACGTGAAATTAAAAGAAATTAAAATGTGATGAAAACTAATGCTGAAAAGTGCTCAGCTACACGGGCACAGTGGGACGGGAATGAAGTTGACCTTTGTCAAGCGACTTTACTTCCTCGTGCCTTATCTTATCATATTAATAAATTGTTAGCTCTCCAAGGAAACTGCTCTGTGATTTCCTTTCTGCAATGCTAAGTATATTGTGAGGACTTTAAAACACAAATAATCAATCACTATGTGGGCAACTGATTAATTTTCATTGAAAATGCAGAGTATTGTAAATGGAAAGTGACAGTGTGAGGCAGGAGCTGCAAGGCTAGATATGAGGAACAGTAATGTAATAAATAGCTGAAATCCCATTTTTATAATTAAATGTCACAAAATTAAATGCTACTTATTTCATTATCTCTTTGTCTATATACAGTAGTTAGATTAGTGGAAGGCACATAATGAGATATTATATGTGTTTTCAGCTAACAAAGAAAACCAGGGTAGGCTTCAAAGAGAGATTATAGAACACATAGGACATTCTTCTCCTCATGCAGTGCTTATCAGGCTTAATGAATTTGAGACTAACAAAAAATACTGAAAAGATAGTACTGGGAAAGATAACGGGGCCCATTTCTAAAGTCAGTCATATTGTAATTGCTTTTTTGCAGTTTGGTACCACAACATTAGATTTGTATCAGTTAAGGTGGCCATCAGGGTTGGACTGGGGGGATGAAGGGCCCACCGGGGCTCCCGCCCCAGGGACTCTGCAAGTGCCCACACTGCCCCCACCCCCCCATAGGGGCCCCCCTAACCCCCCTCGCAGGGCCCCCCACCGAACATCCTCCCCCGAGCGCGTAAATTTAACGCATCAGGGGAGGAGCAGTCGGGCAGGGGGAGCACAGGCAAGGGTTGGGTCTGGGCTGCTGGGGCCCACTAGACCAGGGGCCCACCGTGATTTTTCCCGGTGTCCCGGTGGCCCAGTCCGATCGGGGGCCGCATCTGCTCATTGACGCGGTCTCCGATCCGACTTCTCCTATACCCATCGTTCTAATTCGATCATTTGGCCCCAGGGCCAAATGACCGAATTAGCCTGGAATCGCCCAATATCATAGTGGGGGATATCAGGAGAAGATCGGGAGAAGATCTGCTTGCTTGGCGCCTCCTAGATTAGGGCTGTACCTTCATCCAGTGCCACCCCTCCCCCAGGCATTGGACTGGATTAGCGATGAGCAAACTTTTTTGGCAGGCATAGATTAGCAGTGAAATTCTGCATTGCGCCAGTGGCAATCTTTTTCATGAAACTTCCGTGTCAAATTCGTAGTCACATCATAAAAGGCGTGGTTGGTTGCATTTAAAAGAGGCACGGTCACATTAAAAGGGCGTGGTTGCATTAAAAAGGTGCGTCCGTGGCAAAAAGTCTGGTGCATCAAAACAGTTGCATGGTACCCAACGTTTTGTAAATTTTTCCGAAGTTTCACAAATTTTTAGGTGAAGCGAAACAAGACAGATTCACTCATCACTAGACCAGATCAAACCATTCTCTGTCCCTTTGTCACCAGCACATTAAAGAGCTGCCCCCCAACCCTTCCAGCATTAGCCGCACTTGTCCAGGGGTGCAGTGGGTAGGATTTGCACCTATGCACTGTTCTGTTGCTATTCAGCTGGTGCAAGAGTAAGGACCTACAGGTGCAATGTGCAAATGAAGCCCTGCACTTACCATTTATTCAAGTCTGGTGTTATACGCTGCGCTACATTGTTATCCCTATCATACTGTGACTCAATTTGCCTTGATAAATCTAGTTAAATGTAACCACTGGGGACCTTTCCACTAGCCTTTGGCTTCCTGGAGAAACAGCAATAATGTGTTTTAAACATCAATACCTGCTAATGTGGAAAACACAGATTGCCCCCAGCACGTTATTGATCAGCATGTATAAACAATACAAATTAAATTAGTCTTAATAAACGTATTTTTCAAATCATCTGCACATATCATTGATCATTGTAATTACAGTAAAGCAGCACAAGGAAACCACGCAGAAATATGCCGGTGGCCCATAGGCTGCTCTCTATTCATCCTGGTCCCATACTGAGCCCAATAATTGTTAGGCACTGCCACCTTTATAACTAGTACTTCTTCAGTTTTATCTCCATGACTGTTTTTTTTATTCACTTCAATTTACCTTAAGTTTTTACTTATTAATTTAAGTATGTTTTCAGAAATGCAGTGATTTATAGAATAATACAGTAATATTTAGGCTGGCATACTGAGGATACATCATACCAACACCTTTTTCACTTTTATTCTGTCAGATCTAACCTACTCATGTGTATGACTGATCTCCTGCCTCAAACTCATGGCCCCTGCCGCTGGAAGCTACAAGTCTTAATGTGCACTAATTCTGGGAATTGCACAACAGCTGGAGTTTGAAATCCAGAATGAACATGATTATGGCACTGACACATTCCTTCTTTATGCTTGCATGCTTAAAGTGCTCCTGGTGCTGCACCAAGAGACCTGCCTGTCCCTGACACATGTACTATGATTATCTGAAATCTAAGCCTGCGCAAGCCATATGTGCACTTTTCTATGGTGACTCTAAAGGAAAGATATGGCTGGTGTAGGCTTAGGTTAATGATAATAACAGTATGTGTCAGCGGCAGTATCAGCTCTTCTTTCCTGGAAACAAAGTGGCTATTTATATATATATATATATATATAGAGAGAGAGAGAGAGAGAGAGAGAGAGAGATTTTTTTAAATATTAAAGCAATATGACACTTTTACTTGCTATTTCTGAGAGTCTTGGTTCAGAGGTCCTTTTCAGACCTCTGTTGTGCCAATTGCAGCCCTGTAGAAAAAAAAAACCATGACAGGTTTCACAGTCTGGCCAAGAAAAGTAACTTCTTTCTCCTAAAGCTTAAAACCATTTCATGGAAGTTGCTTGTAATAAAGATGTAAATGTCAGTGCAAAAATAGTTAACAATATTATCCAGTTCTTGGATTATTTTGACAGTTTCCCAGGTTTTTACATTTTGTTCTTTGTTCTTTGGTCTTTGTTATATCTCCCCAAAGAGAAAAGAAAAAGGGAATTTATCCTTAAAACCATGTTGCTGCTATGGCAGTAGAATGCAGAGCTCAAAAAGCCATCATTAAATGTTCACAGCCTGACAACAAGCATGAAAGTGAGTGCTGCCTACTTTACTATTCACTAAAATATTCCCACATCATGCACTTTTTTGCCCACTCTTTGAATTAACTAGTGTTCATAAAGGGTCTCTGAGTTCAGAGAAGTGTGAAGGGCAACATTTCCATCATTTAAGCAAAAGAAGAAACTGGTCATTCTAAAAAACATAAGAAAATAAGGAATTAGAAATAAGCCCTGTTTGTACAGTAAGGAAAACAATACATTTAATATTGCTATACACTCTGATATATTTTTTGAATTAGAAAACTCACTCCTGATTTCATCTTGATTCATGTTCAAGCTGAGAACCCTCTTCCACAGCATTGGGAAACCCCAAAAAGGGGAGACCTCCAGTTTGAGGAGCTCTACAGATTACATTGAGCAGATCTGGATGTTGCTCTGGATGAGGCACACATAGGATCTGTAATAATTTCAAATGTGCTTTTTTTTGTTCATTTCTAAATGTAAAGAATATAAAGGTATGTGGAAACGATACTAGGATGATAAGATTGAAATAGATTTTTTACCAGTAATAATAAAATCCCTTGAAATCAACATTATTTAAAAATATCACATCACGGGGCACCTTCATTAAAGTACGATTGAATCTGAATACAAAAAAATAATATTTTTTCTAAGTTTTGCCACTTTTTTGTTAATTTGCGCGACTTTTTCGTACCTTGCGACAATTTGTGCGACAAAATCATATTTGTTGCACCGAGTATGAAATCTTCGGATTCATTAAAGCATCGTTATCGTTACTTTCCTTGGGCCAGGTTGGAGCTGCAGAGTGCCATTGAGCCCTATGGGAGGCTTTCCTTGGGCCGGGTTGGAGCTGCAGAGTGCCATTGAGTCCTATGGGAGACTTTCCTTGGGCCGGGTTGGAGCTGCAGAGTGCCATTGAGCCCTATGGGAGACTTTCCTTGGGCCGGGTTGGAGCTGCAGAGTGCCATTGAGCCCTATGGGAGACTTTCCTTGGGCCGGGTTGGAGCTGCAGAGTGCCATTGAGTCCTATGGGAGACTTTCCTTGGGCCGGGTTGGAGCTGCAGAGTGCCATTGAGCCCTATGGGAGACTTTCCTTGGGCCGGGTTGGAGCTGCAGAGTGCCATTGAGCCCTATGGGAGACTTTCCTTGGGCCGGGTTGGAGCTGCAGAGTGCCATTGAGCCCTATGGGAGACTTTCCTTGGGCCAGGTTGGAGCTGCAGAGTGCCATTGAGCCCTATGGGAGACTTTCCTTGGGCCAGGTTGGAGCTGCAGAGTGCCATTGAGCCCTATGGGAGACTTTCCTTGGGCCAGGTTGGAGCTGCAGAGTGCCATTGAGCCCTATGGGAGACTTTCCTTGGACCAGGTTGGAGCTGCAGAGTGCCATTGAGCCCTATGGGAGACTTTCCTTGGGCCGGGTTGGAGCTGCAGAGTGCCATTGAGCCCTATGGGAGACTTTCCTTGGGCCGGGTTGGAGCTGCAGAGTGCCATTGAGCCCTATGGGAGACTTTCCTTGGGCCAGGTTGGAGCTGCAGAGTGCCATTGAGCCCTATGGGAGACTTTCCTTGGGCCAGGTTGGAGCTGCAGAGTGCCATTGAGCCCTATGGGAGACTTTCCTTGGGCCAGGTTGGAGCTGCAGAGTGCCATTGAGTCCTATGAGAGACTTTCCTTGGGCCGGGTTGGAGCTGCAGAGTGCCATTGAGTCCTATGAGAGACTTTCCTTGGGCCGGGTTGGAGCTGCAGAGTGCCATTGAGCCCTATGGGAGACTTTCCTTGGGCCGGGTTGGAGCTGCAGAGTGCCATTGAGTCCTATGGGAGACTTTCCTTGGGCCGGGTTGGAGCTGCAGAGTGCCATTGAGCCCTATGGGAGACTTTCCTTGGGCCGGGTTGGAGCTGCAGAGTGCCATTGAGCCCTATGGGAGACTTTCCTTGGGCCGGGTTGGAGCTGCAGAGTGCCATTGAGCCCTATGGGAGACTTTCCTTGGGCCAGGTTGGAGCTGCAGAGTGCCATTGAGCCCTATGGGAGACTTTCCTTGGGCCAGGTTGGAGCTGCAGAGTGCCATTGAGCCCTATGGGAGACTTTCCTTGGGCCGGGTTGGAGCTGCAGAGTGCCATTGAGCCCTATGGGAGACTTTCCTTGGGCCGGGTTGGAGCTGCAGAGTGCCATTGAGCCCTATGGGAGACTTTCCTTGGGCCGGGTTGGAGCTGCAGAGTGCCATTGAGCCCTATGGGAGACTTTCCTTGGGCCAGGTTGGAGCTGCAGAGTGCCATTGAGCCCTATGGGAGACTTTCCTTGGGCCAGGTTGGAGCTGCAGAGTGCCATTGAGCCCTATGGGAGACTTTCCTTGGGCCGGGTTGGAGCTGCAGAGTGCCATTGAGTCCTATGAGAGACTTTCCTTGGGCCGGGTTGGAGCTGCAGAGTGCCATTGAGTCCTATGAGAGACTTTCCTTGGGCCGGGTTGGAGCTGCAGAGTGCCATTGAGTCCTATGAGAGACTTTCCTTGGGCCGGGTTGGAGCTGCAGAGTGCCATTGAGCCCTATGGGAGACTTTCCTTGGGCCGGGTTGGAGCTGCAGAGTGCCATTGAGCCCTATGGGAGACTTTCCTTGGGCCGGGTTGGAGCTGCAGAGTGCCATTGAGTCCTATGGGAGACTTTCCTTGGGCCGGGTTGGAGCTGCAGAGTGCCATTGAGCCCTATGGGAGACTTTCCTTGGGCCGGGTTGGAGCTGCAGAGTGCCATTGAGCCCTATGGGAGACTTTCCTTGGGCCGGGTTGGAGCTGCAGAGTGCCATTGAGCCCTATGGGAGACTTTCCTTGGGCCAGGTTGGAGCTGCAGAGTGCCATTGAGCCCTATGGGAGACTTTCCTTGGGCCAGGTTGGAGCTGCAGAGTGCCATTGAGCCCTATGGGAGACTTTCCTTGGGCCAGGTTGGAGCTGCAGAGTGCCATTGAGCCCTATGGGAGACTTTCCTTGGGCCAGGTTGGAGCTGCAGAGTGCCATTGAGCCCTATGGGAGACTTTCCTTGGGCCAGGTTGGAGCTGCAGAGTGCCATTGAGCCCTATGGGAGACTTTCCTTGGGCCGGGTTGGAGCTGCAGAGTGCCATTGAGCCCTATGGGAGACTTTCCTTGGGCCGGGTTGGAGCTGCAGAGTGCCATTGAGCCCTATGGGAGACTTTCCTTGGGCCGGGTTGGAGCTGCAGAGTGCCATTGAGCCCTATGGGAGACTTTCCTTGGGCCAGGTTGGAGCTGCAGAGTGCCATTGAGCCCTATGGGAGACTTTCCTTGGGCCAGGTTGGAGCTGCAGAGTGCCATTGAGTCCTATGGGAGACTTTCCTTGGGCCAGGTTGGAGCTGCAGAGTGCCATTGAGTCCTATGGGAGACTTCCAAAAACATGCACAGAAGGATCAAAGTCAGAAAGGTTTTCAGGGCGTTCACGATCGTTCGGATACGAAAATTTTGTGACTTTCAGATCGCCAATACGATATTATTGTGACAAATTCGTTTATTTCATAAGCATTTTCGTGACATTTCCGATCATCAGGAATTATCGTATCCAAATTTTACCCATTTCAGGATTCGAACTTGTACTTTGATGAATGTGCCCCCATGTCTAATAACATCTAACATAGGGAGGCCAAATAGAAAGAACTTGATCTAAATCTCAAATGTGTGCTTATTTATAAAACAAAATTGCAATTTTTGTCATAAAAAATGTGAATTGCTGTTAGAAGCTGAATGTTAATAAATCCGCTTGATTGGGTTTATTTGGAGAAAATAATTAAACGCTCCCTTGACAGCCATAACATAATACCTTTATTGTTAGCTGAAGGTTGCAGAGAAAGATTACATTACTGTTTCCCAAAATAAATCCTTCTATTTTTTGTTTTTTCCATACTGCAGCCTTTTTTCCCCAGAATTCCAGTGTTATTGTAGTCACAAATGACCCCTATAGTTGCTTAACCTTTTCCTTAGGGAAATCAAATAAAGTGTGGGAATAAGCATCCTAATCTAACAATTGGTCTAGACTCAATTATAAACCTCATTTTATTAGCCATCATATGGAATCATTGCATTGTTTATAGTGGATGAAGTAAAACCAACCTAAGTAGTACTTTGGGACCCAGTTTAAAGGACAATGAAAGTTTTATATAAATTAAAAGTAAGTCTAAAGGCATTCTTTTTAAGTACTTACTGCATATCTAAATTCCCAGATCCCTGCTTGCTTCTCTGAGATATGGTGCTGGCAGCCTACAGCAGTGTGAAGACTACAGTGATATCACTGAAATCTCTCTCCCCTTCCTGTAGGTGCCAGCGGCAGCCTTCCTATTCTCTGACCATGTGTGTAACTTGATCCTGTCTCCTGTTCTGAGCTACACATGCCCACCAGCCAATCATAAGCGGATCTGCCAGGGGGGTGGGAAGAGGGGGGAGGGAATGAAACACATGTGCAGTATGAAGCAAGGAGGGAAAGGAAGGGAGAATACCTTTTTGGAGATGGAAGCGAAGAGGTACCTGCCTGGCACCCCCCACCGTTGTGCCCTAGGAAGGTGCCTCTTATACCTACCCCTAGTTCTGGCCCTGCTCTAGCTGGTGTTTTCTTTTCTGTTAGACTCCTGCAAGTTCATTTTTAAATACAGTACCTAGAAATAAAAGCATTGTTTACACTATACTTATTCCAAGTTTAGCTGCCATAAAAAATATTGCTGTATTAAGGTCTCTTTTAGCTCAAAAACGTGTTGTTTTTTTTTGGAAATGAAACTAGACTGAAGAAGGAGCAAACACAGATATAAAAGTATATTGTACATAATTATATTACTGATTCCAATTACCAGTAATGCTGCTAGTAGTGCTTTCAAACACTAGAGAGCTTGCCTGACTAGGAAGGCACTTATATAATGGGCCCTTCATACAGGCACAAGGCTGCTGTTGCAAAAGCTTTGTAATGTAGTAATTCCATTAAAAAATAAAGATGAAAGTCTCAAAGAAAAAAAGGATAAAATAATAAAAGGAACGAGACAGCAACACCATGAAAATGATAAATGTTACCTGCTAACTATTTCCTTGTATTTATTTCAGTGGTTTTGCTAATACCTGTGGTGTTTTCAGCCATATGTTGTCTAAACCAGTGCTGTCCAGCTTTAAGGAGAGGAATAGCTACAGTATATTATTGCACTTTGGTGGAGCAATCAAAACATGGAAAAATTCACCTTCAGCTGCTTACATAGGAAAGCAGGTGTATATAATGTGGATGGTACCAAATATTTATTTTGGTGCATTTAGGATCCCACCTTCTAAATTATATCCTCATTCTGTGCCTACTTTCTTATGTTTTTTCCTTCTATTTTCCATCTTTGTTTTCTAATTTCTGCTTCTTTTCCCAGCCCAGTTTGGCTTCTCTTCTTGTTATACCTTTAACTAGATCCCCTTTTTTCTGTGTTGATTTGAAGTCTTTTTGCTTTTTTTTGCAGTCCCCCTCTTGCATCTGCCTTACCCTTCTTTGCTGTTTCTCTCTTTGTTTGTTACCTATGTCACTGTCCAGATTTATGACACAATATACAAACTTTTCTGGGGCAGAAGGAAATCACATGAAAGCACAGTATTGCAGTACACAGAAGAGGCAACTGTGAAGCAGGGTTGGACCTCCCTGATCCCCGAACAAAGTCCCATCTTGTGTATTGTTTTTGTTTTTTTTACTCAGACCTTAGATAATGTATATTCCAGACATCCCCCACTAATGATACCTCTTGATTGGCAGGGTTTTTGAATGCCAACCCTATATATATATATATATATATATATTGTATATATATATAGATACAGATTGCCAGGAAGCTGCACACCATGAGATATGGATGATACCTGGGTGCCAGTGCAAAAAAAAAAAAAAAGATATACAGGTATACAGTGACGGCACACGCAGGAATTTTAATGCAAGAGTCGCAAAGTTTAAAGAAATAAATATGAGGTTTTATTTAGTCCAACATTTCAGTTCCTAATTGAAACTTTCGTCAGGGACACCAACACCACAGTGCCATATCTCCTTATAAAGTGCATGGATCAGGTTGAGATCAACCCGATCCATGCACTTTATAAGGAGATTTGGAAACGATCATATGCCACATATTGAGGTCTGTGTAACCACTCGCCCATTAGTGGTTGGATTATTTCCCATGTCTGGTTATGCCTGGTATTTACACAATACTCTATACACTTGGTGGTGTCAATATATTATTTCTTTGTCTTTCCTGTGTAATTATTCACTTTTACTGTATGCTTTGGCTGCCTAGCAACACCATTGGAGCCCTTTTGGGCTTATAAGCGTTTGTATTGCACTGTGGTGTTGGTGTTCCTGAGGAAAGTTCCAATTAGGAACTGAAACGTTGGACTAAATAAAACCTCATATTTATTTCTTTAAACTTTGCGACTTTGTGTGAAAATTCCTGCGTGTGCCGTCAATCTATACCTATATATATATATATATACAATATGCATCATTATTTTGAGATTCCGCATTTCCAGGTGGTTTTCTCTGGCATGTTTGTTAAATTTTCCTGAAACTTGTTTTGCCTTTGTCGTCGGAGGGAAAAACAACACATAAAAATTAATGGAACAAATCTACTGTTATTTTCTCTGTGTAACTAGGTTATTAATCTATAAAAAGGAAAATAACTAGGAAGCCATTTGCCTGTAATGGAGAAAATAGCCTATTTGTTGGACATTATTTTTCAATTCTGTGACCAGAATGAAGGACATGCTACAATATCAGCCATGTTATCTGTAGTGTAAGAAGTCAGGATAGTTTCTTAGTTTTATCTGTAGCTAGATAGAATCAGATAGGATCAGACAGTAGCTACTGTAGATACTCACTGTCATGGCAAAAATGTAGTGTATCTGTTCAGTTTAATTTTTGCTAACAATTTCTTTTTTATTTTGTACATTAATCATTAATTAGAAATTATAAAAGTAAACTGGACTGTTATAACATTTATCTTACAACATATGCCACGTGGTCCTCCTAACATTAATGGCTTCTTTTGCCTTGTAATTGGTCACTCTTGCTGCAGCCCCTTTTTGGCTGACAGTTTGTTGTTTCTACATGCTGGTGTGATAACAGAGTGCATGTTAGAATATAATTAGAAAAGAATAGAATATAATTTGTTGCCTAATAAAAGAAAACAAAACTCTAAGCAACTTTGCAATATACATTCCTTACAAACTTGTAATGGTTTTTGAGTTATTTGTATATATTTGCTAATAAAAGCAGTGTCTGCCTGTCCTTTCTATTCTCTGCCCTGGTGGATCTGACTCTTGAAACAATGTAACACAAGGCAGCAGCCTGACAGACCTGACTTGCTGCAGGAGACTGACCTTTGCAACATTGTTTAAAAAGAAACAACCAGAGGTTCAGCAAATGCTGCTTTCAATAGCAATTATGTTAACAAATAACTTTTAAAGCACTAAACATTCTTAATAAATTCATATTTCTATTAGCAAAAATGTATTTTTGGGGTTGATATGTCCTTTAATCTCCTTACTGTCAGAATGGTATAATCTGAAAGGCGGTAGTGAGCTGTAATGGTTAAAGTTATGTATATGGCTGGAAGTCCGAATAATGTGGGCACAGATCTGGTTCTGAGAATCAGCTGGTTAATGCTTTAACATTGCCAAAACTGTTACAACATGAAAGCAGTGCAGGAAACAAAGTAGTCTGGAATCTGAAGGCTTCACATGGTTGCAGCTTTAATTTGATGAGTCTCAAAATTTAATCACTGGGCTTAATAGAGTTACATTGAATTTCTGGACTTTTGCTTAGACTTGTTACACTGGTTTCTTTCTCTCCTGTCCCTCATTTTGTTATCGGGCGGTTTGTAAGTAAATAACCAATTAGGAATAAAATCATTCATATGGTGCTTGTTCCATCACTCTTATAAGTTTTTCATTCTGCTACACTGTACTAATGAAGCCCATTGCTGCACACTGCTTTAGGCTGTACTGACTAAACTACAGGCAGATGGTTGTTTCCTGCTGAATTCCCCAGATTTGTATTGGTATTAGCTTATGTTTCACTTGCTGTGTGCTACTACATAGGAATTATATATATACATATTCCATGTAGCTCTGGGCTTTGTATAATAATAATTGTTGTAGTTGCCCGCTGCTTATTCCATTGGGTGTTTCAAGTGTGAACTGATATTAATACCTAATTTCTGTCATTATGGCTTTAAGGAAAAACAGGGGCTTGTGTCTTCATCTGCTATTTATTAAACTGCCTTTTAAATTGAGGCTCATAGTGCTAATTTGATAAAATAATTACATTTAAAAAAAAACAAAAAAAACATTAGCTCTATTTCATGGAAAAAGAAACATTCTATATATTATGAGTTTAATCTCCTGTACTGTTTGTAATCAAGTTGCTCTTCACTCTCCCTCACTCAGCAATCTGTCTACACACAGGCTTTGTGTCAGAGTATTTTACTTGTTTTTGAAAGACACTTTAAATACTTCATCAAGTAAAGGAAAGCACAAACCAATAATGTATATGAGCTAACCTGCTCATCAAAGAGACTGACTCCAACGCAGAGCTTGCATGTGGAGAGACAGATTTCCGAGAGAGGCATGATGAAGACTCTGAATAGTTCATAAACAGTTGAGAAGTTTAAAAGTTTTAAAATAACATACTTAGAAAGTTACTTGTTTCATATGATGAAGCTTAATTACATTTTTGTTTTTTAGCATAGCTCCTCTTTAGCAATGATGTGTTTTCTTCATTTTAAGAAATATGGATACTTCCGTTGTGGTAATATGTTTATATAAGATATGTTTGCTGATAGATTTCTCAGTACTAGTGGTTGTTAAGGGTAAACAATGCAGTCATTTATATATATTATGGAATATATGTATTGACATCACTGAATGCTTGCACTCATGTGTTAAAGAACAAATAGAGCTTGGGTGCAGCCCATCAGTATATTCCAGCATTGCAATGGAGATCATGGGGCTTATAAGATTTCCATTGTGCATTTATTTAGGAGACTGATGTTTCGGATGGGTCCCCAGCCTTTATCAAAGTGAAAATCCAAACACAAACAATGCTCTAAAAACTTGTGGGCAGGGAAAAAGAGGCCTGAGTGACATCATTATGACATGACTCTAGAGCAGGGATCCCCAACCTTTTTTTACCCGTAAGCCACATTCAACTGTAAAAACATTTGGGGAGCAACACAAGCATGAAAAAAGTTCCTGGGGGTTTCAAATAAGGGCTGTGATTGGCTTTTATATAGCCTCCGAGGAATGACAGCCTATAGGAGCTGCTGAGCAGTATGCCTGGTTATTATGCATCCGAGACTTGCCTCCAAGCCAGAAATTCAAAAATAAGCACCAGATTTGAGGCCACAGGGAGCAACATCCAAGGGGATGGTCAGCACTGGAGGCAATTCTAAAATAATCTGTAAAAATATTGCTAAAGCAACCACTTGTGCAGTTTAACTAGTGCCATATAAATGGATCAAACAAGGGTACACACTGGGGTATTGCTATGTGTTATCAAAATGTATGCTGTCAATGGTTTAATCTAATGGACATAGTCTAGAAAACTCAACCTGCCACTATTATAAAAGATTGCAAACTCCAAAACGTCAAATGCAAAATCATGTGATTGTTATAGAATATATCTGTAATTTACATGTTTATTGCTCATCACTAGGACTCGTGATATGAACTAGAATCATACCTCATATTAATAAGCAAATTACTGAGAGATTGCTTGCAAATTACTCTTCAAAGGAAATAAAGCACAGTAATTTTAGCAACTCTAGTGGAGGGAAGTGAGTAGCCCTACCAGTAGTTTAAGAGAGAGTCCAAGATGGGTATGGAAAATATAAGTGAAGTCGTAGCCAGTGTTAACATTAAATATTCTGTAAAAGGTTTTTTAGTAGTATAAGGTAGTGTGGACTTAGGTAGCACAAATCCCCAGTGAGGAGTTATAATAGGTTTAGTGCCCTGATGGCTATCAGCAATTTCTGGACCCAATTGATAAGTACAACCTTATTCTAAACTGCTAGAAGTTCTTTGTGTCTCATGAAGGTGTTTTGCAACCACAGTAAGGAGATAAGGTATATATTTATTTCTTCCAGATACACTTATGACGGCCCAGACTGTAATGCATGTCGTATCTTGGCAGCAGTTTAGAAGGGGACATCTGGGCACTAAGGATTACCATCAGTATCAAATTAGATTTGTTAGAATAGATTTGATCTATATTTTGAAAAACAGTTTGGTTGGATGTTTGTGCTTTTTATCTGCTGTTATTAACAATGTAGCTTTGTTTACAATTCAGAATTTCAATAAATCACAAGATTTGCTAGTTGAATACATTATAACTCAGCCTATGCTTCTTCACAGAAAGCAGCTACATTCACACTTTTGTGATCAGGTACCCAAATATTATTGTGGAAAACACAATATGGTGCCATGCCCATGCAATTTGCTTTTTTTATTTGTTTGTTTCTGTCCGTTATCCCCTTTCTATTGTACAGCACTAGAGAACATGTGCTAGCTACAATAATTCAGTAACAATATTCTTCTTGCGTCAAAGCTGGGCAAATCAGGCTATTTATTCATTACTTTGCCAAATGTTGTGCCTTTTATGCAGAGTCAGACTGAGCCACCGGGACAGCGGGAACAAACCCGGTGGGCCCTGGCGGCCCAGACTCGATGCGCTGGTGTCCTCCCCTAATGCGTTTCACTTATGTGCTCTCAGGGGAGGATGTTGGGAGGGGGCCTCTGAGGGGGGTTAGGGGGGCGCATCCGGGGACACGGACGGCAGGGGCACCTTGGGGTGTGTGGGGACCCTGGGGTGGTAGCCCCCGTGGGCCCTGCACCCCCCAGTCCGACCCTGCTTTTATGCTTTTCATATCCAACCCCATGAAATCATGAAATCATTGTTCAGGTTCAAAATCAGGTAACCGTTAGGCTATTACTGCACAAGAGCCATAAATAACTTGTCTTTGTGATGTCACTTGTATCTGGAATGACCTAGATAAAAACAATTGAGGAATATATTATTTCCAAAATGTGAATGCTAAATATGTTTATACTTTACAATGAAGTCATTTAATGTGTGACAGATCTATGGGAAACTGGAAGCTGTACTGATTGATTTATAGATCATGCTGTTGAAGGGTTAAGGGACATTTCCACACACGCCTCAGCAAAGATAATACGGTCTGATGATATCTCCATCTACAGGGTTTAGCAGATCTGGCCATGCAAACCTGGGAATAATATAGTCAGGACTGGGAATACCTATTCAAGAACAACAAGCACTTGCTTTGAGGCAGGGCTGACTGAGGTAATTAAAAGAACAACAGGGGTAGAAGAATTGTGTGAGAGGGACAAGGACTCCTGTACTTCAGCATTGATTATATGGATTCTACCTGTGGACATGCTGCCATTGTTGGGATTCTCTTCGGACCCTTACATTTGTTATAGGACATTTTGGATTTCTAAGCTGTTTGGGGCTTCCAAGGAGGGACTGCTGTCCCCAATGTACCAATGGATTCTATGCAAAAATTGGTCAAATGTTGTGCTTTATTGACGTGAGATTTCCTAGCCTTTAACTTTAACTCCAAACGCCATTGAGTGCTTATATCTATTGGTTGGCTGGGCTTTCTTGATGAAAGCATGTAAATGGTACCATTATTGCATAATGCAAAATGTATTTGCACCTTTAGTGATTACACATTAGCTTTTTTGAGGCTGGAAGTCTACCAGAAAGTGAGTCTGCTGCCATTATTGTAAAATGTTGGCACATGCCCACTGTATCTTATTACACAGCCAGTATACCATACCCCCTATACCATAATAGGGGTATCTTTGGCCAATTATTTTATTAAGTGACCCTGGACTTGTAAAAAATTTGAAGTTCATTGAAAGTTGCCTATATGTTGTAGGTTTTTCTGTGTGTGGCTATTATAGAGCAGGGTCTTTAGCTTTCTGGTGTCAGTCAAACTGCAGTCAGTAGAAGTGTTTCAGGAAAGCGAATTCTGGGGAATGTAGTCTGCCCTCCATACAGCTGCACATTAGCTGGGGGCATAGATGTGACAGCAATAATAGGGTTGGGTTGGTAATATACTTTTTAAAACTTTAAAAGAATTCCAACCTGTTGGACAACAATGCATTAAAGAACGCACTATGTATATGAGTGGGGTTAAGCTCTTAAAAGCTTTAAATACACTCTTATCGATCTTAAATTCAGCAGGATAATGGAAACTGTTTCAGCAAATATATTATTCACCCAGCCTAGGTGTACCTAACATCTAAAGTCTACATAGAGGACAGACTATTAGAGGACAGACTATATTCCCCAGACACTGACTGGAATCAGTAAGCAGCAGAGGCTACTCCAAGCTAAATATTACAAGTACGCGCCTTTTTAGAATCCACAAACAAAATAACAGTAGCACAACATGTGGGGAAGCTTCAGAAAGCAAAGTGATAGTGCTGTTTGCTTAACAAACACTAGAAAGGAATCTATATCCCCACAAGGGAATTGAAGAGAACGGAGGCATTGTTGTAGTTCAAAAACATTACACACACAGCACAAACTGTGATTTGAAAAATTCCAGCTGGAATCACAAATGCTTTTTATTATGTGGTTGTTTTTGAGTGTAGCCTTTAGCTTAGAAACGGGGTCTTTGCCAGATATTTCATTTACCCTACTTATTCTTTCTTCACATAGTGGGAGCCAAGTTTTGACATCTCTGGTTTTCCAAAATCATTAATACATTTCACTGGCTTGCCTGCCTAAGACACAAAGATACCGTGGGGTTAATTTGTCAAACTAGAGCTCGCCTCAGGTCGCCCCAGGGGAATTTCACAGCTGTCTTTTCACTTGTATAGGACTTTTTAACAGCATATTTATTAAAGGGAGAAAGTTTGAGTTTACAGTTTGATAAATGTCCCCCCAAAGAATCCTATTCCATTTAATGTGGAGCTGTGAAAGTTCACTTCAAGCTCTTTCCAACCTTTGATAGATATGCTGCTCTATCCGAATCTTAGGTTGTATGATTTGGCACATAACCCAAATGCCAGATATTTCTTCCACTACTTTCTCACGTGCAGTTATTATTTGCAGTTTAATATGTGTGGCTTTTATATTTATAGATATACCATTTATACAAAAGATCTGTTTTCCATAGTGGTTATTTAAAGGAGAACTGAACCCTAAAAATGAATATGGCTAGAAATGCCATATTTTATATTATAAACTGACTGCACAGGCTTAAAGTTTCAGCATCTCTATAGTAGTATTGATATGAGTCATTACAGTTGTCACAGGAGCTCCCCATCTTGGATTCTGTTAGAACAGTCCGGGACAGTGCACATGCTCAGTGTGGTCTGAGCAGCTGTTGAGAAGCTGAAATTATGAAGCAGAAAATGAGGGTTGTCTGACATATAAGCTGATGCTGCAGGGCTAATTATTCAATTCTGATGCAAATACCCTGGTTTTAGATCTTTCATGTAATGTGAATCTGAATGAATTACTTTTTGACTTGTTACTGTTAGATTTATACTCTATTTATGCAGAATATTTTGAGTGGGTCCCTAAGCTCAGTAAGTGACAGCAGCACAGAGCATGTGTAGGGAAGCAGCAGAAAAGAAGATGGGGAGCTTACCCTTACCCTTTTCTACTGGTGAGCCAGATTTAGATGTAAAATGTGTTGGTGAGCCACACAAGCATAAAAAACTGTTAGGGGGTGAAAAATAAGGGCTATGATAGACTATTTGGTAGCCCCATGAGGCCTCTTGCTCTGCAGGAGGCTCTGCCTGGAGTAAACCTGTGTCTCTATATTTCCAAAATGTGTCTCCAAGCCAGAGATTTAAAAATAGGCACCTGCTTTGGGGCCACTGGGAGCAACATCAAAGGGGGTGGTGAGTAACATGTTACTCATTAGCCACTGGTTTGGGATCACCACCTTAGTTCAAGTTCAGAGGCACATAGTACGTTTTGTTGCCCACGATTAATCTGCGATTAACAAGGCATACCTAGTTTTATTCTCACTGGCAATAATGTAAATTGCCATTGGGAGAACATATGAGACACTTCCTTGTGAGGAAACTTCTAACTAATTAAGAAACCCAAAGTGACATGTATGTTTCAAGTTTTCAGGAGATTAGTTACTTGTGATAACACAGATTTACCACAGGCAATTAATGTCCTAGTGTGCCATCGCCCTATAACTATAACTATATAGCACTTGCATTTGGGGTCTGCACCTAGCATGTCAGCTTTAAAATCTACAAAGCAGCCCTGTGCTTAGTGCCTGCCATGGTGTCCAGGGTTGGTGGTAAGTACAGGGCTCCATCGATCTATCAATGATCCATAAGTTAGGGGAAAGGGCTGGAAGGAGGATGCCTCTGTGCCTCACAAAAGTAGAGCTGTCAGATGTAGGCAGCATTGTATTCATGGGGGTGGAATTCACGTCTTTATAGTCCATTTTGGACTGTAGGGAACAATAGCAATTTAAAAATGCAGTGCAGTTTCTTCTCTAAAGGAGCCACTGAAGTTCAACCCATTTCTATACTCAAAGAGCTTTACATGGTCTGGACCCTAACTTTATAAAGTGCAGGCAAGTACCTGACAGTTCAGTGACTCATATTTCTCTATATATTAAGCTCAATGGAGTAGTAAACTATGCCTTTATATACCTTTGATAATGTTAACCTTGCTGCAAATCTAAGTTATAGTTTTCCACCACTACTCATAACTACAATAAGTTTCATACATACCGTAGATAACAGATTTATAATCTTGAAGCCATTGAGGCAAGAGTAACCAGCAGTAGAACAGTGTAAATATGTTGCTATAGGCTGTACACAGACAGATCAAAGCTAAACTGCATGTGTGTGTGTGTATTTCATCAGAATGATTGCAATTGTCGATAATGTAAGAATAACAGAGAGATAGATACCATAGATATACCTGATAAGGTGCTTTATACTGTACTGTGCATCATATATGAGTTACTTTATGTCTGATTTTATAATACATCATTCTCTCTGCTTGAGAGAAAAAAAACCTAATATGACTCCAGTTCCCACTCTTCACTTCTATACAAGATACCAAATTAAGCAGGCAGAAAAGGTGACTGATCCATAACCCCTACAACATTAACCATAACCCCTACAACAATATTAATCATTTCAGTGCCACCTCTGCTGGGAGTTAAGTACAGAATGATAGGTTAATTAATGTAACTCTAAAACATGTATTTTCTGCATTTAGTTCTGACTTTTTTCTTATGGGCTGTTTTTATGCAGTGTATTGTCATGATAACCTACAAGAAGTTTAGTTGGTTTCACATAAATTTTTTAAGCATATTATTGGATTTTATAAATGGCCTTTTTATAATACATTTTGAAATTATAATGTCTTATAGTTTGCAGTTAACAAGCTGTCATAAGTGGTTCTTTACTGTGCTCACCCGCACTGAGAGCAGCATAGTTTCATGGCTGTGAGTGTAAGCAAAGCAATGCATCAATCACCTATCCATTGTAAAACCTCATATGCATAACACTATATTTATACATTGATACATTAAACTACATATGTTATTTAGGCACCCAATTATGGTACATGCAATAATGCTTCCTCTGGTATGGATCTTATCTCTTGCACTGTTTGTGCCATTAGCAAAGCAAAGCATTTCTCTGAGGCAAAGAATCATGGATAGACTGAAAGTAGCAGGACTGACATTAAAAAGCCTAAAATGGGAGGTTGCATGTCTAACTATGGAAATGGAGGAGCAGGTATAAGGAACAGGTATAAGGAACACTGAGGTAGAATAAGTAGAAATGGATAAGACCGGAATAAAATAAGGAAGGATGGGAAAACAGATGCAATAAGCTGTAAATGTTACAGAGGACTTGTGAGAATGTGTAACACAATGGGGTAGAGTTATCATGCTGGGTAAAAAGTGGAGTAAAGCATTACCAATGATGTTGCCCAGGGCAACCAATCAGCAATTAGATTTCAACAAGTAGAAAACCAAAGCAAAGCATCTGATTGGTTGGTATGAGCAATAACACCGGTATTGTTTCACTACACTTTTTACCTGGCATGATAAATATTCCCTGATGGAAAGAGCAAATTGAGAAGATTGCAATAACTCTGGTGGGATGGGCAGTAATGGAGAACACTGGTATAGAACATGCAGGAATGGGTTAGACTAAGATATGATAAGCAAGGATATGTAGGAATGAGAATGAGGACTGGGTCAAAGCACTAACATGCTCCTCATCCTGATAGGATTTTTAAACCCGGACAATCGACATCTGCCCAATGTTCGGTCAGGTATTGGTTGGGTAAATCCATCTGAGAGCCCCACACAGGGGCCGATAAACTGCATACTCATACCGTCAGCAGCTTTTACTCTCACCTTAACTCAGGAAGATTTGCTTGTTTAGTGAGGATGGAAAATGGGCATTCTTTGCTCACTTTGACCATGAAAGGACTGATATGATTATTTGAGCCTAAAGCCAACTATTTAATATTACTTTTTGAATTACTATTTAAAATTTTTAAAAGGCACAGTATGAATGCCTAGTGACTAGTGAATACCTACTTATACCTGGCTGATATACAGGGCATCAATTACTATACATTAGAGACAACCCACCACAAATAGAACAAACCTCTGTGGCAAAAAACAATGTCAAACCTTCACCACATCTTGATTTCAGACAAAATACCAATTTCATACACATTAGAGGAGATCAGCATCCATGGTCAGTACAACTGTTCTTCTTCCAATGTGGTGTACGTAATACAAAGCATTAGACAGGAGGAATGTATATAGGAGAGACTGGCCAAAGCCTGAGAAAGAGAAAAACACACCGTCGCTTTACTATAACTATTAAAAAACACACATCAGTAGGATACCCTCACTACTCTATAAATGATTTAAAAATGTTGGTTCTTAAAAGAAATTTTAATATAAAAGATGAAAAAAATATGAGGATAGAAATTAATGAAAACTTTAAGCTCCGGTGAATGATCTGAACCTGGTCCTTGGATTTATGGCTCCCTCAAGAGAGTATTGTCAAGAGGAGCAGCCAATCAGTAGGACCAGGCTAGGACTGGGAATTTGTGGATTCTGGCTAATGCCAGAGGGGCTGCTGTAATATGCCATACAGTCACTGTTTAGTGGGCCTGCAGGGGCTGTTTGGGCCTCTGTGTACTTGACATTCTAAAACCTATTTTGAATCCCCGTCCAGGCCTGGTAGGGACATACCTTACCTTGTGCCTTTGTTTATGTTTGTTTATGTATTCACTGTATTCAAACCCTCATTATGATACAGAGGTAGGCAATGTATTAGTTCTATCTGGTCAGAAGTTTTTAGATAAGCTTTAGTAAGAGCCAATTACTTAAGGCATGAAATTAAAAAGAACCAAACTGCTAATCCAGTCATGCCCTTATCTGTCCCAGGACAAAGCCTTTAGGCTATTAACTAAAATTAAGGTGAAGAACAAGATGGTGAACATCCACAGCAATTTAAGGAGCTTAGCACAGGAATTGCTGCACTTCTATATTTAATCTTCTCTTGATTGGTTAGCATGTGGTTAAAGGATTGCCGGATGTCATTTATGGTGACATTCTTTAATAACGAAAGAACATTTTAGCCGGGGAATTATAATAGTTGTCAGTGTAAGACTGTCACCTATGGTCAGTAATCCTTTTGAAGGGTTGTTAATATAATATTCGAAAATTACAGACAACGGTTGTATGAGCAACAGAGCAGGTCAAACAAATTTCCTGCCTTCCTGTAAAGAGCTGGATAGACATTTTAATAAGTGTGATATTGTCTTTATAGATATTTCTCAAGTTTAAAAAGCTGTGAAAATTCAAATTGGTATGATTAAAGTGATGTAATGTGCTGCAAAGAACATACAGGAAAACTTGGAAATGTTTAAAACTTAAATTCAACAATCTCTTAAAGATTGCACATGGCATCTAGCAGGGTTCTGTCCTTCCCTCATTTTCTTGACTTGTTTATTTATTAACCTGAAATGGGCATTGCCAGGGGGATTTCAGTGTTGCTGAAAACAGAATATTATTTTAGGTGATAGACTCTGCTCATAACTGTTATTAAAAATATAATAAAATGTACATTTACTTATAGACCCTCTTTGCACTTAAATAAACAGCTACTGTAAAGCATTGTGAGGTTGTTTATACAGTTAGTAAAGGAAAGTCACTAAAATAATGGAAATCTTAGTGTATTTGATATTCTGACTACCGGTCGCACAAAAGATCTTTAAATCCGCCAATAACGTTCAGGGCTGAAACGGCAGATAAGGAGGTAGAAACAATAGGATTTCTACCTCCTTCTGCCGATTCAGCCCTGATGGCAGATTTTGCTCAGGCGCCTTCTATGGTGCCCGATCAAAATATTTTAACCTGGCCGATCGGTGAGTCGACCGATATCAGCAGCCTCCTGCGATATCGGTCGACTCACTGACTTGCCATACACGCACCAAATATCGTACGAAACGAGGTTTTGTATGATATTATCGGTGCGTGTATCGCCAGCTTTATTCTTCAGATTGTAAACTAGGGTTGGCACCATTAAAAAAGTCAGGCAGGGAGGGGGGTATAGACATGTGTGACGAAGGGGTGCCCCCCCGAAATGTTATATGGTTTGCTACTAATAACATAGCAGGGTTCATATTACTTAAATAAGTCCTATTATGCCAATATTTTTGCATATTTTGAAATATTGTGCACCAGGCAGAACATACATAGTAAGGCCAGGGAGTGCTGGTGAGTGTGGATAGCCATGGGGGCAGCCATTCAAGATAAAAAAGGAGAAAAGGCACAAGTTACATAGCAGATAACAGATAAGCCCTGTAAAATACAATGGTGTTTTCCTGAGTTTATCTGCTATCTGCTATGTAACCTGTGCCTTTTAGCTCTATGTCAGCTTGAAATGCTGCCCCCCATGGCTACACAGCAGCTTTGTCTGAGACAAACAAACAACTTTTACCAGTGCAGGGCAATACTACATTATATTTGAATTACTTTAATTTAGTGTTCCTTTAATGTTTATTGATGTCAGTGGTTATGTGTTGGCTTTACATTTGGCCCCTTTAACCAAAGGCACACAACTGCCTACCTGCTCTGATCAGAAAGCATCATAGTGACAGGGAAATGTTATTAGAAATTTCCCAGGGACTTAAATTTCCTCAATTTGCCTATAAACAAAAGTTTTATTTATCTAAACAAAAAATATTGCTCGGACCAGAGCCTGTGCCCACAATTTATCTCTATCTTAATTATACCCATATTAATACAATAATGCAAAATATAGCGTTTCAGGAAAAAAAAATGAATAGCCATTAGCGTGTGTGTATTGGATCATTTGTTTATTGTACAAACACAGATGCCTGGGTTTCTGTGTTATTGTAGTATTCACTTGTTCCAGGAAATGCTTTAATCATGTTTTCTTTATATATTTATTTTTTGTACAGTAAATATTGATTTTTTTATAGACCCTTTTCTTTTAACATTTGTTAGGACAGCCAGGATTAAGATATAGCTATGTATGCCATAGGCATTATACCATAACAAAGAAGAATTCATTATGCACTATAATATGATTAAAAATACAATGCTAGTACTTTCTTAATGTGCAGTTTTTGACCTGATATTAGTTATGCATGAGTAGCCATCTTGTATCGCTACTTGCTTCTCTCTCGCATCTACTGTGCAATTTAAATGCCTTAGTGGCAAAGCTAGTGGTATCCTTCACTGTATAATAGTCTTTTGGATATAATGTGCCTTTTGGATCATACGTGGATCAAAATCTAGAAAACATCATGTATTTATCATGTATGTATAATGCATGAGAAAAAACAGCAGTAAGTTATTCAGCATTTTGTTTCTGATCTGGGTATAGGCTGCTCCTTGGAAGTCCAAAGGATGCAATAAATTAGGGGGAACTGTAATGGTGGCCATAAACGGGCAGATTTCGGCTGCTGATCTTAGCCCTTTAGACCAATTTGGCACCTTATCTGCCTGTGTATGGGGCTCCCTGACATACAACATGGCACTCAATCTGTGTATTTATACTTATTTATTGTATTGTTTATAATACCTTTTAGCACAAAAAAACTAAAATATCTAAAATCTCCCCCGTAGTCTTTGGGTACATTTCCAATGTATATTCAAGCAGGTTACACTTGCATATACTGTAAATCAAGCCCATTTTAAAAGGAACTTGCAGGGGATACTGTGTATAATTGTGAGGCAGTCTGAAAGGGTTTACCTCCCCTTTATACAGATGATAAACAGTACTAAATTGTATCTCGTAGACAGAAATAATCTAAGATGCTTTGCTCTAGTTCTATACCGTATCCAGTTATTTGTATTTCCGTTTTGCCTCTCAACAATGTGAAATTAAAAATTAAAATGAACAACATGCTAACTCTACCACAGATCTCATTAATCCCTGAATAAGCTTTATAGCACGGAAGGGTGCTAAAATGTGCTGTTTGTGTACATAGTGCCCATAGCAACCTGGGTGATTGGGTTCTCTTCATCAAGCCTGTTGTTCAAATCAATGACTACAGTAACCAGACAACAGTGTAAATGCCTATGTTAAGAGCTGCAGAAAAAAAAAGAAAGAAAAAAACATTAAAAAGTTGAAAAAATGAGGCCTTTATGTGCTAGAAACCCCTACGTTTGATACATGTAATTTTAAAATAAACTTTAATTTTGCTCAGCACACCTATATAATTTGCTTCTAGGTCACATGTATTCATACAGTTCTTTTTATTGACAAAACTGCCTTTATATATAATAGTGAATAATTTACCCCCAATTGTAAAGGAGTTCTATGACCATATACTAGCACAAGACTGAAGGACAAGTGCTTAATATCTTTATATTTTACAATGGGGTACATTGTTTATTGTATAAAGTTTTAATAGGTCATGTGACAAAAAGTACATCACTAAGCATTGACAATAATTGATGACATCACTACGCACCGTTTATAAGGATATAAATTACAGGTTATGCATGCCTCTTGTGTGTTATATTTATATATTATACAGTTTGGTCATTTCCCTGTGGGACTAAACTGTAAATTAAAAATTTTTAAATGGTGCTTAGTGATGACATCAGTTATAATCAGAGCTTAGTGATGCAATTTCTGTCACATGACTTACTAAAACTTGTATATTATTATAAAATTAAGTACCTCCTCTTGTAAAATATGAGGATATTAGAAGTCATCCTGGAGTTCCATGACCTGAATGGTCATGGAACGCCTCATTGACTTATAATATCCTTATATTTTACAACAGGGGGTACTTTATTCACTACAAATTGAAAACTATACCGTCATAATACACTTTCTGTTAAATGTTTTAAAACAAATATGTCTTGTGTGTAAAAACTGCAAAGAACTTTTAGCTCATATTGGAAATCTAGAAGATTATAATAGAAGCACCATTGGCGACAGATTCACAGCAGTGTATACTCAGCATTAGAAAGCACAAAGAAACATGGGAAAAAGACTGAGCATCAATTTCAGGAAGACTTATTATTCCACAGTTCAAAGACCATAGTGTGAATACAAGATACAATATCAAAATAGCACTATACAAGTGTGAGAACAACATCTATAGAGTACAGACTATAAAACAGGAGCATCAATAAAACATCCTCACGGATTTAGACATGATAATAAATTCCACAATCAGCAAAAGAAGTCGACATCCATCCGTCTTTGCTGCTAGTGGAATTTAAAATTAGGGCCCCTGTGATGATCTGGTAACAATGCTGCCACATGCTTTTAGATTTTCTGCTTTTCCTGCACATTGTTATATCTTGTATTTATGGCATGCGTTTCGCTGCAGGGAGTAACAGGACAGAGCTTCTTGAACGTGGAAATTGTTTTTATGTTTTTGGCAACTTTAAAAGCAATCTAAAAATGAGTTGTGGAATTGCTCCTGCTACCCCATTCTTTCTTTGTCATGCAGAAACATATTGCACTTTACTGGTACCATATTATATTCATTTTTCAGTTGCCACTAGAAACATTATTTTTCCCTGCGACCTACAACAGGTGTGACAAACAACATAAAATATAGATTTGCACGGCCCTAGCAAAGGTAGGACCCCCTAGTGCTGGACAGCCTTTTATGAATATATTTTTAAACAAAAATTGTGGCTACGTACTGTATTCATATCTGGCATGGATGACTTCTTGAACAAGCATAATATCAATGGATATAGTGATCATAAGGGCAACAGTTAGATAGTACAGATATTGGTATATATAATTTATACATGTGAGTGTAAATATGGGAGTGATTTTGGTAAGAGTGTGCGTATATGAGCTCTGGGGTTCATTTGGAAGGGTTGAACTTGGTGGACTATGGTCTTGTTTCAACACAACATAACTATTTGACAGTGTAACTATGTAACATGTCGAGAGCCATACTACTTGTAAATCCCAGTATTGTTATATATCATCTCTCTCTCCTTACTTATCTAAGCTTAAGGCCTGCTGTTGTTTGTTATTTAAATCATTAACCATCAAACTGCCCTTCCCTGGTTAGATTCTGTTCAGTTAATATCTCTACATGGTGCCTCCTAAACTGATTGCAATGAGCAAAATGGGGTCTTACCAATAACACATTTTATTTATAGCCTAATGTTTGGGTTACACTGGTTGTTTACTTTTTAGGGTAATGACAGACGAGGAGATTAGTCACCCCATGATAAATCCCCTCTACTGCGAGCAACAAAACTCTTGCAAATGCCTTCCCATGGCAGATAATGTGACTCGTCAATGGAAAGACTTATGCATTGCTTCTGCTTTTACCAGACTTACAAAAGCGGAAGTGACTTGCATGTTTTTACATTATTGCTGGTGGGAAGGCATTTGGAGCAGATTAGATGCCAGTGGTAAAGGAGATTTATCATAGGTGACTAATCTCCTGTTTTGTCCTAGGCCTAGCCCTATAGCTTAAATATCTGAATATCTGAAACAATACTAATAATAACAATATGAACCTTTGTTGCTTCACATGTGATGTTTTACCTCAAACAAAGAACCTGAGTTGTTTTCAATTGTTTTTATAGAGCCGTTAGCACGACTGGCAAGATTCATTTGCAGGCTTTGTAACCCTCTTAATAAACTCCGTTATTGCTGATTTGATTTTCTAAAGATTCAATTTCTAATTCAGTTTATTACAGTACAGAGTAACATTTCCTTAGGGGTAAAATCAATACAATTTTCTGCTTTAAACAGGTAAATGTAGTATCGTGATGGTGTTTCACTCAACTGTATTTAACTCCTAATAGCGACACTGCCATATTGTTAGCCTCAAATCCAGAATGTTTATAAATGTGTGTTTTCCGTGGATATCTCACACCATATTTATTAATATCACAGTTTTACTTAAACATGATTCCTACTGCTAGATATCCTTAGGTTTTCTATAGTCCTGTATTTCTGTGCATCGGTAGTAAACAAAATCTATACTTTCTCTCCTCAGGTTTTCCATACATCATGAATTTTCACAAGGATTGTGGATTCATTCCATCATGAAGACAGCTAAAGGAACAACTTTGTCACACTGAAAGTTTTTGTTTTTTCCCTGTAAGTTGCTTTGCAAAGACGAGGAAAATGAATCTCTCCAGTTATTTTGAAAATCAGTCAGTTCCTAACAACATTTCAGGAAATATTACATTCCCTATGTCGGAAGACTGTGCTTTGCCAATGCCTATAGTTTTTACTCTCGCTCTTGCCTATGGGGCTGTTATAATTCTTGGACTCTCTGGAAATCTGGCTCTAATTATCATCATTTTAAAGCAGAAGGAGATGCGAAACGTCACCAACATCCTCATTGTGAACCTTTCTTTTTCTGATCTGTTAGCAACAATAATGTGCCTGCCTTTCACCCTGATTTATACTCTTATGGATCACTGGATCTTTGGGGAGGTCATGTGCAAGCTAAATGAGTACATACAGTGTGTTTCAGTGACCGTCTCCATCTTTTCACTGGTTCTTATTGCTATTGAACGCCATCAGTTGATAATAAATCCTCGTGGGTGGAGACCTAATAATAGACACGCCTGCTTTGGAATAACTGTCATATGGGGCGTAGCAATGGCTTGCTCTTCACCTTTAATGATGTACAGTGTTTTAACTGATGAACCATTCAGAAACATAAGCCTTGACTCCTACATAGGAAAATATGTTTGCCTGGAAGATTTCCCAGAGGACAATTTCAGACTTTCTTATACAACATTACTCTTTATTCTACAGTACCTTGGGCCACTTTGTTTCATTTTTGTTTGCTACACAAAGGTAACACCTTTAATTATTCTTTTTGAATTATATTTAGCTTTCCATGGTGATAGGTTTAGAACATATTGTGATTTTTTTTTCTTTTCTTTTAGATATTTCTACGATTAAAAAGACGAAACAATATGATGGACAAGATGAGAGACAATAAGTACAGATCCAGTGAAACTAAAAGAATTAACATCATGCTCCTATCCATAGTGGTGGGATTTGCTCTTTGTTGGCTGCCATTCTTCATCTTCAATTTGGTGTTTGATTGGAATCATGAAGCCATTGCAACCTGCAACCACAACTTGTTATTTCTGATTTGCCACCTCACGGCGATGATCTCTACGTGCGTGAACCCCATTTTTTATGGTTTCCTTAACAAAAACTTCCAAAGGGATTTACAGTTCTTCTTTAATTTTTGTGATTTTAGATCTAGAGAGGACGATTATGAGACAATAGCTATGTCTACCATGCACACTGATGTTTCCAAAACATCTTTGAAACAGGCAAGCCCAATAGCATAAAAATGAACGACAAAATGCCTTTTTTTTAATGACAGTAAGTGTGTTGCAAATATGTATCCCAAATAAGCACAACGCCATTTTATCTTGAAGTTCTAGCACCAAACACTGCAAAGGCATGGCTGTGTCCCGTCTGCACTACCATTATACTCTATTCACCGATTAATAATAGTAACATGAGCAGCTGTTACACATTCCAGTTGCTGGGCTGTGGAACCATAGTTGTACTGTCAACATTCTGCAAGCATTCAGCTTTATTTCAGTCATGTGGCATTCATGTGGTGTTTGGCACTGAGAACAAGCATTCTTCGGTAATATGACGATCGCTTTAAACTGTGAATGTTGTTACTATGTTTTGTATTCTAAACTTAAATCTGTACTTGTAACTATAACTGCAGTATATGATATACGGTATTTATTACAAAAGTTGCAAAAAGTTACTTTTTTACCTATTTTATTAGAATTTAATAGATGTTAAGTTATACATTATGCTATTTTATATTGCATTCATATGTATTATGTTGTCTTTGAAAAACTCTTGTGCTAATGTAGTGAAATGAAGAGGGAGTGGGAAAAAATGACCTTCAGAAGGTTCATAGGATTCCCAAACACACTACAAACGATCTGTTTACCATTTCGTATTTTTTAGGTTTAGATACCCATGTTGTTATGCTTTATTCTATTTACTTTCATATGAGAGGACTTTTTAATGCTATAATTTAAGGAAGAATTTCTAGCGATGAAAGTAGCAAACAAAAAACCTTGGACCCCCTACTGATTAGAAAATGAGGTGACTATACAATAGTCATTGATATTATTCATGAAACAATAGCAAGATAATAGGGTTAATTTACAACCAAAAGTCATTGTTTTACCCATAATGCACTGTTCCCCCCCATAATTCCAGAGAGACTGCATCATTTCTGCAACTAAGAATTATAATGACATCTGCACCTGATTCTTTAGGCACAAGTCACTATAAATCATTAGGGAAACTCTCACAAAAATTGTATTGACGTAAAACACTTTCTAAATACAATCAATTAAAAATTCTATATTCTTTATGAAATAATAAAGTTACTCTTTTCTATCTCCCTCTCAATCTCTGTCACTCTTTGTTCCCTCTTCATGCAGGAGTATAATTTTGATAAACAGTTAGGTCTAATACATTGTTAGGGTATTAGAGCTCACTCTTTCAAAATAACTAGCTCTGATGGAAATCCTGTCTCTCTACATGCAGGATGTGTGCCAGAGTCAGTTATTATGTTAGTTTTTGTTAGTGCTGGAGTCAGTAAACTATGTTAGTTCAAATACATCTGTCAGAATCTGACCCGACCACTGCATGAACAGAGGATGAAAAAGGACAGGTTGCTGAGATGGAGATAATAAAGTGTAACTTCATTATTTTAAAAGTGGTACAGAATTTTTTATTGATTATATTTAGAAAATGCCTTATTTCCATGAGCTAAAAGTTATATTAAAGTATAATTTTTTTCTGTAGTTACCCTTCAAGCTTAATGGCTCACTTGGCATTTTCTCTGCCGGTGAAAAAATGCCAGCAAAGGAAAGGCCAAAACCTTTCTGTGTGTGTAGTGACAGGAATGAATAAGGACTGGCTGTTACTGGGCACACAGGATTAAATCCCATTCATTCCTGTAACTATACACTCCCGGAATGGATGTGGGTTGGATCAGCTTTTTCTTTGCCTGCTTTTTAAAAAACTGGCGAAAACACCATAAGTGCCAGTGTCTAGGATTTTTATGGTATGCGCCTTCACATGAAGTTCATTGATGAATTAAAGGTTTAAATATATGAATGTATAACTTTATATAGCTCTACTAGGATAAGCAGCACTGTAAAGTTTTAAATACAAAAAGTACAAACAGGGATGACTAACAGTGTAAGAAATAAATATATAAACAATAAATGCCATGTAGTCCATTGTAAGAAGCAAAGAAGGAAGCAAGTTCCTGCCATAGAGCTTACAGTCTAAATACATGCCATATGAGTCAACATAAATAGATTTATTGGGCCATACATTCAAAGTATAGAACTAATATAAAAACAAGCAAAATGGACCATCAGTATATGTTTAACGGCTTTTTCTTTTTATACTTATTTGCTGTGAAGTAAAGTTGTGTAAAGTGTCAGGAAAGAGGCCTGCCTGAGAGTGTGGGGTATAGTTAGAATAAGCTTGTGAGCTTTGTTTCTATTTTACCTTCATAAACAATGATCTTAATGTGATTCGCATTTACCTTATAGTTTATATATAATCTGGATCTAATTTGAAGTGTTCATTGGACAAAAAAGTTCTCCCCTTTCTGTGAAACTAAGCAAACATTTGTATAGAAAGTTTTAGTAGAAATGTGAATTAACAGGGAAGAAGTTTGCTTGTGTTTATGTAAGGTTTTAAGGAAACAGGAAATGTTCTTCCCACGGGGCCTGAAAAACCATTCCCCTCATGATTATCGTGTCTCAAATATGTGCCACCTGGGTTGTTGTGGAATCTAATGGGTTACTATAATACTGTCAGGGCCACCATCAGGGGGGACAGGGGACAGTTGTCACGGCATGGGTTACTTAAAATAGCCAGACCCTTCTGCCGTCAGTAAGCTGCAAACTTGGGAAAGGAGGGCAGGATCTAATGTGCCTGGATGTTCTTTCCCTACTATTGCTCATTTTGTCACAGCCGCATAGGAATTAGTTAGGCTGGGGGGAACTTCAAACTTCACCCAGTAACTTATCCTGTAATCCCCATGCAGCTTTACTGGGACTTAAAGCTGTGTGACAAAATGAGCAGCTGCTCTAGGGGAGATGGCAATGATGACCTGTGGGGGTTTGGGCTAATGTCTCATGCGGGTAATTGTGGAAGTACCGGGCTCCAAGTAGCTAGTGCTAAAATCAGTAGCCGCTATATTGCTACTCCCAGCTCCTGTCCCCCAATTCATCTGGCTGGCTTTAGCTGTAGTGATGCTGGGAGTTGTGGTTTTTAGCAGATTTATAGATCACAGTGTTGGGGATTTATTTAAGGCATCTGATCTCTATATGTATTACCTGGGGTATAATCACTTGCGGGGTTGGCTTTGCCTGCCCCATGTATTCAGCAGCCGCCCCATACCAGTAATGTAACATTTCTGCACACTTCTCCCCAGCAGGTATTTCTTCTTCTCTGTTGGGCCCAGAGGGGGTGTGGGCCCGGGTGCGCGTCCCCTGCCCCAGACTCTGCCCTGTTTGTATCTCTCTGCTCCCTTTATTCCAGTCTAACTTCTTCTTGTGTAAATCCAGCAGGTCTGGTACATTCCTTTAAAGGGGCTGTCCACCTTTGAGTTAACTTTTAGTATGATGTAAAGAGTAATATACTGATACAATTTGCAATTGGTCTTTATTTTTCATTATTTGTAATTTTTAATTATTTCAGTTTTTGTTCCAGCTCTCCAGCTTGGAGTTTCAGCAGCTATTTGGTTGCTAGGATCCTAAAAACCAGGTTGTGGTTTGAGTGAAAGACTGATATATGAATAGTAGAAGACCTGAATAGAAAAATAATGAATATAAAGTAACAATAATAATAAAACTGTAGCCTCACAGAGCAATCGTTTTTGGCCCAGGGGTCAGCGACCCCCTTTTGAAAGCTGCAGAGAGTTAAACCTCCCCTTTAAAGCCAAAAACTAAGAGCTCTGTCCTAGATCCTCCATTAAAAAAATAAACCTCTTTTCAATATACATTCATTAAAAAATCCCATACCATTTTTATAAAAAGACCCAATCCTTTGCCTGCAGCCCCCCTTTCCTCCACTAGCTCTGATTAGTGATGGCACAAACCCTTAAATGGCTGCCGACTGGACTACAGTGAAACAAGCAAAGGGGCTTGTGAAGCAAAGGGGGGATTTGCAAGCAAGGGATCATGTTTTTTTCATAAATGGTACAGTTTTTTTTGTTTTTTAACCATTAGGCCCCCGGCGGAGGGGGCTGGTAAAATTGTTGCACAGGTCCATGTGATCCCTGATGGTGGCCCTGAATACTGTGAGCATAAACCTATCACATTACTGAAGAATGACCCATGTGATCAGATACAGTATGTATCGCGCTGCTTTGTATAGCTGCATTTTTGGGGTATTAGAAGTGAGACTAATGGCTTCTTGTCTGTACATTTGCATTAGAATATAAAGGGTTTCAGAATTCACTGGCGTTGCCATTGTGCCCAAGAGCTGTTATGGATGGAAAGTGAACTGAAAAATCAAACACTGAAGTCATTGAGGCATGGTGACAATAATGGATCTGACTAGGTTTTTTTATGCGGCTTTTGTTTCCATTTAGACAAAATGCAACAAAATATGAAATATCTCTTTGAAATATCCAGGATTTTCTTTGAACCATGACTATTATTTAGCTATAAAGAAAACTATCTATTTCTAGGAACCTTTTAGAAGCCCAAGGCATTACAAAAGAAATATATAGTTCATGTTCTGTTCTTAACAGAAAAACATTTTACTTGGTAACAATATATGATGCATTATACAACTTAAACCACACAATAGAAAGGCAGCAGTGAAAACACCCAATGTGCCAAAGGCATTAGAACTCTATATACAATACAGATAAAGACGCTAATAAAAATCTGCTAGGAAACATGATTTTCAAAGGCAAATGCACTAAGCATAGTATCTATTAAAATCAATACACACAAATGCTTATTTTCATCTTTCTGTGTTTACCTTTTTAATTGACAAACCTCAAGTGAATTATCTCCACTTCCTCTCACAATAAACTCAATAATGATTAATAGTTATTAATAATCAGTTTGCTTTTAAATTTTATACACATCTTTGTGTGAAGTCAGATACTGTTTGTATAATTATCAATAGTAAGGCTAAATACAAAAAATATAGGCAGCCACCATGGAGATTTCAGTATGCCAAAGTAAAGGTGGCCATACACTATATGATCTGCTCATTTGGCAGGGTCACTAAACAAGTAGATCTCCCCTCTCCCCCCATATTTCCACCTACGGTGGGTGATATAATGCTAATCTGATAGTTTGGCCCTAGGGCTGAAAGATCACATTACAATTATGGGAGTATGAGCCGTTGACAGGAAACCTGCCTGATTGACAGCTGGCTGATTTTTGACTAGATTTCAGTCATGTACAGTAGGTCTGGATGAGGGCCCCAAATATATGCTCCCGAATCAGTCTGAAAGACCTGAATCAGCAGCGGCCCTTGTGTATGGGCACTACCAACTGCCCTGCCCGACCGATATCTGGCCTGAAATTGGCCAGATCTCGATCGGGCAGGTTAAAAATCTAGTCAGATCGGCTCGTTGATGCAGTCCCCGGACCAACTTTTCCTATACCCATCGTTATAATTCGATCGTTTGGCCCCAGGGCCGAACGATCGATTTAGCCTGGATTCTCCCGATATCGCCCACCCGTAGGTAGGGAGAAGATCCGCTCGAAGATCCGCTCGCCAAGCGAAAGGATCGGTCCGTGTATGGGGACCTTAAGTTTAGTAAGTCAATCTCTCAGTATCTGATTATACAGATTTGAAACTCAAGTGTGCAGTGCAGTGCCTCTCACTCTTTACTTTCATACGCACATTGTGTTCTTCCCCCCTTGCACGATTAATTGAAACTGTAGGCAGATTTTAATTTACAAGGAAAAAAAAAACACAAGAATGCTGATAGTACAGACATAAAGGTCAGTCATGTATTATGACCATACACCTTCTGTAGCCACAGACTATAGAATAATGAGATGGTGATACCTGTGCAGGGGAGTAATCAGGCATCTCACAAACTTTGGAGAACAAATTAACCCCATGAGGAGGGTGCGCAGTTTTAAGCAGCCTGCCAATGTGATTTTTAGGTGAAGCTAGCCCTGTAACCAGGAAAGGGCAACAGAACCTCTTCCAATAGATTATGAGTAGTTTCATACAAAAGGTAGCAAGTTACGTGCTTGTGTGTTTGGTGCTGGCCTTTTTATATAGGAGTTATGGTTCCAGGGGTTTTGGGTGCTCTGAAGACAATTTACAATTCCGATGGAAGTCGAGAGAGCAAACATTCTCTGGGTCTTAACAGAAATCTTTTATCTAGGTCCTCTCCACCTTTATTGATGGTTCTTGATAACACTTGTATTATTATCTTGAGAAGGAAGTTAATCACTTATCTTGTTGAAGTAGACAGGGTGAACAGATCCTGGACAGTTTGTAAAGCAATGATATTATAACATAAAAAAAGTTCCTTATAACTTAGCAGTAACAAACAGTTGATCTAACATTAAGCAGGCTGTATAATGTTGCTGAAGTAAATAAATATGAAATGACTTTTAATAAATCCTGTAATAAATTTGCAGGTCTTGGGTTGGGGAGTAATTGTGGTGCCTTACCTGCAGTGCCTTACTAATGAATGGAATATTATAATTATTATTCTTTAATTATATGACTCCAACATATTCTGCAGCGCTTTACAGAGGTTATACACATCAGTCCCTTTCCCACTGAACCCTATCATTTAAGGCAGTGAACATGTTGTTTACCAGCCCCTTGGATGTTGCTTCTAGTTGCCTCTAAGCAGGTGCTTATTTTTGAATTCCTGGCTAGGAGGCAAGCTAGGTGTACTGCCAAATAGAGTCTCTTTTAGGCTGGCCATCCATGAAGCGGCTACTAAATAGCCAATTACAGCCCTTGTTTGGCACCACCAGGAACTTTTTCAATGCTTGTGACGGGCACTTTGTGTCGCATGTAACTAATGTAAGCCTAATTATCTCAATTATCTACCTAAATGACCCCAATATGTTTAGTTTAGAGTTGCCATGATTAAACACAAAAAGATAGAACAGAAGATAAGGCAAATCCCATGCAATTCTGTGTTTTGTTAGGAGTGTTGAAGACACACAGGGTGATTTTTATAAAGTCAGTCACAAAGACTAATTGGGGCGACTTACCCACCATAGGTTTTCTATGCAAGCCACTGTGACTACTCACGCACCATTTGCGCTACATGGAGTAATTGCCGCAACTTTCTAAAAAGTTGCAGCTACAAAACGCTGCATGTGTCTTCGTCCTAATACAGCTTGCTTGCAGTGGACTAATGCATTGCACCATGATACTGCATCACAATAATTAGCCACCATTCAGTTAGCTGAAAACTATTTTTGCCTTAATCATTTTTCTGTACAGATTTCCTAACTTGGATGTTCCTGTAACAAATGGTGTTAGAAAGAAAAAAACTGGGGAATCCTTTCCATAACTTTCCCAGATGCTTCTCATTCTGCACCTGCACTTGAGATCTCAGCCAACTGAGGATGCCAGATGCTGTCCCTTATGGCGCAGATGCCATGAGCAGGAAAAAAAATCGTAATCTTGGCTCTTCGAGTCTTCTAATTGGCCTTCCTAGACCCGTGCTGAGGCTCCAAATGATCGGCGCAGGGGGCAGCATAAGAAAGTCCTCCTCAGGCGGCTAGGGGTGGAGAATCTCCCTTGGATGCTGGTGGGGACAGTGCTTGTTGTTATACACCGCCTGTCTCTAAATACATGTTCTTTAGGCTCAGCCAGAAATCATCTTCATGAAACTTTCTCGTCAATCCATATACAAATAACATATTTAAGTATTGTCTGTACTTAGTTGATTTTACCTTTGTAGCATCTACTCACATAGAAACTCTAAGGGGCACATTTACTAACCCACGAACGGGCCGAATGCGTCCAATTGCGTTTTTTCGTAATGATCGGTATTTTGCGATTTTTTTTTTGGAAAATTTTCGCGAGTTTTTCGTTACTAATACGATTTATGCGAAAAAACGCGAGTTTTTCGTAGCCATTCCGAAAGTTGCGCAAAATCTGGCGATTTTTCGTAGCGTTAAAACTTGCGCAAAAAGTTGCGATTTTTTCGTAGCGTTAAAACTTGCGTGAAACGTCGCACCTTTTAAGTTTTAACGCTACGAAAAAGGCGCAACTTTTCACGCAAGTTTTAACGCTACGAAAAAATCGGCAGATTTTGCGCAACTTTCGGAATGGCTACGAAAAACTCGCGTTTTTTTGCGCAAATCATATTGGTAACGAAAAAGTCGCGACAATTTCCGAAAAGTCGTAAAGACGCCGAAAAAATCGCAAAAAAAACCCGAAAAAGTCGCAAAATGTTCGTTTTCAAATCGGAATTTTTCCAATTCGGTTCAGATTCGTGTCTTAGTAAATGTGCCCCTAAGCATATATAAATTATAACCCTACCGAGACTTTTGTCTGCTCCACTGTTCACCAAACTAAATATTGAAAAATGTTAGCATTTTAATATAGGAATTTATATGGCTTATCATTACTAGAGAATGACACACAGGTACAGACATACACATATCTGCATAGGAAGTATATACAGTATACTTCTTAGTTGCAAGTAGACGCATACAAAAATCTTGGTCCAATCTATTTACTTGAAAATTACTTGTTAATCTTTTATGCCTATACATGTTATGAGCATGAGATTATTCAGATTCAGTCTCTTCTTGAATTCTTAAAAATAAATATATATATATATGAAGTTGTATGACATGCAAACTGCATGCAGTCACAGCATACTTTGAACAGGAACATTAAAACCTTAAGTGTGGCATTTCTGCTAGAATCAGACAAATGTATTGCATGAGGCTTAAGATGGGTGTCTTTCAAGGGCAATGTTGCTGCCTTACAATTGTAGACCAATCTGAGAGCAGCTTTTTGATTTCTCTCAAAGATGACAACTAGTTATTTCATGAAGCTTAACCCGTGCTGCTCAGATGAACAACAAAGATGGAAGTTTTACTGTAGTGGGAGTAGGATATGTTTTTCTATTCTTCCCAGTGTTTTTCCTGTCTAACAAATGCAGTACATTTATGGAGTA
Organism: Xenopus tropicalis; assembly: GCF_000004195.4. Lineage (NCBI taxonomy): Eukaryota > Metazoa > Chordata > Amphibia > Anura > Pipidae > Xenopus > Xenopus tropicalis. Next base: position 51,817,346 of record NC_030677.2, read on the forward strand.
ATTTTTCTCAAAACTTGGCCAGAGTAATTTAAAAACAAAATGACATCAGTCTGGCAAAGCCTGGCTATTCAGAGAAATAAACAAGTACTACATTTTATCTCTAAACCCAAGAGCATTTTGTGAAGCTCATCAATTACCATTAGGGAACCAGCAGACAAACCGATAATTAAACACAATTATTTCAACAGTCTTTTTTTGTTACAAAGAAAAGTACAAATATGAATGCAATCCAAATATTAAAAACATCCAATGACAAAATATAGTAACCTAAATGCACTCAGCCAAAAATTAAAAGGACAATACAGTATTGATATGTGTTACCTGTGTCACTCTGTAAGAATGTTACAGCTATGGGATCTGAAATGCTTGGGACCTGGGATTTTCCAGATGAGAGGTGTTTCTGTAATCCAGAGCACCATTTACAACCTTTAGGGCTGTGCACTTTGCACACTGCCTTTTACTGTTAAATATTTACCACATGTATTTGCACTCAGTTTCGGAGCTCAGAGACCTGTGGCTGCCCTAAAGAATAAAGTACTATATAAGTTTGTCGTATTCATTAGGCATTCCCGTTCCCATCCTGGGAGCAGTATAGAATGCACCCCTTGATTCTGTGCTGTGACCACTGCAAGGGATGTCCCTTGGGCAAAAGTGTGTGTTAGTTAAGCGCTAAGGGACACCCCTTAGTGTTTTAGCACTTGCACCCTGGGGAAAGGTAGATGCAGTGATATAACTATATAGTAAGGAAACCTCTGTAGTTGTAGAAGTCACTTCTACAGTCATTCGGGGAGAGCCTGGCATGGGGTAGTTACACAAGTGAGTAAATGAGCCTTCATAATAAAGCTACTAAGGATGTAAACCTTAAAAAAAAAAGAAACCAGTAAATTTATTTTGCCACCAGGTACTGTTTTTATTATATAGAGAAAAAGAAAATCACACACAAAAATAATAATAGTTTCCTTAAATAGGAACATGTGGAAATTACATTTCTGTGTTTTTTTGAGCTTTCTGGATGCTAGATTTGAATTTTTGTAGTCAGTTGCAATAGTCTTGGCCACTTGTACATGGCGGGGACCTACACATAGGGGCAGTGTTATCAAAATAATAACTTAGAGCTTAGTAAATAAAAACTCACTCATGTTCTATTCCATTCATGGGAATTTTAGAAGAGCATTTATCAAATGGTGAGTTCTAACTTTCACCCACTGATAAGTACATTTTCATGTATAAACAAGCTCATATGTAAAACCCTGCTTCATCTAAATAAACCATTTTCATAAAAATATACTTTATTTAGTAGTATGTGCTAATGGGTACTTCTAAATAGAAAATTGCCATTTTAAGAATTAAGGGCCGCCCCCTGGGATCATAGAATTCACAGTGCACACAAACAAATCAAGGCACACATACATGCTAGGCCCCATCAGCCAATTAATGGACAGAGTTCTGTCTTTTGCTTCCACACTACTTCCTGTTACAGTTAGAGCTGCATTATTTCTGGTCATGTGATCTCTGAGGGAGCACACAGCCCATCACTAAATGGTGGCTCGAGGGAAAGGATGTAAAAGGGCAATATTTACTGAAATATCCATTTCAGTTTGGCGAGATTCTTTAATAGGTCACTTAACACAATATAAACTATCTCTTGGTTAAGTATTCATTCTGAGGGTATAGTTTTCCTTTAAGCTCTAAACTCACATTTTGATAAATCTGCCCCCTCAATGTTAATAGAGGCAGATATCACCAGCTAGGATTAGTTTTCTTGTGTACAAGTCATTGTGGAAATCACTTTTTATTTGTTAGTTTCCCAACAGCTATCAGCCCACATATTCTTGTTTCCTTCAATTAAGGAGAGGTCTGGTCCCCTTCAACTAAATTCAAAATTATATAATTGGATAGTTTAATTAAACTTACAATAGCCATGCCAACTGCATTGGGAAGCAGGGAGAGAGGGGCCAATTGTAATCCTGTTACACTATGTATTTGCAGTGTATCTTATGGGCAATTTCCATTTAACATGATCTGGAACATTCACAGCATTTTTCCTTTGGTGCATAAACAGAACATTGCTGGAAATAGAATACTTATCTGGTAAAGTTGGCAGTGCTGTTTGGGCAAGAATTGCCTCAGTTCCAGCTCTGACCTTATCAGTACTGATGTATGTAGCACGGGGTTATATCAATACTCATTTCTTTATGTAATTAACCAGTTAAAGTTCACCTATAAATGTATTATATTATATATGGACCAATTCTGAGCAACTATTTCATTTATTTACTATTACTATTTTTTTATTTTGTATGTTGTTTTTTAATAATTAGCATTCTTATTCTACATAATTCCATCATAAAACTTAAAAATGATATCTGGTTTTCAGGGTCACTTTCTTTTTTTTAAATTGTCAAAGGCTGCCTATCCCAGGTCTTGTTTTGTAAAGGCAAACCAAATTGTACCATTTTATGATGTGCCTTTTTTGGTTTTCTTTCATTTTCATGCCTATAATAGTAAATTAATGTTTGTAATGTATGGCTCCTTTTCTGCCTAAAGCTGTAAAAAACAAAAGCCAGTGCAAAAAGGCTACATAAATTATTATTTTTATTATTAACATATCTATAAAGCTCAAACATATTCCAAATCAATGTGCAATAAATCGGTGTATATTTATAATCAGTCGAAGCGTTAAAAAGGGCCCTGTCAAAAAAAAAAGCTTAAAATCTAAAAGGAGATAGGGTTTGAGACACAAAATGGGGATGGACACGATCAGGAGGGATGTGGCATTAAACATAGCATTTAGTAGTATATAGTGGTCACTGAAGCTATACTAGGCTAACTGGCATTTAGCATGGCATTTAGTAGTATATAGTGGTCACTGAAGCTATACTAGGCTAACTGGCATTTAGCATGGCATTTAGTAGTATATAGTGGTCACTGAAGCTATACTAGACTAATTGGCATTTATGGCATTTAGTAGTACAGGTATGTAGTGGTCACTGAAGATATACTAACTAGGCTAATTGTCATTTAGCATGGCATTTAGCAGTATATAGTGGTCACTGAAGCTATACTAGGCTAATTGGCATTTAGCATGGCATTTAGTAGTATATAGTGGTCACTGAAGCTATACTAGGCTAATTGGCATTTAGCATGGCATTTAGTAGTATATAGTGGTCACTGAAGCTATACTAGGCTAATTGGCATTTAGCGTGGCATTTAATAGTATATAGTGGTCACTGAAGATATACTAGGCTAATTGGCATTTAGCGTGGCATTTAGTAGTATATAGTGGTCACTGAAGCTATACTAGGCTAATTGGCATTTAGCGTGGCATTTAGCAGTATATAGTGGTCACTGAAGCTATACTAGGCTAATTGGCATTTAGCGTGGCATTTAGCAGTATATAGTGGTCACTGAAGCTATACTAGGCTAATTGGCATTTAGCGTGGCATTTAGCAGTATATAGTGGTCACTGAAGCTATACTAGGCTAATTGGCATTTAGCGTGGCATTTAGCAGTATATAGTGGTCACTGAAGCTATACTAGGCTAATTCACAGGCACCAACTCCCCATCTACCTCTTAATTTAACACAGTAATGCAACCCCTCCCTCACTTTGTTACACAATGAAGTAATGATTCTGGGACTTTAAGTCCCTCTGCTTTCCATAGTGGGTAATGCACAGATTCTTTACAAAGCAGGTTCCAGAATCCATCACTTCACAATGGAACTAGATGAGGGTGGGGTTGCATTACATTGTGTGTCTAAGGGATGTTGGCAAATAGGAGTATTAGGGGTATCATGGGTTTCTCTCAATCTGTGGAACCAGGTATGTTTATGTAGAAAAAAAATATATATAGAAGTTCATTGTTTATACACCTCTGTATACAGTAAGCCAGCTACATAAGTCCATGCCAAAAAGTTGGGGATATTTTTCCTTTTAGAGATTGTTTAAAGGCAGAGATATTTGTGGTAAACATGGGAGGAATTTCCTGAAAATCAAAGTCTTGAATGTGAAGAGGTAATGAATGAGCCATTGAGGAACAGGCCAGTAGAGGGGCATAACAAGTAATTTAGTGAGTACTTGGAAATAAGTTCAGTTATATAGGGTTAAGCATAGTTATGGACTCCTTTGTACAGTATGTCAGGGTCATCAGTTTGATTTAAACTAATGACCGTGACATACAATGGAATTCATAGTATTCTAAAAGGTAGTGGATCAAGAAAGGTTTTTTTTAGAATAGGGTGACAAGTGCATGTTTTACATTGAAAAATAGAATTATTATCATTATTCTTTTTCTCACATTGGGAGAATGGAATTAGAGTTACCACCATGAAATTCCTCCACTCTCTGTTTCTTTCTATGGGATTTATCAATGGAGGAAAGTGGAAATTCAGCCTTTGATGAATATGCCCCATAGAAATGAATAGAGAGTGGTGGCGTTTCACTGTGGCAAGCTCTAATTTCATTTTACACTTTTACTTTGTTAAATATACCCCATAGTGTGATCTGAGATTCAAGGCTTATGTATATCGAGTTATCTTTCTGATCTATATCATTATGAATGTATCCCAAATTCTATTAAAATTACAATTGTGCCAAATAAAAGTATTTTTTTATGGGGTTTAATTTTTATTGGGGCAGAACTGACATTGATATCACCAGATTAATGTGCCATTTATCTGTACATAGTTTGTGCTATACTGACCATTGAACACTGAGTTCTCTGTGACAAATAACGTCAGAACTGTAATTTCATGGGCATCAGAATATGTTATATTCTTATCTGTAAGCTTAAATGTATTCAAATCTCATAGATTTATTAATGGAATAATTGCTAGTTTCATTATTTTATCTATACAGTAGCATGAAAAAAAAGAATTTTTAACCTTTATTTTATGTGCATTTCTATCTATCTATCTATCTATCTCTCTATCTATATATATATCTCAAAGTTTAGGAATATAATTACAAATGTAATTCACAACTGTAATTAAGTAACAATTTGCTGCATACATGTTTATATGTGCAAAAGTTAAAACTGTGTTTGTAGAATATTATTAAGGTAGATTTGCCTAGTGGGGCAGAATTCTGAGGCTGGTTCAATTTTGGCCTGGTTCAATTTTGATATCGGCTTCCAGTGACTTTTAAAATTGTCTTTTCCTGTTTCACACTGGGAAAAACTGTATAATCCCTGTAGGGCAGAGTTCAATATGCAAAATTACTTATCCCATTTTAAATGCATATATAATAAGAAATATGTTATTAACCAACATTTGCTTAAAGGGGTTGTTCACGTTTGAATTAACATTTAGGGGCCCATTCGTTAGAGCACAAATTTTCGCCAATTAAAAGCACGATTGGAAAAAAATCGAAGTAACCACAATAATTTCTGGTGTGTGAAAATTGCGTGAAAATTCTTTTCTTGGTCGTACAGAAATATTGTGGTCGCGATTCGAAAGTCACAAGATTTTCATATCCAAACAATCATAAACAGCTCAAAAACCTTTCTGGCTTTGAACCTTCAGTGCATGATTTTGGAAGCCTTCCATAGAACTCAATGGCACTCTGCAGCTGCAACCTGGCCAAAAGATAGTCACAATACCGAAGCTTGAATGAATTCCGAAATGGTCGTAGTCTTTACGAAAAATATGACTTTTTAGTGGAATTTAACGAAAACCACGAAAAAGTCGTACTATTTTATCGTGGTCAATATGAAAACAAAACAATTAGAAAAAATATAAATTTTTCTCATTCGTGGTCAATTGTGCTTTAATGAATGGGCCCCTTAGTGTGATGTAAACTGTAGAGAGTAATATTCTGAGACAGATTGTAATTGGTCTTCATTTTTTATTATTTGTAGTTTTTTAGTTATTTCAGTTTCAGTTCAGGTTTGGAGTTTCAGCAGCTATTTGGTTGCTAGGATCCAAGTTACTTTAGCAACCAGGGAGTGGTTTGGATCAAAGACTGTTAAATGAATAGAAGAGAGCCTGAATAGAAAAGAAAGTTACAAAAAGTACAACAACAATAAAACTGTAGCCTCACAGAGCAATAGTTTTTTTTGGCTGCCGAGGTCAATCACCCCCATTTGAAAACTGCAAAAAGTTGGAAGAAGAAGGCAAATAATTCAAAAACTATAACAACTAAATAATGGAGGCCAGTTGAAAAGTAGAATTGGTCATTCTATAACATAATAAAAAGTTAACTGAAAGGTGAACCACCCCTTTAAGTTTGCAATATCCTTAATTCCAAATAGAACTCTAGCAATCAATGAGTTTCTAAACCTGATTTATTTTTTGGATGTGTTGCCAGTATGCTTTAACTAAAAGTGGATGAGAATTAGAGTATGCTATGCCTGTATCTCTTGGGCATATATAACAGCTCAAATCCTTCACAGCTTTTTTTCAGTGAAGAACTGTCTCCAGAGATGCCCCCAGTAGCCTCATTTTCTGTTGTCTCACACAACATGTCCTGGGCTGCAGTTACTTACAACTCACAATATACAGTACAAGCATGGGACCTGTTATCCAGAAGGCTCATGACCTAGGGTTTTCTGTAATATGGATCTATATAATTTAAGTCTACCCAATAGGATTGTTTTGCCTCCAATAAGGATTGATTATAATTTTGCTGGGATCAAGTAATAAGGTAGTATTTTATATAACAGAGAAAAAAAATGTTTTGCATTACTTGATTAAAAATGGAGCCTGTTGGAGAATGGCCTTCCCATAACTCGGAACTTCCTGAATAATGGGTTTATGAATAACAAATCCCATACCTGTATATATAAACAATATACATTTCACAATACAAGGCTTGTTACTTCAAAAGAAGCCCAGAGCACACTGAGGATGTGCAGTGTCACTGACACTCAAAAGATGGGGTAGCTCCTATGTACAACATTGAAGACCTGAATTATTAGTATTATAGGGCTGCTGAACCTATGGGCCAGTACAGTACAATACAAAATTACTAGCCATATTTGTTTAAGGCTTTAGGTTTTTAACCATTACATTTATGAGTTTGTAATAATATTGAAATTAAAATACTATCTAATAATATATAAGTAATATATTAATAATATAATATATTACTCCTTCAGGTTTGCCAATCTGTAAATGATTTTTATTTGAAAAGGTTGTGCAGTATGTGCTTATGTGATTGATAGTGAAGCAATTCAAAAATGTTGCATTATCTCATTGCATATAATAAAACTTACAAGCAAATACTTCATCTTATATTGTATGCCTTTTCTCATGTTTCATATTTGTTCATTGTGGTTGAGCTTTCATATATAAACAAACAATGGATCCTAAACCCTAGCTGTCTGGTACATAGATACATTTCCATTAACAATCGCAATGCCTTATACATACATACATACTGTATATATCATATAATTGCATGCAGGGTTATCAAATGACACCATTTTCCCCCATAAATTACAAAGAAGCATCTTGTTATAAAAGCTATGCCCTAATGTCAGAAACAAGTCATAATGATTCCAAGGAGGGACCACCATTGCAACCAATTATAAAATGGCTAACAATACTAAGGTTAAAAGCTGATATAGCTGTTTTGTAGTTGTCAGGAATGTGGACACTATATACAACCTATGGAAACCTTTGTTTTCCACTGGACTCTTTATATTTCTAAGTATTGGCCAGTCCCATGACCAAAAACTCTTTGCAAGCGCTTGTTTGCATTCCCTTATGACCAGATCTTCACCAACATGAGCTATTTTGACTTAAATCCATTGATGCCCTTTAGCAGTCACTATTTGGGAAGACTGGAGGTACAACTTTACTTAGCTACTTCTGAAAGATGAAAGATTTGGGGGTTGCTAAGCATTGTAAAATATCCTTGCTTTACGGCCCACCCACAATAACTTTGCTCAGATGGACCCTTGCTGGGCTGGATCCCAGGTTTGTCCTGGTCAGCTGTTTTCTTCTGCTAACTAGGCTGTAAAAGCATCCGATATAATAGTCTCTAGTCAGGGTGAGGGGAGGCTGATGTGGGATGGTTGAAGTTGACCAACAGCTTTGGAGGCCTCTTTTAGGAGTCTGTGGTACTACCTGTAGAATAGAATAGAATAATGAGGATGACTTAAAGGAACAGTAACACTAAAAAATGAAACAGCTTTAAAGTAATAAAAGTATAATGCACTGTTGCCCTGCACTGGTAAAACTGGTGTGTTTGCTACAATAACACTACTATAATTTATATAATAAGCTGCTGTGTAGCCAGGGGGGCAGCCATTCAAACCGGAAAAAGGAGAAAAGGCACAGGTTACATAGCAGATAACAGATAAGTTCTGTAGAATACAATAGTGTTTTATCTGTTATCTGCTATGTGCCTGTGCCTTTTCTCCTTTGAATGGCTGCCTCCATGGCTACATAGCAGCTTATTTATATAAATTATAGTAGACTTTCTGAAGTAAACACACAACTTTTACCAGTGCAGGGCAGCAGCACATTATATTTTAGTTACTTTTATACACTTTCATTTTTTGGTGTTACTGTTCCTTTAATGAGCAAAACAACACAATTTACCTTTAAGTGTCAATATTGTGTTTATAGCTACTCATTTAATTTCATGATTGTTTATTCAAATTATAGCATGGTGAGATTTTAGTTCTATAATTATTCCTTTTTGTTTCATTACTATGAGTCTTTCAGAAATATATGTTAGCCTATTACTGGCATTTGGTGACAGCTAAGATGACAGTAATAAGAAATTGTTATTTACATAACGTTACTTTAACCTCCTCCTCCTGTTTTGGCTGATGATATCTGTCTAAATTACTCCTGACACTGCTGTGTTCTGTAAAAAATTATGTTGACTGAAATGCCAACGAATGCATTGTTTTACACTTTAATTATTAAGTACTTGGTGCATGAAATGTTTGTTGTGCATTCACAATAGTTTAGCCCCAAAAATGCTACAAATTACAAATGGCTAAAACTTTAAAGTTAAATGAAGGTTTTAGCCATACCATAATTAGTGGGCAACAGTCATGGAATAAGACCATAGGTATAATTTCTATAAGTTTCCAGGGACAGTAAAATCACATTTCGATTGGTGCTGACAGTTGATAATAGCTCACATTATCAAGGTAACGATCAATGCTAATCATCAGTTTATTAGTGTAAGTGGGTAATGCAGACTTGGAAGTGGGAAATCAGTCTTGTATCCAATAGATGTTTTGCCACATGAGCAGGTACTGCTAATAAATATGGAATGGAGGGAAAACTTGATTCCTATAAGGAAGAATTCAATGATAGCCCAGGTGTTTTTGTTTCTTTGCAACAGTGGTTCCCAGGGGGGCATGGAGCAATGGCGAAGGCTATTTATGAGGCTAGTTAGAATAGATATCCTTGAATCTGTGGTTCATACAGCAATGTTTTCATATATATTTCATCTGTGTATGAGCTATAAAGAACCCTGTCAAATTGAAAACCATTGCCTTGGAATTGGCAGATACCTGACAACGCTCAAGTGGTTTTAAGACTGCTTCGGGTCAATTTAAGCCAATATTAAACATATATTAATAACATTTTGAAGGAGCTATCCTGCTTATAGTTTCACAATTTGCCATTCATTGCTTTGGGCCCACCTGTGGTGGTAACCATGGTAAAAGTCCCTGTGCATTTTTCCCTTCTAAAATAAGTTGCTTAAAACATCTACTTAGCAGACAAGACAAAACTACCTTTCTTAGCTTCAAAATATGCCTCTTTTGACATGAGCTGATTCAATTTGCCTTATGTATAAAATGTGCAGCATTAAAATGATCTGAACTTATACTGAACTAGATACTATTAGGGGCATATTTATTATGCTGTGTAAAACGAATTCTCTGGAAAAACGGCATAAAAGCTGCATAAAATAAACGGAGAAGATCGTCCGTTCGCCAGATTTTACGCCATTATTTTATGTAAGTTCCGGCGGAAGTAAAAACGCATTAAAAAATTATGCCGATTTTACGCTGGTTTTTGCATGGTTTTGCATGGTTTTTTCATTAGTCGCGAAAATTCCTTAATTGGTCGTACGAAAATATTGTGGTTGCGTTCGGAAAGTCGCAAAATTTTCGGATCCGAACGTTCATAAATGGCGCAAAAACTTTTCTGGCTTTGAAACCTTCAGTGTAGGATTTTGGAAGTCTTCCATAGGACTCAATGGCACTTTGCAGCTCCAACCTGACCACGATACCAAAGCTTGTATGAATTCCGAAATGGTCATAGACTTTGTGAAAAATATGCCTTTTTAGTGGAAGTTTACGAAAACCATGGAAACATCGTGGAATTTTAACAATATTATTGTGGACATTACGAAAAGTTCTAGAAGTTAGAAAAATACGAAATTTTCTCAAAAAAACTAAATCATGGTTTAATGAATGGGCCCCTTAGTGTAAATTTAACAGACAGTTTCACTTTTATTTTATAAGATGATTGAGGAATATAGCTGAGGGTTTAAGAATTTGATTTGTACAACACCTTTTTAACTCTTCCCTTGTCTTCTATAACAATACCTCTTAGGGGCCCATTTATCAAAGTACGATTGCCTCCAAATACAAAAAAATCATATTTTTTCCAAGTTTTCGTACCTTGCGTATTTTCTACATTTTTTTTCGCTAATTTGCACAACTTTTTCGTACTGTGCGTCAAAAATTACGCGACAAATTGCATTGTTGCGCAGAGTACGAAAGTGTCAGATTCATTCAAGCTTCGGTATCATGACTTTCATTTCCAGGTTGGAGCTGCAGAGTGCCATTGAGTCCTATGGGAGGCTTCCAAAAACATGCACAGAAGGATCAAAGTCAAAAAGGTTTTCCTGCTGTTTACGATCGTTCGGATATAAAAATTTTGTGACTTTCGGATCGCCAATACGATATTATCTTGACTAATATGATTTTTTCGTAAGCATTTTCGTGACATTTGCAATCATCAGAAATTATCGTATACAATCCGAATTTTACCCATTTCAGGATTTGAACTCGTACTTTGATGAATCAGCCCCTTAGGGTACATAAAAACTCATTTATAATTATTTTTTGTTTTTACTAAACCTTAACGGAGGCTAATTTATATGTTACAAATATACTGAAACTATTTTAATGTGTTTTTGTGCTTATTTTGATTACTTTTTCTACATGTAAGGCACTTGTAGGACAAGGCGAGAGCAACACATTGAGGGAATGTTGCTGATACAGAAACACTTTAAATCTGACTCTTTTGAAGCAATCGGTTACTAAGTACACACAAGTTCCTAAATGCATGCATGGTTCTGTATTTGATTCACTCAGCTCGCTGACGATCTTTTTTATTTTTCTGAGTAGGTTTTTCAAAAAAATAAAAAGCTTGGCAGGCTTAAAGTGCAGAAGTTTTTATCTTTTTATCTTTATCTTTCTGAGCATTAATAAATTAGCCCCTTTGGTCTTTTGACACCAAAAACATGAATAACTGTTGATCCAGCGACACTAGAATTTAAAAGGGTAGTTCACCTTAAAGTTCACTTGCTGTAGAATAAGCAGTTCTTAGCAACTTTTAAATTGGTCTTTTTTTTATTCTTTATAGTTGTAGTATTTACATTTTTCTTCTCATTTTTTCCAGCTTTCAAATGGGGGTGACTGACCCTGGAAGTCACAAAAACTAACGCTCTGTGAGGCTACAATTTTATAACTATTGCTAAGTTGTATCACTTTTCTATTCTGACCTCTCCTATTCCAGTCTATCACTCACACCACTGCTTGGTTGCTAAGGTAATTTGGACCCTAGCAAACATATTGCTGCTGAAATTCCAAACAAGAAAGCTGCTGAACAAAAGTCAACATAAAACTCATAATTAAAACCCAAAGGTAAACACGTATGTAAATAAAAGATCCAAAAAACCTCTCTCTTTGCTAAAAGACTAAGCAAATCACCCCCTCACTCCCAGTCTTACTTTTTCAATACCTTGGACCGAGAAAAAAATTTACATCACTCTGACTTATATGTTCCCTTATTCTTTCCTTTAGTGATCTATTAGTACAACCCACATATTGCTTCTGACAATTCAACCAAGTAACTAGATAAATGGCTGTTGATGACTGTCTATGTTGATAGCCAAAATGAACTGACTGTTAAGGTTGCAGCATTAATGTGTGGTTACCCAGCAATCAGCCAGATCATGAACCTTAGCTTGATTATATATGATGATATAAAAAGCCATTGTATATGTGATAAATCTATATTTTACTTTTACTACCTTTTTGGCAAATATGAATTAGAACCTACATATATATCTCCAGAAGCAGGAGTTATTTAAATGCTGAAGTAGAGGGAAACAGTATGAACAGTATGTAGGATGTAGAAAGAAGCAGCAACTCCTTTAGGAAGATGTCAACTCACACCTCAGCAGAACCACATGGAAGGTCACCTCGCCAATAAGGCTCACCTCTCAGCTTAAGGGACATTGCAGTTGGGTTCCATTGTTCATTGGCTTTTTGCCATAGTCATGCTTATCTCCCCCATAGCTCTCCTATCAGCATGATCATTTTACAACCCAGAATGAGTGCATGTACAGAAATCATTAGGGGCACCAGTTTAATGTCTTTAAGTCCTTCATGTAAGAAGTCAGAAATGTGTAGCATAACCTATTGTATAACTGAGACCATATTCTATCATATGTGTAGCTGGGCCATCTTACAAATGTTCTTGAAAAGTCCCAGTTATTCCAATTCATTTCAGTCAGCATAAAATGCCATGGTAATTGCTTGCAAAGATAATTCTGCATTACTTACAACAGAAACACGTCTGCCATTATATATTTTAATGGCTGTAAATTCTACAAGCTCTTTTGTATGTATGTATATGTATGTATGTATAACTTTATTTATAAAGTGCCACAAGGGTACGCAGCGCTGTACAATCTTACAGAATACAAAATTACACACAGGGAGGACAAGTGTTATAATAGATAAATACAGTAACTATATATAATTGCACAGGGAATAAGTACCATGTGGTATGAGACACAGTAGGAAGGAGGTCCCTGCCCCGTAGAGCTTACAATCTAAGTGGTTCCTTGTATATGCATGCTAATTATTTTTCTTCTTTAATCTATAAATCTGGCATTGTTGATTTTGACTGTCCCCATATTTCAGATTAAATAAACATATAAAACATGTATTGTTAAAAACTTAAAGAAACTTTAGAGAATATCTATTGCTATTGCATAGCCAAGGGCTCTCTGATGATTAATTTTCAACAGAAAGTTACATTAAGGAATCGTGGTATAATGTATTTAATAATTCTTCCCTGAGTATTTGCATTGAAACATATTGCCTGTACAAAACAAGACCCAAGGCTATGGGAGTTAAGCAATGTGCCAACGTGCTGCCTAATGGTACCCTCTCCTAGGTGTAAATGCAAATATGCAGAGATGAAGTGTGCTTTGCGCACAGAACAATATGTCATCTGGGATAAAAAATATGTATAACATATACAATGGAGGCAGACAGGAAATTTAGGCATCATCTAAAATTGTTTAAATAGCTGAAACACTGGTAAATATCTGCCTAAAGGTGCCATCACATTGTGTCTACCACTGGAACGTCTTACATGGGCTCTGTTATTTAGCCTGAAGAATTATCTAGCGGTTAAACTGCAAAAATTAAATGCTCTGAAAATACAGATATGTAGGTTTTAAAGGGCCAATAATACAAATTATATGGTTTCAATATATATTTAGATATTGTAAGGGTTCCTGACCGCAAGCTGTAAATTTAGTAATCCGTGAGAGACCTCCTGCCAGGACAAAGACGTATACGGGAACAAGAAGGACACAACCACAATGGAAGTTCAAACTTGTTCAGTTTATTCTTACGTGATCTTAGCTTTTATACCCCTTGTGTACGTGCAGATACAAAGGAATCATTATATAAAAAAAGATGGAGTAGCTTCAAAGATGGCCTAGCTCATTAGCTTCAGAGATGGCCTTCAAGGATGTCCAATGCAGGACAGGAATTTTAAGGAGGACACAAGGAGTAGAAGATGCAGTGCATAGATAAGATTAACTTGTTTTTCAAGGCATATATTTCGCAAGGTGCAAGCTGTGCAAGGGTACTATTTGGGAAAAACAACTATTATGGGATGTTCAAGCCTTGCTGGTTGCTGTTACAAAATGGAGATAAATTTCTAAAATGGAGTATGATATGCTAAGCATAAAGTGTATCAAAGTTATCAAAATACATGCATATATGAATATATGATTATATCGATATGAAAATATAGGACATTATATCAAACCTCACAGATATAATGTACTTTTAATTGCCGTTTATGTTCATTACAGTAGATCTAAATGTAACCTTTTTTTTTATAACCTTCTATAAAGCAGCAATGACTGTCATACAGGGTTATAGGGCCAAGCTGTTTAGAATACATATGGGGTAATGAAAGAAATGGTCTTAAGTTTGCCCACATCTAGAATTCCATAGCAACCAATCAGGTGTTTGCATTTCAACATCACCTGATTGGTTAAAATGGGTTACTAGACAGATACAATGTAGCAAACTTAGGACCATTCATTATATTACCCCAAATTGTTTTAGTACTTAAGTGGTGACACAAAGACCAAATGTTATCCATGGCTTTCTACATACCTAAAGGAGAAAACTGCTGTTGCTCCAAGAAATTTTTTAACAAAATCTATAAACGTATTTAAAGTCTTTTCATGTTTTGGTGTTGCTTACACTATTTTTAACAAAATCAGGCAATTTTCAAGTCCCTCATTAAAGTTTATTATTTTTTAAGAATTTTAGATGTACATTGACTTCAGAAGGTGGTAGTAAGCTTTTTATAAAAAGAATGTATTACTATTTATCTTACTTATTATTCAGAAATGCATTAAAAATGGAATATAATGTATTTATTGGTAATACAATATAATTGACACATTATTGTATATACTGTATATATTCATTGACACACACAGGCACACACACACACACACACACACACACACACACACACACACACACACACACACACACACACACACACACACACACACACACACACACACATATATATTGAGTACCCATCTATATGTAATCTTATCTACCCAATAATGTACAGTACATTTAAATCTAATACAAATTACTGCCTGTAATTAATTATATGATTTAATAAAAACTAGCCTTACATTTTGTCAGTGTATTTTGATTTTTATTCTGTTGAGCCAAGGGGTTAAATGGGGAATCTCCACCCCTTACAGTCAATTCAATCTGGTTTAAAAAGGTTAGGATGGGGCAATGTGTGGTCTGGACCTGGTGAATTTAAAGCCATAAGAGAAAACGAATTTCTTTAATGGCAGGACACTACACTAGTATTACTTCTTGTTGTAAATTATAGATGCAATATTTTTGTACACTAAAAACACACTTCCGTTTGGCTTTGTTCTAGAATAACTGACCAGAAAAAAAACGTTTTCCCTGTAGTCAAAGGCACTTCGGTAATGGCCCTACAGTATAGACAGCAAGAAGGAACAGCTACGTAGATTTGAAAACTATCCAATACCAAATATGGACACTGTTATGGCTGTGGAAAAAATGACTCATGCTTTCTGTATGTAGTTTCAACAAACAAGGTTTATAAAAATCTTAAAAAGAGATTTTCATTAAACTTTCTGAATTTCAACTAATCTCTGACAAATAATACCTGAAATACAGAAGCGTAGTGAAGATATGTGCCTTTAAAGGAGAAGGAAAGACATTTTGGCATTTTACTGCCAATAGATTAGCCACAAGAGTGAAAGCTAGAACGCTATATTTATTCTGCAGAAAGCTTTACCATACCCGAGTAAACAGCCCTAGAAGCTCCCTGTCTTTGTTTAATATATCATCTGCCATTTTAGCTTGATCTCAGTAGCTTCCCTACTGCAGCTCTAGCTGCTGGTAGCTAAGATTACACAGTACATTTGGGAGGGGGGGAACAAATTCTTATGGGAGGAGGAACAAATTCTAATGGGAGGGTGAGCTGGAGAATGTAGGAGTGAGGAGCAAACTGTGCCCTGAATGATTTTTCTGAGAGCAGAAAGTCTGATATAAAGAACATGTTTACACAAAAGAAGACAAGATAGAGGACTCAGCACAGCATTACTGTAAGTGCTTATGGCTGTATTTACATAGACCTTTCTGATAAAGCTTACTTAGTTTTTACCTTTCCTTCTCCTTTAAGGTTGCCCCCAAAGCTCCATATGTAAAAAGGTTTTTGCCCAGACCCTTCATGGGGAAACTGATGTCCAGTCCAACCAACATCAAGGATATGGAAATCAACTCCAGACTTATATTAAGCTATCAGTGTTGCCTTGCAACATGCATTTTTTAGACATGTCCCAGAATTTTCAAGTGATCTGGTTACACTACAGACCTAGGGGCTGATTTACTAACCCACGAATCCGACCCGAATTGGAAAAGTTCAGACTTGAAAACGAATATTTTGCGACTTTTTCGTATGTTTTGCGATTTTTTCGGATTCTGTACGAATTTTTCGGATCCAATACGATTTTTGCGTAAAAACGCGAGTTTTTCGTATCCATTACGAAAGTTGCGTAAAAAGTTGCGCATTTTTCGCGTAAGTTTTAACGCTACGCAAAATGCGCAACTTTTTACGCAACTTTCGTAATGGATAGGAAAACTCGCGTTTTTACGCAAAAATCGTATTGGATCCGAAAAATTCGTAAAGAATCCGAAAAAATCGCAAAACATACGAAAAAATCGCAAAGTACCGATCATTACGAAAAAAACGCAATCGGACTCCATTCGACCCGTTCGTGGGTAAGTAAATCAGCCCCCTAGTCTGTTTTCACACTCAAATTCCATGTACCTTTTACTTCAGGTTACTCAAAACTAGCTGCTGTGTGTAATTTGTTGCGCTGCTGTTAAACAAGACCATGTTACGGACACAATTACCTAGGTTTCCCATCATATGAACATGAAAAAAATTTAAACCTTTAAATGTTGTATTTTTGATGTATTGAAAGGTCAGTTAAAGGAGAAGGAAAGTCATTTTGGCATTTTATTACCAATAGATTAGTCACATTAGTGCCACCCAGAAAGCTATATTTATTCTGCAGAAAGCTTTACCATACCTGAGTAAACAGCCCTAGAAGCTGGTAACATAGATCACACATTCTGATGGGAGGGGTAGTGAATTCTTCTGAATTCTTTTGGGAGGGGGAGCAGGAGAAGGGAGAGAGGAGAAAGCCGCTCAGTCTCTAGCCCTGGGTATAAAGGATTTTTCTGAGAGAGAAAGTCTGATACCGAAGAACATGTTTACAAAAAAGGAGACAATAAATCATGTGTTTCTTTTAATAGAGGACTCAGTGCAGCTTTTCTTGTAAGTGCTTATGGCTGTATTTACATGCTTATTTGGTATTTACCTTTCCTTCTCCTTTAAACCCAATGCTTTCTAACATGCTTTTAAGAGACTGAATTGGACCTTTCTGCTTATCAATCCAGATGAAACATTTCTGAACATACTTGACTTGGGACCTAACTTTTATACCTTCCTTGCCCAACATTGTTTAAAGGATAAGGAAAGGCTAGTAAAGAGTTAATCTCAAGCTGCAGGCATACCTGTCTCAATAGTGCCCTTAAGTCTCCCCATATTTCACCTCTTCAGATGATCAGAAGCCAAACAGGAAGAAAAAATGCTGAGCTGTGTAAAGAAAGTTCCCATAATGCCTCACTCCTGCACACCCAGACCAAGTGAACATGCTCAGTTAGTAAGACTATGGGGCCAATTTACTAAACCACGAACGGATCGAAAGCGTCCGAATGCGCTTTTTTCGCAATGATCAGTATTTTGCATTTTTTTTCGTCGCCGTCGCGTCTTTTTCATAAATTGTTGCGACTTTTTCGTCGCCGTTTACGAGCGCTCAATACGAAAAAGTCACGACAATCCGTGCAAGTCGTAATGGCTACGAAAAAGTCATGACAATTCGCGGAAGTCTGAAAAAATCGCAAAATGTTCGTTTCCAATCCGATTTTTTCCCTTTCGGGATTCTGATTCGTGGACTAGTAAATCAGCCCCTATGAGTCAGCTTCTTGCTAATTGGCTCAGATCCACATTCCTAAGGAGGGGGGAGTGAGTTCTTAGCATTCTTGAGGGAGGGGGGAGCAGGAGAGGGGAGAGAGCTGCGTGTCTCTGGCAGAGGAAAACAGACACAAGAAATCTTTTGACAGAGAACTCAGTGCAGCGTTTCTGTGAGTACTTATGGCTGTATTTACATAGACCTTTCTGATAAAGCTTACTTAGTTTTTACCTTTCTTTCTCCTTTAAAGACGCCACATTTATGAAAATAATTCCTTTTAGGCACCTTTTTGGGACTACTTAGGTCCCTGTTTCCGGCATGTACAACCAGCACAACCCATCCAGGTACAGGATTCTGCAATAATATCACAATAATTAAGTTCAGTTTTATTCCTACTATCTACTATTTATATCAACTATCAATGAACTATCACTGCATTAATGTACTGATTTCACATACTGAACCTACAACATGGCTCTTTTATCTAGCCAATCATTTTAGTTAATTGATACTATATATAGTGGTGAGCATTTTTAGGAAGCCATCATCTAAAAAAAGAAAGACACATTTTTTATCATGTGAATAATAATAATAATAATAAAGAGGTTTCCTAAATGTATGCACTGTATCATAGCAGAAAGTAAAGCCTGCTTTGGCTGGATGGGTAAAAACCATTCCTGAGCAACATGGGAGCCAAAAGTAAGTGTAAAAGGAAAGGAGTTGATAACAGGTCTGCTAAATAGCTTTTTGCCTTTCTGTCTAAGTAAACTTACTGTAGGTGTTTGTTCCATTTTGTTTCCATAAATTAGTATCTAAGCATCTATGGAACAATAAAAAGTAGCATTTATGAGGAAGTTCTGTTTATACAATATGGTACCACTGGTCACTAAAAATGGGTTTGAGCATAACGTACATTTATCTACCAAATGGTTAACATTTTTGTTAGATTTTTCATCACCGTCATTTATGGATGCAAAATCACACACCTTAGTTCTCTAGCATTTGAGCATTTTAACGTATATTTACTTCAAAATAAGAGTCCCTTTTAATGAAGTATTTGTATTATTTTGTTCACCTTGTTTGATTCATCATGCCTTTGATTTTAACATCTAATCTGGTATATAACAAATCAATTTTATTTAAAAAAGTATTTAAAAGGTGCTTTTTGTATAATGAAAGCAAATTGAATTCTTCTTCACATCCCTACTTGGTGCTGAAGCAGAGCCTCCGATACAGATACAGGCAGGTAATGAGAACCTTGGTGCATTACTTTCATCCATTACTTTGAGAATTATTTTTTCATTGTATTATTCAGTGGATTTGTTGTTCAATAAAAGCACATAGTGTTGTTTATTGCAAAGGACTGCCAAGCTAATTTTGAAAAGCTTAATATTATCCTAGAAATTCTGGCAGGAAAATGACAATAGCAGGTTTTCCTGGTTGCTAGGCAACATTCTTGGATCTGGAATTTTGTTAAAATGCATTTTATTCATTGTACAACATCACAATCCTTATTTTAGCAACTGTAAAATGCACAGTATGATCTCATGTCAGAGTTTATGGAGGATCTTGGAACTAGCGAGTAACTGCAGGTAAAGTATTGATGCATTCATTCTAAGTAACTGCTTCACTAAATACATGATATAAAGTGATGTTTTTGTATCTATCTCTATCTGTAACAAACTTTGATAACATTTCAGCTTTTGCTTTATGAAGACCTGTGTGATTAGTTCAGTCTCAAATACTTCAGAATGCCCACAGGAAAGAAAGCTGATAAAGAAGTACAGTATATACTTGCTTTAATTTGCCAAGGAAATAATATAAGTAAGATAAGAAAGTAAATCCAAAGACTCACGATTACTCACAATATTGCTTCCAATATGGAATTTAAGACATTGCTAAAGCTGCACCACTTTTCTGGTTTTGCCCTTAAAAGCTCTGTCAGAATTTCTCCCAATTTCTCTGCCTTTAAACCATCAATTCAAACAAAAACCTTTTCCTTAGGGAAGCCTACCCTTACGTATGTACCCTAGCATTCCTTTACTATACAGTACATACCACTGGCATCTACTAACACTGAGAGTTGCACATCTAACTCTCTTTGGCTCTTTATATCCCCTCCAACACACATTAAGAGGGCTCTGGTGGGTGAGAAAATGGTTTGTGCTCATCCAGCCTGAGAGACCATGGCAGCTTAGACAAAAGGCTAAAATGATAGATAAAATAATAATAAGTTAGCAGTTCCACATATAAAAACATGCATGGGGTGCATACAAGTCAGTATGAATAAATTGCAAAAATGCATACCATACCAAACAACAGGTATATATTGGTGCTCCATGGTTCCTAAGCTCCTCCCTTCAAATGCATTTTGCAACCTCCTCTGATGGCTCGAAAAGTGAGCAATAAGATATACCTCTGTTGTTTTGTATGGTATACATTTTTGCAATTTATTTACACTGACTTGTATATACCCATCTATGTTTTTATATGTGAAACTGCTATCTTTGGTACTGTGATATAGTCAGGACATTTGCAGTGGCCTACATATATAACTGATGATTTTTTTCTATGATAAATAAGGCTAAAATTGCAAGATAAGCCAGTCACACACACACAAACCATATCCTTGTAGAACCAAAGGTAACAGGTGTGCTCCCAATAAAATGTTCGTAAAAAGTATACACACAGCATAATATGAAATAGAATGTATAATATGGAATGGGATGTTTTCTAAATATTGGTACAGGTATGGGATTCGTTATTTTTAAATGTATTAATTTAGGATCCATTATGCTTAATCCATTTATCTAGAACATTCTGAATGATGGGAAGACCATCTCCCATAGACTCCATTATAAGCAAATAATTCTAATTTTTAAAAATGATTTCCTTTTTCTCTGTAATAATAAAACAGTACCTTGTACTTGATCCCAACTAGGATATAAGTAATCCTTATTGGATGCAAAATAATCCCATTGGGTTTAATTAATGTTTTATTGATTTTTTAGGAGACGTAAGGTATGAAGATCCAAATTATGGAAAGACCCATTTTCCAGAATACCCTTGGTTCCGAGCATTCTGGATAACGGGTCCTATACCTATACAGTAAAATATACAGAAATGGATACAAACTGTTTAGCTCAGGAAATGTAAAGACCCATTTATCTTATGAAACCTAAGGAAACAATTATCACAAACTCTTATGTTATAAGTTGGGACCCAAAATGGATTCTCATGCTGTTTATGGTCTCCATGAGATACTTTACCACAATGAGACTTACTGGGTCACCAATCCTATGGTAGATAATGTTAAGAAACCTTGCATCACATATGGACATGTCCTATAATAATCAGGTATATTTTGTGCAGACAGTCCCACTAGAACTGTTAAGTGGATTCAATAACTATTGGTCTGTGTGCATAGTATAGGGACAGAGCAGGTTATTAGCCCATTCTGAGGTACGGATGAAGCCATAGTTGATCCCTTTGCATTAAAATGCACAAATAATGCAAAAAAGGGAAGAGAAAATTTTGCAATAATATTTTTGTTGCTGTCTTCTAAAGTTCTTGCTACAAAAACTTTGCAAATCAAAGTATAATTTGAAAACTTATTTAACTATTCAACAGTAAGGACTATGGCATACATCGAAACTTCACAAACATCCATCAAAATGCCAGCAAAGAGATCATAAATAGAAAAAAAAGACTTCAAAGTGTGTTGCAGTGAAATGATGAATGTGTAACGAAGCCAAAGCTATAATTTCTGTCAAAGTATGCAAATTACTTTATATCATTCTAGTCATGTATCTTTTATGGGATGAAGCACATCTTATCTTTCTCAAGTACCTCATAAAAAAACGACATTCTCATGTCTTCTGCAGTATCCATTTAATAGTTCCTCAAGAAAATACAGTTAAACCATTAAAAGTACAGAAACCTATTTTGCAGAAAGCTCCAAATTACAGTAGGACCATCCCACATAGAGTCCATTATAAGCAAATGATTTTCTTTTTCTCAATAATAATAAAACAGTACCGGTATGGGACCTGTTATCCAGAATGCTCGAGACCTGGGGTTTTCCTGATAAGGGATCTTTCCGTAATTTGGATCTCCATAACGTAAAATAACGTAAAAATAATTTAAATATTGAATAAACCCAATCGTTTATTTTACCCAATAGTTGTTTTGCCTCCAATAAGGAATAATTATATCTTAGTTAGAATAAAGTATAAACTACTGTTTTATTTTTACAGAGAAAAAGGAAATCATTTTAAAAATTAGAATTATTTTCTTATAATGGAGTCTATGGGAGATGGCCTTTCCATAATTCGGAACTTTCTGGATAACGGGTTTCCGGATAAGGGATCCCATACCTGTACCTTCATTATTTATTTGTTATAGTTTTTTTAATTATTTGCCATCTTCGTCTACATCTTTCCAGCTTTCACATGGGGGTCACTGACCCCACTAGCTAAAAAACTATTACTCTTTGAGGCGACAATTTTATTTATATTGTTACTTACTATTACTTATTACTGTTGGTAAGCAAGACCCTAGCAACCAGATAGCTGCTTAAATTCCAAACTAGAGAGCTGCTAAACAAAAAGCTAAATAACTAAAAAAAACTACAAAAAATAGAAAACAAAAACCAATATCAATATCTACATCACACTAAAACTTAATTTCAATGTGAACAACCCCTTTAAGATAGGGAGATATAAATTACAGAAAGATCCCATACCAGTATTTATTTTTGATAATACAAGTATGGGATCCGTTATCCTTAATCCATTTATCTAGAAAGTTCTGAATGATGGGAAGACCATCTCCCATAGACTCCATTATAAGCAAATAATTCTAATGTTTAAAAATGATTCCTTTTTTCTCTGTAATAACAAAACAGTACCTGTACTTGCTTCCAACTAAGATATAATTAATCCTTATTGGAGGCAAACAGTCCTACTGGGTTTAATGGTTAAATGTTTTTTTTTAGTAGACTTAAGCTATGGATATCCAAATAACAGAAAGACCCCTTATCCAGAAAACCTGCATACTGAATAACAGGGTCCGTACCTGTATAACAAAAGGCCCTTCTGATGATTTACTTCAAACTGAGGTTTGTTTCATTATTTTTTGATTTAATGCACAAAACACACATAACAGACTGTTAATTGCTTTATAAACACCACCAAACATCACTGTTTACTAGGGTAGGATGTTCTGTTTAGGAATTTTTAACAGTTTGCTTAAAGCCGCTCCTAGAAGTTACACTTTTTCCTCCCCACTCTGCCAATATAATCTCAGCATTACATTTATCTATAAGACTCACTCACTGCTTCATCTAATTGCCCTGGACCTGGAGTTTTTTTGCTCTTTATCAATATAAAAATGAATTTAAACCTAATTTCCTCACAGCCACTCACCACACCAGTAGTCTGGGTGCCGCGCCTCAGATCTGTATCAAGGGGGGTCCCAGCCGTCACAGACACACTTTCTTGGATGAAGGTGCACTCTGGACACCAATGGCTGTGTTGAAAAAGAAGCTTTATTTCACAATCCTGAAGTGTTTCATGTCTTCCAACATCATAGGTCATAGGTATATTATTACATACTTTATCACACAATTTAAAATACCAGCGGATGTGACATCACAGCTCTGTCACCGCCTCTCCTAAAGTTAACCCTTAATTTTCCTTTTAAAAACAACTATGTGAAATCCACTTTTATAAAATCTTATTAATCTTCACTTCAAAATAACAATAAATGAAATTAAATATTAAAGTCTGTTTCAGATAATTAATCCATTAATACAGGAATTCATTTAATCTTTATATATAAATAAATGAAATAATTAAGCCAATCTATTTTGTAGTCAAAATCTCTAATGCCTACTACCTAAATTGTATGTATGTATGTATGTATATCTTTATTTATAAAGCGCTACTTATGTACGCAGCGCTGTACAGTAGAATACATTAATACAAACAGGGGGTTATTAAGATAATAATAGATAAATACAAAGTATAACAATAAATACAATTAAATACAAGACAATAAGTTAAGAGTCAAAGGCATAAGAAGATGGAGGTCCCTGCCCCGTAGAGCTTACAATCTATATGGGAGGGTAACTTACAGACACAAATAGGCAAATATAAGTGCTGTAGGTCACAGTGGGTGACACTACAATATAAGTGCCTATAATAGAATCATACTTATTTACAGTAAAAGCCTTGCTGCTGACAGGTGTAACATAAGTACAAATACTTAGGTGTAATATAGGTGTGTGTAAAAAAACGACCTAAACTCCTTTTAATAATCAAAAATTAATATTGTTGCAATATAGCCCAAGTTTTTGTTTCCTCTTTGGGACCAAAATGTAAAATATAATGCAAGTAAAAGTAATAATAATTACGTATATATTATTGGATATACATACAGACACAAAATCTGTTTAAAACATTGATGCAATCAACATTTAAAGACTGTGGAACGATGTGCTTATACAGTTAGTATACATGATATGAGTGGCCAGCCAGCCTTGTATGGAAAGTCTCTCATATAACCCACATAGGGCTTTATTGGGTCCAGCTGGAATAGCCATACAGGCACCTGCTTTCAGGTCAAACACTTTTCAAATCGATGTTGTGCCTATTTTTATTTTATGAATAGTGCAGCACAGTTTGCAGATTCATTCTCTCTGCTTATGTAACAGTCCCCCTACTCATACAGGTCTTGGTGCAGCCGGCTTTAACCCTGCATGTTTCCTTCACACAGTTATGACATCACCGTCATATCTAAGACAAAATAACGAATAGATCCTCTTATAATCGGGAGGTCCCAGATAGCCGAGTGGTTAGGGAATCCGCCCTCAGTAGGTAACCCCCACTGAGACGCGGGTTCAATTCCACCCTTGGCTGCTGGCTGTACCCTGTGATGTTGGACAAGTCACTTCACCCACAGTCCGGGTTGGCTGTATAGCCTTTTTGACTTTTTCAGTGGCTACATTTACCTTTCCCCACCAATCCTCTTTTTGCATTTTGATACCAGCTATAAAATTGCCTGCCTTAATTATGGCTGATTGTCCCTGTCACAGTTAGTGGAACTGGGGTCTATGGCAGCTGAAAGCAACTGTCACAGGAAAAATCAGTTCCTTTCCACTGGCAATAAAAAGTAATTTGATACACATCCCTGATGCTTGTGATATATATAGATACTATAAGAGCCCACTAGATATCAGACCAATGCCAATGGCAGTAAGAGACTGAAAGCAGTTGCAGATCAGCAATAGCTGGATATTCTGAAGACAGGGGCGCTGCTGCCATAAGCCTGCAAGAAGCCACTCCTGGTAGCTTTAAATCGGATTTTTGACTCTGTACTAGCAATGTGGCCCCCTCTTTCCGTTATCCGGAAACCTGTTATCCAGAAAGCTCTGAATTACTTAAATACATTTTTAAAAATGATTTCCTTGTTCTTCAAGATAATAAAAGAGTACCAACTAAGATATAATGAATCCATATTGGAGTTGCATTCTATTTATATAGAAGGACATTTTATCTGAATCAGCAGTGATACTGAGATATGGATCCAGATCCATTTGTTAAAGGAGAATGCAAGTCAAAATTTAAAAAGCATACTGCCCAATAGTCCTCCTATTGTTTAGTAAAAACGCCACACTTTTGGCTCACCTAATCAAATATTTACTCACTCACACTTACTGCTACTGAAGGCTGCTGCAGCCTACAGGAAGGGGAGAGAGATTTCAGTGATGTCACTGTAGGCTTCACACTGCTGTAGGCTGCCAGCACCATATCTCAGAGAAGCAAGCAGGGATCTGGGAATTTAGATATGCAGTAAGTACTTATAAAGAATGCCTTTAGACTTACTTTTAATTTATATAAACCTTTCCTTGTCCTTTAAGGAGATACTGACCAGAAATTAAACCTTTTTTACATCTATCATAACACTGTCTAAACAATTACAGGTATCGGACCCCTTGCCTGGAAATCCATTATCCAAAAAGTTCCGAATTACGGAAAGGCCATCTCCCATAGACTCCATTTTAATCTAATAATCTACATTTTTAAAAATGATTTCCTTTTTCTCCGTAATAATAGAGCAGTACCTTGTACTTGATCCCAACTAAGATATAATAAACCCTTATTGAAGCCAAACCAATACTATTGGGATTGATTACTGTTTAAAGGAGAAGGAAAGACTAAGTCACTTGGCTAAATTCATTGCAAACCCACTCTATTATATCTAAAGCTGCAGCTATGCTCAGACTGTAACTGTATCTATTAATGACCCTGAAAAAGTGTTATTTCATGTTTTGTTTGTACATTGCTACTTAAATATTAACATCAACATTGTTGCTCTCGTTTCACAGCTGCAGCTCCTCTTATTTGATGACTTCACTCCTGGGCTGCATTTCACATGCTCATTACAAACATTCTTCAATCACCTTGAAGGATTGTAATGTGTCTCTTAATTATCTGTTTTATATCTAGAAATGCAACATTCAAAGGGAGCCTTCTAATCTCTTCCTGGTCAAGGTAGAGTACAGGGTTGCTTGGTGCCATAGCACAGTGCACCATGTACATTAAGCATCAAACTAAGGCATATATATATATATATATATATAAGGTATCATACTAAGGTATGTTATTATTATTAACATTTATTTATAAAGCGCCAACATATTCCGCAGCGCTGTACAATAAGTGGGTTACATACACTGGACATACAAAGCAACATATAAAGCAATCAATAACCGATACAAGAGGTGAAGAGAGCCCTGCCCAAAAGAGCTTACAATCTACAAGAAGAAAGGGTTGAGACACAAGCTGTGGGAGTGGGCAAGACCAGAGTTGTGAGAGGTGTGGCACAGGGTATTGCTTTTAGCAGCACACTGAGGTCATGTTAAACTAGATTAGGGTAAGCTTCTCTAAATAAATGTGTTTTTAGAAACAACAGTTGTATTATGAAAGTAGCACTGGTGTGATTTACAGACATGTTTTTGTAGGGTGAGGGTGGAAAAGGAGGACGCACAAGTAATTGGAGATATGAAACTACTTGGGGAGTAGGGGTAACAAAATTAGTGCTTTTGGCAGCAAATGGTTTTCAGTCAAATGGTTAAATCCAGGTTTAGCCCAGCTGAGCTAATATATTAATTTAGATTTTGTTCTCCAAAGGCCTCTTGTCTTAAAGATTTGCTCTTCTGAAAATGAGCACTCTATACAGAACTGGGAAAAACACTGGCAATACAATTTTAGTATGCAAAATAATAATTAAAACAAAATCACATCTTAGATACCAAGCTGACTGCCTGACAAGAACATGACACTGACAAATAAATTACCCATCTGCATCTTAATCATTACACTTATTTGACAGTATATTAAATTGATTTCTCTCTAATTAATCCAGTAAATTGCCAGTTTGATTGATGCAATGATTTGTATTTTAAGGACATCTTAGAACATGATGATTTTTAAATTATTTTTTTTACTGTAGTTTGGTGTAAGTTCTGTTGGCCTTGCCCCTGCGCAGGTCTTTTAAATAGCTAGTCACCAACTATTATACAGCGGCATCTTATGCAGGTACGGGACCTATGAACAATGCTTTTATTTTGGGTCTAATTTAAAATTGCAATTCTATTTTTTTTACAGTCAACCATGAATTTTAAAGTCATATCATCCCTTAAGTTATCTAGAAGGTTTTATTTGTGAAACCATTGTCTGTCCACAAGTTTCCGACATATCACAGACCTCAGTTGCCATATCAGAAGATGTTTCAAAAAGTAGAAACTACTGAAAGTTGATTAGCAGATTAGCCTCATGATTTACTCATTACTCACTGATTATGTTGTTACATAGTTAAGTTGGGTTAAAAAAAGACCATCAAGTTCAACCCTTCCAAGTAAACCCAACACACACAAACCTATACTGACCTATCTATACACTCACATACAGACCCATACTGACCTATCTATCCACTCACATACAGACCCATACTGACCTATCTATCCACTCACATACAGACCCATACTGACCTATCTATCCACTCACATACAGACCCATACTGACTTATCTATCCACTCAAATACAGACCCATACTGACCTATCTATACACTCACATACAGACCCATACTGACCTATCTATCCACTCACATACAGACCCACACTGACCTATCTATCCACTCACATACAGACCCACACTGACCTATCTATCCACTCACATACATAAACCCATACTGACCTATCTATACACTCACATACAGACCCACACTGACCTATCTATCCACTCACATACATAAACCCATACTGACCTATCTATCCACTCACATACAGACCCATACTGACCTATCTATCCACTCACATACAGACCCATACTGACCTATCTATCCACTCACATACAGACCCATACTGACCTATCTATCCACTCACATACAGACCCACACTGACCTATCTATCCACTCACATACATAAACCCATACTGACCTATCTATACACTCACATACAGACCCATACTGACCTATCTATCCACTCACATACAGACCCATACTGACCTATCTATCCACTCACATACAGACCCATACTGACCTATCTATACACTCACATACAGACCCATACTGACCTATCTATCCACTCACATACAGACCCACACTGACCTATCTATCCACTCACATACAGACCCACACTGACCTATCTATCCACTCACATACATAAACCCATACTGACCTATCTATACACTCACATACAGACCCATACTGACCTATCTATACACTCACATACAGACCCATACTGACCTATCTATCCACTCACATACAGACCCATACTGACCTATCTATCCACTCACATACAGACCCATACTGACCTATCTATACACTCACATACAGACCCATACTGACCTATCTATCCACTCACATACAGACCCACACTGACCTATCTATCCACTCACATACAGACCCACACTGACCTATCTATCCACTCACATACATAAACCCATACTGACCTATCTATACACTCACATACAGACCCATACTGACCTATCTATACACTCACATACAGACCCATACTGACCTATCTATACACTCACATACAGACCCATACTGACCTATCTATCCACTCACATACAGACCCATACTGACCTATCTATCCACTCACATACATAAACCCATACTGACCTATCTATACACTCACATACATAAACCATATATACCAACAACAATACCAATTGTAGATATTAGTATCACAATAGCCTTGGATATTCTGCTTGCTCAAGAACTCATCCAGGCCCCTCTTATAGGCATTAACAGAATGTGCCATTACAACATCACTAGGAAGGGCATTCTCCAACCTCACTGCCCTCACCATGAAAAACCCGTTCCTCTCTGATTCCTATAGACCTAATAAACTTAGAATAATTCTCTGTATGGCCACTTTCTGCTTATTACTAATTTCCATTTGATTTGGGCATTGGTGCCCGAAGTTCATATGATGATTCACATCAATCTACAGCAAGTTAATGTATAATTCTGACTAATTAAAACTGGTTCATATAATGTGCTGCACAATATTTATTGCTCTGCTTGTTCATAATTCATTTGTAATTCTAACCACAGCTCATTTTCTCATGGTGGTGAATGTTAATGTTTCTTTAATGGTGGCAAAGTTAAGTTTTAATCAAGAAAACATTATTTAAGCAGAATGGGGTGTTTATCAATCCATAATTCGCTGAAAAAATGCAAGAGTTGGGCGCTCAAACAGGAGGACATATCCGTAGGCAGCATGGTGCCAGAGTGGTTAGCATCACTGCCTTGTAATGCTCTCCTTGTTCTGATTCCAAAATGAGACAGCAATATTAGGTGATACGTGTATATTTTTATTTATAAAGCCCTTCATGCAATTTAACATATTTTTGTATTCGGATGTTCAAGATTTTTTTCAGTTGATAAATCTGTAACATTTGAATGAAAAAATTCATCAGCTGAAACCTGACAAACTTCTGTGGAAATCAATAAGTGGTTTAATTTTAACTTTAAGCTATTTTATTTTTTAATTTGTAAAAATTAATAGAATAATGTGATTTTTATTGCTGTAAAGGTTTTTACCCCAAATCAATCAGGTTTTGTAAACTTGCTAGCGATTGACAATTTTTTTTTTATTAAACTTCAGAAAACTTGAATTCGCAAATTAATTAATCTGTCTCCCCGTGTTAATGAACTAAAGGGTATTGCAGAGGTAAGTGGCCACAGGTGTTACTCAAAGGATGCAGTAGGAAACTGGAAACAACAGCAAAAGCAAATGTCAGGACAAGCAACAGGCAATAACAAAGCATGTACATAAAGCATGAGATGAGTAAAAAAAAAGAGATTAAAGGTGGCCATACACGAGGCGATTTCGCTCGTTGTGCGATGAACGATTATATCGACAAACGATCGTATGGCGATCGAGTTCCCATACGATATGCCATCCACGGGCAACGATAATTCGCGAAAGATTTTGTCGCATCATTATCGTAAAATACCTACGATCGTACATCTACGTACGATCGATGTCGTTGACTTCCGCTGCTGGCAATCGTGACATGCGCAGAGAACAATCGTTGAAAGACAAATGTCTGACACTCACACCAACTGGCAGATTTTATCGTTAAACGACCAAAATTTTTAAACCTGGCCGATCGATTTTGGGGACGATAATGTCGGCTCGTTTAGTGGGCCGACGATCGTTCGTACACCACCAACTATATGATAACTTAACGATAGCATCGGATCGTTCGGGAATCGGTCGTTTGTAAGTAAAAAATCGGTCCGTGTATGGCCACCTTAAGGGCAAGGGGGGGGGACACACAGCACATTCGGAGGATAGCCCACAGAATGGACTTCCTATGGCTCAACCAGGTAAAGCAGTGGCCAGCAAATACAAGGTCCATGGTTCTAGACCCTAAAGGAGCAGCAGAAGAAAAGGTACTGGCTTAGGAAAAGCCAAATGAATAGATTCTCCATTCAGTACTCCACTTAGTATTTTCAGTTGGCCAGCTGTAGGGAGCTGCCTGATTAGGCTGCAGGTGAGCAGCAAATAAAAGGGCTGAGTGAGTACACGGGGGGTTGAGTTGAAGTTGGTTCTTGACTCAGTGAAGGTCACTTTCAGAGTGGGGTACAGGGCAGGAAGGCTGTCTGCCTGTGTTAGGAACTCCCGGAGGAGCTGGGGGTGCCTCTTGCCACTGCAAGGAGCAGAGGGAGTTGTGACCAGGCGGATGAGAGCTGAAAGGAGTCAGCAAAGCTTAAGGAGAAGCCTGAGTGTTCACGAGTGTGAGTCACTGTGGACGTGTAAAAGTCACTGGGGACAGTGAGAAACCCCGTAAAGGTTCCAGAGTGTGGAATTAACCCTGGAAGGTGAGAGCCCTGAAGAAGGGACAAATCATAACCCTGAACTGTTTATGAACGGACTTATGTTGATGTTGGGAAGAATTGGCCCTAAATAAACCTGTGTTTTGCCTGAAGAAGTGGTGTCCCTGTCTCTATGCTCCTGATCCTCTGCATGCCTGCCTACATTGCTAATTCCCCCAAAATTACGTGTACAGGCAGTCAGAATGTCACAATAGACATGTTTTACTTACCTGTGCTGAATTGCTAAAGCTTAAATTGAGATGGGTTTGACAAGGACATTGTCACTTTTATAGAACTGTAGTCAAATGCCTAATACAAGAGAAAGCCACCGGTGTGTGATGAATGAGGCCTTGTTTCTGTTACAGCCACCTCCAGTAATGTGGTGATTTCTAGATATACATGTTTCCTTACTAAACACTAGTTATATTTTGCTCCCTTTTTAAGTAGTCACCTGCTACTCTTAACATCAGACACAGTTTTGTCCACTATTAGGACATTTTCTTCTCTCGTATCAACCAGTATTACATTTTGTACAATGCTGAGCCATACTATGATATTGATATAGGTTTTACTCTATTCATTTAGGTTTACAGACAGTCTAAGGGGGAAAAAAACCCTTTCTGCTGTTTTTCAGACAGTAGCTTCATTGTATGGGTAGCTAAAATAGTGAGGCAACGAGCTACTGATGTATTGTATATCTCCTTGAATAATTGGCAATATTCACAGTATTTATGGCTGGATGTTCATGTCTGCAACCCCCACCAGTGAACACTATACAGAAATAAGGTACAGATTCCTGTGCATGGGCTTCTATTAACACCTGTGAACTGGAATAAATGCATTGGTTTTAAATATCTTTGCCAGTAAAATGTTGCCACTTTGTTACTGTATTTATGAAGCCTTTTAATAAATTGTATTTCTCACATATATAAATCCTTAAACTATGAAATTCTGATGAAAGTAGAATGAATTATTACTTGGCTATATAAGATGTATGATTTGCAGTTTGACTCTGGATTACTGATAATGTGTCTTTGTAAGAAGTGAATGTGATACAGTTGTCAGTTTAAGATGGGGTAATGGTACTGGAATTGATAGACATTTGAAAATGGCTGTTCATGTATAAGTAGGGGAAAAATTGCTGTGGAAGGTTGCATCTTACTGTCAGCTATCACATTCAATAAAGTGAAAACCCTTTTCTTGAGCTGCATTGTCTTTAAAGAGTGAAGTAGGAATGTCTTAACTTCAAAACTGAATTTGTAGGTCAAATCCTATTGTATACACTAAAGGAACCTTATCATATTCAATATTAATATTCAATATCATACTCAATATTAACTCCAAACTACCATCTATGGAAATCAACATAAAATCTTATTTCCAGAATATCTCCTATGACTGAATAAAAGCTATACATGTGGGGCTAAAACTCAAGTATTTGTTAAACTAAAAAAATTGAAAATGTAATGTAAATCGTCAGCATCTAAAAGCTTGCAAGGTCAATGGGAGCTGTCCTAGGCAAAACCTAAAACTATTTTAGGTGCCGAAGATTAGATTTTCATTTTTACAAAAGCCTGTTTTGAGAAAATTACACAAATTGCAAAGCTTTTATTGCCTGAAACCCAGTTTCAGCTATGTTTTCAGAACCTCAAATAGGGCTTGATTAAAAAAAACGCCAGAAAACCACTGTCTGAGAGTTAGTGATCCGACAAACTGAGCAGTAGTGATGAGCGAATATTTCCCGTTTCTCTTCGGCAAAAAATGTGCAAAACTGCAAATAAATTTTGGAATTGGCAAAAAATTTGCGAAACATGGCTACCGAGCGACTTTTTTTTGACATTACAGTGACTTTTTTGACATGACTGCGGGATTTTTTTCGCAACTGCAACTCTTTTGACAAAACCTCAATTTTTTTGATGCAACCGCTACTTTTCCCTCAGTCTGTTTGCTCCACATACCACCTTGTAATTTCTATATTTTTATAAAGCTTTGCAGCAGCTATCTAGCATTGAGTGCTGTTACCAAGCTCATATTCCTGCCTCATTTTCTTAACAAAGCAGCCAGCTTTGCCAAAGTGCCAGCTCTTAAGTTGGCAGAAGACAGATAAAATAGAAACAGCAATTTCTAGAAGTAATCTAGTTTGAATGCACCGACTGTAGCCAGGACTGAGGATTTAGAAATTCATTTTCCTTCAGGCAAGCTCTGTTCTTAACCTTAGTCTTCATTTGACATAAAATAATTTAGATGACACATTTTTGTGTGACTTTGAACATTCAAGCTTGAATTACTTACGCTAAATAATCACATATTAATGTATATTAATGGCCATGGCAAATTGCAGGAGAATTACTACACTTTGAAAAGAGTGCGGATGCATGAACTAAGTAAAACTAACAGATATGTACATGTATGTGATAAATAAAAGGGATGCAAGTCTAGGTCAAGAGAGCATTGGGAGGTCAGCATGTAAGGGTATTATTTGTGTAAATGGGGGGTCCCTATGGTGCTGGTTATATAGGAAACATTTCAGCATCACACTTTTTATTTTGGTCTTGAAAATCTACTCATCAGCAACATTTTTGCTGCGAAGCTCATTTTGTAAGTGATTTACATCTTAGGTTTCTAGAAAGCCTGTCTTGATCTTGTTTGACAAACTACTTTGAAGTGACTGAAAAAAAAAGAAAGAGTAAAAACGTGCTTGACATACAGTTTTATTTAAACATCACCAAAACGAAGCCATTCCTGTACTGCATCAAATGTGGTTTGTAATAAGAGAAAATATTTTCTGTAAAAGATTATTAATAAAAAATGTTAAAGGCAACTGCAAAAGCAGTCAGAGGCTCTCAGATGAAAAAAATGAGACATTTCTATCAGAGATGTTTCTGCTAACATAAAAAGCTACAAAGATGGCAAGCATTACAGCTAGTAGGTGGCTGCAGGGGCTGAAAGTGCCTGTACCTTTTATTGAACATTGCTTCTAACATGTAAATCCTTACTGATACCAGAGAAAAAAAACACTTTCCTTCCTGAAACTCAAATATTTGAGATTTATTAAGCTCATAGAACTCAAAAACTATGTCTACTACATCCACGTCTGGCACATAGTATCAATAATGACATTAGAATATAATCACTGGGCGCTAGTCAGTTGTATTTCTTGCCATAACCTGATAAGGGAACCCTAGAATTATCAGCAGCTTTAGGCATGTGTTGATTGTAGGGTTTGCTGGCATCCATTACAGCACTGTACTTGTGCGTAATTAATAAGAACAGATTGAACACACACACTGACACAATTCATTGGTTGCAAGGAGCACGCACGTGAGCAAAGTACCATTATGAATAGCATCCAAACCTAATGTTGTGCTTTACACTTGTGCTCCTTAAGAATTGTTTCCCCCATTGGATGAGTTCTGGTTGAGGTAAACCAACAGTAGGCACGTAGGCACATTTTGTTAAAAAAATACTATTGCTTCTTCCATCCGAAGTATAGCCCTCACCTCTATTGGGATCAATGTTTGCCCCCATTAAAAACACCTAGTTTGTTTCTCAGACATTGTTAAGGCTGATGACACTAAATTGTGCAAAACTATAAGTTCCATGCAGGATGCTGCCGCTTTGCAGAGCAATTTGACAAAATTGGAAAACTGGGCAGCAAACTGGAAAATGAGGTTCAATGTTGATAAGTGCAAAGTTATGCATTTTGGTAGGAATAATATAAACGCAAACTATCTCCTGAATGGTAGTGTGTTGGGGGTTTCCTTAATGGAGAAGGATCTAGGGGTTTTTGTAGATAACAAGTTGTCTAATTCCAGGCAGTGTCATTCTGTGGCTACTAAAGCAAATAAAGTGCTGTCTTGTATAAAAAAGGGCATTGACTCAAGGGATGAAAACATAATTTTGCCTCTTTAGAGGGTCTCTGGTAAGGCCTCACCTTGAGTATGCAGTGCAGTTTTAGGCTCCAGTCCTTAAGAAGGATATTAATGAGCTGGAGAGAGTGCAGAGACGTGCAACTAAACTGGTTAAGGGGATGGAAGATTTAAACTATGAGGTGAGACTGTCGAGGTTGAGGTTGTTTTCTCTGGAAAAGAGGCGCTTGCGAGGGGACATGATTACTCTGTACAAGTACATTAGAGGGGATTATAGGCAGTTGGGGGATGTTATTTTTTCCCATAAAAACAATCAACGCACCAGAGGTCACCCCTTTAGAATAGAGGAACAGAGTTTCCATTTGAAGCAGCGTAGGTGGTTTTTCACGGTGAGGGCAGTGAGGTTATGGAATGCCCTTCCTAGTGATGTGGTAATGGCAGATTCTGTTAATGCCTTTAAGAGGGGCCTGGATGAGTTTTTGAACAATCAGAATATCCAAGGCTATTGTGATACTAATATCTACAGTTAGTATTAGTGGTTGTATATATAGTTTATGTATGTGAGTGCATAGATTGGTAAGTATAGGTTGTGTGTGCTGGGTTTACTTGGATGAGTTGAACTTGATGGACTATGGTCTTTTTTCAACCCTATGTAACTATGTAACTATGTAAGGCAGTACAGTTATTTACATATATTATATAACTAAAAAAAAAGCACTGACTATTACAAAACTACTGTATTAAAGGAGTGGTTCACCCTTCAATTCACTTTTAGTATGTTATAGAACATCCTATTCCTAGCAGCTTTGCAATTGGTCTTCATTTTTTAATTTTCATAGTTTTTAAATTATTTGCTACATCTGCTATATCTTTCCAGGTTTCAAATGGGGGTCACTGACCTCAGCAGCCAATTAACTATTGCTCTGTGAGCTTACAATTGTGTTAATATTGTTACTCTTTATCCTTTATCTTTCTATTCAGGCCTCTCCTATTCATATTCCAGTCTCTCGTTCAATTCACTGCCTGGTTGCCAAGGTAAACATGACCCTAGAAGCCACATAGCTGCTGCAGTTTCAAACTGAAGAACTGCTGAACTAACAAAAATACAAGAAAAAAAACAAAAAATACCAATTGCAAATTGTTGCAGAATACCAATGTGCACGTCAAACTAAAAGTTAATGTAAAGGTGAAAGACCCTTTTACTTAAAAGGATAATAAATCATTTTAATATAGTAACCTTTTCAATTCATACAGTAAATACATTGTCTTCATCTTTAATGGTATATTTTTAGATATGATCTGGTTGGGAACAAGTGCAGCATCCTGTCTTTAAACTAAAGCTTTGCCTGTTTGCTATTCACTCATCCATTTAATCTGGGTCTAGGGAAAAACCTTCCTGAACACAGCAGTTTTTAATAGCATTGTCTATAGAAATCTATTTTTTCACATCTGCTCCCATGATGAAAATCTCTGTGCCTTTGTTTTCTGGTCATTGACCTTCAGAATTACTATTACTAAGTTGCAAGCTATATAGCCATTTTAACACCTTCCAATTCCGAGGTCTACTTAGGCAGGCGTTCTATATGATATTCTGCTCTACTGGATAATTTGTTTACTATTTTGCAGATACATATCTTATTTTCCTGAAACCTGTGCAGAATATTCAGCTGTGCTATGACAGAATGGAAGATCATGCATTAACTGGAGACTGTCTAAAATACATTTAGATGTTTAAATTTACAGATACACTGACATAAAGATAAGTACGAGGTCTCATCTATAGTGATGAGCGAATCTGTCCCATCTCACTTCACTATACAATTCGCGAAACGGCAAGAAAATTTGTGAAATTGTGATAAATCCGCGAAACGCATTTGTCGCGTGTTTTTTTTTGGCGCCCGCGCTTTTTGACGCCACCGTGCCCTTTGGCGCCCGCCCTTTTTGACATGACCGTGCCCTTTCGCGCCCGCGCTTTTTGACGCGACCGTGCCCTTTTTTTGACGCAATCGCACCCAATTTGACGCTCTACGTGACAATTTTTTTCCGCTGCAAATTTTCACAGTAGTTTCGAAACAATTCGCCAATGGTGAAATGCGGAAATTCGCTGCGAATCCATGCATGGCGAAAAAATTCACTCCTCACTGCTCATCTATGAATACAGAATACAGGATTGCTGTGACAATTGCGACCATATTTTGATGAAACTGACACAAGTTGTGGTCATATTTGTCATTTGGGATTACTTTATTCTCTGTGTTTATATAACATTTATGTGTTATTCTTTAGGTACAAGTCTGCTATGGTGAGTGTTGCAGCCTGTAGTGGGAACTCCTGCTATTACTACCACTTTCAGAGTGAAGGGGGCTCCAGGGTTCCACTGTGTCAATAAATGAACTTGCACACAATTCATAAAAACTGTAACAACTACACAGAAGTGCAAGGAGTGTATTTAATAAATAGCATCTATACACACAAGAATTGCTTCCATTTTAGTGTGAGCACAGTTTCATCAGCAATCATAAATGAGCCCTACAGAGTTTTAATAAAGAAAACGCAGTGCTCTATGGTTTTTTTGTTGTTGTTGCGTGCAGTCGATAGGATACTGTGTTTATGTCTTGCTCTTGGTTACAACTGCGATCTAGAAAAACTAGATGTGTTATCTTGCAGCACTAATGGAAACATTATTATGCCCGCTCTTCTCTCTAAAGATCTATATATTGGTCCCAACAGGGGTTCTGCTATATAACAAGAGGAGACTGTCATTTGTGACCAGTGGGATGTTTCACATGATTTTCAGGCAATTTTTCCTTACCAGCCAGCAATCTAATTATTCTGTATTTATTTTTTACATAACTACATTCATTTAACTCTAAGGGGCTGATTTACTAAGACACGAATTCGAATCCGAATTGGAAAAATTCCGATTGGAAAACGAACATTTTGCGACTTTTTCGTATTTTTTGCGATTTTTTCGGCGCCTTTACGACTTTTCGGAAATTATCGCGACTTTTTCCTTACCAATACGATTTGCGCGAAAAAACACGAGTTTTTCGTAGCCATTACGACTTGCGCGAAAAAACGCGAGTTTTTAAAACTTAAAAAGGCGCGACGTTTCGCGCAAGTTTTAACTCTACGAAAAAATCGCGACTTTTCGCGCAAGTTTTAACGCTACGAGAAAATCGGCAGATTTTGCGCAACTTTCGGAATGGCTACGAAAAACTCGCGTTTTTTCGCAAAAATCGTATTGGTAACGAAAAACTCGCGATAATTTCCGAAAAAATCGCAAAATACCGATCATTACGAAAAAAACGCAATCGGACGCATTCGGCCCGTTCATGGGTTAGTAAATGTGCCCCTTAGTATATAAGGATAACAGTTATTAAGTTAATAAGAAGTGCAAAATATAAAAACCTGTACAATGTAAAATGCTTTCAACCCACAGTACGGGCAGCAATCAGGACCAAAACTTTATACCAGATACCAGGGATGCAAACACTTTTGCTTTTCATTAATTTGTGCTCAAAATGGTGCAGCATGGGATACATAAGGAAGTGCCATCTCTTGTGCATAAAATTACATTGTCCAGCACTTCTTCAGGGGTTATCCATAAGAGCCCCTTTAGCAACATATCTGTAGTAAGTGGAAGGGAAACTACATGAGAAAAGCAACATACAAGAAGGGGAAGATCTAGAATGCCAGTAGAGAAAAAGCTGCTAAAAGGTCTGTGAAGGTTCCCATTCATTCAGGTTATGGTATATCTGTAGTGAAATCAACTAGACTTTCTGTATTTTAATTTCACTAGTCATCCAACTGGCTTTCTGCAGCTATACCATAACCTGAATGAATGAGAACCTTCCCAGACCCTTTAGCAGTCTTTTACTCAACTGCTGATCTTCCCCTTCCTGTATCCTGTATGCTGCTTTTCTCAAGTGGTCTCCCATCCACTGTTTTTTTTGCAGTGTATACTGGAATCAAAGTGGCACTCAAAAAGAGAAAAAAAGACAACTCTATATGGTTCTTAATAGTATATTATTATTTATATAGCGCCATCAATGTACGCAGTGCTTTACAGAATAGAGGGGTACAAAAGACATAACAGTTAACATGTACATATAAACAATTCACAAAAATGGTTTGCGGTTACATTGGATGAGGATCGGAGACACTAGGGGGAGGGCCCTGCTCCCAAGAGCTTACATTCTATACTAAGTTTAATAAATAATTGCTTTAAAAAAACAAATGTATCTGCTTATGCCACTTTTGTGCTATGTTACTTTTGTGGTTAGAGTTCATATCTCAAGCCTCTCTTTCATGCTGCCTATTTTTTTTTTCCCAAATACTGGACTTGTACCTCATGGGGACCTCTTGTCTAACAAGGCACACCTGTATATTTTTCTTTCATGAAGATAAGTCTTAATCACTGCATACACTACCCTCTTGGGTATTCACCATGTTAGAGACTTCAGATCTTTTATTTTCTACCATTTTTGTTACTGTTTATTCTGTGTTTCACTGTTTTCTTTTTCAATTCTTATATTCCTCAATCACTGACTGCTTCACATAACTCTCTCAAAGCATAGGGAAATCCTAACTTTTTGTGTCTCTTTGTAGCAACCCCCTTTTTTGTGTATTTATCCAGTTTTGTTAAGATCAGTAGAATTTCAACTGTAAAGGTGGCCATACATGGGCGGATTTCAGCTGGCGATATCAGTCCTTTAGACCAATTTGGCAGCTTATCTGCCCATGTATGGGCACCACTGAGAGGCCTCCCTGGCCTGAAATTGGCCAGATCTCAATCGTGCAGATCTGACTTTTAATTAGCCCAATATTGCCCACCCGTAGGTGGACATAATGGGAGAAGATGCATTTGCTTGGCGGCCTCGCCAAACGAGCAGATCTTACAGTGTATGGCCAGCTTAAATTAGCTATAATTACAATAAGCCTTGAAGCAATACCTCTACCCCATTTTAAATAACAAATGCACTTCCATAATAATAATCATAATCATCCATAACCTGGAATTCTCAAAGAATATCTCAGTGCCACATATTTTTGTCTTTAGTGAAGCCATATATATGTATTTGTTCTGTGTTAGATATGCATTTTGACTATTAAAAAGAGATCTTATATGTTGTACTAAACATTGCATGTAATGAAAAGATAAGTTTATTTAACAACTGATACCTCTTGATCAGTGTAAGGTATCTTGAAATGTTATGTATGTATATACTGCCCCTTTACAAGTTCAGAACATATATTATAGGTGTCAAGGAACTTCTGTGTCTGTAATGTAAATTTATGCTCACAAGCTGTCACAAACCTTCAAGCAAAAACCTTCCAGAGGAACAGAAACACAAATTGACACTGCAGATGCTGCTTAAAAGCCTGATTGCCAAGGCTTCTTTACTACAAAGATGTCTTCTGGTTCAGAGCACATAGAGGAATGCAGGCTGTCTGGTGCCTGATCACCACTTTTGGCTAACGCCACAGGCGTCTGTCTCTAATCTTCTCTACACTGGCATCAGCCTTTCCTTGAACCCAGAGTGATTTTTTTGGCCAGGGGGCAGGCACATGGAGTGGATTTCGGTGCAGAAACATGCAAATATGCATGTTGGCTCCAAAATATGCTCGGTTTGCCTGAACCTGGGCCAATGCAGGTCTGGGGAAAGGCTGATGCCAGTGTATATCAGCTCTGTGTGTCATTAACCTACTGTATTTACCAGCAGGTCCTTCCAATCCAATTAGGAAACAGAAGGAAAGGGTATTTAGGTTTTTTTTTACAACGAGAGCTGTGAAGATGTGGAATTCTCCCCTTAAAACAGTTGTATTGAGCTGGCAAATACATCAGTAGTACCCAACCTGGCTTAGAGGCAAGTTTTGGTTGCATAAAAACCATTTGTACTTCCACACAGA
Organism: Xenopus tropicalis; assembly: GCF_000004195.4. NCBI lineage: Eukaryota > Metazoa > Chordata > Amphibia > Anura > Pipidae > Xenopus > Xenopus tropicalis. The sequence goes on from NC_030677.2 coordinate 51,858,593, forward strand.
ACCCCCTGTAGGCTTCCAGTCCACATAGGGGCTATTAAATAATCAATCGCTGCCCTTGTTAGGAACCCCTAGGTATATTATTCATGCTCGTGTTACTCCCCAACTCTTTTCACAGTTGAATGTGGCATACGGGTACAAAAGGTTGGGGACCCCTGCACTAGATAGCTTTAAGAAGGGGTTGGATGCCTTTTTAAGAAGTGAGAAAATACAGGGCTACTGACAATAGCAAACTGATAAGGCTTCATAAAGTTTTTTTGGATCAGCTAGCAGATAGGCAGGGTAGACATAAAAGGTAGAACTTGACAGATGTGTGTCTTTTTTCAACCTAAGTTACTATGTCACTATGTATTCATTTCTGTGCTCAAGTCCTGCTGGTGACACACAACTGGAATGCCCAAGCTACAGTTAGGAATGATGGTAACATGACAAAAAGTGTTGATTCCAGCAAATCACTAAATATGCTAGAAACCACTGTGAAGAAGACTTTTGTAGATCTGAAGTAATGCAGCTTTGTTCTTTCCTTTTGCTCTAGTACTTGCTATTTTATATGCCAAGGTTAAAAAAATTATATTTCAACTGTTTATATTTAAATATGATTACAATAGCACTCGTCTTTGTTGCAGAAACTTAAAAGAATTGGAACAAAACATTTCTTCAGAACAATTTTTTTATAGATAAAATGACTGATAAATCATGTTACAGCAATAATAAGTGACCTGCTAATGTTGAGCAATGAATGCATTCATCAACTGCACTTATCTAATCTAGAAAACATGTAACTTGTATATTTAAGAACTTCCAAAGCATTCAGTTACATCTGTATATTTTAATATTCTAATATAGAAATGTTTTAAATGTCAGGAAAGTTTGTATACACTTTACAAACCATGACATAATCTGAAAAAGCTTTTATGTTCCGATGAGAAATGTCTTTATTGTTGTCCATCCATTTAAACATGTCCTTTTAATACAACACAGTGCTTGCAAAAGTTGTTAAACCTTTACCCATATCTCTCATTTTAGTAAATGTAGGGGATATAAAGCGTTACCCCCCCCCCCCATAGGAAATCTACTAATTAGTAACTTATGCCCTGTGGGAGGTATGTGGCTCTTTTAGGACAGCGGTGTTAAGGGAATTTCCTAGTAAATAGAGTGGAAGGGATCCCATGGTTTATGTATTTTCCTCCACCTGAGGCTGGACTCTCTTGTGGAGCCTGAGGCAAGAGGTCTCAGAAAGAAGAGCTCTGGACCCTAAGGTATGTAGAACACCTTACATAAGTTGGGGAAAGGGACCCTTTAAATAAGCTCTTTTAAAAATATTAAAGAGGTTAGCTACTGTTATAGCGCACTACTGGAGTATGAAGCAGACAGAGTAGCTAAAAAGAGCAGTTTCAACTCCATCAATGGGAAAATAGTGTAAGGTAGTTCCCCTGATGACATCTGCCAGATAAACTTAAGTGTTTAAAGGGGACCATACACAGGCCAATTAAAGCTACCGACTTTGAGCCTATGTATGTTGCCAGCTGCCAGGCCTGCCCTACTGTTATTTGACTGTTAATCGTGCAGATATCGATCAGGCAGGTATGATTTTTCTGTCAGATCCAGGACCTCATCTGTGCATTGATGTGGCCCTCATCTCAATGGCCTCCCTAGCGATGATTATGATCCGATCATTGGCATTCTTTCAGAGACATTACTGAAAGCCTTATATGCTAACAGATATGGTGAGATAACACACTGTATTGATGTGATATATGCTAAGCTTATACATGAAATGACTTGATTTACTGATACTGCCCAATGTACTAAGGGAACTTCCACGCACTCTAAAAATCTAAAAGTAGCCCTGAATGTATCAATTACTAAGTCATTAGCAACTTGACAGAGGGGATAAAAGGTTGTTATTATAGTGGACAATATCAATGTATCTCTAGTCTAGACTGATTTATTGTACATTTAATTTCATGTTAATGTTACAGTTGGACATGTTCTTCATATCTATTTTACGTGAACAATTGTATGCCAGAAACAGTACATGTATAGATGATTGCTTCATGTTTACCAAAAAGTGTAGCTGAAGTAGCTAACACATGGGACATAGGTACTATGTAGGTACATAGTGGAATCAATTCAACACAAAAAAAATTTGCTACAAGTGAGGGCTTACAACAAAGGTAGAAACTAAGTAAGCATTATCAGAAAGGTCTATGTAAATACAGCCATAAGCACTTACAGAAACCCAGAAGTCCTTATTCAAAAGAAACAGGATTTCTTGTCTCCTTTTTTGTAAACATGTTCTTGGGGTATCTGACTTTCTCAGAAAAATCCTTCATTCCAGAGTCTGTGCAGTTTTCTCCCATCTCCTTCTCCCCCCTCCCATTAGAATTTATAAAACTCCATCCCCCCACCCTTAGGAATGTGTAATCTGAGCTGTAACGGTTAGAGCTGTAAGCAGGAAGCTATGAAGACCAAGCTAAAATGGCAGCTGCAGTCTTAAGCAAACAGAGAAAGCGTCTAGGGCTGTTTACTCAGGTATGATAAAGCTTTCTGCAGAATAAATATAGTGTTCTAGGTGGCACTAATGTGGCAAATCTATTGGCAGTAAAATGCCAAAGTAGCTTGAAATTTTAAAATACAACTCCCATTGACATAGTAACATAGTAAGTTGGGTTGAAAAAAGATATACGTCCATCAAGTTCAACCATAATGCCTATATATAACCTTCCTAACTACTAGTTGATCCAGAGGAAGGCAAAAAACCCCATCTGAAGCCTCTCTAATTTGCCGCAGAGGGGAAAAAATTCCTTCCTGACTCCAAGATGGCAATCGGACCAGTCCCTGGATCAACTAGTACTAAGAGCTATCTCCCATACCCCTGTATTCCCTCACTTGCTAAGAATCCATCCAGCCCCTTCTTAAAGCTATATAATGTATCAGCCAGCACAACTGATTCGGGGAGGGAATTCCACAGCTCTCACTGTAAAAAATCCTTTCCGAATATTTAAATGGAACCTCCCTTCTTCTAAACGAAGTGGGTGCCCTCGTGTCTGTTGGAAGGACCTACTGGTAAATAAAACATTAGAAAGGTTATTATATGATCCCTTTATATATTGTATATTATAACTTCTACGTGAAGTTGGCAGCTTTTAGATGGCAATATATTTATAGATTTTGAGGTTTTTGCATTTAATAAATCTAAAACAAATTCATGCTTTTTTCAAAATTCATGTTTCAAAAAGTGTTAAAAAATCAAATTTGAATGGTGATAAAGTTTACGAAAAACAATTAACATTAAATCCAATAGGATGGCTTTGCCACCAATATGGATTCCTGCAGCTTAGTTACCATCAATTACAAGACACTGTTTTATTATTACAGAGAAAAAGGAAATCATTTTTAAATATTAAAATAATTTTATTGAAATGGAGTCTATAGGAGAGGGCCTACTTTAATTATGAGCTTTCTGAATAAGGAGTTTCCAGAAAAGGGATCCCATACCTGTAACTGTTAATACTGAGAAGACTGGCAACAGTAGGACAATAATTTAGATATATTTATGATTGAGGAGCAGGTCAAATTATTTCCCTTTTAAAATGTGGCTTTTTTCTTCAGGATGATTATTTTTTCACATGAAAACTTTACATGGCAAGCAGAAAGTTAAAATAAATCTATTTTAAAAAGTATGTAAAAATGTGTGTTTTGGAGTGACAGTGGGAAGCAAATCAGAGGAATACAAAAAGAGGGCTCAAAAGAATTCAAAATAAATAATTCATTATAAGCTTGACTTGATTATTAGCTCCAGATGTAAAGGGAAATAAGATTAGAAAAGTAAATATTTATAGCAGAAGAATATTAAATATTAACAATGCAAGTATAACATTATTACAGTGGGTGTACGCAATACTAAGCTTGGGAGATGTGACACATTGTAACATGCAACACAAAGAATGCCGACACGTAAAACTGACAGTGAAAAAGCATGTATGGAAGAAATGTCAGAAATGACTTTGCAGCAAAACAACATGAAATATGAACAATAATGGAGCTAAACTAGGAAATGGTCTTCTGGTCAAAGGCAAGCTTATGGCAAGAAAACAGAAATATACTGCTCATGATATTGCCAAGTCTAGTAGTTTATATAAAAGGCAATTTATAATTTGTTTACCTTTACCTACAACACATTTGTGTAGTTCTTTAGTTTTAACGGAATGGAATATCATCTAATCCTAAGGTTATTAATCACATTATGTTTAAGGATTATTTCCCAATGTGAAAAGGCACACAAGCTTTCTGAAATACTTAAGAAAAATTGCTTGTAGTTTAATTGCAAAGGTCTGCAGGCTATGGGCCTCCAAATCAGACAAATTCTGAAACAGGCGGAAAAATTTCTGATCATCAGAATCTACTCGCTCTTGGTATCAAGAATGTAACAATAACGAAGACACAAGGATATTATCTACACCACCCAGACCTTATTGATAGTGTTGAGCAAACCTGTCCAGTTTTGCTTTGCAGAAAAATTTGTGAAACAGCAAATAATCTGTGAAATGCGTTTGTCACGCAACTTTTTTTTTTGCCCATTTCTTTTTTTGTTGTCCGTGTCTTTTTTTTTGTCGCCCGTGTCTTTTTTTGCCACGAACTCGCCCGTTTTGCCGTGCCCGCGCCCAATTTGTCGCAACTTTTTTGACACGTGCCAAATTTTTACTAGATGAATATTTGCGTAAGTTTCGCAAACCAATTTGCCAATGCCGAAATGAGGAAATTCACACCGAATCCATGCCTACCGAAAAAATTTGCTCATCACTACTTATTGATATTGATGCCATATATCACACACTTCTCCCCATCAGTCTGGCTCAGGCGTTTCAGTGGCTGTAATTAGTGATGAGCGAATCTGTCCCATTTGGCTTTGCCATAAAATTTGTGAAACGGCAAGAAAATTTGCGAAACAACGAAAAATTAGTGAAACGCATATGTCGCACAATTTTTTTGTCACCTGTGTCTTTTTTGACACCTGCGACAAATTGAATTTTCACGTTTCGCGAAACAATTCGCTAATGGCGAAATGCAGAAATTCGCTGTGAATCCATGCCTAGCAAAAAAATTAGCTCATCACTAGGCGCAATGTGATCATTCATAGGAAATGATTTAACTGTAATGTGCTAATAGGAAGTTGTCATCACTTTACATGGGGCAAAAGCATCAAAGTGTAACAAGGGAGGGTTGATATATTTTTCTTTGGACTAAACTCCTCTTTCTGGCATTCTCTTACCTGCTCTGAAATGTTGTTGCTACTTTTACATAAACAGTAGGTAATGAGCTTAGTCTTATCAGTATCTTATTGCTATAAAGGAAACAGTTTACAATATATAGAAGTCATATTGTCTTATTAATTTTCTAAAATTATCTTTTGACTGTAATTGAGTGCTAATTGGATGTATCAGATCCTACATATGCTAAGAATGTTCTAAATGTGCTAATATGTTGCATATGTATCCTTCAAAATACATTCCACATAATATTTCAAAACACTTTTGACAAAATATTTAACATTTGCAGCTACAATATGGCAGTTCACTGATAGTTTGAGCTGTAAATTTCACTCCACGGTATGTTCATTCCCAAATCCTTCTTGTGAAATACATGCTACTTTGACAGCAAGTACATTCTTTGGCCCAGTGGGCTTAGTATTGATATCCCTAGTATTGGTACAGGTATAGGAACCATTATTCAGAATGCTCGGGACCAAGGGTATTCTGGATAAGGGGTCTTTCCGTAATTTGGATCTCAATAACTTAAGTCTACTAAAAAATCAATAAGACATTAATTAAACCCCATAGGATTGTTTTGCATCCAATAAGGATTATTTATATCTTAGTTGGGATCAATTATAAGGTACTGTTCCATTTCTACATAGAAAAAGGAAATCAGTTTTAAAATTCAAGTCTATGGGAGATGGGCTTTCCGTAATTCGGAGCTTTCTGGATAACGGGTCTCCGGATAAGGGGTCCGATACCTGGTTTGGAATTGGCATTAGTATTTCTATATTTATAAGGCTTCACACATTGCTTAGAGTGATGTGGTAAATAATTGCAAAAGGTATTGCACAAATAATCATTGCCAATTAGTATGATGATTAGCCATTAATGAGTAATTTTACTTTGTACACTAATTACTCAAATGACACAAATATTGCTACTTAAATCTTTAATATTATAAATCATTACACTGAGCTTTTCACAGTTTCTATCCATAAAATATAAACCCATGTTCATACTAGACAACAACTATATACCCATTCTAATTATAGATATACATTTCTCTTTTGTCAATGTTAAAGGAGGAGTAAACACATTTATTTAACAAAAGCCTAATAAATAGGGTTTATGATTGAAATGAATTCTTAAACTCCTTGTATACTTAACTCCTCCTCTCCTGTTTGGCTAAGACATAGGAAGCTATTATTGGAAAACTAGTATATACAGAGGTCATTATTTTAAATAATGCTACTTTGTGAAGCCCCCTGCTGATCAGGAGCAGAACTCACGATACAGACGTCTCACTCTCAGATGGGCCCTTGTTGTAATAGAAGGAAGGGTCACCACCCTTATTCCCTACACAAACTTTGTAGTAAACCAATCGCACTCTCCTTCTGCTTCATAATTGTCAGTGCACCCTTCCATTGCTTCCACTGAAGAAGTGAGGTCTGCACCCCATGGCAAACATTTAGATGTTTGCTTTTAAATAGGTGGCCAGTAAATGTTACCAGCTAACTGGGAGATATGTGTAACTACCTGTCAATGCATTGTCTGGCATAATTATCTCTTCAGTGTAATAAAGAATACCTGCAACGAAGAATGATAGGCCCCCTGCACTGACCAATAACATAGGGGAAGTATAAGTCATTCTTGCATATTTAGCAAAAAGTTTATGATTTGTCTCCACAATTAGCAACCCTACTCTGTACTTGTATATTGTACTTGCAGTACAATATAACTTACTTACTTACTTTTGTCTTCTTATAATTGGGAATTTCTAATAAAGCTGCCAGTTGTGAACACTTTAGTGTATACTGGCTTATTTAGTTTGAATTCACATTTTCCTATTAAAAAAAAATTGGTTCTCTCGTCTGTCCCAGTTTGTCTGGTCAGTTTTGATGTTCTCCAGTTCCTAGCTATAAGTAATCTTTATACTTTATAAGTAGTATCTGATTAATATTATATTTGTTGCTCCTTAAACCAACGATCTCTCTTTTCCCTCATAGAATGTGTTTTGGGGGTTCATTTCAATGTTATGGGTGCTTTAGTGCTGGTTGTGCACTTTGCCTCAGATTTCATAACTGAGGCCCTTGTTGTTTGAGAAATACATGGATATCTGTGGGCAGAATGGGGCATGTGATTAAAGGACATGTAAACCAAGACAAAAAAAATTAAGTCTACAACCTCTTTGAAATCTTTTCTTGCCAGTCCTGTTGTTATTAGTAAGGCTGCTGCATCCCCTTATTCACTTAAAATTCCTTTTCCTCCTCTCAGCCCCCTCCCATAGGAATGGCTGTTGGCTAACTGAGCATGCACAGTTCTCTTAACACAAGTTACTAAACACACCCTCCAATCTATCAGCCAATAGAGGTGACAATGCTGGTTTCCATAGAAACTCTGCACTAGCTGAGCTGAAGAAACATGTTTTATTCTTCTAAAAAAAACACGAGCTCAGCTTAACCATAACAGTGCATAATCCAAGCAGAACATTTTACTAAAGTGAGTTCTGCCTGTGTAAGCCTGCATTCCTCTATTCATGAATTTTATAGTGCACATGCGCTGTTTGCAGATGTAAATGTCACTGATGATGGCAGAGGGAAAATGGCTGCCGGAAACTGCTATTTGTTTTAGGAAAATATGATGGTGCTGGCAAACAGAGAGGATATATGCAATACAAATGATGTGGTTTGGGTGGCGGAGATGTGGCCAACTTATATACGTGGTAGGAAAATGTAGGATTTGCATGTTCTTTAAGCACTATATGCAAAGCCAGCTCTCTATGGCTGTTGAACAGCTACAGTGGTTCTGGAAACTCTTTAAAATTTTCTATATTTTTATATGAATGTGACCTAAAACATCATCTGATTTTCAAACAAGTAGATGAAGAGTACCTGGTTAAACAAATGAAACAAAAATAGTATTTGGTCATTTATTGAAAAAATGATCCAATAACACATCTGCATGTGGCAAAAGTGAATCCTTAGGATTATTATATAATTTAAAGGTATGATCAAAGTCTGGTGTTTTCGGTCTATGGGATGACAATCAGGTGTGACTGATTTATTTAAAGATCTGGAATCCAGCAAACCCTGATTACACATACAGCACATTTGTGGATATGTATCATGGCTCAAATGAAGGAGGTGTCTGCGGACCTTAGAAAAAAAGTTGTTAATGTCCCTAAAGCTGGAAAAGGTCACAAGACTATCTCTAAAGAGTTTGAACTCCACCAATCAACAGTCAGACAACTTGTGTACAAATGGAGGAAACTACCCAGCAAGAAGTGGTCTACCCAGAAGTGGTTGACCATTAAAGATAACTCCAACTGCAAGGCGTCTAATAGTCTCAGAGGTTACAAAGAAACCCAGGGTAACTTCTAAGCACCTGAAGGCCTGTCTCACATTGGCAAATATTGATGTTCATGAGTCAACTATCAGGAGAACCCTGTACAGCAATGGTAAGTATGGCAGGGTAACAAGGAGAAAGCTACTGCTCTCCCACAAAAATATTGCTGACCTACAATTTGCTAAAGATCATGGGGACAAACCAGAATGATACTGGAAGACTGTTTTGTGGACGGATAAAGCCAAAGTAGAACTTTTTGGCTTAAATGATGAGTGTTACATTTGCAGAAAGAAAAACACTGCATTGCAGCATAAAAACCTTATTCCATCTGTGAAACATGGTGGTGGGAGTGTTCTGGTCTGGGCCTGTTTTGCTGCATCTGGGCCTTTACAGCTTACCATCATTGATAGAACAATGAATTCTGAACTATACTAGAGAATTCTAAAGGAAAATGTCAAGACATCTGTCCATGAACTAAATCTGAAGAGACAGTGGGTCATGCAGCAAGACAACAATCCTAAACACACAAGTTGTTCTACAAAAGAATGGTTAAAGAAGAATAAAGCAAATGTTCTGGAATGGGCAAGTCAAGGTCCTGACCTTAATCCAATTAAAATGTTGTGGAAAGACCTAAAGCAAGTGGTTCATGTGAGGAAACCCACCAACACCCAAGAGCTGAAGCTGTTCTGTAAGGAGGAATGGGCTAAAATTCAATGTACAGGACTGATCAACAGTTACTACAAATGTTTAGTTGCAGTTATTGCTGCACAAGGGGGTCACACCATTACTGAGAGCACCATTTACTTACTTTTGGATACTTTTTTCAATAAATACATTACCAAATATAATAATTTTTGTTTCACTATGTTTTCTTCATCTACTTCTGCTGGTTTTGGTCACATTCATATAAAAATATAAAAAATGTTAAAGGGTTCACAAACTTTCAAACACTGCTGTATTCTGGAATTGCAATGGTATGTTATTAGCATACTTAAGGGCACCACTTGAAGAGTGCTTGATAGATAAGCTTGTAGAATACTCTAGATCATTTTAATAACATAGAAGTGTGCATTGTGTCTGAATGCAATAAAGAATCTAAAGATGTGTTACTGTGATTACAAAGTAATGTCTTATTTTATAAAGTACATTTTAGATGAACGTTATGACAGCATTCAGTCTTTCTTATTTATTTTGTTTGTGATCACCATTTTTCTATTCTATCCTTTATTCTCTCCATTTATCATTATGTGTCCTGATTTGGGTACATTTAATTATTACCTTCAGCTACGGAAATCTGAAATTTGACCTTTCAGAAAAAAGGCATGAAAAACCAAAGCTGTATAATAAACTCACTGTATAATATGCAGGGTCCAGGAAATCAAGCCCCAATCCTTCAGCATGGGGAAAAATACAGAATTAAGATATATACTGTATATAGATATACCTGTATATAGATATGATATATATATAATTGTTTTTATATATATATATATATATATATATATATATATATATATATATATATATATAGAAATCATGTGTAAATATGTACTATACAATACAAAATAAGTAAAACAAAGATAATATATACCCACAGCATTTTCACCTGCATATATTCTTTATATATTATTCTCTTGCTGTGTAGATTCCACTATGTTCTCACATTTATTCAGATGCATGCACAGAGGGATCTGTTCTTGTTCCTGTTGCTTAGTCATCTGATTTTGAACAGTTAATATGCATAAATGAATGTTACCCGCTGAGTATTTGCATTTCCTGGAGGCACAACACTGTAGGAAAACGATGAGAACATAGAATAAAGGGTCACAGGCCATTAATGAAAGGTAATTTAGGAGATGTAGTAGATGTCCCTCTTCAGTTGTATTCATACAGTATGTTAACATGGCCATGAAAATTAACCTACTGATGGCCTGTGTTACTCCTGTCCCAGTTATCATTCAGAATGTTTGATTATACTGGATACGGTTTTTCAGTGTTTCTTATGTTTTGACCAATCATCTGATTTGATTAGGCCTCTTGTTCCAGATGCACATATTCTGCTTAATCACGTGGCACAATGAAGAATTATTTCGTCATTAGGTTATAATTATCAGAATTATCAGAGTTAATTAGTATCTGTTCAGATGTACCTTTCACTTAGAGAACCCTCTGTTATATACTTCTACAAATGCAGAGAATTAATTTTATTAAAGCATGCGTTAAAAAAAAATAAAAAAAAAATATATATATAAAAATCTGTAACGAACAGGCCGCTCCACACAGGACTTATATCAAACAAAAAATCTTTATTGCACGAATATAACTAGAACTGACGTTTTCGGCTGGAGTTCCAGCCTTTCTCAAAGTATATATATATACACAGTCAGGAGACTATAGCCTTTAGACAAATAAATGTTTAGCCCCATTTGCCAAGAGCAGATACATTTGTATCAAAGGTTGAGATGGAACTTTTGTTATGGACCAAGAAAATCATTTTTCTCCCACAGATCAGTGGAAAGGTCTCAGGTTACAAAATCATAAAGCTGCTGGCACTTAACTCTGACTGCTAGTGGGAAACTAATTCGCTAGCATACTAAGATATTCATCTCACTCCATCGTACTGCACTTTATATGCTGCCCCTATTCCAAATTACTAGATAGACTGAGAAAACATCTGCTTCCATGGCACACACTGAAGGAGTCATTTACGACCACAAGTGTAGTGAGTATAGTTTAATCTCCATGTTTTTTCCCACATCCAAGCATTTCTCCCACAATTCCAGCATTGTTGAGGTAACCAGGGGGAGATGCAATTGATTCATGGGGCACCACAGCTTTCAAAATAAAGTTAAGCACTACCCACAAAAACACATAACAATTTTGAAGACTTCCCACCAGGGTGTGCTACTTTGTATTCCAAACCCTGGATCAATGCTAACTTACTAACTCTAGCAAGCTTCTTGCCAGACCATTACATAACTAATTTAACAGCACACAGACCAATACAACATGCTGAATACAATTATTTTGCTTAATACAAATCAGGCATTTTGTGAAAATAAAAATGAAATCCCAGACAAGCTTATCCTCACACATATTTTGAGTCTTTATGTAATACACAAACTTTATGCCATTGATTTAATCTTGCTTCCTTTTGAAGAAAACTGACATGAAACCATATATCACAAAACTGAAAGACGATCTAGACCTTAAAATTTCAGAAAAAACCTGGACGAAGATTTAAAACACAGACAACAAGCCATCCATATCTGCAATCTCTAGTGAGAGAGCAAAAAAAAATTGAATTATGGTGGTACTAGTAATCTTTTTTTACGCTTAAGTAGATTTAGGGGCACATTTTGCGACTTTTTTCGTTAATTTGCGCAACTTTTTCGTACTCCGCAACAATTTGTGTACGAGTACGAAAGTTTCGGATTCATTCAAGCTTCGTTATCGTGAATTTCCTTGGGCCAGGTTGGAGCTGCAGAGTGCCATTGAGCCCTATGGGAGACTTTCCTTGGGCCGGGTTGGAGCTGCAGAGTGCCATTGAGCCCTATGGGAGACTTTCCTTGGGCCAGGTTGGAGCTGCAGAGTGCCATTAAGCCCTATGGGAGACTTTCCTTGGGCCAGGTTGGAGCTGCAGAGTGCCATTGAGCCCTATGGGAGACTTTCCTTGGGCCGGGTTGGAGCTGCAGAGTGCCATTGAGCCCTATGGGAGACTTTCCTTGGGCCAGGTTGGAGCTGCAGAGTGCCATTGAGCCCTATGGGAGACTTTCCTTGGGCCGGGTTAGAGCTGCAGAGTGCCATTGAGCCCTATGGGAGACTTTCCTTGGGCCAGGTTGGAGCTGCAGAGTGCCATTGAGCCCTATGGGAGACTTTCCTTGGGCCAGGTTGGAGCTGCAGAGTGCCATTGAGCCCTATGGGAGACTTTCCTTGGGCCAGGTTGGAGCTGCAGAGTGCCATTGAGCCCTATGGGAGACTTTCCTTGGGCCGGGTTGGAGCTGCAGAGTGCCATTGAGCCCTATGGGAGACTTTCCTTGGGCCGGGTTGGAGCTGCAGAGTGCCATTGACCCCTATGGGAGGCTTTCCTTGGGCCAGGTTGGAGCTGCAGAGTGCCATTGAGCCCTATGGGAGACTTTCCTTGGGCCGGGTTGGAGCTGCAGAGTGCCATTGACCCCTATGGGAGGCTTTCCTTGGGCCAGGTTGGAGCTGCAGAGTGCCATTGAGCCCTATGGGAGACTTCCCTTTGGCCAGGTTGGAGCTGCAGAGTGCCATTGAGTCCTATGGGAGACTTTCCTTGGGCCAGGTTGGAGCTGCAGAGTGCCATTGAGCCCTATGGGAGGCTTTCCTTGGGCCAGGTTGGAGCTGCAGAGTGCCATTGAGTCCTATGGGAGACTTTCCTTGGGCCAGGTTGGAGCTGCAGAGTGCCATTGAGCCCTATGGGAGACTTTCCTTGGGCCGGGTTGGAGCTGCAGAGTGCCATTGAGCCCTATGGGAGACTTTCCTTGGGCCGGGTTGGAGCTGCAGAGTGCCATTGACCCCTATGGGAGGCTTTCCTTGGGCCAGGTTGGAGCTGCAGAGTGCCATTGAGCCCTATGGGAGACTTTCCTTGGGCCGGGTTGGAGCTGCAGAGTGCCATTGACCCCTATGGGAGGCTTTCCTTGGGCCAGGTTGGAGCTGCAGAGTGCCATTGAGCCCTATGGGAGACTTCCCTTTGGCCAGGTTGGAGCTGCAGAGTGCCATTGAGTCCTATGGGAGACTTTCCTTGGGCCAGGTTGGGGCTGCAGAGTGCCATTGAGCCCTATGGGAGACTTTCCTTGGGCCAGGTTGGAGCTGCAGAGTGCCATTGAGTCCTATGGGAGGCTTCCTATATCATGCACAGAGGGATCAAAGTCAGATCGTTACGAAAATGTAGTGACTTTCGGAATGCTATTATGATACTATTGTGACAATTATGACTTTTTCGTAAGCATTTTCGTGACATTTCTGATCATCAGAAATTATCATATTTAATCCAAATTTTTCCCATTTCGTGATTTGAATTTGTACTTTGATGAATGTGCCCCTTAGTGGGAACCCAGAGAAAGGGGCAATATTACATATTTGGTGGTCTTGCAAGGTAGCTAAGTAATTCTGGAAGATGTTAGCTCTACTCTGCACTATTCAAATAGTCCCACGCACATTGCTATGAATCATGAAATGAGAAGCCCTAAAATTTGAACAATCCCACAAACTGGTCACATACATTCTTACAGCTACTTGGTCCCAGCTATTAGCTGCACACCGAAAACAGCCAAACACAGTAGGGTTATAGACACCTATAACAAGAGTAAACTAGCTCTTGGACACTCCCTGATGGAAGCTGAAAACTTGACCTCTACTTTTAGAGTGACTAGGTAACCAAAACTACTTCCTTTCCCTCTAACTATTCTCTATCCTATCTCTCATCTCTAATTATATGGAAATGTTTTTTCTTTGCTTAAAATGCTGACAAAAGTTCTATTACAAAACTGTTGACATAATGTTACTTTAAGGAGAAGGAAAGGCATTTTGTCATTTTACTGCCAAGAGATTAGCCAGAATAGTGCAATGCAATATTTATTCTGCAGGAAGCTTTACCATACCTGAGTAAACAGCCCTAAAAGCTCCCTCTATTTGTTTAAGATATCAGCTGCCATTTTAGCTTTGTCTCAGTAGCTTCCGTGCTGCAGCTCTAGCTGCTGGTAGCTAACATTGCACAACACAGTTGGGAGGGGGAGCAAATTCAGATGGAGGGGGGAAGCAGGAGAAGGGAGTGGGAGAGGGAGAAAGGAGCAAACTGAGCAGACTCATGCCTGTGCCCTGAAGGACTTTTCTGAGAGAGGAAGTCAGATACCCAAGAACACATGGACACAAAAGAAGAAAATAAATCCTGTATTTCTTTTGATAGAAGACTTAGTGCAGCTTTTCTGTGAGTATTTATGGCTGTATTTACATAGACCTTTCTGATAAAGCTTACTTAGTTGTTACCTTTCCTTCTCCTATAACATACACCACATTGTGAATCATATGTATGCTGTATATTATTTTAAGGCCAATAAAATTTAAATACAGGTAATAAAAAAAGCAAATAATGAAATAAGGCAAACAAACAAAAGACTGACAACGATCATAGAACAAAAAAATATATAAAATTGTCAAAATGATTTCAGCATATCACTAAAATATTTAGTAATTACATTTATATGCTAATTGCCAAATGTTGGAATTACAAAATAATTACAGAGAAAGAGATAAATTGTTCTGGTCTCAAACCCTTCCCAAGAATATCACAATGAAATTATAGCTTTAATATCCATACAGGGTGGTCTGCCTTCTTCCAATACTTTCTATCCTTGCAAAGATTCTTGTAGCTTTACTTCAATGCAATTTTCTTATGGAAATATATTTCTATGATCTTGTTTCATTTCCTACTGAACAAGATCTGCCTCCTGGACCTCTCCTGATTACAAAAGTAAGAAACCAGGATGTGCTGGAGGGTGTTATAGAATCCCACTGTGAGTCTCTATAATGAAAAGGGAGCTGTGGTAGGGGAAATTTCCACCTAAACCTTATAACATTACAGGGCTCATTTACTAAGTATGGGGATTCCTCAATCAGAACAAGTTGTAGAGCATAGCCTGCACAGACCATTGCCCCAGAAGCAAATTCTAAGTAAATAGGCCCTGTGCTTCTGCATCTGGGCAATGGTAAATGAACCTTTATGTCTAATATTTACATAAGATGTTAACTTGGTGAAAACATAAATAGGAGTATAATGACCATACTGGTTGACCATAATGGTTTAAAGGAGAAAATGGTATTACCATAGTTTTTAACAGAAAAATAAAATTAAATGGCACATTACATGTGCAACAATATAAGAGTTCATTTTTTTTGAGAACACAACAGACTGTATACCTCCATAAACTGCTTTGTAGATGGACTTAGTAACTAGCTTTTTTTAACAGAAAATTCACTCCTTATTCTCACTAACAGCCATCATGCTTTTCCCCCTTATATGTCTCATAGCATTCTGGGAGAGACATGCCTTCCTCTAGGGTTTTTCTAGTCACTGTGCCACTGTGCTCAAACAAAAAGTTTACTTGCGGGTTTGTTTCGTTAGATTAGTTTGCTTGATTGCTTAGGGTTTTCGTAATTCATGTACTGCTTTGGGCAGTGAGTTCCTGCAGATTGCCATGTGAGGCACTGAAAGATGGATAGGGTGGTTGTGACCGGCAGTGGGACATTAGCCTAATGTACTACCCTATTTAACTCTCATACATACACACTGCACACTTCCAAATCTGCACCTGCACAGCTTTTGATTTTTTTAAGGCGACCAGAAAGAGCTCACTACAAAGATAAGATTTAGGGGCACAGAAAGCTATATATTTACTTTCACAGAGATGCTGTACACAGCAGCATTTCTAGCAATTTTTGCACTTCATGAATCGCTTGAAAGGCTTCAGAACAATTGCTTATTTACAAATAGAAATACTTTCTGCAACCCAGTATGTGGCACTGTATGTCTCTGCCTTTCTTTGTGTTAAATGTAACAAGAAAATTATCATAATAACAGGCTTTTATGGTGCTAAATGGCAGTTTCATCCAAAATTTTTATTCCCAGCTCTCAAATGAATACTTCATTCCCTGGTCGCTGCATAACGCACATAACTGTAATTAATAAAGAAAATAAAAATGTAGGTTTTTTTTTCAATGTGTTTAAAGGCAAAATATCTGTATTCTTCAAACTAAAAAAATAATCATTAGTAAAATAAGTTTTTCCCAGCACAATATTAAAAAAAGAGGTGGCTACTTCATAATATATTCTTGTTAGTAATAAAGATTTTGTATTCCATGATAAATTATGCTGCTTCTATTTCAGTTTTCGCTTGTGTCAGGGCCATCAGGATTGGTTAGTAAAGTAGTAAAGAGGAATAAAGCACTGTGAAACAGTGTGGTACCAAAGGGGTTAAGCAGAGTTTGTAATGAACATTTAGGCACAGGTCAGGATTGGTTAGTAAAGACTTACGTGCCAGACGTTGATTTTTTTTGCGAATTGTTAGTTTTGAAATAAAATACTCCAAACTGAGAGCAGTTAATTGCCAGCGGAGCAAATTAAACAATGATTGGCTGCATTTCAAAATGAATGCTATCTGAAGTGACTAAATACTGCACAGTTACCTGCATAAAATAACAAGGGTACTAATGTTTGAGCCAGGGACAGTTGTCACTGCAATATTATTTATTCTGGCCTCTCACTGTATTTTGCACTGATAAAACCCCCCATAATACAGTAGGGGTTATTTGTATGTATGTATGTATGTATATCTTTATTTATAAAGCGCTACTTATGTACGCAGCGCTGTACAGTAGAATTCATTTATACAGACAGGGGGTTAAAGATAATGGATAAATACAAAGTACAACAATAAATACAAATAAATACAAGGTGCAGTTGCAATAAGAGTCAGAAACACAAGATGAAGGAGGTCCCTGCCCCGTAGAGCTTACAATCTATATGGGAGGGGTAACTAACAGACACAAATGGGCAAATGTAAGTGCTGTAGGTCACAGTGGGTGACCTTACAGTATAAGTGCCAACAGGCATAGATGCACTCTATTCATAAAAGCTACTTGCATCAAAATGTCTTTTGGAGTTCTGTATAGTTATGCTTGGCATTGCCTCATGTTCCAAATTGAGTGCAGTTGCACGCAGTGGACCCTGGAGCTACCGCCATCTTCAGATCAGGCAGCACTTCCAGGGTTCCCTCAGCACCATGTGCCAACATTGCACCTAAAGGATTGGGAGATTGTGTCATTCTTTTGGCAAACACTAAAAATTACATAAACCGGACATCTCATATCTGTTTCCCATTGTTGGCTTGGAGCATAAGTCTCAGAATTATGATAAAGGACATGCCTCTTTCCTGTTAAAGTATCATGTTCTTCTGCCAGTAATTTGCAACTGGTGTGGAGTTTGCTGCAGCGATTTTCAATAATTGTCACTAAAATTGTCAACTTTTTAAAATGTTTGTGATTTAATGTTTTGGCATGGATGTAAATGTAGGTGTCCTCAAGAATGATGTCATTAAATATAATTACAATTATGTAACAGCTTTCTTTCTATCTGGTAACCTTTACAGCACCTTCATTGTACATGTGGGCACTTTAAATTTTCTGGTGCTTTAGTCATTTTCTTTTCTTTGCAAATACAAAGACCACTTCTGTTCCACAGCAATGTGTCCTTAATAAAGCACTTACCTGCATTTGCACTGAATGTATTTCTGAATTAAAGTTTAGAAGCAAAACATGCAGCGTGAGGTACATTCAAGTCTTAAGTGCAGGTGGTAGAGAACTGCTGCCATTTGTTGATGTTCCCGCGGGAGATTACCTAGATGTAGTTCATTCTTTTTTCTCACTCACAATACATTTTTGTTATCAAAATGTTTCACAGTTGCGCAGTGCATACATACAGTATATATTTTTACTCTTTGTTGGACAATAACAGAAGAAGAGTGGGAGGTACTGTATAGCTAACTTATTGCCGTGAAAAACATTCACCACTGTCTCTTCTTAATAGCATCTTGTTTTTAATGCAGATTCCCAAGTAAAAGCAGGAAAACCACAGCTGTCACTAGTAGAGACACATTTTAGTTTGTTGTTCCAGGTAGTCTCGATAACTTTGCTTAATTGTTTTAACTGCCTACATGTTAAAACAAACTAACGGTGGACTCAATACACAGTAGCTGATGAACAGCAAATTTTAAGAGAATGGACCAAGTTGCAAATGCGCTAAGTATTCGCAGACTTCACAATATAGTGTTTTAAAGGAGCTTTTCAGTGTAAAAATTAAAATGGGCAGAATAGACAGACTGTGCAAAATAAAAAATGTTTTCAATATAGTTAGGCAAAAATGTACTCTATAAAGGTTGGAGTGGGCAGATGTCTAATGCAATGGCCATAACACTACTTCCTGCTTTACAGCTCTCTAAGCTGTCAGCGGTCAGGAGCCAATCAGTGACTTGAGGGGGGGGGGGCATATGGGACATAACTGTTCAGTTATTTTGCATTTGAATCTGACCTGCGTGCTCACAAACTAACTTAACAGTTATGTCCCTTGTGGTCCCCCATAAAGTCACTGACTAACTAAGAGGTTAGAGAGCTGAAAGCAGGAAGTAGTGTTTTGGCTATTATGTTAGACATCTGCTCACTCCAGCCTTTATAGATTACATTTTTGCCCAACTAAGTATATTACAAATATGTTTTATTTTGCACAAACTTTTATCATACTGTATTTAAATGTATAATATATAAAATATTTTAATAGACGGCTATTTGTTTTGTTCATGGAATGTAGAGAAACAAACACACAAACTGAAAACTCCATAATACAGTAAGATAGGCGAGTAGAGAAACAGTATAAAAGATCTAACATAAAGCCTCATACAGCAAACTCTAGTAACTAAAACAACAGCATTAGCAGATTCCACAGGAAATATGTGCGCATTTACTATATCTCATATTTAACAGTTCTCTTCCCCTTTAAGACTTATGATGGTGACCCCTGTAAAAGAAATGGATAATAAAATCACATTGTCTATCAGGGGGTTAATGTTCCCTTTGTGGGTAATGCCTAGAGGAGGGAACCATTGATTGGTAGAAAAAGCTTCCACAAATGCTTTGGAAGATGTGCTGTCCATTTCCGTTGGCGTTACAGAGGTTGTCACCTCAGGTGATGCCACAGGTTGGGGCTCAATGGGCAGCACTTTTGTAGATGGAGGTCCAACAAAATTTTGTGACTAGTTTTGCTCAGCAGTAACTGCAGTACAGGTATGAGACCTGTTATCCAGAATGCTTGGGACCTGGGCTTTTCCAGATAATTTGGATCTCAATACCTCAACATTAAAGGAAATC
The DNA here is from genome assembly GCF_000004195.4 of Xenopus tropicalis. Lineage (NCBI taxonomy): Eukaryota > Metazoa > Chordata > Amphibia > Anura > Pipidae > Xenopus > Xenopus tropicalis. The sequence continues at coordinate 51,878,134 of NC_030677.2, forward strand.
TATACCCCCAAACAATGTAGGTCTCTATAAAAAAATCTTGCATAAACAAGCTCATATGTATAACCCTACTTCATCCAAATTAACCATTTTCATAAAAATATACTTTTTTAGTAGTATGTGCTATAGGGTAATCCTAAATAGAAAATTGCCATTTTAAGAATTAAGGGCCGCCTCCTGGGTTCATAGGATTCACAGTGCACACAAACAAACCAAACGCACACATACATGCTAGGCCACATCAGCCAATTAATGGACAGAGGTCTGTCATTTGCTTCCATACTTTGACATTTTCTGCAGGAAGCAACCTTGAATTTGCAGGTCAAAGCCGTCTGAAATTCTGTCACACACCTGTCACATGACCCTAAATTATGTTTAGAATTTCTTATTTTATCCTCTATGCACATCAGTTGCTGCTTTCTCTACTTTTTCTTCTTTGCTTCTGTTCTATCATTCTACAGTGTCCTTAGCAGCTGTCTCTATTGCTACTGCAATTTGTATATCTCATTTAAAAGTATTGTTATCTACAAATCGGTCTCTTTGTAAATCTTCCAATCCATCTTTAAAATCACAGAGTTCTGTTATGCAGTGCTTTCATATCTTGCCTTTAACAAAAGCTTTAGGTAGTGTACATCATTTTAAAGGTGCATTCACTAGGCCCCACTTGAATAGAATGATGTCAGGTTGCTGACTGCCATATGCTAGTTTGGAAGTGAGGAGCAGCTGCTCCACCCCACTCACCATGTACTTGGGCTGCTATGGGCATAACTTTATATCAATATCATATTATATATTTAATCCCCTTCTTCAATACTTTCTAATTTAATTTCTCTCCTTACTTTCACGCTTGACATCTGTCAAAAACCAACTTGCATCATTTATCAATGAACCACCCCCTTGAACCACAACATTTTTGACATTCCCAAATCTGGCTGCCAGCAAAATGTATTTCACAGATATCAATATCCAAGTATCAGTTTTCAACCCATTCACTGATCTATAAGACATATCTCAATATATTACTTCATTACTGACATTCTGTATTTTACTCACTCCACCTCCACCAGATGCTTGTCAAACTGGAACTGGACTATAGAAGCACTCCCCTACGTCTCCCACTGAGTACTCAGAGCCTGAAGATGCAGACAGGGTGAGTTCAGCTGCAGAGTAGCAGAGGTGCTAGTAACTAGAGCACAGGTCTCTGCTGAGATGGCAGACAGGTTACAAGGAGCAGGCGAAAGCGTAGTCGGTAGGCAGGCCAAGGTCAGGACGGGCAGCAATCAAGCGTAGTCGGTAGGCAGGCCAAGGTCAGGACGGGCAGCAAACAGGAATGGTCGAGGACAAGCCAAAAGTCAGGAACCGGGAACTCAATCAGAAGTCAGAAGGGAGCCGAAGTCAGGAACAGAAGCACAGATCAAAAACCAGGATATCAACAGGAACTGCTTAGTGTCACTCAGGAGAATGATCACCTTGCACTGGACTGAAGGCCGCGGCGTCAGGAACAGAAGTCAGGAACAGAAGCACAGATCAAAAACCAGGATATCAACAGGAACTGCTTAGTGTCACTCAGGAGAATGATCACCTTGCACTGGACTGAAGGCCGCGGCGTCTTTATAAACGCAATGCGCATGCGTTTGTTTTCACGCCAAAATGCGCCAAAGCGTGTGCACGCCGACGTGATGCGTCAACGCGCGCGCGCAGATGCGCACGCAAATAATCGCGCATGCACTGAACGGGCGGCTAAGCGCGATCAGTGCGGATCGCCTGACACTCACACTGTATTTTTCCAACTTCTTTATCACTCCATGTCATTGTATTGGATCTATGAGCTCTTTGTGCTTTACACCCCATAGTGTTTTTTTTTGACACCCAAATTTACCTAGTCATGTTCACCACCCCTTGTCTCATACAGTTTGGAAACACTGCTTCACAGCCTTCTCCTGTTGGATTCCCAGACATAATTTGACTTATGCTTACCAAAAGATTATTATTTTTTCATCATTATCAATATCTTCAGACACTGTAAGTTCATTTATACTTACCAAACTATCTTTTAACCTCTCTACTCACAAGAGCAGTGAGCAACAAAGAGTTTACATAATCCCAGTACTTCCTTTTTCTTATTAAATGTTGCCTGCCCAAAACAACAACTTGACTGCACTTATATAACATTAATGCTTCTCAAGCTTTTAGGCAACATTTGTTTCATATGGGTTCTACCTATGTTGTTTTTAGTTACATAGACATCTAAAATACTTTGTTACTATTTTGCCACAGCAAAACAGCTTAGTTCTAAACAAAAACACACATTGCTAAATGTAAACCAGACTTTTATGTAAATTACGTGATTCTGCACCTGTCTCACTGCATTGGGCTTAAGACTCTTGGGCATGCTGATGTCATTGTGGTGCCATGATGGATACTGCTCAATGATGCCAAGTTGCTGTCTTTGTTGACAAGTTCATGACATTGCCTCTGGACATTGCCTGATTATAGGTCTTATTCTGCTAAGTCCCTGGGTTGCTATTTTCGTTATTATCTATTGGTCTGCTTCTTATTTATCCTGACTGCTGTCTGCCTTGGCCTATGTCTAAAATTAGTTTTGAACAAACACAAGTAAGAAAATGAAAGCTTAAGCCTGATTTGTAACTATTGGAAACAAGGTACCAAAAAAAAAAAAAGTACAATTTTTATTTGCTGAAATCCAGCTACAAAACAGTTCTTCTCTTTCTGCATCATTTGAAATCCTGGCAGGGGAGGAGGGACTAAAACATTGATGTTACAAGTTTACAGACAGTATGTAGGACTATACGCTGGGCTCACAATGCATTGCTCTGTGATGTTCCTTTCTTTATTGGCATTAGGGGCACATTTATCAAAGCACGATTGTGTTCGATTAACAAAAATTCATATTTTTTCTAATTTATAGAACTTTGCGAATTTTCTACGATATTTTCGTAAACGTATGCGACTTTTTTGTGCTTTGTGTCAATTTGCTCAACAAAATCATATTTGTCGCAACGACTATGAAAGTTTCGGATTCATTCAAGCTTCGGTATTGTGGCTTTCCTTTGGCCAGATTGGAGTCCTATAGGAGGCTTCCAAAATCATGCACTGAAGGTTCAAAGTCAGAAATTTTGATTTTTCACACAATTAACGCACATCCAAATATATTGTATTTAATCCAAATTTTTCCAAAACGTACTTTTAATTGTCCGAAATTCGGACTTTCATAAATCTGTCCCCAAGTGTGCAGGGAATTGTGGGATTTGGAAGATGCAGGCTGAAGGCAGGCTGGGGACAGTCAACTATTGTTACAGCCAGATCAAAGCTGCATATTTTTAATTGATGTATACTGCAAAGTTGCATGAAGTTATGCTTACTTTTTAAAAAGCTTAAGCTTTGTTTTGTCAGGGGTTCTCCTTTAATTCAATTTACATTTCTGAGATAGTTTACTCAATAAGGAAAATACCAGAACCAGCTGGATAACTATTTTACACCAGAATATCTACTGAACACAAAGCAGAGATTCTTATACTTATTTAAAATATTGTTTTAACTCATAGCTTTATATTGTTTCATTGTGAAATCTACTAAAAACACAGTCATTAAAAATAAAAAATATACTTTAACACATACTTACAAGAAAAAAGCCACAAACCTCTTAAAACAGCTGCAGGAACACAAAGCTATTGATTGGGCCATACCCCTCCGTGTATATATGGACTCCCTAAGACACACAAGGAAGGGGTCCCTCTCAGACCAATCGTCAGCAGCATAAATTATGTGACCTACAAAGTGGCAAAATACCTAGCCAACATCCTAGCCCCTTTGACTGGAAATACGGAGAATCATAAAACCCCAAGATTTTACAAAGAAAATCCAAGGGTTGGTACTGGACACAGAAGAAACCATGGTATCCTATGATGTTACATTCCTTTTCACATGCATTCCCATTGCAGAGGCAGTTGAAACAGTGAGAAAATGGTTGCTAAAAGACAACACTCTTGGCAACAGAACAAAGCTTAACACACAGCAAGTATGTTCATTACTGGACCTATGCCTATGTACCACCTATTTCAAATACAAGGATAGGTTCTACGGGCAGAAGCATGGCTGCACCATGGGATCGCCAGTTTCGCCCCCAAGTCATTCTGAATGAGAAACCAGTTGGGTGACTGGTGAAACGTCTTCAAGAAAAACACAAGTCCAGCTAATTTGACTTATAACTACAGATATAACATAGTTTTAATACAATAACAATTTTGAGGGATGATATAACACCTGGTACCATAGTTTTTTTTAGAGAACCCTTTAAAAGGCTAGATCCTCACTTATAGTAAACAACCAAGGTGATGCAACTAAATAGTTAAGGATTATAAAAATAAAGGAACAGGTTAAAAAGAACATTTTACAGCCAAAAGCTTAAAAATAATTCAATTAGAACACAGTGATCCAAAAGTAGTGAGTGGTATTTATGCAGAAGCACTGTTCGGAAACAACAAAGGACCAAAAGTAATTGAAATATTTCAGACAGCTTGAACGTGAATATGCAATGTAGCCACACAATAGGAAAAGTCAGCAGACCGCTGGGTTGTACAAGAAGTGGCATTACAGTGCAAAGAAAGGTAATTCCCCTTTACAGGTGTTTTGGCAGACCACACAGAGTATTTTGCCCAGTTCTGGAGAGAAAACATTTCTGTAGAAGGCTAGCAATTTGATGCTTTTCAAAGAAGAGCTTTGAATATGGTATATAATCTAAAGAATAAAGAAGACAAGCATGTGACAGAATAAATACAGAGGCATTACATGGGGATAGTAAAAGGCTCAGAAAAGTTCAAAATATATTGCAGAAGTAGAACACTACAACTAGAAATGTGGTGGAAGTAAAGAAGTTATGTTCTTATAATGTTTCATATTTAAAGGGTAATTCATGCTTGCAAAAAAACCATTAAAACAAATGTAAAAATGCTTGAGATACGTAATAAAGTTTATTATTTAAGAACTTAAAAGACCATACGCATAATTTGTCAACTCTCAGGTTATTTCTCTGAAATATGTATCACACTTTAAATATATATTTCTACACAACTTGGATTCTATTTTTTTGTTGTTTAGCTACCTATTGAGCAGAATCCTGTTTTCTAATGTGTTGAAGATTATATTTTACAAAGCCCCACTGATTTTCTTAAGAAACTGATGACAATGTATCATTACCAACACTTTGGGGGCAATTCTCAAAAGTGGAGATAGCCGTTTTTGGAGTAAAAGTAGTGGTAAAACCATATTCACAAACAGAAAACTGCCTAAATTCTGACTCAACCGCCACTTTTCAGTTTTTGGTGAAAGAAAGACAGTTTACAGACACTTTTGTAAATTTGTCTTTTAAACGATTTTTAAATGTCATCTTAACAACAATTTTTCCCGACTTTTTCAAAATGGAGTAAAGCTCAGTGTAACTCTGTCAGATCAATTCTGAGCTCTTCTGTTTTACTTTGTTTCACACCACTTGTAGGTGCCCTATTAGGGGATTGTCAGCATATTAATGAGGATTAGCAGCCAATTGTCTATCCCTAGAAAATTAGGTGCAAAAAACGTCATTAATATTTTTATAAACAAGTACAACAATCATTAAACAAAAAAGTGTAATTTATAAAATCTTGTATATGAAAAGTGTTTACCTCACGTTTGTATTATTATGCTAGATTTAGCTTAAAGGAGAAGGAAGGGCAAAGTCACTTGGGGGTGCCAAAATGTTAGGCACCCCCAAGTGACTTAAATCACCTACCTTGTACCCCAGGCTGGTGCCCCTGTTCAGAGAGAACAGTACCAGCCCGGGGTACCTGCAGCGCTTCCTCCTTCCTGATCGTTCGCCGCATGCGCAGTAGAGTCAAAAGTCGAACTTTAATAGAAAAGTCGGCTTTTCCCTCTACTGCGCATGCACCGACCACTGGCATCTGCTGGAAAACGAAGCAAGAAGGAGGAAGCGCTTGCTACAGGTTTACAGGTTGCCCCGGTTTTCTCCTAACAGGGGCACCAGCCCGGGGTACAAGGTAGGCCTAACATTTTGGCACCCCCAAGTGACTTTGCCTTTCCTTCTCCTTTAATGAATGAGGCAATAATAACATTTGAGTGAATATATTGAATAAATCTTTATTTAAAGGAAAAGTAAAGCCTCCCAGGCAAATTTTTCAGTTTTAGCAGCAGCAGTGCCCCCTCTTTAATTACTTCACTGACACTTTCCCTAACATATCTGTACCCCCATAGCATGTCCAGAACTACAAAGCTGCTTCACAGCACTGCCCACTTCCTTTAGCTGTGTCACTTCTGTTTCCTGCAGCCATCTTGGTGATCAGCAGGCAGCATATTTACACTAACACCCACAATGGGATATTAGGGTACTATGAATTCAAGGTTGGACTGGCCCAACTGGGCACTGGGAAAAACTTGGTGAGCATGTTGGTGGGGGGCCAGATTGCTGTTGACTGATAAACAGTGGCAGTAAAGATGTTGTGGAGTGGGCCATTAATTTACTTCTTCCCATGACCCCCCAAATACATTAGCTGTGTGCATGTTCCTAGTCCTAAATCCATGCCAATCCATCCCTGAGAGCCATATATACCCATTTTTGATTTCTATGTACATTCCAAAAATATATGGTTTCCTGGGGTTCACCTACTGTTAGAGGATTTTTTGCCCATGGAATCAAAAATACAGTATGCTGATTTATGTGGTGGTGCTTTGAAATTTTGGTAGTGTACTTTTTTGTGACATATACAATTCAGAAATCTCCATAAAACTATACATCTTTGGTATTGGCACATTCATGAAACATGCAGATTTCTAAATCAGTTGTATTTCCACATGTAAAATAAAACATTTTTTTGTGATATATATCCCTATATTATGCAAAATAGCAATTTCTTTATTTTTTTGGTATGTAGAAAAAATTAGAAAGCCCAGTTTGCGTTGAAAAAATTGATGAAACAGTTTCCTAGACCTAGGCAAACTAACATTCCCCTTCAGGAAATGCCCCTAAAGTGAAATGTTTAGCAAATAAAATGCAAAATCCTGCTGGTAAAATCATTCTTGCAAGGCTCATATTGATGTGGGACTTGGTTTGATAGCAAACAGAATTACTAAGAGCTAAGACAAATCTAGTCATCTAGAAGACCAAATCTGAAAACTGTCTGTTTAAAAGACAAATTCATAAAATCTATCTCCACTTTTGTTTTGTCTCAATATCACCACTTTTGTGAATTCCCCTTTTTATGTTGCTTGTCTATGTGGTTCCTTTAACCCTTTAAGTGCCAACCCACATGGACATCTACTTTCTATGTATAAAACTACCGAAGTGCAGCAGAACGTAGATTCTATATTATGCTGCACTTCCGGGTTTGGGAGTGAATGAGCGACTGTTAAAGCTGCTCCTTCACTCCCCGCTCATTCCCCAGCCCCTAGGCTGGTTACTTCGTGCCTATTGTTTCCTGCTCTCCTGCCTCCCCCCCCTGAGCTGCCCACACACCTGATCCAACCATGAAGAAGATCCTTCAGTTCCTGGGTCCATCCTGCCTCCTCCAGGATGATCTGCCTGCCTGCCAACCTTAGGTTAGTGTAAAAACAACCAGTGTCAGACCGAGATGGCAGGGGCCCACCAGAAAACCCTGGACAATGGGCCCACTCTCAAAACATTAATTCCTCCTCTCCTCCCTCAAACTGTTTATTATCCTAATCTCTTTTCTCTACATACTATACTCTATTCTTCCATCTATCAAGCTTCCTTGTTCCCATACAGAAATAGGGAATGACTATGAAATAGGCTAAATAGTTAGAAGCAAGAGGGCCCACTGACACGCACACAACATGCATTTTGCCAATGGTACACACACTGTGACATGTTGACTGCCTGTACACGTAATTTTGGGGGAGTTAGCAATGGTAGGTAGGCAGGCATGCAGAAGATCTGGAGCATAAGAGACAGGGACACAACTTCTTCAGGCAAAACACAGGTTTATTTAGGGCCAATTCTTCCCAACATCAACATAAGACAGGTTATCAACAAACAGTTCAGGATTATTGTTTGTCCCTTCTTCAGGGCTCTCACCTTACAGAGTAACTCACACTCAGGCTTCACCTTAAGCCTTGCTGACTCCTGTTAGCTCTCATCCGCCTGGTCACGACTCCCTCTGCTCCTTGCAGTGGCAGGAGGCACCCCAGCTGCTCTGGGAGTTCCTGACACAGGCAGGCAGCCTCCCTGCCATGTGCCCTGCTCTGAGAGTGACCTTCTGAGTCAAGAATCAATCTCCAACTCCAACCCCTGTGTAATCACACAGCCCTTTTATTTTCTGCTCACCTGCAGCCTAATCAGGCACCTCCCTACAGTTGGCCAACTGAAAACAATAACTGGAGTTTGGAATGGAGGGTCTTTCCTGCTCTCCCTCCATTCACTCCAGGGAGCTATTAATTTGGCTTTTCCTAAGCCTGTAACTTAAACACAGCATCACCTGCTGTAAAGGCATTTTACCTGGTGCTATATGTATCCCACCTTTAACAGTGGTGGAAATACACCAAATAATGATCTTTTCCCATTGCATCTTTCACAACACACACAATGTTGTGTTTTTTTCCTGAAAAAAAATGTATTATTGCCATTGTGGATAGCGTACTCGCTAACCGTACTGTGCAATACATTTTGTATGTTATTTCACTGCTTTTATTATATTTCTGTGATTTTGGTGCATTTGTATTCATTTTATTGCATTTTCAGTTATGCATAGGTGATTTTGTCCATAAAACTAATTTTTTCCAAGCCAAAATACTAAAACTGTCATTCTGGCAGATTTCACTAGGCGAAAAAAACACCCAATGATTTTAGTGTTTTCTGGGGGGATTTTAGAGATTTTATTGCATTTCGCATTGTGCTTTGTTACTTGTCTTTCCCCATGGAAATTTGTCTGCTATATATCAATTTGGGTGCATCTGTACACTACATAGTTTGGTAAATCTTTGCTTATTGGGTATTAAACTGTTCAGTAGACCCCTGACGTTCATATTTAGAATGTTTTATATTGATACGTTACAAAATGTGGGATACATAATAAGGTAAAATACAAACTTTGTGACGATTTTCAGAAATTTCATAAAAACTGTTATGTTTAGCATAACTTTGTAGTTTGCATATGCACTATTTTCATTTGGGTACCTCTGTACACCACATAGTTTGGTAAATCTATGCATATTGGGTATCAAAGTCATATTTAGAATGTTTTATGTTGATATGTTAGAAAATATGGGGGAAAATAAATCTATGCATATTGGGCATCAAAGTGTTCAGTAGGCCCGTGGAATTCATATTTAGAATGTTTTATGTTGGTATGTTACGAAATGTAGGATATAGAATATGGTAAAATGCAAGCTTTGAGAAAATTGCTACATTTAGCTTAGCTTTGCTATTTGGTGCTTTGCCATCAAAGACATATTTACCCATTTTACATCGGCAGAATATGTATTTTCTAAAAATATGAGGTTTTCTGGGGTCAACTTATTTCCCACGTTTACCACATTTATTTCTACTTCCAAAAAATACACCGCCTGATTTACATGCCACAAAATATGTATGCACTAACTTCTTTTTTAGGGTCTCTAAATGCCAGATACTTTAGTAAGTTGGGCTAAAGTCCATCAATTTCAACCCCTCCTAATGAACCCCAGTGCAAATAAATACACATACCTGTCTATGCACTCAGATATATAACCTATATATACTAATTGGATATTATGCTTATTCAAGAAATCATCCAAAGGTGTGAACAATAGTGATGGGCAAAATGTTTCGCCAGGCATGGATTTGCGGTGAATTTCCGCGTTTCGCCATTGGCGTATTGTTTCGCGAAATGGATGCAAAAATACGCCGCACGTCCAAAAATTGTGGCCAGCGTCAAAAAAGAATAGTCGCAGGCGTCAAAAGAATAGCCGCGCAACAAAATAATAGCCGCAGACGACAAAATAATAGCCGCGGGTGACAAAATAATAGCCGCGGGCGACAATTTTTTTTTGCCGCACGACATTTTCGCCCTCAGTGAGAGTATCAAAACTTATTATGCATGCCTGTATTTTGTTGTACACCAAATACTTACAGTGGCTTGCAAAAGTATTCAGCCCCCTTGAACTTTTCCACATTTTGTCACATTACAGCCACAAACATGAATCAATTTTATTGAAATTCCACGTGAAAGACCAATACAAAGTGTAGTACGTGTAAGAAGTGGAACAAAAATCATACATGATTCCAAACATTAATTACAATTAAATAACTGCAAAGTGGGGTGTGCGTAATTATTCAGCCCCCTGAGTCAATACTTTGTAGAACCACCTTTTGCTGCAATTACAGCTGCCAGTCTTTTAGGGTATGTCTCTACCAGCTTTGCACATCTAGAGACTGAAATCCTTGCCCATTCTTCTTTGCAAAACAGCTCCAGCTCAGTCAGATTAGATGGACAGCCTTTGGGAACAGCAGTTTTCAGATCTTGCCACAGATTCTCGATTGGATTTAGATGTGGACTGTGACTGGGCCATTCTAACACATGGATATGTTTTGTTTTAAACCATTCCATTGTTGCCCTGGCTTTATGTTTAGGGTCGTTGTCCTGCTGGAAGGTGAACCTCCGCCCCAGTCTCAAATCTTTTGCAGACTCCAAGAGGTTTTCTTCCAAGATTGCCCTGTATTTGGCTCCATCCATCTTCCCATCAACTCTGACCAGCTTCCCTGTCCCTGCTGAAGAGAAGCACCCCCAGAGCATGATGCTGCCACCACCATATTTGACAGTGGGGAAGGTGTGTTCAGAGTGATATGCAGTGTTAGTTTTCCGCCACACATAGCGTTTTGCATTTTGGCCAAAAAGTTCCATTTTGGTCTCATCTGACCAGAGCACCTTCTTCAGAGCACCTTCTTCAACATGTTTGCTGTGTCCCCCACATGGCTTGTGGCAAACTGCAAACGGGACTTCTTATGGTTTTCTGTTAACAATGGCTTTCTTCTTGCCACTCTTCCATAAAGGCCAACTTTGTGCAGTGCACGACTAATAGTTGTCCTATGGACAGATTCCCCCATCTGAGCTGTAGATCTCTGCAGCTCGTCCAGAGTCACCATGGGCCTCTTGGCTGCATTTCTGATCAGAGCTCTCCTTGTTCGGCCTGTGAGTTTAGGTGGACGGCCTTGTCTTGGTAGGTTTACAGTTGTGCCATACTCCTTCCATTTCTGAATGATCGCTTGAACAGTGCTCCGTGGGATGTTCAAGGCTTTGGAAATCTTTTTGTAGCCTAAGCCTTCTTTAAATTTCTCAATAACTTTATCCCTGACCTGTCTGGTGTGTTCTTTGGACTTCATGGTGTTGTTGCTCCCAATATTCTCTTAGACAACCTCTGAGGCCGTCACAGAGCAGCTGTATTTGTACTGACATTAGATTACACACAGGTGCACTCTATTTAGTCATTAGCACTCATCAGGCAATATCTATGGGCAACTGACTGCACTCAGACCAAAGGGGGCTGAATAATTATGCACACCCCACTTTGCAGTTATTTATTTGTAAAAGATGTTTGGAATCATGTATGATTTTCGTTCCACTTCTCACGTGTACCCCACTTTGTATTGGTCTTTCACGTGGAATTCCAATAAAATTGATTCATGTTTGAGCTGTAATGTGACAAAATGTGGAAAAGTTCAAGGGGGCCGAAAACTTTTGCAAGCCACTGTATTCTCCAGTATTCCTTTATTAATTGCCATTTAAAGAACTTTTGTATTTATGTGACAAAAGTCATGTGATTTTAAGGATTCAGCATGGATTTGTCCGAATTCGAATCTTGCTGAAAAAGGCCAAATCTTGGCCAAAACCCAAACTGATTCCTGGACTCTGTTAACATACCCAAAATCTGTATTTTAATTTTTTTAAATTAATTTACACAGACACCACTTACTTATTCCATGATCTATTGCACTTTAACTCTAGTACCCCAGTAGTTTGTGGCTTTATAGATTAGTAAGAATCTCCTACATGAATTTTGAACAGGACTTGTGTCCTATTAAAGTAATAAATGCTTTTATTTGAGATTTTTTTAGTCTTGGAAAATCAAATTATTTGCTGTACTATTCCCTCAGCACAGATTAAAAACACTATCTATACATTCTCTACACCTTCCCAATTCTACTGAAGCCATATAATTCTTAATCAGGTAAAAGTGAGTGTAGAACTGGCCAGACCAGGGAGGACTTTGACGTAGTTGGCCAGCTTAAATATATTGCAATTGCAGTTTTATTGTCACATGGTGTAAAAGGTTGGTAAATTATAGCTTAGCATCCCTGCTTATAAAGTTTCTCCCAATGCGCTGCTAAGTATTTTCCAGATAATCTTACTGGCCAGATGAAAGATGTAAATACATCCCAATCATTCCTTATTATGAACCTGGCCTGCCCCACCTCTACCCCATGATGCCTGGGGTTAGCAATTGCTAGGCGACACCTTCCAGTTGTAAGGATCTAAATGAAGATGGACCAAGGTTAGGACTTCCTTCCTGAAGGAGGCTGGAATCCTGCTGGCTAAACTCTATAACCTGAACCAGGTATATTTATCATGCTGTGTAAAAAGTGGAGGGAAGCGTTACCGGTGATGTTGCCCATGGCAACCAATCAGCAATTAGATTTCAACAGTTAGAAAACCAAAGCAAAGCATTTGATTGGCTGCTATGAGCAACATCCCGATAATGTTTTCTCCACTTTTTACAAAGCATGATAAATATATCCCATAAGTGACCGATCCTTTTCCTCCACCACTTCAGCAAAGGCCCAGCTGAGAAACAGGATCCTAGGTGGCAGAAAGAGGCTTGAAGGAATTGAATTGCCCCACCACTTTTAGGGTGCCACCCAAAAAAAATCTTTACAGATATAAAAGCACTAAAACAGACTTGCACATAAACTGTTATTATCCAAAACATCTGTGTTGAACATGAAACAGTTGTATTATGTCATCCTGACAAATCCCTCTATGTTGAATGAGAATAAATAAGTGTTGCTTATAAGCTATCCTTCTGTCATGCAAGAAAATATCAAAACTCATGTCGCTGCTATCAGATATTCCCAATGTTTCCCAATCTTTTCTGTGACGCAGTGATGAGATTATAGTGATCTTTTTCCTGGACTTTAACCATAAACATAAAAGGCATAAACAAAGCCTTGTAATATGCATCACATTCTGTTCCCTTTTTCTGAACTTATCCATAATTCAAATGGCATTAAGTCTTTAAAATGACAGTAAATCAAGTCTCAAGTTTAAATTTCAGTTCAATATAAATCTCAAGACCCTTGTTTATTAAATGATATTTACATTGAGTTTGTAAATAAAATACTGTATTATTCCTATGTAAATAAGGATAACTGCAAATTACTTGCTGGCTATTTTAATTTATAATCATATATGTTAATTGTATATTTTATTGTGGACAAAAATCCATTCAATTGTCATGTAAATTAATAATATACTAGATTATGTTAGAGTGTAAAACCCCCACAAACAGGTGGTGAAAGACATTGTTATTGAGCACTAGGTGCAAAATTATATATATCATTTATACCTGCAAAATACAGAAAGTTCATCACTTTTATCTCTTGATTGTATTTTGTTTTTCTACTATACTTATTGGAGGGGGACGGTGTTTGCCTTCTTTAGGTAAGAGGTTCCCTTGCAGTTCCTTATTGGCGAGTGGCCAGTGTGAGGAAATTCACATTCACCCATAAAAACTGAAGAAAAAATATTCAACCCCGAAAAATGACAGAAAAAAATATTTAAACTTCTGAAAATATCATTTAAACACGTGAAAAGGGATTGCTGTTTTTTCCTGTGATATATTAATCCCAAATTCAAAATTGGGTGATATTTTTGCAGTACAAAATGGGACTTTCCAATACAAACATTTTAGGTTACAAATTCAAACATATTTTCATTGTAAATGTTTCTGACTTTTCCATAGTAAGGGTGAAACTTGAGCCTGAAACTATTTTCCAATGGGATATAATAGTTTACTCCAACTTCAGACAAATGAAACAGTGAGGCAAAATGTAAAAATTGTATATAACCTTAAAGTAAAAACTTGTGATGGAACGGACACATAAGTAATGAATCCACATTGAATTCAGTTTTTCAAAAAGATGACAAATGTGAAAACACATGCAAAAGCTATTATACAACAAAAACATTGTTTTTAGTTTAACAGAGTTTAATAGACTCTAATGGAGACAATAGGGCTCCAAGTATAAGTTCAATGGAGAAAAAGTGAATATTGGACAGTTGCACTAAAGAAATGACTGGAGGAGAAACACAATTTTTTATTTCATGGCCCTGATTCATAAGGAATTATGCATCTGCAGACTGGCAAGTACAGTTTGCTATGTTGCTGCATATGACCAAGTCTATGTAACTAAAGCATCTGCAAGCAAATATGCAGTGGGTTTATAGTGTACACATAAATCACATGCAGGGCATTGTTAATCATAAAATATATTTTACATCTATTATGCCGAATGCTTGAGGTTTTCGGAATAAAGGATCTTTTCGTAATTTCACCATACTTTAAGCCTCCACTTGGACATCCAAGTGGAGATAGCGGACAGGCAGGAAGAGACACGAGTTAGAAGATCTGGGTTGAGAATAAGAGAGGAAAGATAGATCTGATCAGCTATTATCCTGGCTTCTGCTTTAAAACCCAGTGGGTGAGCTTTAGCCTATAGGATAAACCCATGTAAATGGGATTTTTTTTTAGGAGTTTGGAATTCATTCCTAGAATTCCTTTTGTTTATTTGTATCTGTATGAAGCAGTCTCCTCAACATAAATGATTTATTTGTGAAACCACAGTGATAAACCTGATCAGAAAACCCTCGCTACACTGATGAGCCTCAAGAAAGATGAAACCGGTCTGTAGTTGGGAATCTGATCAGCTATTATCCTGGCTTCTGTTTTAAACCCCAGTGGGTGAGCTTTAGCCAATAGGATAAACCCATGTAAATGGGATTTTCTTTTAGGAGTTTGGAATTCCTTTTGTTTATTTGTATCTGTATGATGCAGTCTCCTCAACCTTAATGATTTGTTTGTTTTGGTATATAAATTGAAAAAAAGGAACTGTGATTAGACCCTACTTTAGTCTACCAAAATCTTATGTAAAATGTCACTGAGACTGAATAAAGTCTTCTTTCTTGTCCTAAGGACTTGTATTGGTCTTCTTCTTTGAATAAGACAGGGGAAAAGTACTACACATTTTATTATACGAGAAGAAACTCTTGCTCTAAAAATAGTTGGTAAACAGTTGTATGCCTAGAGCTCTAGTGAACCTTCACCAACTACATCCTAGGCACCTGTTTCTGATGCCTACCCCTAGTTGCAGCCCTGTGTAAACAAAACTTTTGGTTTCAGTGATGGGTACTATTGGAAGCTAATTTACAGGTTGATCTTCTGTAATAAGACAGTATTATTACTGTGGGGTGTAAAAAGAAGCAGTTGGTTTGCATAGTGTGAATGTTGCTGTGTTGCTGAGTTTTATTGCTGCGAATGACTGCTTGAGCAGCAGTTGTGGAACAACAAGGATAAAACTGTAGGATTCTGACACTGCTGGTAGCTGATAACATTTTTCAGAATGGAAAGCCAACACTTGGGGGCCCATTTACTTACTCACGAACGGGCCGAATGCGTCCGATTGCGTTTTTTTCGTAATGATCGGTATTTTGCGATTTTTTCGGAAAATTATTGCGACTTTTTCGTTACCAATACGATTTTTGCGGAAAAACGCGAGTTTTTCGTAGCCATTCCGAAAGTTGCGATTTTTTCGTAGCGTTAAAACTTGCGCAAAAAGTTGCGATTTTTTCGTAGTGTTAAAACTTGCGCAAAACGTCGCACCTTTTAAGTTTTAACGCTATGAAAAAAGCGCAACTTTTCGCGCAAGTTTTAATGCTACGAAAAAATTGCAACTTTCGGAATGGCTACGAAAAACTCGCGTTTTTTCGCGCAAATCGTATTGGTAACGAAAAAGTCGCGATAATTTCCGAAAAGTCGTAAAGGCGCCGAAAAAATCGCAAAAAATACGAAAAAGTCGCAAAATGTTCGTTTTCCAATCGGAATTTTTCCAATTCGGTCGGAATTCGTGTCTTAGTAAATCAGCCCCTTGTTGTTGGGAGCTGTGGAAAGAGCATTTTAGGAACAAAGTGAGTCTGCCTGCTGCTTAACAAAATTTTTTGTCCATAGATATATGCAACTGAAAAACTAAAATTGAGGATATTCAACAAAAATCCCAGGAGGCACCAGTGCAAATGTCTAGATTTATGTGTCTGACATCAGCTGACATTAAAGATCTTTTGGAGATAGCAAAATATTTGTCTTTCCTCAAGAGTGCTGTTGAGTTCAGGATCTGCACATAAGCAAAGTATATATTTGACTAATACTAGTAAAGTCGTCCATATGCCTACCTTTAGCTATTACTGGAGTATATTTATTAGGGATGCATTCAGTTCGGGATTCGGGCCAAATCCTGCCTTCTTTTTTGAAGGATTCGGTTTTGGCCAAATGAAGGGTTCCGACCGAACCTAATCCCAATTAGCATAGATTAGCATACGCTAATTAGCATTCGGAAGGGTTAAATGGTAGGGGGAAAAATTCTTTAGCCGTGTGCACAATTTTTAACCCTAATAATTATTGCCTCACTCAGACTATCAGTGATGGCAGGAGTCAACGCACAGTCCTTTGACTAAATCACTCTTTCTTTTAACCTCTGTGTGATATCTGGAGAAAGGAATCCACAGCTGGTTGGGTTCAGAGTTTCAGAATGCTAGGACTGGTTTTAGGGTAGTAGTTCAATTTTGTATGGTAGGAAAAGAAGCAAAAAGGTAAGTCTAGATACAAAGTAGATCCAAAAGGGGTCTTGTTTTTATGAAAACTAGAAAAGACAGACAAGAGAAAATGAAGACTGGACTTTGCAGTTAATTAAACCTGTATAGACTCCAAGACCTCTAGGAATGCTGCTGGAATAGTAGTTACATATTTACATTGGGTTTAAAAGAGTCCATCAAGTTCAACCCTTCCAAGTGACCCAGTACACAGTAATCCTAAACTGACCTTTCTATACACTTACATACATAATTATATTTACCAACATCAATACCAGTTGAAGATTTTAATATAACAATAACCTTGGATATTATGCTTGTTCAGGAAATCATCTAAGCCCCTCTTAAAGGGATTAACAGAATCTGCCATCACAACACTTTGAAGGGTATTCCACAACCTCACTGCCCTCACCATGAAAAACCACCTACACTGCTTCAAATGAAAGTTCCGTTCTTCCAATCTAATCCTCCTCTAATGTACTGGTAAACATTAGTCATGTCCTCTTGCAAACACCATTTTTTTTTACATAGAAAACAACCCTAACCGTGACAGTCTAACTTCATAGTTTCAATTCTCCATCCAGTTTAGTAGCACGTCTCTGCACTCTCTCCAGCTCATTAATATTCTTCTTAAAGACTGGAGCTTAAAACTGCACTGCATACTCAAGGTGAGGCCTCACCAGAGACCTATTTCGAGGCAAAATAAGGTTTTGTCCCTTCAGTCAATGCCTTTTAGATGCACAACAGCACTTTATTTGCTTTAGCAGCCACTGAATGACACTGCCTGGAATTAGGCAACTTCTATTAACCTAAAAAAATCCCCAGATCCTTCTCAATTATGGATCCCCCAACACACTGCCGTTTAGTGTATAACTCACATTTATATTATTTCACCCAAAGAGCATAACTTTGCACTTTTCAACACCTCATTGAATGTCATTTTCCATTTTGCTGCCCAGTTTTCCAATTTTGTCAAATCGCTCTGCAAAGTAGCAGCATCCTGCATGGAACTTATAGTTTTGTAAAATTAAGCATCATCAGCAAAAATAGAAACAGTACTTTCTATGCCCACCTTCAGGTCATTAATAAACAAGTTAAAAAGCAAAGGACCAATTGGCCAAAATGTTCCATTTAACAGCACTCTTTGTAATCTATCCTTCAACTAGTTTTCTATCCAAGTACAAATATTATGTTGCAGGCCAATATTCCTCAGTTTTCATCATTAACTTTCTGTGCAGTACTGAATCAAATGCTTTAGAAAAGTCTAAGCAGATGAAATTCACTGCCATTTTAGCATTGAGGTTCCTGCTCAAAACCATGCTGGCACAAAGTTATAGAATAGCGATTTGCAATGTATTCAAGTAACCTATCCCTTATTACCCCTTCTAAAAGCTTTCCTACCACTGATGTCAGACTAACAGGCCTGTAGTTTTCAGGCTGAAAACGGGATCCCTTTTTGAATTACAGAACCACATTAGCAATTCACCAGTCTCTCGGCACCATGCCAGACCTCAATGAATCCTATCAAATTAAGTAAAGAGGTTTGGCAATCACAGAGCTAAGCTTGTTTAATACCATGGGATGAATACCATCCGGTCCTAAAACTTTGTTTACCTTTACTTGTTAAAGTCTCTTTTGAATTTTCTCCTTATATTACTAGAATTGTGCCTATTAAAATGGAAGCCTTGATTAGCTAGTTTCTCTGTTGCGTAGAAAGATGAAAAATAGAGTTCAGAATTTCTGCGTTTTTCCCTGTTCATATTAACCAGCTGACCCCCCTGTGATAATAAGGGTCCCACCACTTTTTGCTCGTTTTTATTAATATTTACATATTTAAAAAATAATTTTGAATTAATTTTATGCCTTGCTGCAATACTTTTTCCAACACTATTTTAGCTTGCCTGATAGCTTTTTTGAATGCTTTACTTGTTTCCTTGTACCTGATGAAAGTTTCAGCTGCTCCAGCTAACTTGAATGCTTTAAAAGCGCTACTTTCTTACTGACCTCAACACTAACACTTTTATTCAACCATAAAGGTCTGGCTTTGCTTTGTCTTTCCTTGCTTACAGGAATATACTGACGTCTATATTTGTTAAACAACATTTTAAAGATATTCCATTTACCTTTGTTTACCATTGTTTAATCCTGTGAAAAGACTTTCCCAGTCAATACATTGCAGAGATGCCCTTATACTGACAAAGTCTGCACATCTAAAATGTAATATCCCTTATAGAGCTGTCTCTAAACCCAGCATTATCACAAAGGAGACCATATTATGATCACTGTTCCCTAAATGCTCACCCACACAAATGTTAGAGATGAGTTGTCATATAGCATATTTACAAACCTAGTAGCTTTTTGTGGCTGTCTCTTATTTAACTGCAGGTAAATAAAATAATTAGTTCCTTTTCTTGGAGCTTGGAGAAAAGTGTCCCATTGAATAAATTATGATTATAAATTTTTAAACTAAACTTGCAAAATATCACAGGATTAAACAACACTAAAGGCGTGCACACAATCAGTGGTGAAACTGACAGGAGATTTTGGGATGTGAAGATACAGGATCGCCTTGAGATGTCTGAGAAAGAGCCAATTAAAACAAATCACTGGAGAGATAAATAGGATTACACAGTTAATCAAATTTATAAATCTAAAATAAATATCTAAACTAATTAAATATATTTTATCATTAACTGTGAAAAGATCTAGCTTGACAATATCTTGCAATAAGATCAACCCTGTACCTAATATTTTGAACAACCCCAGGTACAACATTACTTAAAATGGTCATAGATTTATTAATAGAATCACATATAAAATTTTTAATAGAGAATTTGATAGATGAGTTTTTTCATATATTATTCAATGAAAGTAGCCATATTGAGGTCAATGGTAGCATAGTATCATAGGAATTTAGGCTGAAAAAAAGAGTTAAAACTTTTATGTCTAAATGAAACCTCCCTAACTGCTAGTTGATCTAATAAGTAATAAATCTTATCTTTCTAAAAAAAGATAGGGGTATGTTTATAAAAATGAAAACAACATTGAGACAATTTAGTTAGCAGTACTATCACTAGAAAAGTATGGAACAACCCAGAAAACAACCACATTTTCTGTACGCAATAAAATCCCTGTTCTAAGTATATAATAGAATATCCCAAAATCAGACCCCTATCTTACTATAATTTTAGAATATAAAACATCAATTGCCTTCAGGATAGCTAAATCACTCAAAACCCATTTGACACTGTGTTGTTTAAACTTAACCAATAACACTACAACACAGACATCTAAAGGTAACTATAGGTGTAACATATATTCGAATATAAGCCGAGTTTTTGAGCACTAACAATGTGCTCAAAAACTAACCCTCGGCTTATACTCGAGTATATGGTATGAATGTGCCGATGTGCCTGATGTACTCGAAGTGCCCATGTGCTGATGTGCCCCCCCACCCGATGGACTTGTGTCCATGCGTACCTGCGCCCGCGCTCTCCCTATTCCAGCTTCCCAGAACCGACATCCTAACTGTGCGCTCTCTTCTCCTGTGCGCATTTCTGATCTGCAGTCGTGCAAGTGACGTCACGCGCCCCCTTCAGTTACTTGTGGCCTCATCTTAGACCTTGTAAGATCAGGCCATGAGTAACTGAAGGGGGCGTGTGACGTCACTGGCGCGACTGCGGCGCCAAGGAGATCAGAAACGCGCACAGGAGAAGAGAGCGCACAGGAGAAGAGCGCACAGGAGAAGAGAGCGCACAGGTAGCAGGATGGCGGTTCTGGGAAGCTGGAAGAGGCAGAGAGTATGTTTTTTCCCATGGTTTCAAGTTAGAATCATAAATTCACGGAGGGATATCAGTAGCCAATTTCAATAAAAAAAGAAAATCATTTGGAATAAAAACAGGAAGGAGTGGAAAATGGCAGGTACATAATCTGCGTTTCAGTACAAAAATACACAATTGCCATTGAGAAAAGTCACAGTGTAGTGCTTGTACTGCTCAGTAAACAGCATTTAATTCCTTTGTTCCTACTGTAATAGTGGTTAGCCCTTTATATAAAAATAGTAATGGTCTGCATGTGATCTATACTCACTTGACTAATTGAGGTTTTGCCATAAAGCTATATAACTCATTCCCCTCCTATCCTTTCCTTTCTGGTCCTGGTCTGTGTTGCAAATGAGCAGATTAGCCTTAAATAGCTAAAAATATTGATCTGCAGGTCCCACAATCATTGCATCTCATTAGTTATACGAACAAGTCTTATATAAAGTTATATATATATATAAAGTAGTGATAAGAATTCAGTATATTCCTGGTATTAGCAATGTAAATGCTATAATGCTGAGTAGGGGATTATCTAAATGTTCCGTCCTGCTTTTGTCTGTCCTGTTTTATGCCTGTTCCAACTTGCTCCTACCTGTCCCGCACTTGCCAGGCCAGTTGTTCCTGTTCTTTGCCTTTTCCAGTCTCTCCTGATCTTTGCCAACTCCACCATGTCTAGTCCCTTTCTAGAACCTTTCTTAGGCCACCACTGTCTAAAACACTCTATACCCTATATATATTTCTTAAGCTAGACAGGGGGCAATTTTTGGGATACTCAATTAAACCACACTTTGTGTGCTGGCTCGCTCGCACCAGCCCTACTGGTGACACCCTAGGCTTATACTCGAGTCAATAGGTTTTTCCACTTTTCTTAGGTAAAATTAGGTACCTCGGCTTATATTGAGATCGGCTTATACTCGAGTATATACGGTAATAATCATAGATGTCTAATGTGATTTTATGCACAACAATCGTAGGAAACTCAAATCAAAGACAACCAATAAAGAATTTCAGGTTGATCTGATAAATTGTAACTCTAAGGGGGTCAAATATTTAATTGAGTATACAGGTGGTTTACAATATATCAGACAAACTAAAGCACTCATTATGGAGCATAAAAGAAATATTTTGAATAAGGACAGGTCTAAGGATATTGTCTAAACACAAGAGGATTTTTTTTTTTTTTGCTAGAAGCCTCCTACTTTGAAATGGCTGGAAAACAAACTGAAGACCAGTCTACCACTTTCAAATTTCTCCTTAGAACCTTTGCCAGGAAGTACTATACAAAACAACTTACATCTGATTCCTCAGAAGGGCAAACTATTGCTGTCTTGCTAAAGAAGAGTTGTGCCCTTTAAAAAGGACCCACATCCAAAATTATGGCAAATTAATACATTAAAAAGTCCACCAAAAAGTCATGTGGTTTTAAGGGTTCTGATCCGGTTCGGCCAGGATTCTGCCAAATCCTGCTGAATATTACAGTATAATTCTACTATATCATGTGTAAGCATTTATATATGTTTATATGTGCATTTTAAGTTAAGAAGATTTGACACAGTTGCTGACCCTGTGTTCTCACCATGTATCTGAAATAACTCAGCCATCTGGATTTTTCACATACTTGAACAAAAGCCTAATTTTTTTGTTTGTACAAATAACATTACTGTATTTAAAAAAAAAGAATATAACTGAAAATTTTAAATATAAGTTTACCTTAGATTCTAAAGTTCTGGTGCTAAATGTTTCTCTGGCTCTGTAATAAAAGCATACAGGGGGTACAATCATTTTATACATGTATCTAACACAATACACATCACCTGGCCTGCATACACTAAGCTCTCCTGTTTGTGCTTGGGCCCACTTGATGAACTCTAGATGCTAGGTTGGTTCTTAATGTTTTAATAAGATATAATATTATTTGATATAATTTGATGTAATGTTTCTATGAGATAGTCACAGTTGCTTGTATTTTCAGTTTATCATTTCAATGTCTTAGCTTTTGAGGCTCTCTCTTTGGCTGAGGCCTGTAGCCTATACCTTGGGCCCCTTACAGCTGGAGACTCTTGGTTATCACTATTTAATTTGTGTATTTTTCTGACACGAGTGAGAAAATAAGTGAGACAAGCTACATACTAAATATTTTACTTCTGTGTAATCTCTACCTTCCTATATGTAGAACTACTAAAATGTTTTCCTATGAGGGATAAATAATAAATACCAATATTACATCCTATATCTAACAGAGTGATTTATGTTTAATTACATATATATAAAAAAAAAAAAATTGCTGAATTCAATTCTCCATTCAATCTCCATTGATCCCATTTTTTGTGCTATACTCTAGGAAGGCTAAATATGAATGTTGGCCGAAAAGTGGGATATTATTGGGTGCAACTATCCAACTATTGTTGGTAAATACTTATTCTGCAGTGCAGAGTGGGCTACTTTTAAATGACAATATTTTAAATGGTATTTGAAAAAATCTGTTTTTCTCATTTTAAAGATGCAAAAGACTAAATGATCCTTAAAGGTCATGGGAAACATTCAGACTCAATCACGACTGAATATGCATTCCGGAAACAGAAAAAGACATAGAAGCAAACAGAACTCCAAATTTTCAGGATATTGCAGGGCACTCTCAATATATTTACAGGCATAACTTGCCACCACACCAGTTATTGTTGACCCCCGAAGTGCATATGATGTGGGAACAGAATTTGACAATGATTGCGTTATTACAGCATGAAGCAATTTGGCAGCAGAAGACAGGCTGTCCCAAGGCCCTAAATCCTTAGAGATAACATGCAGAAGCTAGCATATTTTTTCCCCTTCAAGATATTCTTATTTAACTATCTTTACTTTTGCATGTCTGGTGGGAACACACTGCGCAACATAGTTATATAAATATATTATAACACAAGTTTATAAATGTGATGACTATAGCAGAAGATAAAATTAATCATAGCTCCATTCTTAGGCTAGTTCCACTCGGGGCAGATTTGGCCTGTGGATAGGCAGGTGGATATGCAATCGACACTTTTAAAAATGAAAAACGACATCGATTTTGTTTTTCTATTTTAAGATTATTGACCTACGGGCTTACCTGTTCAAGTCCCAAAGAAAATAGATAATCAAAAGTAATGGGGGCACTGATTTATCTTGTATGTTTTCTGTCCCATCAGGACTAATTTAGTTCAGTTTGTGGAGGGACTCCAGCTCAAAGATATACAACAACAGAAATATTCAACAGAAAGTAAATTCCCTTGTCACTCCAAAACCCATCTTTTTCTAGGATTGACTTATGCACTGATAATTCCAGGTATTCTTCCAACCTACTCTAGCACAACATCATAAATTCAATTCACCTGGACCAATTTGGATTTCTGTCCAACAGGTTAACAAACATTTTAGGGGTTGGTTCACCTTTAAGTTAACTTTTAGTATATTATAGAATGGCTATTTTCAATTGGTCTTCATTATTTATATTTTTATAATTATTGAATTATTTTCCTTCTTCTTCCCTTTCCAGCTTTGGAGTCACAGATAAGAGGCGCCACACATATAATAAATGAAATGTTAGGCTGCACAGCCAGAACACTTAATCCACTTTCTGAACAGTCTCTGTTTGACCAGTGGTGCTTTGCTCACCATCATTTATATTGTAACAGCACGTTTTACGGCCCTTCACTAAAAAACCATACCTCCTAATATTCGAAAAACTGTAGGAGCATCATAATTAACTGCTGTGCATACCGCAGGAATTGACATTGTGGTCTAATCTACCAGTTGTGATGGGCCAGCAAGAAAATGGAACATTCAAGGGGCTTTCTGGGACTGCTGGCTGGGGGCCAAAATTTGGGGCTGTCCTGAGAAAAGCAGGCCACTTGGGAGGTATGCAATTTCAGCATCTGTTTCAGAAGCGTGGGGCCATTACATGTTGCTGTTTTTTCTTTTAAGAAATCTTCCATTCTGGACTCCTCGAAACAGCATACACCATGGGTTAAATTCTGATCCTGAATGGCTAAGACCCCACATCCTGTCCTGTGCAGTTAGGAGAGGCGTTGTGGTCTCAAGAGTTTTTTCTTTTTTACTCACCTAGGTTTCAGTTGCACTCTGCTGGAGACAGTTCTCTCTCTGCCTCTGAACTCCCTTCATCCGGTGCGGACAGTTGAGAGCCCTGTTAAGTTGCCAGGGCTGGTGATGCCAATTAAATCTAATACTGTATGAATGGCCGTGGTAGTTCAGTTCCTATTCGTGTGCGTGGTTGCTAGGCTACGGGTCACATAGGCAGTGGGGCACGGTGACATCAGAAGCATTACATCAGCACCTCCTAAGTCTTCCAGGATAGGACTGTTTCACCATTCGAGTTACTGTGGCCTACTGCTGCTGCACTGCCTTTCTTTCTATTAGTCTGTCTTTCAAGTTAGTAACTTGGTTTCTAACTTTGCCACTTTGCTTAGATTGTAGAAAGCATTTTCTTCAGGGACTGAAGTTTTTTTCTCTACCTCTTAGCCTGGACTATCATGGCCTTAGTTTTCCCAATCGTCTACCAGATAGGTGAGTCAGCAGTGTGTAAGTATGATAGGGAGATTAAAAGAGAGAGAGAGATACATATTAATGGCTGTTTTCAGCAACCCTGCTCCCGGTGAAAGAGCAGCAGAGAAAGTCTGCACCTAGAAAGAAAAGAACCTGTCTGAGGATGAAGAATTGTTTTTTTTTTGAAACCATCAAATGTTTTTTCTGAGGAGTCTGAAGATGAGCATTTATATGAATCCAGACTTGATCTTTCACTTGTTGAACCTTTGATTAAGATGGTTAAAGGAGAAGGTAAAAACTAAAGGTGGCCATACACGGGCCGATTCTAACTGCCGATATCGGTACCTTATACCGATTCGGCCCGTGTAGGGGCACTAATGACAGGCCTGCCCAACTGATATCTGGCCTGAAATCAGCCAGATATCGATCGAGCTGGTTAAAAAATTTAGTCGGATCGGGGACCGCATAGGCTCATTGATGCGGTCGCTGATCCGACTTCGCCTATACCCGTTGTTCTAATTCAATCGTTTGGCCCTGGGGCCAAACTAGCCTGGATTCGCTCACCCTTAGGTGGGGGATATCGGGAGAAGATCCGCTCGCTGGGCAGCATCGCCAAGCGAGTGGATCTGAAGGTGTATGGCCACGTTAAGTAAGCTTTATCAGAAATCTAATGTAAATACAGCAATAAGCACTCACAGAAAAGCAGCACTGAGTTTTCTATCAAAATAAACACATGATTTCTTGTTTTCTTTTGTGTAAACATGTTCTTTGGTACCAGACTTCCTCTCCTTCAGCTTTGGTATACGAGTTTGCGCAGCTCTTTCTTCTCTCTTTTTGCTCCCCGCCCCCTACCATAAGAATTCACTTCCCCTTCCATAAGAATGTGTGATCTGAGCTACCAACAGCTAGAGCTGCAGCACGAAAGCTACTGAGACCAAGCTAAAATGGCAGCTGCTATCTTAAGCAAACAGCGGGAGCTTCTAGGGCTATTTACTCAGGTATGGTAAAGCTTTCTGCAGAATAAATATAGCGTTCTGGATGGCACTAATGTGGCTAATCTATTGGAAGTAAAATGTCAAAATGCCCTTCCTTCTCCTTTAAGGAGGCTTTAGTTCAAAAGAAGTAGTGGAGTCTAAGGCAGATAAGAAACAATACTTTTCCATTCAATGAGGTGGTAAAGGAGATGATTTCTGCTGAATGGAGGAAGCCTGAAAAGACAATTTCTATATCTCCTATGTTTGAAAGGATGTATCCTTTTCAGAATTTGGAGATTCAAGTTTGGGAAGTACCTAAGGTTGATACAGCATTCTCTAAACTAGCAAGAAATCCAGACTTGTGTCCAGGGCCATGAGGTTATGGCTCTCCAATACTGAGGAGGCATTAGTCAATTGTGTGGAGAGGTCAAACATTGTATCTGCTCTAGCCAAGTTGAAGTTAGCAGCAGAATTATTTTCTGAAGCATCTATGGATCTATGGTGAGACTGGTGGCTAGAACCACAGTGCTGTCAGGGGTGGCCAGAAGGGGGCTCTGGCTGAGAAGCTGGTCAAGTGTTAATATTTGTACCTTAACATTTGTGGGTTCAATGTTTATTCAGCCAGCAGCTGATTGACATTATAATATATAAAGAGCCTCAGCATAGGCATAGAAGATGTGATGGGTATCTTCAGGGGCCTTTAGACAGAATCTCAGAGACTTAAGTCTTATAGATTGGGAAGAGCTTATTCTAATCCTTCTTGCTGTTTGGAAGGTCAGAGTGCTTTATCCAGAGGACAGAGAGGGCATGCTTCAACCTCAACCTCTTTTTGTTCCTATACAGGTTTCTGAGATGAGGCCACCCAGGTTCCATCAACTGGGGAAGGCGGCCTGGTAAACTGACACGAGTGTTAGACATCCTTCGGTTGGGATACAGACTGGAATTCAAAAGTCTTCCTCCTAAAAGGTTTATGTAGTCCAGAATTCCTTCAAAAGCCAAAAAGTGACAAGCTCTCTGGGATTCGCTCAAGACAATGTGTCATTCGGGTGTAATATAGGTATTCCCCACTCTTTCATGTTAAGACATCTGGCAGGTACCTTACAATTACAGATCTCAGGCTTGCAAATTGTTTTCTAAATGTCAGAACTTTCAAGATGGGAGTCACTCCAACGAATTAGTCAAAACATTTTGCAGAAAGATTGGATGGTTACAGTGGATTTGGGAGAGGCTTATTATCATGTGCCCACGCTCATCAGTTGGAAGAAGAACAATCTTGGACTCAGGTAGTGAAGATTTTTGGTGCAAAGATAAACTCAGCTCAGATAACTATGTACCTACGGGAACAATGAAAGGACAAGATACTTTGGTAGATGACAGAGTTTTTGGAAACTCCACAGGTGATAGCCAAATGGATCATGAAGATCATGGAATTCATGACATCATGTGGCACTCAAGGCCACTTCGGTGCTGGTTCATACAGTGTTGGAGCAAGTTAGATAATCAACAGACTTTTTCAATACCAAGTCAGCTTCAACAATTGATGTGGTGGATGAATCCAGAAAATCTTGTCAAGATAAGTTGAATAAGGAAGGTTTCATGGAAGATGCATTAGCCCTGGGCTGGGGTGCCCATTTCCTATCAGAATGTGCTCAGAGAAGGTGGAGCTTCCAGAGATCGGATTTCCAATCTAATGTGCTAGAAATAAAAGGATTGATGCAGGCAATACAGATTTTTGCTCTGCATTTCAAGGGACAAGCCCTACTTCCTAGAATGGGCAATGTTACGGTAGTCCAGTACATAAAGAGACAAGAGGGTACCAGGAGTCTGGTTTTCCTAGACAAATTACGACCAATTATGGAAATGGTAGAAAAAATTTGATCCGTTTATAAGAAGTTTATCTTTCGGCCAAGGAAAATGTGTGCACAGATTTTCTAAGGTGAGCTCACTTGCATCCAGGAGAGTGGTAGTTGAAGAACACTGCTTTCTGACTGATTACGAGTTGTTGGGGGATGCCAGATATAGATCTCTTTGCGACTTTGGCCAACAGGAAAGTTCGCAGATTCATGACAAGACTCTCAACGGCAGGATCAGAGGCGGTAGCTGCAATAACAGCTCAGTGGGACTTCAAGCTGGGATTTGCTTTTCCTCCCACTACCCTGATACTACCTCTTCTGAGAAGGATTGTGGTGGATAATCTAAATTGCACCCTGTTGGCCTCGCAGAGTCTGGTTCCCAATGTTGAGGAATTGGCAACCTATACTCTGCTGCATTTGACACAGTTTCCAGAGCTTCTCCATCAGGGGCCTGTTACCTATCAGGACCTTTTGGTCTTCAATCTAATTGCATGATTCAGAATTTTTGCATGGCCATGGTTCAGTTGAAGAAATTTATAAAACAGCTTCTACAAGCTGGATGTGCAAAGTCTTCAAGATTCTGCATTTTCTCTATCCAGGCCCAGATTTGTGGCAAAATTTTAGGGAGCCGGATGCCACTCCATTCCCTACTAGTAAAGGTAGAAGAAAGAATGGAGCTGTGCTGGGTGGACAGAAGATTCAACAGGAGTTTCAATCTCCCACCCACATAGTTAACAGTACAGCTCTATTCTTCCTTTTTAACAGCATGGAGGGTGATGCAGGCAGGGAAGGGAGTAAATGCAGTTTACAACTGGGAAGCGAGTGCAGTTGCGAGTGAAGTAAGCACAGTAGTAAGTCATGGTTAAGTGAGCATGGTAGCAGCAGCGATTGGGGGGGGTGTGATGGGACACTACCTTTACTGGCCTAGGGCGCAAAATTAATTCAAAATCCGACCCTGGCTCTGTCTGTTCTGCAAGCTGTTAACCAGTAGGTTTTGGTTGTTTATTCCCTCCCAGGGAGCATGGGTAAATCAAACGTTGTATGCTGTTTTGAGGAGTCCAGGAAATTC
The DNA here is from genome assembly GCF_000004195.4 of Xenopus tropicalis. Classification (NCBI taxonomy): domain Eukaryota; kingdom Metazoa; phylum Chordata; class Amphibia; order Anura; family Pipidae; genus Xenopus; species Xenopus tropicalis. The sequence continues at coordinate 51,907,303 of NC_030677.2, forward strand.
TATCACACTAAGGGGCACATTTACTAATCCACGAATCCGAATGGGAAAAATTTGGATTGGAAACGAACATTTTGCGTGTTTTTCGTATTTTTTGCGTTTTTTTCGGCGCCGTTACGACTTTTTCGTAGCCATTACGACTTGCACGAATTGTCGCAACTTTTTCATAGCTGTTATGATTTGCTCGTATATTGTCGCAACTTTTTCGTATTGAGCGCTCATAAACTGCGGGCAAACCTTTCAGACTTTGCATAATTTTGGAAGCCTCCCATAGGACTCAATGGCACTCTGCAGCTCCAACCTGGCCCAAGGAAAGTCACGATACTGAAGCTTGAATGAATCCGAAACTTTCGTACTCGGCGCAACGGCTACGAAAAAGTTGCGACAATTCGCACAAGTTGTAATGCTACGAAAAAGTTTGCGACAATTTACGAAAAGTAGACAGCTGGCGGTGTACGGGGGGAGCAAATATACATTTTTAATTAAGGGGGTGAAATCGGGTGCCTGCCCTAGCCAATCAGGATTTAACCCCTGGTGTCTGCAGACACCTCTCAACAATGTTATGATAGATGTAAAAAGGTTTAATTTCTGGTGTCAGTGTCTCAAAAATTATATTCTGGGTTGACCTTTAAAAGGAGCATAACTAAAAACCCCTCCATTCCAGTAGGACATAATAAATAATATATAGTGTTGGTTTTACTTTGGACTAAAAATTTATATTAGCTTTAACACTGGCCTGGCCCCTTTATTGGAGCTCCCTATAGATATGCTATGGTCCATTTATCAAATGAAGAGTGGGCGTACCCTAATGGTTCCTGCCAGAAGAACAGTAAGAGGGGGATAGCCAATCACACCCCTCCAGTCACTCAGGCAAAGACAGGCTTCAGTTCCCTATCAGGTCAGCCTAGGTGCTGATTGGTTCTTATCCTACAGTGCAGTGTGCTGAGTCCCATCAGCTCCCCTACACAGCCTAGGAAAGAAGGCAACAAGAAGTGGAAAGGATGGGCAGGGCTAGTGATGTTTAAGGGGAAATTTTCAATAAATCAGCCCAAAATACATATTTTTAAAGCACATTCCTTCTATATTGAAAAGAGTATAAGGCACTGGCACATTTTTGTTGTTTTAAACAATATCTCTCCTGTATTATCACCTAGCCGTAGATTGCACAAAAATGCATTCCTTTTTGGTCAAATTGGCAGAAGAGAATGGCAGAGGTTGAGGTACTGGCAAAAGATAATGATGGCAGCAGGTACTGTTGGCAGCCAGGAGTGGTGGACTGAGATGGCAGGGGCCCACCAGAAACCCTGGACCATGGGCCCACTCTCGAAACTTAAATGCCTCCTCTCATCCCTCAAACTCTTTCTTATCCCAGTCTCTTTTCTCTACATACTATTCTCTATTCTTCCATCTATCAATCTTCCTTGTTCCCATACGTAAAAAGGGAATGACCATGCAATTGGCCAAATAGATAGAAGCAAGAGGGCCCACCGGGAGTTTTCCTGGTATCCTGGTGGGCCAGTCCCACACTGTCGCCATGTCAATGTTACCGAGTCCTGCCTGGTTTTCCTAATTAGGGAAACTGGTCAGGAGGTTTTGACCCGAGCCAAAACCGGACATGTGGCAGCCCTATTTAATTGTAAAAAGTCTACACCTTGTTTTCACAAAAATAGAAAGAGCCAAAAAATTCAATATTACTTGCAGTGAATTTCACCATTTCCCTTTCCTAAATTAGTCACTATGTGAAAAATATGTCCCTTGTTTACAAAAATAAACTGACACCCCCACACTACAAAATAAAACCCCTAAAAAGATACCTTAATGTCACTTGGGGGCTGATTTACTAATCCACGAACGGTCCTAAGGCGTCCGAATGCGTTTTTTTCGTAATGATCGGTATTTTGCGATTTTTTCGTAAATTGTCGCGACTTTTTCATAGCCGTTACGACTGTTTCACAAAATGTCGCAACTTTTTCGTAGCGTTACGACTTGCGCAAAATGTCGCGACTTTTTCGTAGCCGTCGCGCCGAGTATGAAAGTTTCGGATTCATTTAAGCTTCAGTATCGTGACTTTCCTTGGGCCAGGTTGGAGCTGCAGAGTGCCATTGAGTCCTATGGGAGACTTTCCTTGGGCCAGGTTGGAGCTGCAGAGTGCCATTGAGCCCTATGGGAGACTTTCCTTGGGCCAGGTTGGAGCTGCAGAGTGCCATTGAGCCCTATGGGAGACTTTCCTTGGGCCAGGTTGGAGCTGCAGAGTGCCATTGAGCCCTATGGGAGACTTTCCTTGGGCCGGGTTGGAGCTGCAGAGTGCCATTGAGCCCTATGGGAGACTTTCCTTGGGCCAGGTTGGAGCTGCAGAGTGCCATTGAGCCCTATGGGAGACTTTCCTTGGGCCAGGTTGGAGCTGCAGAGTGCCATTGAGCCCTATGGGAGACTTTCCTTGGGCCGGGTTAGAGCTGCAGAGTGCCATTGAGCCCTATGGGAGACTTTCCTTGGGCCAGGTTGGAGCTGCAGAGTGCCATTGAGCCCTATGGGAGACTTTCCTTGGGCCAGGTTGGAGCTGCAGAGTGCCATTGAGCCCTATGGGAGACTTTCCTTGGGCCGGGTTGGAGCTGCAGAGTGCCATTGAGCCCTATGGGAGACTTTCCTTGGGCCAGGTTGGAGCTGCAGAGTGCCATTGAGCCCTATGGGAGACTTTCCTTGGGCCAGGTTGGAGCTGCAGAGTGCCATTGAGCCCTATGGGAGGCTTTCCTTGGGCCGGGTTGGAGCGGCAGAGTGCCATTGAGTCCTATGGGAGGCTTCAAAATCATGCAAAGTCTGAAAGTTTTGCCCGGAGTTTACGAGCGCTCAATACAAAAAAGTCGCGACAAGATACGAGCAAATCGTAATGGCTACGAAAAAGTCGCGACAATTCGCGGAAGTCGTAATGGTTACGAAAAAGTCGCGACAATTTACGAAAAGTCGTAACGGCGACGAAAAAATTGCAAAAAATACAAAAAAGTCGCAAAATGTTCGTTATCCAATTTGGATTCGTGGGTTAGTAAATCAGCCCCTTGGAACTCCTTCTTTCATGATTAAATTGTGAGAATAGTCTCCAATAACTGAAGGTATTGTTCGTAACCATTATTACTGGTTGGCAACTAAATTACTGGCTGGCAACCAACACGAAAGAAAAGTTATTTCCATATTTTCTGTTCTAACAAAAGTAGCAGTTTCGAGAAGAAAAAAAAACCAGACTGGTAGCAAACCTACTACTGCCACTTTCTAGCAGTTTAGGATTGTCAGTGTATTGCTGAGTTACACAGTGTCTGCACGTCACTCCAACAAGGCTGCGCAGGCGCATTACCGCGCACATGTGTACTTGTGACGCCATCATAGCGCGTCGGGGTTTTCTGTAAGACATGAGGGAAGCAGCGTGTAATTAACAGTTGTGTGGAATGTGTAAGTATGATCTGGGACTGTGGGCTGTAAAAGAAAATTGGAAAAAAAGCGGGACCATTGGGCGGTTTATCATATGAATTGCTGACGAATAGCCAGAGAAGCATTTTGTAGCATAGACCTGCTGCATCGCAGTTAAGATGCAAAAAGCGACCCACATATTCCTGGGGAGCCCGTCTTTTAGGGATGTTAGAAATGCCCGAAAACTGGTCAGGCAGTAATATGTATATATTCCTTTTATGTTTGTCTTAGGAATGCATTTACCACTTTAGTGCGCTATTTAAGCATGTGATAAAATTGCAATGAAAGTATTTTATGGCCAGAGAAAGATTACACGCATTTAAGTTTGAATTATGTAATTACTATAAAGGTGTATGCTTTTGTATCAGTGGATAAAGGCATTGGGTTTGTATTCCATAAATAATACAGGTTCAAATACATTACAGAATCTTTACAGGTATAGGATCTATTATCCAGAATGCTGGACTTTTCCAGATACAGACTCTTTCTGCAGTTTGGATCACCATGCCTTAAGTCTTCTGAAAATCATTTAATCAAGTACAAGCTACTGTTTAATTATTACAGAGAAAAGGGAAATCATTGATCGCCAATAAATTAAAACACTTTAGGTATATTCCACTACCCCCAAATAAACTGTCTGGCTTATTTGCACATTATGTACGCAGCGCTGTACAGTAGAATACATTAATACAAACAGGGGGTTAATAAGATAATAGATAAATACAAAGTATAACAATAAATACAGCAACTTACATATAAGTTAAGAGTCGAGGACACAAGAGGAAGGAGGTCCCTGCCCCGTAGAGCTTACAATCTATATGGGAGGGGTAACTAACAGACACAAATAGACAAATATAAGTGCTGTAGGTCACAGTGGGTGATATTACAGCTTGTGCAAAAATGTACAATACTTTCAATGAAACTTACATATAAACTCCACTGACCCCCAGGTAGGTGGGAAAGCGTTAAACTTAGGACAAACTCAATTGACCCCCAATAAACTGAATGGCTTATTAGCAAATTAATCAATAAAACTCTTTTCAAATTGCTTAATTATAAAGTAACATCAGCTGTTTATATTGCACAAACAAGGAGCACGGCTGAAAATTTGGTACTGGGCACTTGTGCCCATGCATGAATAACTTGTATGGGGCCCCAACTTTTTTTCATATCCACTAGGTGGGATGAATGGATCAGCACGTCAAAAATGTCTGTTGGAAGAACTTTATTATTGTCAAACTTTATTTTTACTGCATTATTAACTATTACTACTGTGGGCTGTAACTGTTTTTGTATATCTTTTTTTTTTTTAGTTTTTTACATGTTGTCATGGAAACACAACGTGGAACTCAGTCAACTGACAGTGTTATAGAGGGCAATCATTTTCCTATTTGTGAACCAGAAATTATGGACAACTGCATATATTCTGTAGTTAATGATGGCTTTGATATTGCCTCACAATCAGCTGAAAAAATACACCAAAATGACAGTTTTTCAAATACTGATGAACAGGAGAAAGTTGTTGCTCCCGAGTTGGAAATATCTGAAGCTGTGGGTACAACTGCCTTGGATCAAAATTCAACATGTCATCAAGACCAAGAAGAACGTATGGAAGTGACTGTTCAGTTGGAAAGCCTTAATTTTAAAAACAATTGCACAGATACCAATAATTCTATGGAGAAGGAAATAGCAGCAGAAATGAGTTGCAAACAAGTCTCTGATGGGGAGAATGATCAAACAGCAGAAGATAATGATGAAACAAAAGAAAACTCTTCTGAGGACTCTAGTTCTGATAGGTAAAAGCTTTGGATTTTATTATGTGCCCTCTAATCATAAGTTCACACTTGAAGACTGTACTGCTGTAACTACCTAACAAGTTGGTGTTCTTATATATAAGAAACCAAACCTTAATTTGCATTTATTAAAAATTAATTTTTATTTTTTATTAACACAAATTAAGGTTTGGTTTCTTATATATAAGAGCGCCAACTCGTTAGGGAGTTAGATATAAATATACACAGGATTAGGTAGAGGAAGGCGGCTCTCTAACTGTATGTTAGCACTGATTTGAACACTTAAATTTTGGCTATTAAGAGCACATGGTGTTATATTGTAATACGTTATCTAGAGCTGCTTCAGTAGATAAGGTATTGTATATTGCCGCGGGTTGGGTAATTTAATATTAATATACACTGTACTGCTGTGTTACTATGAGAAGCATCTTTTTTCCTCACGTACCACCTACATAGTATATGGTTTAAACCTAAATTAAATGTCTTGAATTCCCAGTAAATTATATAAAGATATTTTTTAGAGAATATCTGGGAAACTTTACCCATTGCCAGCTACTGTGAGTGTGCTTTAAAACTGGCAAGAATGACAGATTACTGAAGTTAAATGACATGTAAACCCCAATTGTTTAATTTTCTACTAGATTTTATCTTGCCCTGGAATAGTTAAACTTTAACCTGTAAATGCACTGTTCTTTCAATGCCAAGATGCGATTGCGTGAAACATTTATTCTTCTGTGGGGCTTATTCTGGTTGGCTGACCATAGCATGTTAAGTCCCTGTGCTCTTTAGTAACCGTCTTAAGCCTAGACTGCATCTGCATCTGCATATGAAACTCAAATAAACTTGTCTATATAATCTGGTAAACCTGACTGCACATGTATTAGTTAGAGCTAGTAAAGGCACATCTTTGCTTGGAGTTGAAGAGTTGTTGCTAATTCATGATAATCCTGTCATTTAAAGGAACAGTGACACCAAAAAATGAAAGAGGTTTAAAGTAATAAAAATATAATGCACTGTTGTGTTTGCTACAGTAACACTACTATAATTTATATAATAAGCTGCTGTGTAGCCACGGGGGCAGCCATTCCAGCTGGAAAAAAGGAGAAAAGGCACAGGTTACATAGCAGATAACAGATAAAACACTATTGTATTCTACAGAACTTATCTGTTATATGCTATGTGCCTGTACCTTTTCTCCTTTGAATGGCTGCCTCCATGGCTACATAGCAGCTTATTTATATAAATTATAGTAGACTTTCTGAAGTAAACACACAACTTTACCAGTGCAGGGCAGCAGCACATTATATTTTAGTTACTTTTATACACTTTCATTTTTTGGTGTTACTGTTCCTTTAAAATGCCAAAAGGATGAATAAGACTTTAAAGGAGAACTAAATTTAAATCACTGGGGGGTGCCAGAATATTAGGCACCCCCCAGGCACATGCTCTAGAGTGGAAAAAAGCCAGCTTTTCATTTCTAAGTTTAAGTTTAAACTGCAGGAGCATGTGCAGTAAAGTAAAAGCCAAACTTAGAAACAAAAAAACGCCTTTTCACTCTAGTGCGCATGCCTACGCAAGGAAAAAAGTAGAGAGAAGAGAAAGCAAGATTGTGCTAAAGAACCTCTGCAGAAATACCCCGGCCTGTGCTGTTTTCTGCTAACAGGAGCACTGACCCAGCATATTAGGTAAGCTATTACAATAACTGGGGAGTGTCTTATATTTGGCACCTCCCCCAGTGATTAAGACTTTAGTTCTCCTTTAAAACCTTGGCTTTTTAAATTGTTAGGTGATGACCATTTTGTACACAGAAAAAGTAGTAACATATGGCCCTTATACTTTTCCATCATTTTAATTGCAATGATATATATTTATATACTTTTATACTGGGTGTTGGGCCGAATGCTACTTTTGTTTTTTAATAGCTGTATTTATGAGTGCACATTTATTTTTTTTGCAGTGATACTGACTCTGATTCATCATCATCCTCATCATCATCTTCCTCAATACTTCTTCCTATAGAAGAAGAAGAGCCAACTGTAAATAATGATGTTCCTTTAAAAACAAAGGATGAACTCCTACTCAATGTGAGTGTTTTTGTGTCCTGTAAAACTGGTTTTATGTAATTGACAGATAGAAGCTAGGCATGCTGTTAATGGATCATTTGTAAAGGTGGCCATACACGAGGCGATTTCGCTCGTTGTGCGATGAACGATTATATCGACAAACGATCGTATGGCGATCGAGTTCGCATACGATATGCCATCCACGGGCAACGATAATTCGGGAAAGATTTCGTTGCATCATTATCGTAAAATACGTACGATCGTACATCTACGTACGATCGAATGTCGTTGACTTCCGCTGCTGGCAATCGTGACATGCGCAGAGAACAATCGTTGAAAGACAAATGTCTGACACTCACACCAACTGGCAGATTTTATCGTTAAACGACCAAAATTTTTAAACCTGGCCGATCGATTTTGGGGACGATAATGTCGGCTCGTTTAGTGGGCCGACGATCGTTCGTACACCACCAACTATACGATAACTTAACGATAGCATCGGATTGTTCGGGAATCGGTCGTTTGTAAGTAAAAAATCGGTCCGTGTATGGCCACCTTAAGATGGTGCCAGAAAATCTAATTAGTAATTTGAATGGTTTCATGGTACTTACAAGAAAGGGCAGGGTAGCACAGAGATAAGCACTGTGGGCGCCTAATTCACACTGGGGAATCTATGTTCCAGCTCTGGAGACAATACAGCAGGTTCAAAAATTGACAGGCAGGAGAAACAGTCATGTGATTGGCTAGCAATGAGAGGATTTGCATATATTTAAAAATCAGTCGGCTTTATTTGGAATCATTAAAACAGTTCAAGGATAGGGCAGAGAACTGGCTGAAGTTGTTAATACTTATTTATTAAGACTGTCCCATATAATATGGGCATTTCTCCTTGTTTAATTGGATTTAATTAATTTAGTGAATTGAGTGTACAAACCGGATTCCAAAAAAGTTGGGACACTAAACAAATTGTGAATAAAAACTGAACGCAATGATGTGGAGGTGCCAACTTCTAATATTTTATTCAGAATAGAACATAAATCACGGAACAAAAGTTTAAACTGAGAAAATGTACCATTTTAAGGGAAAAATATGTTGATTCATAATTTCATGGTGTCAACAAATCCCAAAAAAGTTGGGACAAGGCCATTTTCACCACTGTGTGGCATCTCCCCTTCTTCTTACAACACTTAACAGACGTCTGGGGACCGAGGAGACCAGTTTCTCAAGTTTAGGAATAGGAATGCTCTCCCATTCTTGTCTAATACAGGCCTCTAACTGTTCAATCGTCTTGGGCCTTCTTTGTCGCACCTTCCTATTTATGATGCGCCAAATGTTCTCTATAGGTGAAAGATCTGGACTGCAAACTGGCCATTTCAGTACCTGGATCCTTCTCCTATGCAGCCATGTTGTGATTGATGCAGAATGTGGTCTGGCATTATCTTGTTGAAAAATGCAGGGTCTTCCCTGAAAGAGATGATGTCTGGATGGGAGCATATGTTGTTCTAGAACCTGAATATATTTTTCTGCATTGATGCTGCCTTTCCAGACATGCAAGCTGCCCATGCCACACGCACTCATGCAACCCCATACCATCAGAGATGCAGGCTTCTGAACTGAGCGTTGATAACAACTTGGGTTGTCCTTGTCCTCTTTGGTCCGGATGACATGGCATCCCAGATTTCCAAAAAAAAACTTCGAATCGTGACTCGTCTGACCACAGAACAGTCTTCCATTTTGCCACACTCCATTTTAAATGATCCCTGGCCCAGTGAAAACGCCTGAGCTTGTGGATCTTGCTTAGAAATGGCTTCTTCTTTGCACTGTAGAGTTTCAGCTGGCAACAGCGGATGGCACTGTGGATTGTGTTCACTGACAATGGTTTCTGGAAGTATTCCTGAGCCCATTCTGTGATTTCCTTTACAGTAGCATTCTTGTTTGTGGTGCAGTGTCGTTTAAGGGCCCGGAGATTACGGGCATCCAGTATGGTTTTACGGCCTTGACCCTTACGCACAGAGATTGTTCCAGATTATCTGAATCTTCTGATGATGTTATGCACAGTTGATGATAGATGCAAAATCTTTGCAATTTTTCGCTGGGTAACACCTTTCTGATATTGCTCCACTATCTTTCTGCGCAACATTGTGGGAATTGGTGATCCTCTACCCATCTTGGCTTCTGAGAGACACTGCAACTCTGAGAAGCTCTTTTTATACCCAATCATGTTGCCAATTGACCTAATTAGTGTTATTTGGTCTTCCAGCTCTTCGTTATGCTCAAATTTACTTTTTCCAGCTTCTTATTGCTACTTGTCCCAACTTTTTTGGGATTTGTTGACACCATGAAATTCTGAATCAACATATTTTTCCCTTAAAATGGTACATTTTCTCAGTTTAAACTTTTGTTCCGTGATTTATGTTCTATTCTGAATAAAATATTAGAAGTTTGCACCTCCATATCATTGCGTTCAGTTTTTATTCACAATTTGTTTAATGTCCCAACTTTTTTGGAATCCGGTTTGTAAATTTAAAATAGAATATATAGACATTTTCCTTATATATTTGCTTCATTTAGTGTTTAGACTGTGCATGTAAAATCAATACCTTTTCTTTATTGTGGAATTTGCTACTATCTATTTAATACTAGCTGTAATATGAATGTATCCAATGTAGCATTTACTTTGCGTGCTTTGATGTGCTGTGATGTGATACGATTTGTCTTAGGTTTTAAATACTCAAATGCTATTCACATAATTGTTTGTGTAAGTATTTTTTGTGAAGGGGTGTAATTGGTTTCTGAGGAAGTGGCAAGTGTTAGCCATGAAACCTGCCCTATCCATGAACTGTTTTTAATGATACCAAAAAAAGCTGACCAATTTTTGAAAATGATTACATATAGTCCTGACAGAGTTATAGAAGCCCAAGTTAGCAAGTCAACATTTCTCTGTGGCATCACCTTTCACATATTTTATCTTTACCACCTCTTCATCTACATATCAAGGAAAAGAGCTAAAACATTTTATTTAATTTACCTATATATCTGGACCTATTAAAACAGTGTGATGTGAATCTTGATTAAATAAACATACGGATCATTGAGATTGTATTTGAAGAGATTTGTTAGCTTCTGTAGTGGTAAGGCCATACCACAGGGCACAAGGCCCTGGGTTCTAAATCAAGGTTTACGTGCCCTGGGTTCAAAGCCAGCAGAGCAAGTAAACATAATGTTAAAGTAGCGCTACCCATGTTCTGCATTTCGGGCTGATTTTGCAGTATGTTGCATGTTCATGGGACTCAATGTATTCAAATTAATATGATGTACAAGTAGCCTATAAACTTAAAAAGAAAATATATAGAAAGACAGAAACTTATTACAGTATATATCTCTTCCCAGTCTGGCATGTGGTAACTGGTTTCTAGTCCCTCCTTGATTGTTTGGACACTTTTGTCAGTGTTAAGTAGACATGTGAGACTCTTGCTTTGTAGCATCACACATTTTTTTTTACTTTACGTAATATTATTCACGATTTTTAGCGCTATTGGTTTGCATTCCCCATGCCCTACCATTTGCTGTGGATTTATCTTCAATCTTTTCAATCTGTGCTAACCACATTTAGGGTATTCTCTTTGGGAAATGCACCACTATTTACAAATTATACATTGATTCATGTAGATCGGCTGATTAAACCATGACGTGAGCCCATGGCCTATAAATCTGATGCACTTCGCTGTAAGCAAGATCAGTTTTCTTCCTTAAACTTTTAAAATAAGCTAAACCACCTTTTCTTATTTCCCGTTAGAACATTTAAAACGAAAAAATCAGAATTCATATTTAAGTAAATATAGAAATAATGAACATAATTAGCAATTATCAGTTCTGCCATTAACATGTTTACTACATTTTATCCTATGCCCGAGTACAAACAACAGAAAAGTACCGTATTTCCTTCCTACTTAGAGAAAAATTAGACAATAAATTAGGGAACATTTTCCACTTGACAATTATTAATTCACCCAAAAGAGGACAGTCATTTTGTGGTAATTATATCAAGTATTTCATTTACTCAGCTTATTATTTCAAAACATTAAACAGCCTTATTACAGTAATGTGATAAAAGAGTAGAACTCTTCATATTTTTCTGGAAAAGGAAACTACATGCAAGAATTATCTAACCATCCATCAGGACCATATTATTAAACACACTACATGTGTATACATAAATTAAGACAAAAGTATCTGGACACTTGCCTGTCCAGCATCTCATTCCCAAACCAAGAGTATAAATTTTATTGCTCCTAATTTTGTTCTTATAAAAGACTCTAGTTAAATAAAATAAAATGAGGTAGGGTCTTAATGTATTTACGGGGGTAGTGTAGAATGTGCTGTTTTCAATTGGTCTTTATTTTTTTAGCTTTTGAATTCTTTGCTGCCTTCTTCTGCCCCTTTTCAGCTTTTACTGATGCCAGCAGGCAAAAAACAATTGCTCTCTCAGGCAAATTGTTTTGTTACTTCAATTTCCCTCCCTCTCCTTAGTGGCCTATTAAAGACCCCTTTATATATTGGCCTGTGTGCTCCCTCAGAGTTCACCTAACAAAAAATAATGCAACTCTAACTGTAATAGGAAAAGGGTGTAAAAAACACAACTTGCCCATTAATTGGCTCTATTTATGAGTACCCAATGGCACATACTACTGAAAAAGTTAATTTTTATAAAAATGGTGTATTTATGTAAAGCAGGGTTTTACATATAAGCGATTTTATGCAATATATTTTTTATCTACATTGTTTGGGGTATAGTTTTTTCTTTAAGACTGCCAGATGGTAAAATGCCATTTATTATGCCTGCACCGTATATAAATAGTTTTTGTGTTGACATTGCTTTTGGATACAGCTATGATCTCAGCAGTGCATGTTCTAGCTGAGGATATTTTGTTTTAGACTGTGTCTAAATACTTTTGGCCATATAATGTGTGTTTATATGGGTATAATAAAAGAATCCTTTAAAGCATCTTAGCGTCTTAAATGTGCTAGCAGATGCATTCCTCTTTCTTCAATTGTTTGCTGTTTTCCTTTTCCAGAGTTTTTGTTTATATATGCCAACCTTGGTAGTATTCCTCATCATTAAATCCAAGAGCAGGAATAGGAGCTATTATGCAAAATTATGGGGATTTTGACATAAGGGAGGCAAAAACGAATATAAGATCATATATTTTTGCTATTTTTCTCTTTAGCTGGGTTAAGCAGTGGCTTAATTGTAGATGCTGATGGTGATATCTTAGTACAGGTATAGGACCCATTATCCAGAATGCTCGGGACCAAGAGTATTCCGGATAAGGGGTCTTTCCGTAATTTGGATCTCAATACCTTAAGTCTACTAAAAAATCAATAAAACATTAATTAAACCCAATAGGATTGTTTTGCATCCAATAAGGATTATTTATATCTTAGTTGGGATCAATTACAAGGTACTGTTTTATTTCTACTTAGAAAAAGGAAATCCGTTTTAAATTTCTGAATTATTTGATTAAAATGGAGTCTATGGGAGATGGGCTTTCCGTAATTCGGAGCTTTCTGGATAACGGGTTTCCGGATAAGGGGTCCGATACCTGTACAGGTAATTGATCTGTTATCTGGAAACCCATTATCCAGAAAGTTCCAAATTATGGGAAGGCCATCTCCCATAGACTCCATTTTAATCAAATCACATTTTTATAAAATTATTTCATTTTCTCTGCATGGCACATTTTGACTTCGCAAGATTTTTCCACTCTTCTTTGCAGAAACACTCAAAATCTGTCAGATTGCGAGGGCATCTCCTGTGCACAGCCCTCTTCAGATAACCCCACAGATTTTCAATCGGATTCAGGTCTGGGCTCTGGCTGGGCCATTCCAAAACTTTAATCTTCTTCCGGTGAAGCCATTCCTTTGTTGATTTGGATGTATGCTTTGGGTCGTTGTCATGCTGAAAGATGAAGTTCCTCCTCATATTCAGCTTTCGAGCAGAAGCCTGAAGGTTTTGTGCCAATATTGACTGGTATTTAGAACTGTTCATAATTCCCTCTATCTCAACTAAGGCCCCAGTTCCAGCTGAAGAAAAACAGCCCCAAAGCATAATGCTGCCACCACCAAGCTTCACTGTGGGTATGGTGTTCTTTTGGTGATGTGCAGTATTGTTTTTGCGCCAAACATATTTTTTGGAATTATGGCCAAAAAGTTCAACCTTGGTTTCATCAGACCATAACACCTTTTCCCACATGCTTTTGGGAGACATTAGATGTGTTTTTGCAAAATGTAGCCTGGCTTGGATGTTTTTCTTCGTAAGAAAAGGCTTTCGTTTTGCCACTCTAGCCCATAGCCCAGACATATGAAGAATACAGGAGATTGTTGTCACATGTACCACAGCTAGTACTTGCCAAATATTCCTGCAGCTCCTTTAATGTTGCTGTAGGCCTCTTGGTAGCCTCCCTGACCAGTTTTCTTCTCGTCTTTTGGAGGGATGTCCAGTTCTTGGTAATGTCACTGGTGTGCCATATTTTCTTCACTGTGTTCCATGGTATATCTAATGTCTTGGAAATTATTTTGTACCCTTCTCCTGACTGATACAGTGGCTTGCAAAAGTATTCGGCCCCCTTGAACTTTTCCACATTTTTTTACATTACAGCCACAAACAGGAATCAATTTTATTGGAATTCCACGTGAAAGACCAATACAAAGGGGTGTCCACGTGAGAAGTGGAACGAAAATCATACATGATTCCAAACATTTTTTACTAATAAATAACTGCAAAGTGGGGTGTGCATAATTATTCAGCCCCCTTTGGTCTGAGTGCAGTCAGTTGCCCATAGACATTGCCTGATGAGTGCTAATGACTAAACAGAGTGCACCTGTGTGTAATCTAATGTCAGTACAAATACAACTGATCTGTGACGGCCTCAGAGGTTGTCTAAGAGAATATTGGGAGCAACAACACCATGAAGTCCAAAGAACACACCAGACAGGTCAGGGATAAAGTTATTGAGAAATTTAAAGCAGGCTTAGGCTACAAAAAGATTTCCAAAGCCTTGAACATCCCACGGAGCACTGTTCAAGCGATCATTCAGAAATGGAAGGAGTATGGCACAACTGTAAACCTACCAAGACAAGGCCGTCCACCTAAACTCACAGGCCGAACAAGGAGAGCGCTGATCAGAAATGCAGCCAAGAGGCCCATGGTGACTCTGGACGAGCTGCAGAGATCTACAGCTCAGGTGGGGGAATCTGTCCATAGGACAACTATTAGTCGTGCACTGCACAAAGTTGTCCTTTATGGAAGAGTGGCAAGAAGAAAGCCATTGTTAACAGAAAACCATAAGAAGTCCAGTTTGCAGTTTGCCACAAGCCATGTGGGGGACACATCAAACATGTGGAAGAAGGTGCTCTGGTCAGATGAGACCAAAATGGAACTTTTTGGCCAAAATGCAAAACGCTATGTGTGGCGGAAAACTAACACTGCATATCACTCTGAACACACCATCCCCACTGTCAAATATGGTGGTGGCAGCATCATCCTCTGGGGGTGCTTCTATTCAGCAGGGACAGGGAAGCTGGTCAGAGTTGATGGGAAGATGGATGGAGCCAAATACAGGGCAATCTTGGAAGAAAACCTCTTGGAGTCTGCAAAAGACTTGAGACTGGGGCAGAGGTTCACCTTCCAGCAGGACAACGACCCTAAACATAAAGCCAGGGCAACAATGGAATGGTTTAAAACAAAACATATCCATGTGTTAGAATGGCCCAGTCAAAGTCCAGATCTAAATCCAATCGAGAATCTGTGGCAAGATCTGAAAACTGCTGTTCCCAAACGCTGTCCATCTAATCTGACTGAGCTGGAGCTGTTTTGCAAAGAAGAATTGGCAAGGATTTCAGTCTCTAGATGTGCAAAGCTGGTAGAGACATACCCTAAAAGACTGGCAGCTGTAATTGCAGCAAAAGGTGGTTCTACAAAGTATTGACTCAGGGGGCTGAATAATTACGCACACCCCACTTTGCAGTTATTTAATTGTAATTAATGTTTGGAATCATGTATGATTTTCGTTCCACTTCTTACACGTACTACACTTTGTATTGGTCTTTCACGTGGAATTTCAATAAAATTGATTCATGTTTGTGGCTGTAATGTGACAAAATGTGGAAAAGTGCAAGGGGGCCGAATACTTTTGCAAGCCACTGTATCTTTTAACAATGAGATCCCTCTGATGCTTTGTTGTGGGATGCGACTAAAAAAATGTCAGGAAAGACCAACTAGAGCAGCTGAACTTTATTTGGGGTTAATCAGAGGCACTTTAAATGATGGCAGGTGTATGCTGACTCCTATTTAACATAATTTTGAATGTGATTGCTTAATTCTGAACACGGCTACATCCCCAGTTAGAAGAGGGTGTGCACACTTGTGCAACCACATTATTTTAGATTTTTTGGTTTTCTTCCCTCCACCTAAAAGATTTCAGTTTGTTTTTCAATTGAGTGGTACAGTTTATTGGTCACATTAAAGGTGGAAAAAGTTCTAAAATGATTTCTTTGTCTCGTTTTTGTACAGCACAGGAACCTGACATTTTACCAGCGGTGTGTATACTTTTTATATCCACTGTACTTTTCTTGGCTAGAACACACACAGGTGCGTCCAATACAGATAGATTCTATCTATGGTACTGAAATTGTTCAACATTTCTTATGTCTCCTTTTATAGCACCAGAGTTATAGAACCATTATTTTAAATTTATTTAAGAGAGGTTTATGCTTCTAACCTGAGCAAAATTTAAATTGGCTCATTGGCCTGCAATTGCTGTCATTTGTTGATGATTTCCAGATTAAGAAATGTTATGCCTTTTTTTTAATGTACAGTGCACATTGGGTAGCAATTTTGAATTGCAAGTTGCCTTAGAATTCTGCTTTCTACACCATACTTAAACTGATTTATTAGGGTGAAAAATCATGTGTGTTTTTAAATGATACGTTTAAAAATAAAGGAATTACAGGTGGCTTCTGTCGGTGTTTCTATTTTTATGGTAGATAATAAGATCTGTTTAATCTCCATTAGATTGCATTTTAGTACACAGCTGAACTCTGTAAATTCAATTCTCAATGATAAGTGGAAGCTTTACAGTGTATTTTTGGAATAAATAATTTTATTTATATTTTCTTGTTAAAGCATATTTATGAGGTAAGACGTTTCCATGAAATAAATAAACTCGTAACTCGTACAGGAAGAGAATGTTGTAACATTCCCTATTCAGCTCTTTTGATCGTGTAACTGAGTGTGACATTTCTCAGCTTTTACTCTCCTTCCCCCAGATTTTACTTTAGCACTTCCATTCTTCTCAAGATTTTGGTACTTCCCCCTCTTTATTCAAACAGGCCTGTGTCAAGCCCACTCTTAAAAAGACTACACTGGATCGCCCTGTCTCTCTCTAACCGTTAGCCTTTTTAAATGGAATGTCTTTTCTCGTATCACTTTTTCTGCACCCATAATCTGCTACACACTATGCTGTCTGGCTTTTGACCTACCCACTCCACTGAGGTGGCCCTGCCTAGAGTTGCAAACAATCTCCTGGCTGCCAGGGCCAAGGGTTACCACTCAATTCTAATCCTTCTGGACTTTTTTTTCCCGCTTTTGATACTGCTGACCATTCTGGTCTGATGCGGTTTCTCTGCTCACCTGGTATCTGGGATGGATCCTGGTTCACTTCCTACCCCCTTTACTCGGCCCTCTGCTCTTCTCCCTTACACACTCTGTTTAGGGCTGTGACAGGCGGGGAGATGAGTCACCATGCAACAAATCTTCCTTGTTGCGGGCGACTAATCTCCCCGAAATGCGATCCCACCGGTTAGAATGTAAATCGCCAGTGGGATGGCATACGTGGCGCGGCGATTTGCCAAAATTGCCAAAGTTGCCTTGAGAGGAAATTTCGGCGCCGCGTATGCCATCCCACCAGCATTTTACATTCTTGCCGGTGGGATGGCATTTTGGGGAGATTAGTCGCCCGCGACAAGGGAGGTTTGTCACGCGGCGACTAATCTCCCTGTCTGTCTCAGCACTTAGGTGACCTTTTCTCTTCATTTGGTATTAAATATCACATATGCAGATGACATCCATATATATTTAGACACCCATCACAAACCATTGACATTAAGACCCAGATTACTAACTGCCTCCTGGCTATCTCCTTTTGGATAAACCAACACAACCTCAAACTCAACCTAGCTAAAACAGATCTCATGATCTTCCTGCCCAAACCTAGCTGTTCTCCTTCTTTCACCATCACTATCACTGGCATGACCATATATAAATACCACTGCCAAACCTGACGGTTTTTCCTTTGCA
This sequence comes from Xenopus tropicalis, assembly GCF_000004195.4. Taxonomy (NCBI): domain Eukaryota; kingdom Metazoa; phylum Chordata; class Amphibia; order Anura; family Pipidae; genus Xenopus; species Xenopus tropicalis. The sequence goes on from NC_030677.2 coordinate 51,924,969, forward strand.
ATATTGCCAAGATATGTCCCTTTCTTTCACAAGCAAAAGCTAAAACACTAAACCAAAGACTCATTGTTTACCGTTTAAATTAATGCAATCTCTAACTGGCCAGTGTCGTAGACTTTCACCTTTTTCCCCTGCCATCAGTCTTAAGCTCTTCTGCTAGAACCAGGTAACATCTTTAGCATGACTACTTGTTAAGCAAAGGATAACATACAAAATACTTGTGCTAACATTCAAAGGCCTCTTCTACTCCTCATTACATTATTTTTTTTACTCCTGGCTGGCTCCTCTGCCCCTCTCAGAGCCACAATCTTTTTACACCATCCACACCCACTGCCAATCTGTTTCACCCCATAGTGTTCAAGTTTCTTATCCAAAAACATTCCTTGGAATAATAATTTTGATCTATCCTCCCTCCCCCCTGTTTTAATGGTGCCCTATGGTTACTTGTAATCTGTTTAAAAGTTGGAATTCTATGGCCCTTTTTGAGATGGTTTACCACCAGTTTTGTTGATCCCTGAATGCTATATGAATTGCGGAACAAATCACGCACATTTAGAAAGCTAAAGTGATAAATTTCACTAGAGATTTGGTAGGTTTGTATAGGATGGTGCCAGATTGACAAAATGCATACTACAAGTAGATGTAGTCACATGGGACAATTTATAATTGGACTTATACAAAAATATGATGTAGAAATTACATAAGAGGATTGCCATCTGACACAAAACGCCTGCTGGAAGCAAATGCTGCATCTTCATCTGACGAGATAAAATCTGATGGTGTCTGACAGACTTTTTTTTTCTCATTGAAATACAGTGTCTGATATAGATGAAGGAACAAAACACACCATCCAACTTTATCTGATACAACTTTACATTGCAACTGATGGACATTAAATTTTGTAGGATCCTGCAAAATCTTGTGCTGTTGCATAATGTTGCATGGTGTTGCGTGCTGTTATATGACAAGATTAGATAACATATGACGTGCAAAATTGGATCCAAATCTCCAGCGGAGTTTAGTCCCGGGTGGGCCTGGTCCAGGGGCCATGAAGTGGGTTTGAATGCAAAGCTTTTCAGTTACCCTTAAAGTCACACCAGGGACTCCAAACTTTGTCAAATTTATAAGGTGCACCCCTAGTTTTATATGTAAGTTTTTAGAGAGGAACAACCGTATTCACCAGGTTCATCCAGGCTGTGATGCCACTGTTTTTTTTGCATAGAACAGTAGTATTTTGAAACGTAATTGGGAGCTATTCTGAGGGATTATACTGTCTAGAACCCTGGAGCAGTTACATTAGTGAAGGCTAGGTTATTTGAGATAGTCATTGCTGTCCAGAACCTGGAGATGTGGGGACATGACCAAGTCACGATATTAGAAGATCTTTCTGCTGTCTGGTGTTGGAGCGCGGCTCATCTGGTGTAACCTTAGGTTTTATGCTGTATGAATGGAGATAAGGCAGTAGTACATGACTCCTGTTTCCTGTTTGCAATCTTCTGGGGTGAGCTCTGGTATTTGGGATGACCACCATTTCCCTGCAGAGGGAAAGGGTATAGGGCCTGTTAAGAGAAGATTTTGATATATACTTGAGGTAAGTTTGGTTGTATTAAGAGAATGAAGAGTTTCCTCCATTGTGACATATTTCATTTTGCACTTAGCTTTGCGCAGAGTGTAAAGTAAACCTAAGCATTTTGCCTAATGAAAAAAAATGTAATTGTAAGCTACTGTCTATTATACATTTTTTTGAAACATTTCAGTGTTTTTAATTGATTTGTAAATGTGGATGAAAGCAGCATTATCTATCCCTCTAAAGTATAAAAATAGTCGTTTTTTTTTCTTCTTTATAATAACATTTGTCAAATATAGCCTATGCCTCAAAATAATGGTATAAATTGATTTTGTATGATGGGATTTGAAAGAAACCCCCGGTGGAATAGCATGAGAACAGATGGTGAAAGGGGGACTTGTAGGTGTTAGGTTGCTGAGTTGCATGGCACGCTGAAAGTAAAGGAGTTCACAAGTTCAATGAAATTAAAGGAAAAAAATGTATTGTGTTAACTGAACTGAGCACACAAATACACTCGGTACCCAGGGTGATGCAACAGTATGAACAGCAAGTACTTCTGTAGCTGTATAAAAAAGTAATTTTCACATTAAACATGAAACCCAAATTGTATTTATTAAAACATCCATACGTTTTATAAAGGTATTTAAAAAACTCAACTGTCAGTCATATATTGCCTGTCCGCCTTTATGTCTGAGGCATAGAGAAGGGGCAGGCACTTCTCTCTGTCTAAAATTGTGTTGCCTATGCATGGGAGGGCATAAGGTCCATTTTTCAAAAATACACAAAAAGAGCCCAGTGAGGTCCGAAACATTGCCTTGTTGGATGTCTACTTACAACGAGCCAATAAAGTCACTTTGAGGCAATAAACAAATCTTACATTGTGTCCAGTTTCTTGGACTGTAATAAATAAAAAAAAAGAGTTAAAAGATCTTTTTTTAAAGGGCACTTATAACCCCTATACTGTAATAGAGCCCACACTCTGGTTGGGGGAAACAATCTTTTTTTTTTTTTTTTTTTTAAATGATCACATGACTGGTATCATGAAGTGGAGATTTTCTTCTACCACATTCAAGCCCTGGAAGTATGGATCCACCTTTTATATAAGTAATGATTATACTAAAACACTAATATATGCACTCTTCCTCTGCCATGTTGACTTCAGTCTTTACTGGAAGTGAACTATTAACTTAGTGAACCATGAATGATTCTGCCAGGTTGGTTTCATCATGAACACCAAAGCTGGCTATACACATGAAACTGAGGATGGCAATATTAGAATGATCTGATCATTCGGCCCTTGGGCCATAATTGTATCTATGCAGGCCATCTGATCAACAGATGCAGTCATCAATCCAATGGAAAAATCAAGATCTGCATAATTTTTGGCCAGGTATCAGTTCAGGCCTGTCTGCTGGGACCATACATGGGCTAATAAGCTGCCAAGTCAGTCCAGAAGCTTCCCCCCCCCCCTGTGTATGGCCACTTTAACATTGTAGTTCTGTGTTAAGCCGGCAATATATTATAAGATCTGGTTGTTTGGCAAGATAGGCAAATGAGAGGATCCTTCACTGCTATTCACTATATTTAGCTGGGCAATATTATTGCCATTATGCAGGCTGTCAGATCGAAGGCTACATCAACTCGCAGATCTGCCTGTGTATGACCACCTTAAGTTTTTTCAATATTTGTAAGTTTCCACCTGGGTACAATTTAAATTTTTATATATTTAGCTTTCAATACCCTCCAGTATGCTGCTGCATAATTGTTACTTTATCTCCCTGTTTGTACAACCTTGCATATTATTTTAAATGCTTTATATGGACAATCTGTTTTTGTTTTTTTAATTCTTGAATGTGCAAAGAAGGAACATTTTCTTCATCGTTGTAGTAAACACAGTGAGGGTGCCTGTGGCAAGTTTTATTTAGGACACCTTACTGGAAGCCTGCCTCCTGGACCTTTCTGCTCCTGGGATACTAAGTGATACAATCTTCACTCATCCCAAACAACAATTTTCAATGTAACCTCATAACCCCTTTCATATTTATATGACTATATATATCCGGTTTTTAACTGTTTTCAAATGCAAACTTTTTGAAACGTCACCTTTTCAGCTTTTATCAGAAAATATAAAGGTCACATTTGCATCATGTGCTTGAAGAGAAGCATGAAATGATCTTACGTTAAGGAACACTGGCTATCAGCTAAATCATTTGCTAGCGCTTCCAGTTTTAATAGAATGACTGATGAGCATCGACATTTAATCTCCAGTGTCTCGTGGCAATGCTTTTTAAACTGGTGAGAAGTACAAGACATTTTAGCTGAATACAGAAATGCAAACTGATTGTGCAGAGAGTGAGGTAGGCACTCTGGAGAAATAGTCTACATCGATTTGTGGACATAAAATTAGATCCTGCAGACTTAACACATTTTTTGAACCTAATGGCACTCACTTATAGGCTAAAGACAGAGCTTTCACTAGAAACACTGGGAAAGCAAATATGTGCTAAAAAAAAATCAGTCAACAAAAGGTGATCTCTGTTTGAAATATGTCAATCCACAATGCAAATATAACTAATCAGCAAATAACATTATTACAAATTAGTTATAAGAAAATGTGGTAAAGAATAAAACGCATTTAAAAGCAGAAGAACCTTTTGATTCAAATACAATAAGAATTTACCCCAGTGGGCAATTTTAATGCTAACATTGGCATAAATGGAGTTATTGTATTTTTACTGTCAAAATGAGCAATTTAAAGCATTTTAAAGCATATTTAAAACAAAAACTCATCTGTAATGTATTTTTAATAGATTAATTTTATTACTGTTTATTTCCTATATTTAACAGTATATTTGTAAGCTTTTTTTTTCTATTTTTTAATTTATTTTTTTTGCAACCAACACACTCATCGATGACTGTTTTTCCCTTGCTTTAATTGGTTGGTTCCAGCATGAGTTGGCATTTAGAAACGCACTACTAACAGCCAGCATGCTTTGCACTAGGAAATAGTGTTAGTTTTAGAACTTACACACATTTATAAAACTACAAGAAAAAAGAAAAAATGAAACCAAAATTATTAGCCATCCACAGTCCAGTGAGTAGTTGCCCTTTAAGGGTTTGTTTGTTTTTTCTATGGTTTCACTTGGCTGTTGAATTTTGTTTCAGAAATAATGTGCTTGAGTAGGGTAATTTAAATGTCATGTTGTTAGTATGTGTCCGTGCTTTCACTCAACAAGCGGCAGCACTTCTGGCTTGTTTTGTATCAGAGATTCTTTAATATTTGTAACAGCATTCCATCAGTGGATCCTAATACCTTACCTGTAGTCTTTTGTGAGGCTTCTTGCAATTCTGGGCTTGCTCTACATGTATGGTTCCTGACCAGTGTACTTCACTTTTGGTATGACTCAGATTAGCTTTTTATGTATATAAAAATGTAATTTATTAACATTGTACAGCACATATCCTTGTTGGATATTAGAAAGGTAAATTAAAGAGAATGAATTGAAAGTGCTTAAACAAATAACTATAAAAATCGTTCATTTGCTTTGTGATTGCTTGGTCAGTTCCCTTGCCAAATTAGTATCATTTTAAATCTCATGCAAGAAAAGCAAATTGTGTGTGTGTGTGTGTGTGTGATGTAACTGTCATACCTGGGATGAGATTGGAAACCATTCTTGGCATAATTTACTACCTAAATAGTGCAAACAGCTGGCTACAACGCTCCATTATTTATTTGGGACAAGTAACCTTACTTGAACCTACAAGACTCAAATCTATTTCTGACTTACCTGCAAGTAAATGCTACTAGCCTGTATTTGTGACATGAACAAAAAAAGGTAAAACCAACCCAAGCATGAGTATAGAATGTGTCTGGAATCTGTGTCTGCATTATTATAGTTTCCAGGACAGAAACCAAATTCTAATCAGAGTATGTTCAATATCCCTTGCCATCACAAAAACAGCAAAATAAGTGTAAAAAGTTTGAAAGTAATTATGGAACTATGTTTGCACTTGCAACTTTTTGTGAATAACCACAATACAGTGGCAAAAAAATTAAAAATTGTGTATATCTTTCAGGAACTGCCTGCAGTTGAAGAGCTCTCCATTATTTTACCCGAAGATGTAGAACTGAAGCCTTTTGGAATGGTCGCAAGCATTGTTGAACAACTTGGTATGTCAGGACAACAAATACAGCTAGAAAGCTACGATGATTTTAAGTATATAGTCAGTTTAAAAGCAACACATCCAAACACATAAAGATATGTTCATTTAGTGGAGCTGCTTAATGAGCAGATCAGATCATACTGCAGACTCAACAAGACCCCTCATTGAACTGATGCAGTCCTTGCCTGGTGAGATTGTCGAACCTGCCCAATAGCGCTCAGCAGACCTTTCAAAGGTCCTGATACATGGGCCTGAAGGGGCCGTGTCATTAGCTCGTATTGTTCCCTGTATGGTCAGCTATTTTTATAATCAAAGGATGATAAAGGCAAATCAAAATGCAAGTGGTTAACATCCTAATTTATATTATATATTAGAAGTTAGTGAGTGCACAAGGTTTTCTAACATACGGTTTACCCCTGGGATTGTTCCTTGGCACAAATAAGCACACACTGAAGGGCCCATTGCACTTTAACTACACCAACAAATTGCCAAGATCTGATTACCTTGAGATATAAATATTTACTTTAGATAGTAATTTTTCCGAAACAAACACCAGTTTTACCAGTGTAGAAAAACCATGCATCATTTGTAATTATTTTAAGGGCTCTGGCACATGGGGAGATTAGTCGCCCGCGACAAATCTCCCTTGTCACGGGCGACTAATCTCCCCGAACTACCATCCCACTGGCGAAAATGTAAGTCGCCGGTGGGATGGCACACGCTGAGCAGGCGATTTCGGCAAATCGCCGAAGTTGCCTCTTTGGTGTTACAGTTCCTTTTAGTTTCTCATTTCTGCCAACTATTTCACATCACCATACTTCTGGACTACAGAGCTTTGAAAACAAAAAGTAAAACAAATGTTTTTAAAGGGAAATGTACACCTCTTTTTAGCATGAGTTCAATGAATAGGACTTGTGCCAAATATGCTTTTTGTCTATTGTTTTAATTAAGAAATAGCTATGGTTTTGATATATGGCACTAAACAAGTAGAAAAGTAGGAAATAAAATCTGTTTCACTTTAGCACTTCCTGTCAATTCCTGATTCTGCAAAAGTGATAAAACCAATCCTGATAATCAGCATTTTTAGCAAATCTTATTTATTGTGCTCATTTTTAGCATTGTGTTTGAGGTGTATGCTGTTCCTGTATCCTTTCAGGGTCATAGAAAATGACTCGTAGATTCTTTGGGTTAAAAATTTAGTTCATGCAGAAAATGAGACACAACTTTCTAGAAATTTTGTTTAGCAATTTCATCCTGAAAAAAATTTCTTGAAAGGTTTTAGAAATTTGATCTGAAAAATTTAAATTAAACTCAATCAAGTTTTTTTTTCCCTAAATTGCTGGTATGTTTATGGAATCTCAGTTACATTAATTGTGGGGAAAAAATGTAATTGCAACAAAATTGGAATTGTTCCATTCATTTTTACAAATTTAATTTAAAAATAAAATTGCTTGTTGAGCATACACCTCCCATTGTTTTCTGCAGAAGAAGGTTTTCAGATTTTGATAAATTTAAAAAATTTGAGCTTGAAAACACGAATGTTAACACTTGAGATTACAGGTTTTCACTTAGAATTTCTTACATTGTGCAAAAAAGTGATTGCAAATTTTAATAGGCTCCATAGTCTGCCCCTTTTTGGTGTTTGGGTGATTACCATATAAGGTAAAAAAAAAAACCAAAAAAACGCTGAAAGTGCCATGTAACAAAATTAAAAAAAAAATCACTTTACAGAACTGTAGCTTATTATTCAAAAGAGGGAATAACCTTTCTATTGGATATAATATTCATCTGCTTGTATGAAAATATTCTTATGATCTACTATCATACACATTGGGGTGCTAAAACTACTGTTAATACTTTTGGCATTTATACATTTTGCAGTAATCATTGAATCTATGAAAGATGTTCCCCCTCTTAATGAAGACAGTGTGATTTTTAATGAAGGTCGAAATTCTGTTGGGAAGGTATGTAAAGTTCGGCTATGTACATTTAGATAACTAAACTGTTTTTGTGATTTCTAGCACATACCTTCTTGTTTCCCTTATGTTATGGGGGTGATGGTTTTATGTGGCTATGGCATTGCTGCTTTGCATGTTTAGAGACTTGCTTGCCTTCACCAAAATAAACTTTATAGGCCATTACCTCAAAATCATAAATGTTCCACATTAAGGATTGATTTATCAATGCCAGCATGTTTTCCCCTAGTGACTCATGAACAGCAGTCACCAATGGATTAAACTTCCCTGCAGGCCAGTGGACAGGACCTCCCACCATTAAGCTAAAAATTCTACTTCCTTCCTTACCCTTAGTCTTTTTTTGTCCTGTCCAGGCCAATGGTAGGATTAGAGTGTACTAGAAACATATGGCTATTATGTAGGATTCCTTCCTTCAATTGCTCCAATTATGGAAGTGCTGAAAAAAAAATCAGTACAGACAAATTGACAACACTGCATCTTTTAATCAATCTTCCCCTGTGCTTGGAGTCTTTGGTTCAGTTATAGATGGGCATTTCACATCAATTCTCATGGTTCCTGGTGTGTAGACAAGATGATAAAATTCATTTGTCACCAAGATAGATGAAGTTCTATAGAAAAAAATGCCTCCAGCAAATGCTTCCGGCTTTTATTTATAGGCCGGTCCCGCCCTTTTTGTGACATAATCGGCAGACAGGTCGATTGTGGGTCTATAAATAGAGGGGACTAGCTGGGTTGGGTAGGGTTCAGGCTGGGAGCAATGCTACCTGCTCAAAATAGTTGAACACATTCTGCCAAACTGACAACAGTGTCAGCTTTGATTAAAGTATTAATTAAAAATTTTGAGAATGTTTTGATAAATGAGGAAAATATTTAACTTCTTGGAATCTCAAGTTCAACAAATGTGTCCATATGTAATATATAATATCATATTAATTTGTCTTTTTATATTTTTAAAATTGCTTTGCAAGATTTGCATTAAAATAAAGACTTTTTCTATTATAATAACCAGATATAATGGTTTATGTACAAATGTTGCTGCCAGTAGCAACCAATCAGCACTTAGCTATGACCAGTCCCATACAAATTTGATGAAAATGAAAGCAAATATCTACTATGGATAACTATGGTTTTACATGTTTGTAAATTAGCCCCTTAATTATTTTCTGTTATGCTATTGTAAAGCACCATGAACTGAGAGAGTGCTAGTGTCTTAAAGGAGGAGGAAACGCTAAGGGGCATATTTATTATGCTGTATAAAAAACAGCGAGAAAATGCGCCACACATCGCTAGGCTGCGCTGCATAAAATCGGCGTAATTTTTTTTACACGGTTTTTCTTCCACCAGAACTTATGGAAAATAATGGCGTAATATCCGACGTTCAGATGGCGTTCTTTTCCATTTATTTTACACAGCTTTTTACTCCGTCTTTTTGCAAATTAGTTTTACACAGCATAATAAATCCGCCCCTAAGTCACTGGGGGGGTGCCAAAATGTTAGGCACCCCCTAGTGACTTAAATCACTTACCTTTTACCCCTGCTGTTAGGAGAAAACCGCACCAGCCCGGGTTACCTGCATCGACTGTCTCCTGTTCTTTCTTCCTTCTTTGCGCGCTCGCGCATGAGCAGTAGAGTGAAGAGCTGAACTTAAACAAAAAAGTGAGCTTTTTCATCTACTGCGCATGCGCCAGCCCAGGGATTCCAAAGACAGAACAAAAAAGGAAGAGGAAACACTCGCTGCTGGTACCCCGGGCTGGTGCAGTTTTCTCCTAACAGGGGCACCAGCCCAGGGTAAAAGGTAAGCAATTAAAGTCACTGGGGGGGGGGGGTGCCTAACATTTTGGCACCCCCAAGTGACTTAGCCTTTCCTTCTGCTTTAAACCACCTAATTTGGGTATTGGCACTGCTTTCCTGCTCTGCAACTACTAGTAACTTTATTTCTAGAATAATCGTTGTACTTGTCACCTATCTGGGTCTAAAAGCAACAAAATATTGTGGTGTTCTTCTCACACCAGCAATTGGCAAAAGTGCAGGGATTAGTAGTTGGGAATACAGTAAACATCCCATGGTATTATGCTAAAAAGGAATCCATCCCTGGAAACATGCAGTTTATATTTTTCCCATACGCTTTCAGATCTATTTTTATTGCAGCAGTAACATCTACTGTGATAATCTGTAGTTTAATCTTTTATTAATAGCACATAATTAATGTAGCGTCATCTCCTATGTAGTATAAACAGGGCTTTACATGCCAAGGCTCATTTATCAGGAAAAAGGGGGAGAATTTTAATCTTAAATCATTAAAAATGTTCTTAACAGTATATTTTTCAAAGAAATATTTATATTGTGGCATAAAATTTAGTGCAGAAATACAGCCTACTTTTAGACTGTTGATTGCTGTTGAAAAGCATTTTTATAAATCCGAGAAGTGGCTTTGAAACTGAGAGTAGTATTTGCATAAAAAGCCAAGAGTTAATATGGCCTATGATTCTTCATAGTTTTACTAAGCAAGTGTAATTATGCAGCAAAGTCCTCTGATGTGTAAAATATAGCATAAGTATCATGAAAGCAGTTTTATATTTAAAATAAATAAAGGGAGCATAATATAACTGCTTTCTGAGCAGCTAGAAATATAGAACAGAAATATTCGAGGGCAGTGACATAGAACAATAGAACCGAGTTTGAGTAGCAGGACAGGATGATTAATAGAGTTGAATGCTTCAGAGGATGTTTTGTGGGTTTTTTTTTTTTTTTTTTTTTTTGCAAAGTTTGGCCAAAATGGGAAGACTTTGCAAAAGAAATGCTTTCACAAATACAGTAGTTTAGCAAATGAATCAATTAAATTGTATAAAGTTCAAGTAGTTGATTAGATGACCTACCCTCTGGAAAACAGGGTTATCAACCACCTTCTCCATTACAAAAATGCGCAGATGAGATTGCCCAGTCCCACTTTTGTGCCAACAGAATTCAGCCAATCAAGGCACCCACCCAGTCACTTTGCCATTCTCCATAGAAAGCTTTCAAGCATTCAAACTCTACTTATTGGTGGGATTGCACCTACCTTGCAAGAAAACATGGCAACATCAGTATAGAAACAGATTTGTGACATTTTGTACGTTGAACTTTTCCCATGGTTGAATATCTATAGGAAAATTGCAAAATAATTGTATCTTCCTTTTCAGGTTTCAACACAACCTGACCACAGGGACCCCCATGGGCAAAAACCTGTAGTCAGGAAACTGTTTCATGCTAACCCTACTGTCATCATATAATTTTATTGTAGCATATAACTGGATTCTGCATCTGCCCAAATGGTGCACAGATTTAGGTTGCTACTATATAATAGAAGGGCCAATGAATGCTCACTATATTAGTGCAAAGTCTCATGTTATCGTTTGTGTCATTATTGATAGATTTTTTTTTTTTTTTCTTCCAAACATTACTATATCTACAGAAGTTAAATGCTGGTTAAATCTAAGCGAAAGTATATGTAGCAATTTTCATGTGTACACTTCTTCTGTTTTCTCGAGGTTATAGTTTTCCGACAAATACTATTTTAGGTAGTGCTACTTGGCTTATATTGACAGATAACTACTAATAATGTTGTTCTTTCCATGCTGCAGCATCATTTTTAATTATGTTGTATGAACATTCTACTGTACAAACCGCTCACAATAAGGATGTAAAAATATACTTCTGCTCTTATCAAACCACATATTAACAAATGGTACACTTGAGCTTGAAGCCCAGGTCACATTAACTATTCTTGGTAATGTATGTTCTCTTAATCTCCTAAAACACTGCCAGATGGCTGGCTTCAAACCTTTGTTTAGTAAATGATATGATTTATGTTTGCGTCTAATACATTTTCTAATTATTTTGCTTAACAGTGGTTCGTTAAGCCGCTGTGCTGTTCTGCTAAATGCCTTTTATTTCTCACTTTTCTCCACAGATATTTGAAATATTTGGACCAGTTCCACATCCATTTTATGTGATTCGCTTTAATGAAAAAGGCCAAATTGAAAACAGGGGTATCAAGATAAAAGACACAATGTTTTTTGCACCCACGGTTAAAGACTTTACTCAGTATATAATACCGGATAAGTTACAAATGTAAGTAATCTAAAAGATGCAAGCAGTTTTGGATAAGTACTACCATCTACACCACACTGCATTGTGCCATCTGGAAACTTTGGCTACTTGTCCTGCGTTCTGGATTGTATTGGGATTCTTAAGTCTTACCTGTTGACCACTGGCAGAGCATTACCAGTACTAGTACATATGTTAGCTGGATTGATATATTAAAGACTTGCTCTTTCAGGTATCAGTACATTGAGTGTTACATCACACTTTACACAGTGCTGTGAAAAGCCACTTTTCTTAGAAATATCAGTTATTTGGTTGTGTTTATAATTACAGGAATAGAATCTAAGGAATACTTGGGACCTGTGGTTTTCTGGAGAAGGGTTGTCTCTGTAATTTGGAGTGCCGTTTCTTAAAGGACATGTAAAGCCTACATTTGCCTACAATGTATATCAGTTGGGCACGTCTCCCCCACCCAAATGGCATTATTTGTACTGCATATGTCCCCTCCGCTTGCCAGCACCATCCCATTTTCCTAAAGCAAATAGCAGCTTTCACCCGTGGCCATTTTTCCTCTGATACATATTTGGATACATTTAAATCTGCAAACAGCATACACACACACAGACCCTTATTCAGCATACATTTCATCAAGAATAGAGGCTCACACAGGCAGAACTGTCTTTGATAAAACTTCTGCTTTGTTTGAGCTGAGCTCAGGAGGGTTGGTTGGGAGAAAAAAATTGAAGCAGACGCTAGAGCTGAGTTTCTATGGGAACCAGCAATGCCATCTCTTTATTCGCTGCTAGACTGGGGGGCATGTTTAGTAATCTGAGCTTAGAACAACTGAACATGCCCACAAGCCAACAGCCAAAGCAAATTCCTGAGGGAGGGGGCTGAGTGGGTTACAGGAGGAGAAGCAAATCTAAGTGATTAAGGAGATGTTGCAGCCTTACTATTAACCTCTGGACAACCAGAGGCAGATATTGAAAGATTTCAAAGAGGCTGTTCACTGATTACATTTTTGTGTGTGGGGTTTACATGTCCTTTAAGTCTACTAAAACAATATCAGAAGAAACTGTTTTGCTATCAACATCAATATATGTTGGCTCGGTTATCATCCAGTAAAAGTTACTCCCATATTACAGAGTAACACAAAATCAGTTAGAAATAAGAATTGTTTGCTTAAATAGGGCTCTCTGGAAAATGTCACAGTGCCCTCTTTTTGTGTCCTACACACTGTTGGTGAACTCGCTGCTGTGTTACAGTCAGCACACAGTTTTTCTTTTAAGAGTCCAATTTTCATGTTTTACTGAAAATTCCACTCTTTAATGTGCCTAATCTTAAAGCGCCCCCGGGGTTATTCTAACGCAGTGGGTCATGTGTCAAGGTGACACATTTGTGAACACACAAGTATAGACAAAAATACCCACAAATATCCACAAACATTATTACCACTGCTGAGGAAAACAATGACATATATACAGTAACAATCACAAGCACACAGACAAAACCAACAGAGAGACAGTTCTACACAATTATTGTCTCTAACATGCTGTGTTACATAGAGTTGTGCACACACAGTGCTCATATTTAAAAACAAGCAAAACATATGTAACCTGCTTGTACTTGTCAGCCCTTTGTGTTAGATTCATATATATATATTAGAAATTAAGGGATTTTATTGCCTTAAAGGGATAGTAACACATTCCAGGTTTTAACAGGAATGTGCTATGATTACTCTAGACCCAGATATCAAAAGCTACAGTTACCCCCCGTCTACCTCCAGCCTTCTGCTTAGGGCTGTGATCCCCCATGCACATTGTCATTCAGGAAGCTAATCCTTGTAGGAGGCTGACACAGTGTGCTGGGGGTAGGCAGGGGGCATCTGTACTAGGAGAGGTTAGTAATATCTTCGTTTATAGGGGAATAATGACACATTCCTGTTAAAATTGTCACTATCTCTAAATTCAGCTACACTAGATACATATTGTAACTTTGTTTATGCCCTAAGCATTTTCTTTGATTTACTAAAGCATCATTTTGACCTTGGAAGATATCATAAAAATGGTTAACACTTTTCACATAGTATGCATATCTGATCATCTCCCAGCCCCCTACTTACCAAAATAAGGATGTTTATGCTAGTTTTATCAACAATAGTGCCTTTAACCAACTTACCAAAAGTTGAATGTAGAAGCTTATAAATTGTTACATAATTTCTCTTTCCTGGCACTATGTGAGTATATACTATACAGATTCTTTTTTTTTTTTTAATATATAAGTTGCAGCTCACAACATCACATGAAATCATGGCACGACCACTTAGTTCGGCTAGATCAAATTTGCATGACAGCCATGTGGGTCAGACGTCAGAAAAAGCAGCCAGCAGTATAAACAAAGCATTGATGTCCTACTATGCATAATCATATGCTATTAACAGAAGGGTATGACCTCCTATAGATCTGGGAGGTATTTCCTTTTTAGCCTTTAGCCAGATAGAATATTTCTAACTGCAGTCCTTACATGAAGCAATCATCGACATTGAGAAATACATTTGCTCTTCTGCAAATGAAGCAGAAATTATAGCTTTCATTGCAACATGCACAATATTATTGCAGAGGTGCTTTTTGTGTCCTCTTCATAATTCTTTATATCATTTTTAACTGGTATAATAGTAAAAAAGTCACGTTTAAGACTGACACACACCCTTTCAGCTATTGTGAATGTCAAGCTTCAGTCAGCCTTCGGCTGTGTTAGTCATCCAGCAAATTATCCTTTCCTTGAAATGATTTGCAGCATTTAATGAAGATCCCAGTATTAGTACAGGTGCAGTAATCTAAAATGTTCCCTTAATAATTATGCTAGAAAATGGTTATAACTATATTCCTCAAAGATTTGCATTGTTGTCTGCACACCAGCTCCTGTCCATGTATGTTATAAGACTGACAGAAATGTGCCTTTAGTAGTAACCTTTAAATAGGCTTCCAGGGCTTCACTCTGCATAAACTGTTCTCACATGCTGTATTCAATGTCATATTATATAATCAGTGCCAGTGCTGCAAAGTCACAGAACACATATAAGAAACAGCCCCTATATACATTTCCAGTAAAAAAAACAAACACTAAACCCTATTACAATACAGTATCACAAAAAAAAGGTAAAGTACACCCAATGGCAGTTTTAGACTTTTTTCAACATATTTTCATTTTAACAATGCTGATATGTCATACATAACAAATATCATGCACCATTTCCATTTTGTAGTCCATTGTGTAATTTAAATAAAAACAAATTTTGCTTGTGGAAAAATAATTATACCACTATATTTATAAGTAGCTTAGATAGCTAACATTAGAATCAAGTGCCGCAGATCATATGCAGATGATTAGAACTTCCTTAGAGAGGATGCTGGAGAAACCTGTCTTATTTAAACCTCAGGCATTTAGTGGTTTGTTGTTGAAGCGTTCAGTATCACCATGCCTGGAGCTGTGACTTAGAAAGGAGGTTATAAATGCCTGAGTCTGGGAAAGAAAAAAAGGAATAAATGCAGTCTGAAGCCACCAATACGTAAAGTTCAGTGAAGGGCTTTATCCAACAGTGGTTTTGGGTTCGCCAGGTCTACTTCAGCATATAACATGAAAAATAACAACTTCCACCATAGAGCCAAGCAAGCTCTGTGTGCTTATTTAGAGATGCATTGCACTATACGTTTCGGCCTCTTGGATCCTTCCTCTGGTGCAGTACAAAGAACACTGAGGGCCCGATCAAAAATTTTAGTATTGAAACGATCATTTGTGAATGGCAATCCGATAGTCGTGAAAATGGCGGGAAAACCTTTCTGACTTTGGACCTTCAGTGCATGATTTTGGAAGCCTCCCATAGGACTCAATGGCACTCTGCAGCTCCAACCTGGCCCAAGGAAAGTCTCCCATAGGACTCAATGGCACTCTGCAGCTCCAACCTGGCCCAAGGAAAGTCACAGTACCTAAGCTTGAATGAATCCAAAACTTTCATACTTGTTGCAACAGATACGATTTTGTCGCACAAATTGACGCAAAGTATGAAAAAGTTGCACAAATTAACGAAAAAATTGCAGAAAATATGCACAGTTCTAAAACTTAGATAAAATACGATTTTTTTTTACCAGCTCTATCTAGAGGCCAGGTAAACGTCTATGATGCTTTGAAATATGCATAAATACACCATGGGGCCTATTCATTAAAGTACGAATGCTAAAAATTCGTATTTTTTTAAGTTTTAGAACAGTGCGTATTTTCTGCAATTTTTTTCGTAAATTTCCGCAACTTTTTCGTACTTTGCAACAATTTGTGCGACAAAATCGTATTTGGTGCAAGGAGTACAAAAGTTTTGTTATTCATTCAAGCTTCGGTATCGTGACTTTCTTTTGGCCAGGTTGGAGCTGCAGATTGCCAATGAGTCCTATGGGAGGCTTCCAAAAACGTGTACAGGTATAGGACCCATTATCCAGAATGCTCGGGACCAAGGGTATTCCGGATAAGGGGTCTTTCCGTAATTTGGATCTTAACACCTTAAGTCTACTAAAAAATCAATAAAACATTAATTAAACCCAATAGGATTGTTTTGCATCCAATAAGGATTATTTATATCTTAGTGGGGATCAATTCCAAGGTACCGTTTTATTTCTACATGGAAAAAGGAAATCGGTTTTACAATTCTGAATTATTTGATTATAATGGAGTCTATGGGAGACGGGCTTTCCGTAATTCGGAGCTTTCTGGATAATGGGTTTTCGGATAAGGGGTCCGATACCTGTACTAAAGGTTCAAAGTCAGAAAGTTTTTTTTGCGCTATTTATTATAGTTCGGATACGAAAATTTCTGAACTTTCGGATCATACCACAAATTTTCATATGACCATGATGCGATTTTTCGCCCAATTAACGCACATCAGAAATTTTCGTATTTCATACAGATTTTTCCTAAACGTACTTTTAAAAGTCCAGAAATTTGGACTTTGATAAATGGGCGCCCATATGTATACTTTTGGTGGTATTCGGATAGACCCTCGGTTTATTTCCATTGTTATCTACATAAATGTAATTATTTTACCTTCTCATGCTGCAAGAAATCTCTTAAGTTTTGCTCAAAATGATATACATGTATGTGCCGAATATGCATGTATGTATGTGCAAAAGCTATTTTAGCTATTAGATAATATTCTGGTCAAGAGGTACTGTTTCCCAAAGCAAAACTGTAATGTCCTCTGAAAGTACTGAAACTTTTTTATTTTTATTTTAACTTCTAGACAAAAAGGTTCTGATGCTTCGTGGACAAATGACCAGGAGCCGCCAGCAGATGTAAGCCTGTTTCCTTATATTTTCACTATATTTTCAGTATGTCAAGACTTGTAAAATTCATTACCCATTACACTTACCGTATATACTCGAGTATAAGCCGATCCGAATATAAGCCCAGGTACCTAATTTTACCTAAGAAAACTGGAAAAACTTATCGACTCATGTATAAGCCTAGGGTAGGAAATGCAGCAGCTACTGCTAAGTTTCAATAATCAAAATAAATACCAATAAAATTACATTAAATGAGGCATCAGTGGGGCATATGTTTCTAAATATTTTTTACAAAGAAAAACACTAAACTAGCTCTGTAAGTGGAGAAGAAGGTCAACCAAAACAATATGGTATCAACAATGATGCCTTAAGAGTACTACCCCCCTCTTAGCTCAATCAGCAACGAAGCTAAAACAGAAAGAGTTAAAATCCTTCAAAACTATGGTTTATATAGAATATAAAGTGCAATGTATAGTGCAGAATGGGACAGGTGAGGATGGTAGATGAAGATGAATTTGAGAGCGTGCCAGGGCACTGGAGGGTCTGGTTGCGGGTGGCCTAATTTGCACAAAGGACAGAGGGTGCTAGTCTGGAGGGACCCATGGCACCCGACTCGAGTATAAGCCGAGGGTGACTTTTTCAGCACATTTTGGGTGCTGAAAAACTAGGCTTATACTCGAGTATATACATAATTTGCACCCAGGTAGTTGGAATAAAAATTATTCAGAACTATTCCTTTATATCATTTTATGAACAATTTTTTTTAAGCCCCACACAACCAGAATCTATTGTTGGATTCAGTGCATAGTTAGTTATGGCATTGAATGGAGAAGTGGTTGACTCCAGTCACATCTAATGTTTCTTGATACTGTTTCCCATTTGGAGTGAGCAATAGCATCTATGGATTTTTGGGGCTGATTTACCAACATTTACTGTAGGTCTGGCACCAGCATTTGTGCAAGGTAGCAGTTATATTGATAAATGGGCCCTTCTGTATTATCTATGGACTATTAGTATTAGGTTTGTGGTATGGGCCTCAAAAGGTTCTAGTGAGAAGAAATAGCTAGTTCAGTTACAAAAAAAGTTACTACAAATTTTATATAAATGATTTCTCTGCATTTTAGGCTTTAGATTACAGTGATGATGAGAAGGAGAGAGAAGCAAAGCACAAGAAAAAAGCACACAATTCAGCAAAGAAGAAAACCCAGTCCGAGCAGGATGAAAATTGTAGGTTTTATGTCTGCATGGTATAATTTACTCTCTGGCTTGTGAGTGTATTAGTCAGTGTAAGAGTGCATCTAAGTATATCAATGTGACTGTGTATAACATTATGCCTCTTCTTCAGACATTGTGTGTGCAGTGTATACACTTTGTTTGTGTGTAGCTTAATGGGATATTATCGTTAGAATGGGAGAAAAACAATTTCCCCCTTTCGTGTCGTTTTCTATTTAGCATACCTTACATGTTAGTTTAACACTTTTGGGGGGGGGGAGGACTTGGGCATTTATCACTAAACCATTTGCAGCAACTTTTAGCGCTATTTTTTTTTTAAAAAGGAAGCACAATATTAAGTGTCTTCAGAGTAATTGCTCTTTTTCCTAGCCCCCCCCCCCCCCCCCCAAGCCAGACATCACAGCTTCAGGAGCATAGGGAGAAGGAATGTCATAAAGAATAGTTATAGATGTTAAATGTGTGGAATCCTAACTATCAAGTACATCTTGTCAAATTATGATAGACAAAAGACAAACAATGAAGAATAGTTTATATAGAATCTCTTGGGAAATAGAAGAGAAAGCAAAATACCCATTATCCAGAAAGCCCTGAAATAGAGTGCTAATGTATTTGCCCTGTATTTATCAATAATAACAGTCTTTGAGGAGACAAAAGCACAACCTTCTAGCATGAGGTTTTCAGAATTGTGAATTATAGTTTCTATACACATGGAAACAGTTATGCTCAGAAAAGAAATATAATTTAGTTAGGTGAAAATTAGTGATATTAGAAATGCTAACTTTTTTGCAATAAGTAATTGTAACTATGGAAACAACAAATTACTGTACTTTTGAATTTTTGCATAGGGTTTGGTAAGACCTCTTTTGTATTAACCAAACGAAACCCGGGAACCTTAGGGCACTAAAACAGCAAAATAATGCGATTATCTGTGCAGCTTATTTTGTACATTCTTCACTGAGCCTGACATGCATGGGCAGCACAGTATTTTTAGAGGATTTAGATCTGTATAACAAAAGTAAATAGAAAGCAAATCTCAAGAGACAAAACTCTTCTTTGTCGTATTGCTGTTAGCATTGCATCAGTTTTTATTTAAATACATAAACCCACAATGCAACATACAGTTCACTATGGGTTGTATGTAGAAAATAGTTTGCATCAAATGAGCAGCATATATGCACTGGTCTGGTGAAGTTACAATAGCAAATCCAAACATCTGGAAAAATGTGTTAAACTTATCACTATTTGGTTGACAAGCCATGCTGTTTTATAACAATAATGACAATGAAGATAATGTGACATTGTTGCATTTCCTTTTTTCTTTCTCTATAAAGCGAGCAGCGTCCATGAACAGAACCAGAATTACAGGGGGCAGAGTGTTACAAGGCCACCTGCAAGACATAATTATGTACCACGATTCTCTAGAGGAAGAGCTGCACATCTACAGAACAATGGCTTTGGACAGCATCCTAGAACATATTTCCAACCTGGTTTTCCTAATCAGCATCTGATGAATCATCCCTATCCCTTTCACAATATGCAGTCTCAAGAATATTCTTCAGCATTGCCAAGTAATGGACATGGTGCTCCTGTTGCACCTTACTTCAGTTCTCAGTATGGACATGTTCACCCATTCTCCGTTCCACCTCCACCACCTCCCTCAAATATGATTTGGCCAGAACAAAACAATCATCTTCATTTTATGCAGAATTCACCATTTTATGCTCCTCCTCCTCCTCCCCCCCCTCCTCCTCCACCTCCTGGAAATCCTAATCAGTCTTCATTTGGTCCTAATTTCAACTGACCTTATATGGCCCTTTCAGACACCACTTAAAGATATTGCATTTGTTCTGCTAGGCCATAGCAAATGTAGTTTTGGGTTTCATAATTTCCGATTTTTATTCCTAAATTTATGGTGCAAAAAGAATGGAAGTATAATTTTTCCCATTTGAATGCTAGATAGTAGAGTTGCACCCAACTATAGGATTCAGTTGGTGATTTGGCCAAATCCCAGCACCTTTTGAGGGATTCATACATACCTTACTTAACCTGTGGCTATAGAAACAAAATATGCCAAATATTTGGTCACAGATAATGCAATTTGTCCAATTTTTGAAAGTACAGATTATGGGTTGGGTATGGTATGGTATTTGGCCAAATCCAGAAATCGTGAATCCCTATTTTTGCTACTATACAGTATAATTCAAAAATTGATTTAAGTTTTATTTTTCCAGTTCACTTGTGTTAAAATTACCTTTGGGTATTGTATTTCTGTATATTAAATGATGTTCCTAAATTACTTATGATCATATATGAAATCTGTGTTGCATAGCAAGTTTGTTGTCTTTTGTTTTCATTTTTTTTATAAACTTCGTAAAGAACTTGCAAAAAAAAAATGAATCTAATATATACATTTTGTTAACTGTAAACCATCATTTTTTATTTGTAATAAAAGGTACATCATCATGACTATTTTTTTGTTGTTGTTGTTTCTTACATGTTTCTTTACATTTAACAGTATACCAGTGCAAGCCGACATCAGATTTCTGTCTGGAGCAATGCAAGGAATGTGCCTTAAAGGGATTTTGTCACGATTTTCATGGTGTACTTTTTACTTCTAAATTACACTGTTTACATTGCAAATAACAAATGCAGCCACCTTGGTCCAGTCTGCCGGATTCTGAGATTACAGAATAGCCAGCACTATACAATAGAACTGCTTTCAGATAAGCTATTATTTGTTCTACTCAATGTACTGTTAATATGACCCAAGTCGCATAATAGCAAAACGGGGTTTCTCATTCTTAGGTGCTATTCTCATGTCTGCCACTAGGGAGCATGTTGAGCAATGCAAACAATTTCTGAACTCTACAGTGCTGAAATCCTCTCCAACCTTAAGGAAACCTGCTTTTTGAAATGGTTAGGGGGTCTGGAGTGTCAGAAATAATTGCCTTTCATTGTCTTTAATGTATTTGGGCTACAGTTCTTACTGCATCTCACTGTAATGTATTTGGCGCTAAAGTTCCCGCTGCTTCTCACTATATTTAATGTCATTTGGGTGCCACTACCCTCTGCCTCTCCCTGTATGTAAATGAGAAGGAAAGGTAAAAACTAAGTAAGCTTTATCAGAAAGGTCTATGTAAGTACAGCCATAAGCACTCACAGATAACTTTCACTGAGTCGTCTATTAAAAGAAACACAGGATTTCTTGTGTCTGGTTTTGTAAACATGTTGTTCAGGTGTCTGACTTCCTCTCTCAGACAAATCCTTAATTCCTGTGCCCAGAGTCTGTGCAGTTCTCTCCTCTCTTCCCTCCAATACGAATTGCTAATAACTCCCCCCAGCCTTAGGAATGTGTTATCTGAACAGCTAGACTGCAAACAGGAAGATATTTAAAATGGCAGCTGCTATTTTAAGTAAACAGAGAAAGCTTCTAGGGCTCTTTACTCAAGTATGGTAATCATTTCTGCAGAATAAATACATTGTTCTAGGTGGCACTAATGTTGGAATCTATTGGCAGTAAAATGCCAAAATGACTTTCCTTCTCCTTTAATGTATTTTGGTTGCCACTACTTCTGCCCCTCACTGTGTAATGTAATGTAAGTGCATACTATGTATATATATCTATATTTCCTTTACTGTACAAGCTAATTGAGGCTAATGGCACATGGGGTTTTCCTACAGTGTATTTAAGCTGGCAGAGAAATGCCTGAACGGCCTGTAAATTATTGGAAGGCAGTATAGGCAGTTTTGCCTATTTACCCATTCAATAAAATTCAGGACAGTACCAGAAGTGCTATTAGGCGATTGAGGCATATCAGTTTAGGCAGCTGAATCCTTCAGCAGAGGTGTCAGGGAGCTGCTATCTTGTTGCCTGCCTATCATTCTATATTTTAACACAGCAGCTTTTAAACGAAATGAATGATAATCAAGTTACATTTCCATTGACTTCCGTGGCATTGCAGCAGTTTTAGTTAGGGTACAAATTTTATTTTATTTGATTTAATAAGTTGCGGAGAATCACAATCACAAAATCAGAAATCTTAATAAATCTGACATAATGTAGATAAAAACAAGGTCTCGGTACAAGTGAAGGCTAATTTACAAAAGCCCTCAAATCTCTTCTGAGAAAGAGCAGTACTGTATTAGTGGAACTGATACTATTGCCAAAAACAAGGCTCTATTATGTATGTATTTCAGTAGTTTTTTCAAGGTCAGGAGACGTTCTAGAAGAAATTGAATGAATAAAAATGGCACAAAGCCAACATTTCTATATTCAAACACTGCAGAGCTTCAACTCCAAGCTTTGGTAATAGAGTGAAATATGTTTAGACAGCTATACTGTCAAAAAGTTTTATTTTCTAGATCCTTTTTTCACTCCCTGTTAATACTGATGATCGAGGCATGTCCACTTGACACACCAGAGCGAATGTCGACTATTTCAAATTGCAAGCTTTTCATCCTGTATCTGTGAGTGTATGTAGTCTGTATGTTTCACACAAGCCCCGTCCCTGGAATATGTTTTCAAATGCTGCTTATTATAATGGTAAAATATCACTTGCAAGCTGGGATGGCAGATGGCCCCACATACTTCTACAGTGAACTCCCATTTGAGCTATGATCTCATTATGTTCAGTGACCTTTGAAACTGCTCCATACTCTGGTGAGAAAGAATTGAATATGTGCATTTTCTTTCATAGCTGAAGATATTTATATTTATTTTAAACCCCCAAAGCTCCCCAGTGTGGCACTTTATCCACATAACTTACCAGTGTCAGTTCTGCTTAGCATATTCCTTCTGAATACCTTATTTCAAAATAAAAAATTCCGAGCTTCTGGATGCATTCAAAAATGAATTACTAATAGAGTGATAGGGTTTAGTTAAACCTTACCATAGATATTTGTTGAATACAATATATGTGCAATGCATGAGACCTTGGAAAAATCTTGAGAAATGGTCATGAAGCCCTTCAGTTGGAATAAAAAAAAAAAAGTACATTCATTTTCATTTCAATTTCTGTGGGACCAATACAAAGGGAAAATAAAAATGTAGAACCAGGGTACCTCACTATTGGGGATTTGTTAATTCCTTTAATGACTTATGGAAAGCTATACCCCATGCTTCATCTAAATAAACAATTTTCATAAAAATATACCTTTTTAGTAGTCAAGGCACACATACATGCTAGGCGCCATCAGCCAATTAATGGGCAGAGCTTTTTTGCTCCCACACTTCTTCCTGTTACAGTTAGAGCTGCATTATTTCCTGTCAGCTGATCTCTGAGGGAGCACACAGCCCATCACTAAATGGCGGCTCAAGGGAAAGGATGTAAAAGGGCAATATTTACAGATATATATATATTCCAGTTTAATAAGATTCTTTAATAGGTCACTTAACATAATATAAACTATCTGTTTGGTAAGTATTCATTCTAGGAATATAGTTTTCAATAAGAAACGTCCCACTATCATTTGTCATTTCTTTTAAGAACTGCCTGACTGTAAGTACCATGTTAAATTAAATTATATAATACAACTCCAATATCAGAGCCTAGATCTTACATTTACTGTGCGATGCAGTTGGTCAATAGTAGTGATGAATGATTCTGTCCCATGTTGCTGAACAATTGGCATCAGCCAATTAATGGACAAAGTTCTGCCTTCTACTCCCACACTACTTCCTGTTACAGTTAGAGCTGCATTATTTCAGGGTCAGGTGATCTCTAAAGGAGAACACAGACCATCCCAAAATGGCGGCTCAAGGTAAAAGATGTTAAAGGGCAATATTTACTGATATGTATATTCCAGAATGGTAATATTCTTTAATAGGTCACTTGATATCATATAAGCTATCTGTTTAATTCAGTTAAGTCATCTTTCTGGAGGTATATTTTTCCTTTAAGTTCAACTCAATTTTTTAATTCACAATATTTTAAGAATCTGGTATCTTCTGTTAGAGTACAGTCATAAACACCACCATCACAGAATGTTTTAGTGAATTGGCAATTACTTAATGATAACCTTATATAAACCTTTGCAGGTACTGTTAATATCATAGTGTACATGATGAAATATTAGAAATGTAATATAATGTCTTTCACATTCTATTCCCTTCCATTTAATAAACAGCTTTTTGAAAAGGGAAAGCCTCAATTAACAATGTGCTACTGAAATTAAATGTTTTCTTCTTTGTCCTTGGCTTATGCAAAGGCCATATGAGATCTAGCACAAAACTATGAAAACCTCTTTGTGTGTATTTAATCCTCTTTTCAATTTTCTGAATATTATGAATACTATACAGAAATGTCATATTTACTGTACAATGTAGTTTTATTATACTTTATATATTGTACACATATATTACATGTTATAATTGTAAATGTTAAAGGAGAAGGAAAGTCATTTTGGCATTTTACTGGCAATAGATTCGCCACATTAGTGCCACCTAGAACACTATTAATTCTGCAGAATTAAGAATCTGTTTGTTTAAGATTGCAGCTGCCATTTTAGCTTGGTCTTCATAGCTTCCTGCTTGGAGCTTAGACATTATAGCTCACATTACACATTCCTAAGGGCGGAGGGAGGGAGTTTTATGAATTCTTATGGGAGGTGAGCAGGAGAGGGGAGGGAGAGAGTAGAGAACTGAGCAGACTCAAGCCCCATACCTGAAGGAGCCCTAAAAGACAGGAAGTCTGATACCGAAAAGCGTGGTCCCAAAAAAGGAGACAAGAAACCCTGTGTTTCTTTTGATAGAGGACTCAGCAGCATTTATGTGAGTGCTTATGGCTGTATTTATATAGACCTTTCTGATAAAGCTTACTTTGTTTTTACCTTTCCTTCTCCTTTAAGGCAACATATACTCTAATATTAAGAATACTTTGGCTGAGTCAAAAGATGTTTAAGAAACATCACAAGCTTTTCCAAATATGTGCTAAAAGCAACCATCAGATTTGAATTTGAAGTAGAGCATCAATTATGCAGGCAGGTTGTAGTTCCAGTATACAAACTAGGTAGCCCATTTTCCTCCATTTACCGAGGGTGGCCATTTTTAAAGCTTTATCACAAGCTTACAGTCACCTGTGGTGTGAGCCATTTTCTTAAATTACTTTGCAGCTGTTTGTACTGGGGAAATCAATAAACCATAAAGCATGTCATAACGTTAGTCCTGTCTGTTCTGACAAAAGATTGATTATGGGGGCTTATTGTTGTAAGGGAAAAGGCAATTTTATACATTGCTGTTTACTTCCAAAATCTATTCACTGGCTGGAGGAAATATTCTCGACTTTTATTCATATTCACCATTAAAAAAAAGTGTGTGATATGAAAAGCAGCCCCACAGCATGATGCTATCACCTCCACACTTATCAAAGGAACTCTGAATAACACCAGATAAAATGGGAAAATAGAAAAGACAAAATCATGAAAAAAACCCACAAACTGTATTTTCCCATTTGTTTTCAAGCATTCTTTATTTATTTTTCTTGATTGAGTGGTAAAGATATACCAACAGACTTAGCATCTTAAGGTAGCATAATTAAAATTTGAATTTTTTTGAGAACTATTATGATTTTCCATGATTTAATGAAGAACTTAAGGCTCACTGGATGGTCCACACACAACACTAAGGGGATTTATTTTTTTTTACTTCTAGATAATTTCAAGATTTATGAATGGGTTTTCACCACAACTCGATTTTTTCATTATTGTTCCCTGAAATTTATGAGTTTTTCGAAAAAAAAACTCCCATAATTTGTGATTTAATAATATTTAGTTAACTTTTTTGGACAAAATTTTTTTTTGTCAGGTTTGATCTGTCAAGTACCATTGAGTCCTATGGTGGCTTAGAATAGTAGAGGAATAGAATAGTCAGTGACAGCATGTCCTTGAATTTTCAATGAGAAAATAATCCCCTCATTGTTTTCAGTTTCACTCAGCTTCAAGGGGAAGTTAATCCCCTCATTGTTTTGTATTCCACCCAGTTTCAAGTGAAACTTAAACACATTATTGTTTTCCAAGAATGAGTGCCAATGCTCCTAAAATGGCTGCTGGAGCAATTCCTGTGTGGGAAAAATAAATAGGATTCATGGAAACGAATGTCCATTTAAACACAAATTTTTTAAGTTTTAACAATACCTTCACCTCAAAAGATTCAGGATTTTCTAATGTAAACTCGAAACTTTCATACAAATGCTTCAAGCATTATCACGACATTTTATAAATACAGCAATGATCGAGTTTAATTCTAATTAATACCATGTCGAGTTTATACGACGAAAAAAACGAATTTAGCAAATGTGCCCCGAAGTTATTCAAGTATTGATATCCATCTCCAGGGAGGCTACATTAAAAAAAAAAAAAGGGGCAGATTTATTTTAAAAATCATATTTGTGTATTTTGACAAATTTGTGTGTTGTGTATTTTTTGTGGGTTTTTTTTGTACCACTAAACTCATTTTTTAAAAATGCATGCATGTCTTCTCATTTATTAAAATATACGACTATAAAACATGAATAAAAAAATTGTGGAAGGAATATGAAAATGAATAAGAATAACTCAAAATCTTTGCTCACTATCGTGTGATTTACAAGCTAAACCCCCCCTCCCCCAAAAAACTCTAAATCTTTGAAGTAAATTCATATTTTACAATTTGCAAAGGACAACTCTCATTTACTTCTACATAAACTCGCCAGCTTTTAGATGGAGTAAGTTTGTATTAGAGTTTTTTGTGGTTTTTAGATGTAATAATTCTGAAAATTCATGGTTTCAGTGTAATTATTTAAATACACAATTTTTTGTGCTAAGAAGTTCTATTTACAGAAAAGAAAAAATATGAACATTAATAAATCTGCCCCTAAGGGTGCCATTTACTAACCCCTGGATTTTATTTTTCTGATTGGAATTTTTAGTGCTAAAAGTCATAGTTAAAAAAAGTTGAGACATTTTGAAATTTACTATGCAGCCAACCGACTAAAAATCCGAATCTGCCAATTTGCCAGCTAAAACTTGCTTAGATCATGTAGGAGACAATGCAGATGCCCCTTCCCTTTCCTGAAAGATCCTTCTTTTGCCTCAAAAGAGGTTTCAGAGATTTGACGTTGGTTTTTGTGCAGTTGCAGTTTCAGACTTTTTTAGTACAGATTGACATGACAATGTCAGACATTTGTGGAATTGAGTTTAGTTGACTTTTCTAAAATAAAAATATGAGAAATGTTGGAGTTTTAGTAAACCTGCCCCTAAGATTCCCATTTATCAACATTGTTATCAACATTTTTGAATCCGTATAAAAACTAATTTTCACTAAAACCACAAATGCCAAGTAATTTATTAAAACAAATATAAAAAGCTTGAATGAAAAAAACAATGAAATCTTGTTTTTATAAGAATTTTCTTGTGCTTACAGACAAAAAATCTCTAAAACCACAAATGAAACAAAGATGTTTACAGTTTGCCTAGGACAGCTCCCACTGACTTTTACATGACCTCCCTAGCTTTTAGATGCTGTAGTTTTGTGGTTTTTAAACTTGATAGAGAACAAAATAATTGTGTTTTCATGTAATTAGTTAAATACACAATTTTTAGAGCTAAAAAGTATGATTCAGAGATAAGAAAGTGTGAAGGTTAATAAATCTGGCTCTTAGGGGTCCATTTACTTACTCACGAACGGGCCGAATGCGTCCGATTGCGTTTTTTTCGTAATGATCGGTATTTTGCGATTTTTTCGGAAAATTATCGCGACTTTTTCGTTACCAATACGATTTTTGCGGAAAAACGCGAGTTTTTCGTAGCCATTCCGAAAGTTGCGATTTTTTCGTAGCGTTAAAACTTGCGCGAAAAGTTGCGATTTTTTCGTAGTGTTAAAACTTGCGCAAAACGTTGCGCCTTTTAAGTTTTAATGCAACATGAATTCCGACCGAATTGGAAAAATTCCGATTGGAAAACGAACATTTTGCGACTTTTTCGTATTTTTTGCGATTTTTTCGGCGCCTTTACGACTTTTCGGAAATTATCGCGACTTTTTCGTTACCAATACGATTTGCGCGAAAAAACGCGAGTTTTTCGTAGCCATTCCGAAAGTTGCGATTTTTTTGTAGCGTTAAAACTTGCGCGAAAAGTTGCGCTTTTTCGTAGCGTTAAAACTTAAAAGGCGCAACGTTTTGCGCAAGTTTTAACGCTACGAAAAACTCGCAACTTTCAGAATGGCTACGAAAAACTCGCGTTTTTCCGCAAAAATCGTATTGGTAACGAAAAAGTCGCGATAATTTTCCGAAAAAATCGCAAAATACCGATCATTACGAAAAAAATGCAATCGGACGCATTCGGCCCGTTCGTGAGTAAGTAAATGGGCCCCTTAGGGGCTGATTTACTAAGACACGAATTCCGACCGAATTGGAAAAATTCCGATTGGAAAACGAACATTTTGCGACTTTTTCGTATTTTTTGCGATTTTTTCGGCGCCTTTCGACTTTTCGGAAATTATCGCGACTTTTTCGTTACCAATACGATTTGCGCAAAAAAACGCGAGTTTTTCGTAGCCATTCCGAAAGTTGCGATTTTTTTGTAGCGTTAAAACTTGCGCGAAAAGTTGCGCTTTTTTCGTAGCGTTAAAACTTAAAAGGCGCGACGTTTTGCGCAAGTTTTAACACTACGAAAAAATCGCAACTGTTTGCGCAAGTTTTAACGCTACGAAAAAATCGCAACTTTCGGAATGGATACGAAAAACTCGCGTTTTTCTGCAAAAATCGTATTGGTAACGAAAAAGACGCGATAATTTTCCGAAAAAATCGCAAAATACCGATCATTACGAAAAAAACGCAATCGGACGCATTCGGCCCGTTTGTGAGTAAGTAAATGGGCCCCTTAGTGTCAGTGTTTGAAATAAAATGCTGGCACAGAGCAAAGTTAGCAAAGTGTAGGATTTCAATAGGAAGATTAATGAATCGGTTGAAGGTGTGAATACATTTGCAAGCAACTCCATAAAGGATAGTGATATGGAATAGAATGAAATGCTTGGTTAGAAGTTTGATAAAGGATTTGTGTCATGATTTTTATGGTGTAGTTTTTATTACTATATAAATGATTGGTGTGTAAGCAGCCATCTCAGTGCATTGTGCCTGAATTAGAACTTTCAGAAGGAACCAGCATAATGCCTTCTAGATAAGCTGTTGTTTCTCATGTTATTTTTAAAGTTTTAATGTACACAATGCAGAATTTTTCTTTGGCGTTCCGGAAACCTGCTTTTTGGAGGGTAAGGGGGTCTGGGGTGTCAGAAATCTTTGCCCTTCACTGTGTTTAATGTATTTGGCGCAAAAGTTCCCACTGCCTCTCACTGCATTAAGCGTAAAGACACATATGGCGACTAATTGTGATGAGTTATCCACCATAGGTTCAATACAAATTGCTATGACTAATTGCATGCCATTTGCGCTGTGTGGATTAGTCACCGCTACTTTTTAAAAAGTCACGACTTCTAATCACCATGTACATCTTCGCTCTTAATGTATTTTGGGTGCCGCTATCCCCTGTATTTAATGTATTTTGAGTGTAACTACTTCTGCCCCTCACAGTATTTTATATTTTGGGTTTGGAATGATTGTTATTGAAAGTCACTATACCATTATTTAAAAGTGCATGCTGTCTATATATCTATATCTATCTATCTATCTATCTATCTATCAAAGTAAAGGTTTTATATACATATATATATATATATATAGATAATCATCTGTGGCCAGCACGCCCTTCAATGTTTCATCAAAAAAATTTTATTGTAGATTTATTGTTAAAACCAACGTTTCGGTCCTTATTAGGACCTTTCTCGAGGAGAAAGGTCCTAATAAGGACCGAAACGTTGGTTTTAACAATATATCTACAATAAAAAAATTTTGATGAAACATTGAAGGGTGTGCTGGCCACAGATGATTATCTACACATACATAATTTTGGCTAAGCACCCCGCAGAATATTGAGCCTTGGAGTGCGGACACCATTTGTTTTGATATATATATATATATACACACAGAAAATATTTTATGACTGGCACACACTGTAAAAATTATCACAAATTTATTGTGAACACATTGCACAAAAACAATCCGACGTTTCGGTCCTCAACAGAATCTTTGTCAAGGATATATATATATCCTTCACTGTACAAGATAATTCAGGCTAATGGCAAATGGGGCAGTTTTCCACAGTGTATTTAAGCTAGCAGAGATAACGCTAAAACCACCCTAAAGTAATGGCAGTTTTGCCTGTTTACCCAAGCACTAAAATTCAGGACAGCGCTGGCAATTGGCAGCATAGAAACATGGAATTCCTAT
Organism: Xenopus tropicalis; assembly: GCF_000004195.4. NCBI lineage: Eukaryota > Metazoa > Chordata > Amphibia > Anura > Pipidae > Xenopus > Xenopus tropicalis. The sequence goes on from NC_030677.2 coordinate 51,955,636, forward strand.
CAGTTCAGGCAGCTGAATCCTTCAGCAGAGGTAGCTGTTATCTTGCTACCTTCTCGTTGTTCTGCTGATAGGCTGCTAGGGGGGAAAGGGAGGGGGGGTGATATCACTTCAACTTGCAGCACAGGGAAAACTGAAGTAACAGTTACTAAAGTTACTGAAGCAAATGTAGTTTATCAGAGCACAAGTCACATGGCTGAGGGCACTTGGGAAATGACAAATATGCCCAATGTTAAATTTCAAAATGAAAAACAATCTGTTTGTTCTTTTATGAAATGAATTCAGTGCAGAATTCTGCAGGAGGAGCGCTATTAATGATTATGTTTGTGACAGAATCCCTTTCAAATAGATGGCTAGGGAGCAAGTGGATAAAAAGGCCTGTAAAGTTATCCTCCCCCCTTTTTCTGCAACCTGCATCTAGAGATTCTGCAATTGGAATAATAAGATTAGTTAAGCTTGGCTGGAGCTGCAGAGTATTTCAATACTAATCCTACTTCTAAGGCAGTAACATGTTTTACTTGTGCCCTAATCTGTTAAACATTAACTAGTTTACATACATGACAAATGTAAAAAGGTAGCAATGTTTATCTTAAACCATTTGTATTGTAATCTGTCTCTTCTGTATATGTTTTTCATTTCTCTTCACCAGCACATAAGTGCCTTAACCATGTTTGGCTGAGAACAAATGTTTTGTGCAGAGTATAGCATTTTATTTATAAATAAAATAATTCATTTTAAAATAATTATGGGGTTAATAACTATTTTATTTGTATTTATAAATCTTTGCAGCTATAGGAATCTCATTGGTATCTGCCTCTGAGATGAACCCCAAGGGCACAGCATGAAAGAATAATGTGTACAGCACGTCAGATTTGAATCCCAGCATTTCTGCTTCACCCTGCACTTATTACATTTGTGTGCTCACGTACAAGATCGTAGGGTCTGAATTCGTTAAATAGAATTCCCAAAATATAACATTAGATGCTGCATTTTGTGAATTCTTTGGAGACATAATTAGTGCCTTTTTATAAAAAAAAAAATCAGAAATGCATGTCATGTAGATGATCAGATTTTTTTACAGTTACTATTCCCCATTACTTATTGTATATATTTTACTAAAAGATTTGCAGTGTGTATGTCGATTGCACCCAACCTAACCATTTTTAGATATTTAAATTTCCATTTTGTATCTGTAATTCAAATTCCTTGTTCTGCACAATTTGAACTGCTGTATCTTGCATAGCTAAGTGCCAAGAAAAGAAGCAGTCAGAAGATGCAGGAAGCTGTAGAAGTGTTTGCTTGAACTCCAACAAGAAGAGAATATAAAGTAAGGGTAAATTCTCCTCATTGGTATGCAAAGCAAAAGGTGTCCTTGGAAAGAAATCCAGTCCTGCTCCTAAAATTACCATTTTTATGAAATACCCTATAGGCTATATGTTATCTACTTGGTTTTAAACCAAACCCAGGCCAACTGCTGATCAGATCCCAACTACAGTCTGGTTTCATCATTTTAGGGCTCATAGAGAATTCATTTGGCTTGCATTCAAATGAGAAGAGGGTCTAAAATGTTTTTGCTGCTCTACATCCCTGGCTCTGCATATGCTCATCAAAAAATCATGCAGTATACTGATCAGCCCCAGTAAGGCTAAGCCAATCTGTATTTCGGATCAGAACGGTCACTGCCCTACAGTTCTCCACCTATCCTGCCTTAATTACTGGAACCTTCTACCAATCAAAATCACTTTTTACCTCTCTCATCACTCTTAAACTTTGAAACCAGAATCTTTTCTCTGTTCTAAAATAGATCTCCTCCCCATTTACTATTTTTATTAAATGAAAAGAGAAAACTATTATTTTAAGTATCAAAGCCCCTTTACTCTGTCATACTTCACTACATATCTTCACTTGTGTCTCCATATGTCTCTTTTTGTCTCCCCAGTTCCCCCAAAAGACAACACCATTGCTGTCTCTTGCCTTAAAGGCACAGTAACACCAAAAAATGAAAGTGTATAAAAGTAATTACTATATAATGTAATGCTGCCCTGTGCTGGTACAACTGGTGTGTTTTCCTTAGAAAGACTACTATAGTTTATATAATAAAGCTTCTGTGTAGCCACGGGGGCAGCCATTTACAGGAGAAAAGGCATAGGTTACTTAGCAGGTAACAGATACAATCCCATTATATTCTACAAAGCCTATCTGTTATCTGCTATGTAACCTGTGCCTTTTCTCCTTTTTCCCAGCTTCAATGGCTGCCCCCGTGTTGACATAGCAGCTCATTTATATAAACTATAGTAGCGTTTCTGTTGCAAACTTACCAGTTTTACCAGTGCAGGGCAACTGTACATTATATTTTAATTACTTTAAAACACTTTCATTTTTTGGTGTTACTGTTCCTAACTTTTCCCTTTAGTATTTTCTACCTCTGTAACTTAATCCCTCTCCTACTTTAAGAACTTTGCCTCTGCAAATAAAATTGGGCCTAAAATATACACAAAACACATTAGAAGTATTTTAGTGTGTAATCCCCCAGATAATAAAATGTCTCACTAAAAAGCTTGTGGGGTACAGGTGCACATGTCCCAAACCTACAGCTGAAGGAGGATCATACCCCAGATGAAACAGCAGGCACTTATAGATCCCACGAACAGATATATGTAAATGAAATGCAAAATGTATTTGTTGCAAACAAGAAGCATAGCCTTACGCCTTTCATGCACAGAGCACTTAATCATAGGCTGTTGATTGTGGGATCCATGAGTGCTTGCTGTTTCGTCTGTGGGCTAAATGCACAAGACAGCAGTTATTCACAGCACTATGATGCTACTTTATTAACACTGCCGTGACTTCAGTTTTGTATTTGTTATCACTGATTTTGTTTTTCAAGAGTATTAAAACTTGCTTATCTAATGAAGTATAGACTGTGATGTGATTGTGTTGGACATCTGATCGTTGTACTTTTATTTAGCTGAAAGGAAGTGAACATAGCCATGCAGTATGACTTGATTTTTGAGAGCAGCATCTAGGATATGTTCCAGCTTTTTCTACTGATAAAGGAGTGCAGGATCATTTTCCTGGCTACTGACTACTGATTTCATCATCTTCACTACTATGGCTCTTTGAAATCTAGCCATTTGCTTTTTGGCATCATTTCTTTAAAATTCTGCTTAACAAATATATCTGTTGGTACATTCCCCTTGAAAGCATTCCCCTTGTTTGTTAAGAAAAATCTTATATTAGAGTATAAACCCCGTGGGTAGATGGTAGAAGAAATAATACCAGTTACCAACACCTGTGTTTTATTCACAGCAGGGTTTTCTACAAAATGGAGCACCTTCAAATTCACATACAGCATAGGCAAACAATTTAAAGTTGTCTTTCAAACCATAACAGACTGGTCGAGCACTAACAGGGCTCAGGGACAAACCAAAACACTGCGCACTCACATACAAAATACCCCCACCCCCACAAAAATGGCATCAAGAATGGCTACAGTAACCATGGAAACCAATGTAAACAAAAACAATGTAACCAATGTAAACAAACAAAGAATGTCAGTTCTAATAAAGATATAATGTTTGGAATACTAATACATGCATTAAACAAGTTTAGTAACTTAAAAAAGTACTGCAGCAGAAGCAAAAAATAAATGTTGTGACAGTGTATAGATCTGGGAAGATGATTAAAAGTAAAAGCAACAGTAGTGCAGAGCAGAGTCATGTATGCTCATAGGAAGGCCCAGCCAAAGCGATGTATGTTGTTCCTGCACCACACGCTCCATTAGACCAACCATCATAGGGCAAGGGCGTCAAAGCTCAGTCCCTGTCAGTGATAATAGATCCTGGTAAGGAACCAGTATAGGCAACTGATCCAGTTGGACTAATGTGGAACCAGATATGGGAAGGAGATATTAAGGGGCCCATTTACTTACTCACGAATGGGTCGAATGCGTCCGATTGCGTTTTTTTCGTAATGATCGGTATTTTGCGATTTTTTCGGAAAATTATCGCGACTTTTTCGTTACCAATACGATTTTTGCGGAAAAACGCGAGTTTTTCGTAGCCATTCCGAAAGTTGCGATTTTTTCGTAGCGTTAAAACGTGCGCGAAAAGTTGCGCTTTTTTCGTAGCGTTAAAACTTAAACGGCGCGACGTTTTGCGCAAGTTTTAACACTACGAAAAAATTGCAAATTTTTGCGCAAGTTTTAACGCTACGAAAAAATCGCAACTTTCGGAATGGCTACGAAAAACTCGTGTTTTTTCGCGCAAATCGTATTGGTAACGAAAAAGTAGCGATAATTTCCGAAAAGTCGTAAAGGCGCCGGAAAAATCGCAAAAAATACGAAAAAGTCGCAAAATGTTCGTTTTCCAATCGGAATTTTTCCAATTCGGATTCGAATTCGTGGGTTAGTAAATCAGCCCCTAAGTGTTCATGAAACAAAAAAGCAAAACATTAACCAAATCAAAACTTAATATGGTTAAAAAAAAATAGTCAATATTCAATATATGTCCATATGTAATATGTAAAAAATGTTAACCAAAGGGAAACTTAGTGTAGTTCAATAAATAGTCAGTATTCAATATATATCCATGTGTTCTCAAAATCGGTCACCACATCCAGAGAGTTCTCTGACAGTCATTGGCCTAAATGAGTATAGAGAGTGGAAGTAGTTTATTCAGACCCCATGGGGCAACCATGTCAAGTCTGAAAATCCATTTAGTTCTTCAACTTGAGCAAGTTCAATTCCCTATCACTTGAACTTTCTTAGGGACTCCTAACACTACGGGCTACATTCATCAAATCATGAGTTCGAATCCTGAATGGGATACAATAACTTCTGAAGATCGCAAATATCATGAAAAAATTAGTCATGATAATATTGTATTGGGGATCCAAAATTTTCGTACCAAACGATTGTAAACAGCGGGAAAACCTTTCTGTGCATGATTTTGGAAGCCTCCCATAGGAATCAATGGCACTCTGCAGCTCCAACCTGGCCCAGTTGCGCAAAGTACAAAAAAGTCACGCAAAGTACAAAAAAGTTGCGCAAGGTATGAAAAAGTTGCTGAAAATACTCACGGAGCGTTTGAAAGAACGCTCAAAGCGTTATTGGATTAGTAAATATGGCCCTATATTTTTATTATAACTGACATTCTTTGTTTACATTGGTTTCTGTGGTTACTGTAGCCTTTTTGGTGCCATTTTGTGTGGGAGTGGGAGTGCACAGTCCTTTGATTTGTCCCTGAGGAAGTGCACTGTTGGTGCTATAAACATCAGATTTTCCCTAATAAATGTTATGAGGTTTTGTGCCCTAGGCCCCTTTGAGTGTGGTACTCTGTCTCTCTACATTTGCTTTTGACCTGCATCCGGGGCATTGATTTTTTTGTTAACGTTGTTAACTGCCTTGTCTATGAATGTGTTGAAGAGCATAATATATGCACAAATGTCACACAGTATCATATTTTCTGTATGGGGAACATCTGACAAAAACCACTGACACCATATTTCAATTAACCACAATTATAGTATTTCTCACGGTTACACAATGTATTATTGTTACATAAAATGTCATTTACATTTTACATTATGTCTTATTCTAAATAATTGGACGTTTATTTATTTTTTTCTTTCATTTTACATTTTTCTCTGCCGCTAAAATCATAAGGTCCATCCCCGGGCCAGTGGAAAATCCTAAACTGCATTGCTCTTAATCCTAAGAACAGCGTGTTTTTTTATTGTTGTTGTTGTTGCGGGAATGGGGGGGGGCGATGTTTTGGCGGCGCTAACATTTGCATTATCGATGAAGAGCCTATTTTCCAAAGGGTTGTCATAAAGCAGGAGTTATTTTTTATACAAGTAGATATGTTAGAAACGATCCTAGCTAAAAAAAAAAAAAATGATGCACTTACGAACATTAACATGTCTTTGTGCTTACATAACCATTTCCATGGAAACTAAATCTGTAACCTGTATCTGCTTTGCATGAGTAATTTAACTCTGCTTTTAAATTATTTAATGAATCAGCTAGTTCAGAATTTTGCTTGACTACTTTACAGAATTTTGTTTTTTATTTAAAGTTGGGGGTTTTTGATAATATTGGTATTAATGTAATGCAAGCATACTTTTTTTATTACATGTTTATATATCTTACATATTTTTACTTTTTTTTAACTTTTGATCATTGCTTCAGTTATGCTTATGTGTTTTTCCTTTTTGTTATTTGTTATATACAAATTTCTGTGTGTGTGTGTGTGTATATATATATATATATATATATATATATATATATATAGTGGAGGAAATAATTATTTGACCCCTCACTGATTTTGTAAGTTTGTCCAATGTCAAAGAAATGAAAAGTCTCAGAACAGTATCATTTCAATGGTAGGTTTATTTTAACAGTGGCAGATAGCACATCAAAAGGAAAATCGAAAAAATAACTTTAAATAAAAGATAGCAACTGATTTGCATTTCATTGAGTGAAATAAGTTTTTGAACCCTCTAACAAAAAAAGACTTAATACTTAGTGGAAAAACCCTTGTTTGCAAGCACAGAGGTCAAACGTTTCTTGTAATTGATGACCAAGTTTGCGCACATTTTAGGAGGAATGTTGGTCCACTCCTCTTTGCAGATCATCTCTAAATCCCTAAGGTTTCGAGGCTGTCTCTGTGCAACTCTGAGCTTGAGCTCCCTCCATAGGTTTTCTATTGGATTAAGGTCCGGAGACTGACTAGGCCACTCCATGACCTTAATGTGCTTCTTCTTGAGCCACTCCTTTGTTGCCTTTGCTGTATGTTTTGGGTCATTGTCGTGCTGGAACACCCATCCACGACCCATTTTCAGTTTCCTGGCAGAGGGAAGGAGGTTGTCGTTCAGGATTTCACGATACATGGCTCCGTCCATTTTCCCGTTAATGCGAATAAGTTGTCCTGTGCCCTTAGCAGAAAAACACCCCCAAAGCAAAATGTTTCCACCCCCATGCTTGACGGTGGGGACGGTGTTTTGGGGGTCATAGGCAGCATTTTTCTTCCTCCAAACACAGCGAGTTGAGTTAATGCCAAAGAGCTCTATTTTGGTCTCATCAGACCACAGCACCTTCTCCCAGTCACTCACAGAATCATTCAGGTGTTCATTGGCAAACTTCAGACGGTCCTGCACATGTGCCTTCTTGAGCAGGGGGACCTTGCGAGCCCTGCAGGATTTTAATCCATTGCGGTGTAATGTGTTTCCAATGGTTTTCTTGGTGACTGTGGTCCCTGCTAATTTGAGGTCATTAACTAACTCCTCCCGTGTAGTTCTAGGATGCTTTTTCACCTTTCTCAGAATCACTGACACCCCACGAGGTGAGATCTTGCGTGGAGCCCCAGAGCGAGGTCGATTGATGGTCATTTTGTGCTCCTTCCATTTTCGAACAATCGCACCAACAGTTGTCACCTTCTCTCCCAGCTTCTTGCTAATGGTTTTGTAGCCCATTCCAGCCTTGTGCAGGTCTACAATTTTGTCTCTGACATCCTTGGACAGCTCTTTGGTCTTTCCCATGTTGGAGAGTTTGGAGTCTGCTTGATTGATTGATTCTGTGGACAGGTGTCTTTTATACAGGTGACTAGTTAAGACAGGTGTCCTTAATGAGGTTGACTAATTGAGTAGAAGTGTCTAACCACTCTGTGGGAGCCAGAACTCTTAATGGTTGGTAGGGGTTCAAAAACTTATTTCACTCAATGAAATGCAAATCAGTTGCTATCTTTTATTTAAAGTTATTTTTTCGATTTTCCTTTTGATGTGCTATCTGCCACTGTTAAAATAAACCTACCATTGAAATGATACTGTTCTGAGACTTTTCATTTCTTTGTCATTGGACAAACTTACAAAATCAGTGAGGGGTCAAATAATTATTTCCTCCACTGTATATATACAGTATATCATGCACAGATATTTATTTTGTTTATTTGCAGTACAGTGTACCTTTAAATAATTTTGATACATACAGCCTGCAAGCCAGAAACAACTTCACATAATATTGCAGATTGTTGGATCGCTGACTTGCTGGGAGATTCCTACTTATGTGACAGTTTCTTCAGAGCCCTTTGGCCAGGGTCGGTCTGGGCCAGCGGGGCACTGGGAAAAAACCTGGTGGATCCCGCCGACCTAGAACCATTCCCCACCGGCACTCCCTCGGCCCACTGATCTCCCTCTCCCGACGCGCCTAAGGTAAGAATAAAGTACATGTACTCAAGGGAGGGGTTTGGGCAGGGAGCAGGGGCCCCGAGGGTGATGTGGGGGCCACGGCAGGGCACTGCTGCCCAGAGTAGGGACCAAGTATGCAGACCTAGGCACTAGAAGAGTTTTCCTAAGATCCACTTGCTGAGAAGATCCTAAAAGCTAGGGGTGGGCTTTTCTATTGATCTAATCATCTGTTCACTGACTAACTCTGGCAGAGTATTGCGTGAAAGTATAACTGAGAGTATATGCCTGACATCTGTTCAATGCATATAACCTTTTTCCTTGATGTCAAAGTACTCCTATGTGGATCGAGTTAATAAAGTCTTTCCTGTTTTAGTTCAAGAACCACTAGCACCCATTACTGTTTTCTTGACCCGAGAGATGTTAAGATGCACTACACCCTCCTTCCAATATTTGCGAGCGCCCACCAGGGAAAGAGAATCTCATCTGGGATCATTATTGACAAAGCTATTGGCTTTCGGTAACCCGGGTAGACCCATTTTACCATAGCCTTACACTGGTAAGTTTGCTTGCAGCTATGGTAGAAAATAAGCCACTGTATCATGTTCAGAATTGGTGCTGTGCCTTTCTTTCCCTGTTCTTTGTCTCCATATATTTTGCTTTTCATGCGTGGGCATTTGTTTTTGTGGAGATTGGCACGATCCTAGGGTTTTGTAATGTTTCTGTATTGTTGCTGATTTGGAAATAGATTGCTGCGAGCTGGGTAAGCACTGTAAGAAACAAGGCCAATAGTCATTTCAAAATCTGTAGCTCAGTGTGTCAGTTGCTAAGATATACTTCTATCTAAAGGGAATACGTTGCCTCTTTTCAGTAAATATAACTTTCCTAAAATGGACATGATGTAGCCTCCTGCTTTTAAAAATATATGCGGTTTTAATTACTGAAGAATTAAGACTAGAAATACACAATGTATTATTGTTACAATAATGCCTTTTTCACTAGATTCATGGGTTAATATTTTCCATCAAACTTTAACAGAATCACCCCAGACTTATTGGTGCTGCAGATAAGACACTTGACATGCAATATCTTATATTTTAGTGATATTCTAATGCAGCTGTTCTCAACCTGTGGGTTGGGACTCCTTTGGGGGTCGAACGACCCTTTCACGGGGGTTGCCTAACACCATCGGAAAACACATATTTCCAATGGTCTTAGGAATAATTTTATGGTTGGGGGTCACCACAATATGAGGAACTGTATTAAAGGGTCGCGTGGTTGAGAACCACTCTTCTAATGGGTCTTAAAAAATTCACTATAATCCATTAATTTTTAATTCTTCGTTAATTCTGGCAAAACATATCTAAGATAACAGTAACTTGAAATCATAAAGACATTTATTTCAGTTACATTTTCCTTTCATTTCATTCCTCTTTTATTTTTCATTTAATATATTCTAAAGCTTTTGTTTCTATAACTGTAAAGCTGAAAATATTGCCCAGGCTTTCCACTGTTATTAAAAATATTTTTATCCATTTAAGCTCAATGGGAATGGTGATCCCCTGTCAGTAAAATGTATTTACTTTGTGATATTTTGCATTTTCACTATAAATGTTCCCATCCATAATGTACATTTATGTTCCTAAATGCATTAGTGTCAGAAAAGAAAAAATACAAAAGTATTTCCATTAATGTATCTAGTACAACTGATAAATCATAAAGCCCAATTTCCCTGCTGTTTTAAGATATATGATAACAAATGTTGTTGCTAATAAAATACTTATGTGGGTTTACTAAACAGGGACTTCGTTCCTGCAAACGAGAGATAGGAAGCTAATTATTTTATATTACTCAATAGATCAATGCCCTAATAAAATATATTCAGTTTCTAGGAACCATGGCAGTCATGTTTTGCATTCTAAACAAAGAATATGTGGAAAAAAACAATTGTTTAGGCAAAGTCATTTATAATTAGGGGAAGATCTGAAAAAAATGAATTCTTATTACATTTATTACAGCGACCTAACAAATTATATATTTATAAATACTGTTTGGCCTTTTAAAAATAACCTGCTTTGAGCAGTCCATTCCAATTGATTTCTTTTGGTTGCAGAGACCAGCAACAGCACTAAAAGCAAATGGGATACTGCCCAGGTGCAAATTCGCCCAGTGTTTATAAATGACACCTATTCTGTTTATTTGAATACAATGCTAATCTATGAGAAATCATTTGTTTTAATACTAAAAACAAAGCAGAAAATGGGTTGTAAATCTGCAAGCCCTTAAGTATACTGTATACTGCTTCTCTCTATCCTAGTTGCTGTTTTATAAAACACTGAATATATATGCCAATCCACACTCACCAGCATGTCTGACGAAGGGGCGTGCCCCCGAAACGTTACATGGTTTGCTACTATTAAAATCAGCAGGGTTTATCCCGCTAAAACAAATCCTGTTGTGCCGGTATTTTGTGCAATTTTTTATAAAACACTGAAACATTATTTTCAGAATTTCAGTTTAAATTTGTTCGGGACATATAAAATTAGATATAAATATTACAAATTTCCTAGTTCGTTTAAACTTCTTATGTAATTCATATTTCCCTCTACAAAACCCACATTTCTGGTTGGTCACAGCGCAACGAGTAGTCAAAGTATATACACATAGAATAAAATGTACAAATTTACAGTATATTGTACATACAGAACAAGTTTCTCTAATCTAAAGGGGGGGGGCCTCTGGTGCGCTGATTGTTTATATGGGAAAAATAAATCCCCTATGTCTCTTTAATCCCCTCTAATGTACTTGTACAGAGTAATCACATCCCCCTGCAAGCGCCTTTTTTCCAGAGGTAACAACCCCAACCTCAACAGTCTAACCTCATAGTTTAAATCTTCCATCCCCTTTACCAGTTTAGTTGCACGTCTCTGCACTCTCTCCAGCTCATTAATATCCTTCTTAAGGACTGGAGCCCAAAACTGCACTGCATACTCAAGTTGAGGCCTTACCAGAGACCTATAAAGCGGCAAAATCCATCCCTTGAGTCAATGAGTTTATACAAGACAGCATTTTATTTACTTTAGTAGCCACTGAATGGCACTGTCTGGAATTAGGCAACTTGTTACCTACAAAAATCCCCAGATCCTTCTCTTACAAAGTAATGCAACGTCTGGCAAACTTATTATAAGCCTTGTAGTCCACCAAACTTTTATTTAGCACCAAAACAGCAAAAAACTTAAAAAAATAAAACCACAACAGTTAAATTAATACTGCTACTTAAAAAAAAAAACAGTTAATAAAAGATACTTATCCTTTTTGTTGTTTGGCTTTCACCAGCCACCAGTTAGTAAGCCATTGCATCAGGCACATCGCTCCTTTGTATTCCATTAAAATTCCAGGATTATATATTGGTTTCCTTTCCTTGATCCCTTCTTATTTGGAACAAAAAGGAGATTCTTACAATACAATAAAACTGTGGATTCTTGAGTCATAAAACAAATTGTTTAAGCAAAATAATATTTCTTCCTTGCTTATTAATTTCAAAGAAACCTTTTACTTATTCTTATATACAAAAAAATGTGTTGCTTTTAGATCATCAGGTCACCAAACTCAGCTGAATTACTGTAGTTTAATTAAATCACTGAAGAAAAATAAAACAGCGGTGGATATACTAATCATATAAATACAGATTAAACCATAACTATGACTCAGAATTCACAACTCTAAAAGCCATGGACAGATGAGCAACTTGTTTATCTAGCTTGCAGAGACAAAAATCATTGCTGATATCAGCTGGAAATTCCAAGAGACTGGTCAAATTGCAAAGTGTTATGGGGTCCAAAAAAGGAGACAAGAAACTCAAGTTAAAGGCATATTAACTGGAGAAGTAGTTGCAATTGAAAACTGCATTCTCGTTAAGTTCAACCTTTTCCCAAGTAAATATGACCTAACTTCTATCTGATGGTGCAGAAGGTGTAAAAAAAAAAAAAAACTTCTAAAGGGCAACTAAAATATTTTTTTAGTTGCTAAACCCTTTCTTGAAATCATGTAATGTAATTTCCGGTAGAATTCCTTTTACGATTCCACAGTTCCCTTAACAAACCTTCAATTAACTTCCCATTAGATTAATCCAGCTTGATAACTGTTAATTTCCACTAGAAAGACATTTTAGGAATGAAAATGTATATCAGTTTCTGCCAGTCCATTAGTATTATACCAAATGGCAGGGAGTCAGAGAAAATTAGAAATAATGACCTGGCAGAAACTGAAGTAGGTGTATTCTATTTGTCCCCGGAGCCTTGTTGAAATTAACTTTTCTGACAGTTTGTGGTTTGAGATTGGTTTTAGGAAAAAAAAGCAATTATTTTCCAATTTTCTTTTTTTTTCTTTCTTGATTGCTGTAGTAGAATGTATGCTGTAGTATTTCTAGCTATCAGCCAGTTCTCTATCCAAGTATCTCTATCCATGTACAAATATTATGTTCCAGGCAAATATTCCTTAATTTAATCAGTAACTGTAAGTCTGTATATTGGAGAGTTGCTTGGACTTTTTTCTTCTCTATGCTAAAATCAGTTTTTGGGTGGAGGACACCTTTAACTTCCTTTATATAAATGAAGCCACATGTTGGTTCTTAAAGGAGAAAGAAAGGTAAAAACTAAGGGGCAGATTTACTAATCCACGAATCTGAATCCCGAAATGAAAATTTTGCGACTTTTTCGTATTTGTCGAGACTTTTTCGGAGCTGTCGCGACTTTATTGTATTTTGCACGATTATTTCGTCGCCATTGCAATTTTTTCGTATTGCGCGATTGTAAACGCCGGAAAAAGCAATCCGATTTTTTCGCGACGGCGTTGAAAAAGCAGCGGAAAATTTACGAAAAAGTCGGGACGGCAACGAAAAAATCGTGGGACATACGGAAAAGTCGCAAAAATACCGATCATTACGAAAAAACTCGTTCGGACGCTTTCGGCCCGTTCGTGGATTAGTAAATCTGCCCCCTAATTAAGCTTTATCAGAAAGGTCTATGCAAACACAGTCATAAGCACTTACAGAAATTCTGCACTGACTTCATGTGCCAGAGACACACAGCTCTCAGCTGTCTCCTCTCTCCTGCTCCCCCCTCCCTCAAGAATGCTAAGAACTCACTCCCCACCCCTTAGGAATGTGGATCTGAGCCAATCAGCAGGAAGCTGACTCACAGTCTAACTAACTGAGCATGTTCACTTGGTCTCGGTCTCTGTGTAGGAGTGAGGCATTATGGGAACTTTCTTTACACAGCTCAGCATTTTTTCTTCCTGTTTGGCTTCTGATCATCTGAACGGGAGAAATATGGGGAGACTTAAGGACACTATTGAGACAACTGAAGGTATGCCTGCAGCTTGAGATTAACTCTTTACTAGCCTTTCCTTCTCCTTTAATGATTTTACATTTTCTGATGTTAAATATCATTGTTAAATATCATTTACTAACAATCAGATTTTAGAGTTTTTGGAAACTACGACTAAACTCATTTCCACGAATGTAGGTAATTTATTAGAAGATACAAATTGAAAAGCACAAACGATAAAAGAAGTGGAAAAAACACAAGTATCATGACTTTTTGTATTGTTGTACAAATGACATTGTCAAAAAAACCTGAAAACCTCTAAAACCATGAAGCAAAGCAAAATCTCCAGTTGTAAAAAGAATATCTGCAATTGATTTCTACATGATTTAGATAAGTTTTAGTTGGCGTATTCTTGCCTTCAGTTTTGTTACATAATAAATGCAAAAAAATCTTGTTTTTTTTGTGAAAAAATTGTATTTTGGTGCCAAAAAAACCTGAATTGTGAAAAAAATTCAGCATTAGTAAATGCCCTCTCAAAAGTGATAGTACAGGTATGGGATCTCTTATCCGGAAACCTGTTATCCAGAAAGTTCAGAATTACGGAAAGGCCATCTCCCATAGACTCCATTATAAACAAATAATTCTAATTTTTAAAAATGATTTCCTTTTTCCCTGTAATAATAAAACAGCACCTTGTACTTGATCCCAACTAAGATATCATTAATCCTTATTGGAGGCAAAACAGGCCTATTGGGTTTATTCAATATTTAAATGATTTATTAGCAGACTTAAGTTATGGAGATCCAAATTACGGAAAGATCCCTAATCCGGAAAACCCCAGGTCCTGAGCATTCTGGATAACAGGTCCCATACCTGTATTATGGTCGCTATTATATTGGTAATCTCTCATAAGTACTCAGGAGAGAACTAGTTTCCTGGACTTTTTTGCCTCCTGTAACTCAGCAATATCTACAACAGCTGGGTCTTCCCCAGCACGATCAGAATTTTCCACCACACTGTTTGATATGTAGGAACCTGGTAACACATTACTCTATCCATCTGTTAAATAACTAAATCTCCTATTATTGCAATCTGTTTTGCCTTTCTATTACTTTACTTGTTTCTATCATACAATGACTGACTCCAGGGTTCTCTGAGAGATTGTTCCCTACATAGATTTATCTTCCCCAACATTTGTGACAATAGGCACAGCATAGTTGCACCTCAAGAATCAAGTTCAGGTATCAATTTGATGCTGTTAGATGGAAATTACACAATACATATTTGCCATCACCTGCAATTGTGTCAGACACAACTCTCAATCATGGCTGCAATTGTACTGAAGTTATGGAGCAAACCAAAAAACCAAAGGGTGCACTGTACATGCTGAGAGTAAAGTTGGTTTAAGTGATAAACCTGCTGGCTAATGTCCTTTTACCTGATTAGAAGGTGAAAATTAAACCCTTCCACATTACTACATCAGGTGGTTCTCTACTGCCTCAAATTTATACAGGAGCTCAACATTTTACCCCTTTCCTAGCTGTCATAATACTGAAAAATTAACAATTCTCTATGTATTTGCTGTCAAAACATACACTTAACCCATGTGCATGTCTGCTTTTGCTTCAGAAAATATTTGGTTGTAAAAAAATGCACAGACCTAAGAATGAGGTGAAAAGACCATTGGGTTAGACTGAAACATGTAAAATCCAAAGGGAAATTTATTCAGAACTTTTATGAAGCCTCTAGTCATAATATGCTGTGAGAACTGGAAGATTTCACTTTCAAATATTGTAATGTATGAGGGGGTGAGGCACAATAAGTTCAAATGATAGATAGATATAGAACTGATAGAATCATTTTTACGGCAACAGTATGCTTTTACAATTCTATGACAAAAAGGGATAACAAACATACTAAAGGAACAACACATTACCAAGTTTGTGTCTTTTATTTCTTTACTCTGAGCTTGGTCCTCTTTAATTTGACATTTACTCCCTACATTTCACCAATCACAAATGGATAATTCTTTTGGGCCCATCTTCTGCCTTTCATGTGGATGACCGTCTCCAACTTATATAGACTTTCAGTTCTTTCTAACATATCATTATTCTGATTCTCAAGCCACCTCTTATACATTCTGTGTGTATTTTACACCAGTTCTACATCATCTCTCTTCCTTGGGGAGCCTTCAGATAAGTGGCGTGTCCTGCATAATTTTCAACCTGTGAAAGCATTTAATCAGCAGTTTATAAATAGTATCTGAGTTTAACATGCAATTTAAGTTTTCTGCATGATTTCTTTCAGCCACTGTCCTTTTATACTATAAAGTGAGCACCATATGTGGAAGTGAGACAGGAAGCAAAAGCATGTTAAATATTAATTCTTATTGCCCAACCTTTCCCAATTGTGCTTTTTATTGATTTTGAAAGAAGTACATGTATGCTTTGTATATAGTTAACTTCTTAAAGGAATACTGTCCCAGGAAAACATCAGTTTTCTTCAAGTAGAATCCTGCATTAAAATCCAATTTCCAAAAGAGCAAACAGATATTTTAATATTTAATTTTGAAATTGGATATGCAGCTAGACATATTCTTAGTTTAAAAAGTGCCCCCCAGCCATGTGACTTGTGCTCTGATAAACTTCAGAGTTCGGGGTGATATCACCCCCCTCCCTTTCCCCCCAGCAGCTGATCAGCAGAACAATTGGAAGATAACAAGACAACAGCTTTCTGAAGCCAGTATTGCTAATAATGCTCCCATGTGCCACCTAGTGTTAGATATGAGGGTAGCACTCAGTAGTAAAAATCCAAGTCCCCCTCACCCATGTCACAATGAACAGGAGAAACAATAGCTTAGCGGAAAGCAGTTCCATTGTGAAGTGCAGACTCTTTCTGAAAGCTCAGACTCAGGCACAATGCACTGAGATGGCGCTTACACACTAATATTACAGTTAAAAAAAAATACATTTATTGGTTCAGGAATAACATTTTAAATAGTAGAATTAATTATTTGTAATGTTCACAGTATAATTTAGTAATAAAAACGATACCATAAAAATCATGGCAAAATCACTTTAATGAATGATCTGTTTTGTTTTTTTTTCTTAAAATGGCCAAGGTTAAAACAGCTTTGCTAAGTAAACCTATTCAATCACTCATTATTGTTATACTATTGCATTGTATCCAGTGTAAACCTGTAAATATTTCCTAGCTTCTGTGAGGATGCCTCATAAAGGTCCAGTATTCTTACTCTTCATTTATTTACAAAAGCTGTTTTTTATAACTTGCTTTTTAACATTTCTTCACTGAGAGAAAGAGAACACAATGTATTCCATTCGTACCTCACTCTTGTTGAAATGAAAATAGATGACACTTTAAAAAAAAACAAACAAACCTTGCAACAAGGACAGAATTATATTCCAGTAACCTTAAATGACAAGTCTACTCTGCTATTTTTTTTTTTCTTATTGTTATGCCAAAATGTAAATGTTTGTTAGCAAGCTGTTTTTAGCCAATAGATGAAAGGAAAACATGTCAAAATCTTTTAATGCATGTTTCATTTAGAGTCAAATAATGCCTCTGACCAACGTGACATGGCAGATATATAATATTCTTGATACTTTATCAATCACAAGTTTTCTTGAATTCTTTATATCCTGATACTTTGGGAATTGCCTCTTTGGCCAATAGTATAGTGGAATATCTGCAGTCATTGCAAAGAGCACATACCAGAAATATATGATTTTTTTTTTGTCTTATATTGTTCACATTACTCACTGTATATATCAACTGTATAGAAATCAAGGCCATCCATTGGCATGAAGAGATAATTGGTTTAATGTCTATATGTATGGAATTTGTACATCAGAAACAAATGTTGCAATATCAACTATGATATCATTAATCAGAGAAGTAAGAAGTAATAGCAGGGCATTCTAGTAGAATGAAAATATTTAATAAAAACTATTTAATTCCATTTGTATATTAACCAAACACATTTCATCCAACAAGCAGGCCAATGTTTTAGGCATTGACATACATTTGGTTAATATCCAAATTAAATTATATGTTTTTTATTTTACTAGAATACCCTGCCATTGCTTCATTTCTGTATTATATTGGGGATTGTACAGGGGCCCCCTGCAATGAGCGCTTTATAGTGTACATTAGGAATAATATATATTACATACTGGCAGCTCCCTTTGTATACTGATACAGCACACTTAAGTTTTTTTTAGTTTTAGCTGGATTTAACTCCTATAGCATATATTGGTGTCCCAGCTTCAGCCATCCATATAAGTGCCCAAGTCAGTCTCTTCCCTGCTTTGTTACAGTATCTTCTGCTTAATATAATCACCTCTTCTGTATATTTTTACAGCCATCTGTTTTGCTCCTCTTCATACCTAGAGGGAAAGCAGAACTGATACCTGACCTAAATAAATTGCTTCTCATTTAACCTTTTAATTCATTTTTGAATGATATCTAGGCCACTAAATATATACGATTATTCACTCAGCCCTTGACCTGTTTCTGCAGTTTTAGCTTGTCCTAATAGTAACATCTCAATAACCATTATGTATATAACTGAATTGAATCATAATTATCATTACTGTATAAAAGTTGTGGCTGTTGTTTTCCTCTCCCTAGTTTTATCTTGCATATAAAAAGGTGGGCCTGACATTTATGTCTACAAGTGCTGTGAGCAAAGCACAATTTCAGGTGCAAATGGTATGTTCCCACCCCCCCAGAATTCTATCTACATTGCTGTTTTGCACAATTAGGCTGTACTTGTTACCTTTCCATTTGATTAAGCCAAAATTAAAAAATGAATGCAACTAGATATGCATTTTGTGGCAAATCAAATGCAGCTTTATGAAAGTTTATCTGGCGCCATTTATGGTGTTGGGCATGCAACTGACGTCTGCTCTCAATTCTTCAAGTGCAAATTTGCTGTGACTATTGATTCTGGGTGCGAGGGAAACCCTTTGTCAGGAAGTGGCAGTAGCTACAGGGTCTCCCTACATCAATAGGAGCAGCAGTGCTAGATCTGGAAGGCAGGATGGACTGAGCAGCTCAGGGCACAACAATATGGAAGTACAAGGAGCTCATTTTGATGCAAGTACATTTAATGAAACAGGTCTTACGTGCAACTGACTGCAGTGATATTACAGACACTGAAACTGCACTTGCAGGTGTAAATGAGGCCAATTGTTTCTTGTTGGCTAGGTTTTTACTGCTAGTCAGTGGCTTAGCACTTTGTGTGGCAACTTGGCTTGTAAGGAAGCAGGCAGCAATCCTGCATTTTTTAGCATATTCTGAATTAAATAAAATGCTGAGAACATACTGCCAAAATAAAGGAAACTGAAGAATTTGGCAACTACAAAAAGTACATTTGAAAGTTGCTTTATCACAGTTTTGGTTTCTGAGCTAATAAACATATTAACAATTAATCATTCTTCAAGTTATATATGAAATGCTGGAAAGGCCGAACTTCAGCTACTATGGTCAGGCAAGACCATAATAGTCTTTGAAAGGTGATGAGTGTCACATCACATTTGGTAGGAGGTACTGTGATAAAGAACATGTAATCTAACTTAAATATTTAAAAATGTAATTTTCTTTGTCTCTGTAATAATAAAACAGTACCTTGTACTTGATCCCAACTAAGGTATAATTAATCATTATTGGAGGTAAAGCAATTCTGAGTTTATTTAATGTTTAAATCATTAAATAATCTTATATAAATAAGTCTTAAAGTATGGAGATCCAAATTACAGAAAGACGCCTTATCCAAAAAAAACCTGGGTCCCAATCATTCTGGATAATGTTCCCATACATGTACAAGGTACTGTTTTATTATTGCAGAGAAAAAAGCTAATTATTTTTTTTTTTAAATGGAATAATTTGCTTATAATGGGCTCTCTGGGAGCTAGTCTTCCCATAATGTGGAGCTTTATGAATAATGGGTTTTCAGATATGGTATCCCACCTTTAAAACTAACATAAACTCACAGGCTAAGTCATGGTGAAATGATACAGATCACCTTAAAGGTGAGAACTCTTTGGATTTTACAGGGAAGATAGTAAAATTGCATCTGTACTGAAAATATGAAACTGCAAATGTAGAAGCGTGGGAAATTACCGAAATCAAATAGAATGCATGAAAATCAAGATGAGCTGAGGCATGTCAAAAACAGTTCAAACTATGAAATGCAATGAAGCAGAACACAGATGAGGCTAACTTTGTTCTCCAAGGCATAGAACAGGATCCAGCGCAGGAGCAGCAATAAACACAGCTAATAATGTAAGGTATTGCCCAGCATAGGTAATTTTGTTGTATTTCAGATTATCCAGCGGCTTCCTGTGTTATAACAACAAGTGCTAATTTTATCCCTTGACAAAGGCTTTTGAGCCGAAATGTTGGGGTACTCTCATCTAGAGTATCTACCTTTATTCCTTTTTTGGCTTTTGCTGGGTGGTATGTATTGGTTTGTTTATTGATGTGGGTATATTTGTTTATTTATACGTTTATTTTTATTAATATGTTTATATTTGTTTATTGCTTGTGGGTATATTCTATAAAAGCAATACTGTTGTTACACAATAATCTGATATTAAAAAATGTTTTATTTGCAGTAGCACCCTGGTACTGTATGTTTTTCTCTAGTGTGCAGGGTTGTCTATACATATATTTTCTGGGGAACTGCCCTACAAGCCTTTTTAGCTGTTTTGTGTTTTCTTAAAATCTAATTTTTTTAATTTAAAGTAGACCCCAAGTACTCCAGCAGAGCAAAGGCAACATATTACTTTTTTTGTGTTTAAGGGGGGGGGCAGATTTAATCCCAAAATGTCTTTAAACCACTGGTATACTTTACAGGTATGGGATTTGTTATCCACAAACCCTTTCTACATCTGAATTACGGGAAGGCCATCTCCCATAGACATCATCTTAGAAAATAATTCACATTTTTAAAAATTCCCTTTTCTCTGTAATTATAGAACTTAAGGCAAAACAATCCTATTGGGTTCAAAATATTTTTTAAAAAAAATTACTTAAAAATCTCCTTATAAAGGATAGATGGGATCAAGTACAAGGTACTGTTTTATTATTACAGAGAAAAAGGAGATCATTTTTAAAAATGAGATTTGCTTCTAATGCAGTCAATGGGAGATGACCTACCCGTAAGTGGTAACTTTCTGGATAACTGGTTTCTGGATAATGGATCCTAAACCTGGTGTATAACATTCAGCTTTAGTTCCAAAAATATCTAGGACAGCAAATACATATTCTCCACAAATCACCTCCAGGTGGACTTTCAGGTGTATATAGGAGACCAAATAGACACATACTCCCCCCAATTCTCACCCTAACTGGCCTTCAGGTTGCATTCCTCTGCCACTGCTCTACCCCTTCCCCCCAGCAGCTGTGCAAGCAGCAAATTTAGTTTTCTTAATGTGCATTCTGCATAAAAGGCTGCCTTGTTTTGACTTAACCACTATTCTCTGGAACTTATAGAGCAGATGGTAAGTACACGGCTCTGTCACAGGTAGCACTGTATTCATTGGGGAACACAGCAACTTTTTAATGTGTGGAAAGAATAAAAACCATTGTGGACAGTGTCTGTGTTTTGCACTAAGCATCCTGCACTTGATAAATTACATATCATTATAAATATTGATACTGGCAGGAATAGCCAATGAATGGTGACTTCCAGGCAGCTCTTCTTTCTTCCACTGCATAAATATCACCCACAAATGGTTTGTAAGGTGCTCTGCCGGTCCGTTGCATTCTCTTACCTTAGGTTGCGCCGGCCTGCAGACGCGCTCCTGTACTAGCCCACACTTCCGGGTACGCACGCACCATGGGAGACATTGCGGCGTAACTGCGCATGCGCAGTTGTGCGCATTGAAGTTTTAGGCGCCATCTTGGTGTGGGTTATTATGTGCTTCCTTTCCCTTACTTCCCTCATTGTTTTGGCGCCAAAACTGCCTATTTAAACCCCTTCTCTCAGTCCCTCTTTGCCCAAGCTGGCTTCTGGTTGTACTGGTTCCTGCTCACGCTTGTTTTGATTGTATTCTGGTTTTTTACTTCGGCCTGTTTCATGATGTTTATTGCTGCCCAGCTCGACCTTTTGCCTGTTTCCTTACTACGTACCTGCCTTATCCTTGTCTGTACCTCGATTTTGCTAATCTGTTCTCTGGAGTTTGTAGGGCCCCAGCTAGGACCGCAGCACAAAGTTCCAGGGCCCCAAAAGGGCGTTGGTGGAAATCGGAACTAGCTTACAGAAGGAGTCAGATTTTCACCAGCGGTATCATTCATTGACTCCCATCTAACTAGTATGTTACATCGTTCAGCAGAGAGCTATTTTGTAAATTACTTACATTCTTCAACCATTTATTTCTTTTAATTTAAATCTTAAGTAGTAATTATCGATCCATGCTTGGTTATTATGTATGTTGTTTAATATATCTTTTTAAGGAAAAACTGTTTGTAAAAACGTATATATTATTAACTAACATCTCTGCACATTGCCCAACAATAAACTGGGTCCTATAGAGTTTTCCAACGTAATCATGGTCCCTATAGATATTGGAATGCATACTTTACTTGTGGAGAGAATAATATTTCCATTAAAAAAAAGATTTTTATGACTGATATACGAACGGCTGAATAATTTAGGGGTTTCACTCTCCCTTAAAGCCACGATTAGCAATCAATTAAATGAAATATAAACAAAATATGACTCTGATGGGTTTATTATTTATTGTGGCCAGTTCTTTAAATCCGACTTCCATTTCGCTATTCAGCTAAGTGAAAAGCTTTCATCACTGACCCATTAAAACTGAAATTCATCAGAAGTACTTGAAAGCATATGAGCAGCAAGGTCCATACATTAGAAGAAAATGTTCAAAGACATTAGCAGAATGCAACATTGAAGAAACACACAGTGAATCAATTTAGGCAGTCAGAATAGAAAGCATGCCATTGAAAAATCAAACAGAACACAATCAGCAATACAAACTGCAAAATAAATACACGGCAGACCGCACAAAGGCAACATTACTCAGGTAAACAGAAAGCCTTGAAAAGTTCTCCATTAAATATAATTTACCAGCATTAGCCAAAAGGCTAAAACAAATATGAACAGCATGATTGTTACATACAAAATAAAGGTGTAAATATGGGCATTAGTTTCAAAAAGGGTGATATGAAGCAAGTCGGAAATCTGCTATTTTGAATAAGAAAACATTGTAGTGTAGGAAACCTGGATTTGCTTAAAAAGTAATGTTAATTTGAATAAACTATTGAACAAGACACTGTGTACAATGAATCCTTAAGCAATAGAAAACCAAACTACCTTTGTTATGTTGGTTTAGTAAAATGTATTAAATTCATTCAGTTTTTGGCCTCACTGTCATTTATTCACCATTTAATATACAAAGTAAAAAGATTGTTGCTGCTATTTTTTCCTTCCAAAATTGGCAAGCCAGAGATCTTTCCTCCATACTTCTTTTTCTTCTCATGTTTTTACAAATTCTCTCACTCCCACTGATGCTTCCATCCTTGCCTTATTTTATCAGCCAGGCTTTACTTTCTCTCCTCTCCTCCATTTTCCTTATAAATTACTGTGCTTACAGAGAATAAAGAAACCCCCTTAAGGCCAAACCATAATTCTTCTTGTTTTTAACTGAGCGCTGATTAACTCCATCTTTTAGTTTGTTCAAATTAACTCTTATTTCATTGGTTAAGATTTAGGGCAGTATAAATATAAATAGCCCTATCTGTCTTGTAAATTAACATTTTTGTCAATGCCACATGCCATATGTTATGCGATTTATATATAAATAGCCTTAAGAAAACTTGTGCTGCAACTTGCACATGTATCTAGTAGAATTAAGTCTAAAACAACTGGACTTTTCTGAGTTTTCTTGAAAACGTCTCACCACTCATCCGAGGAATTCCCTACCACTCATTTTGAACTGAGGAAGCCACTCGTATGAGTTTTTAACTCAGAAAAGTCAAGTTGTTTTTGACTTAATTCTACTAGATAATGTATTTCATGACCTGGATGAATGAAAATCTTTAGACAACTTGCAAATGAATGACTATGGTGGATGCTAATTTGCTCCCACATTTTTAAATCCTGTCCAAGTTCAAGTTATTTTGTAGGTACATACTATGATAGTGAAATTTTGGGGAAAATTGTAGGTAGAGAACATGGCCACTGGGATGCATTTTTGTGCATTGCTCTTTGAAAAATAAACCTTTGTGTTTGCCTCTAAGTCTAAGAGGTCCATTCTCAGGTAAATTTCCTCTGGCATGTGTTGGTGTTTTGTCCCAGAAAAGAACCCTAAGGTGACACCAGGAACTACTGTCTTTGAGAAAATGAATTGTGAATAGTTGTGTTTTTGACATATACAGCCCTTTGTTGCACCAAAACACATCTACATTTTTTGGAAATAATTACCCTAATGGCTGTCCCCCAAGAAGTTATCATACAGTATTCTTGTCATCCATAATTAGATTCCCCTTAATCAGGTGGAATAAGAAACAATGCCATTTTTATAGGTGAAATGAAGGCACAGTAGTTGATCCTTTCAAACATTTTCTCTTATATATGTCTCTTGCATTTTGTCCCTATGTATTATCATAATTCAATAAACCATTCTAATCTAGACCACCATTTACCCATTTACTATGTTACTCAATAGCTCAACATGGATAATGGTTGAGATGGGAAAAGGCACAGGAGACTTAAGCTACAAAATAATAGTAGAGTGTCATAATCTTGTCAGTACCACTGGAACCTGAGGCAGATTTTGGAACTCCCTTTTAGGCACTTTTTCAATAATGTTCTCAGAAAAAAGTAACAAAACTGTGGTTACAAAGCCAACTAAATTGTACTTATCAGTACACAACCAAACTCTATCCCACCACCACTCCTTCCAAGACTTAGTGGCTGATTCATCAAAGTTTGAGTTTGAATCCCGAAATCGGTAAAGTTCGGATTAGATACAATAATTTCTGGTGATCGGAAATTACACAAAAATGCTTACGAAAAAATCGAATTAGTCATAATAATATTGTATTGGCGATCCAAAAGTCACAAAATTTTTGTGTCCGAACGATCGTAAATGGCAGGTAAACCTTTCTGACTTTGATCCTTCTGTGCATGGTTTTGGAAGCCTCCCATAGGACTCAGTGGCACTCTGCAGCTCCAACCTGGCCAAAGGAAAGTCACGATACCAAAGCTTGAATGAAACCGGAACTTTTGTACTTGGCACGAAAAATGCAATTTTGTCACACAAATTGTTGCATTTTTTGTCACAAAGTATAAAAAAGTTGCGCAAATTAACAAAAAAAGTCGCAAAAAATACGCATAGTACGAAATACCATTTTTTGTATTCGAAAGTGATCGTATTTTGATAAATGGGCCCCCTATAGTGCTGATGTAACAAAGTGTGCCATTTTATATATGATTTTATAAACAATACCCGCATGATTACAGCTGTACATGAAAATAAATAACGCCAATGTTTTAATTCATTATTTATATGATACCTTTTTTTTTGCTCAACGAAAAGCTTTTTTCAAAAGAAAAAGAAAACATCACAAGTAACAAGTGACATTGCACTTTAAACCCTAGGTTTAGTACAGGATACAGCATATCAGAAGGGGCCTGTGCTTCTAGTTGTATATTTATCATACGTGCTAAAGGGTTACTAAGGGGATACTAGGCAGTTCCTAAGGAGATATATAGATTCACTATCCTCCCATTGAACTCAAGTTGTGACTTTACAAATTGATGGATTTATGAACCTATGTACCTTCGGGATGGGAGGGTGGTTGGGTTCAGACAGTCTGTCCAGTGATGCCAGATTTGTATGTATTTGAGCATTTGTCCTTTTTTGTCCAGTATAGTCCTTCCACGGACTGCCATATCATCCATAAAAATCCAGTAGCACACTGAACTTGCAAGCCATGTAAAGAAAGTGTTTTATTTGCCCAAGTACATACAGAAAACAAGAGCAATGTTTTGGGCAACACCGGATATTGACCCCCATGCAAGGTTCTTCCAGTATTTTGCACCTGATACCCTTATGGGTATGCTAACAGAGAGTTGAACTCCCCAATTTTTCTGCCAAATCATCCATGGCTTTGCACCACTCCTGAAATGTTGGGGGTGTTAGATCCTTAAAGCAGCCAGGCTTGGAATAGGGCTTTGGTGACAAACTGCTTGGTAAGCAGGTCTTGATGCATATTTAATGTATATTTGCCTGGTGAGTAGCAAAACTTATCTGATCCTAAATATTATTTGTGCTTCCTCACATTTGATGACCTGGAAACAACTCTCTGTGTCGATAAATAGACCAGCAAGAAGCCGGCAAGAACACAAATGCATGACTTATTGATAAAAGTTTCAAGGTAACATTTCGTTCTTGGTAAAAGTCTTTAAAAGGACTGAATGTCAACATTTAATTATATCTAATAAATAGGTTTCTACTTTATCAGAATAGTGAAGAGGTGTTTTCAGTGTTTGTTACATTTTATCACAGTTGCATAAACGCCAAAAAAAATGCTGCCAGTGCAAGATACATGTATAAGAAGCATAAACAAATAAAATATGAAAAAACTCAAATATGACAGCGTTTCTTTAACATCTCACATGCTTCTACAATGTTATTTCTTCTGTCTTCTATACGTTCAGCTTAAGGCAGCCAAGTAAAAGAAAATAAATGTACATTTTTTAATGCATATATTCAATATACAACGAAGTGTCCTTGTGGTTTAAAGTGTGTGGGAGCTGGCAATTAAATAAAAAAATACCTGTTTAGAAGATTTATCTGTTTGGCAAGATGAAGTGTTTACAGTACTACTCTATCAATAAGCATACAAAAAGAGAGATTGATCAATGCACATTCCCTGGTCCCCTGTTTCATAAGTATTAAATAATAATAAAATAATAATATAAATTATCTATGCTAGTGCATGTGTTTACAAAAACAGGGTTTTTTAGTTACAAAATTATATGATCATCAATTATGATCAAAATTGGTAAGCCACCATACCACATTAAGGTAAACCCCGTATGGTGGTCCTATCTATTTACCTCTGGTCATATTTTTCAAAGGCTGGCACTCCTGTCCACTGTTGCCATTCTTGACCTGGGGGCTGGTTTGAGTCAGAGGGCTTAGTCACTCCCATGCCTTCAGCTTTTATAGAGAGAGATTGCCAGGACCGCAGCTTGGTTCTACAGGCTTAATCCTCCCCTGCTTGCGGCTTGTAAAGGATAAGACTGCCCGTTAACCAACACCCATTTTACTAAAGGCATAAGACCACCATTAAAGGCATGGGTGTGGGGGTGCTAACATTGTATTTGTATACTCTATTTAGCCTTGGAGTGCTCCCACAACCCCTTTCTGTGTATCTACTCTATCAATAGCAGTCTTTTAACAGATTTAGTTTAGGGTCATTTTTGATTCTTAAATTGTAAAAACATTGCTTTTAATGTATTGTTGACTGTCTATTCCAGTGCTTCTGTATCTAAGCATGTTGCAGGTATTAGGTATTTTATCAAGGATGATATTTTCAGGTGAAGCTTTTATAAACTGTACAGAGGGTCAGGCATTCTGCAATAGTTAAATATGATCTACTGTAGCACAGATATTTGTTCTCATATACAGTAAATTATGAATACTTCTCTGCAATTGGGGATAACTTAAGTGCCTAAAATTCCTTCTTTATTTTCCTTTTTAATTTCATAATAGAAAAACATGGCCATTCTTGACCTTTTGTGTCACCTAATTAACCCAGGTGGATTCCTTAAAGGAGAAGGAAAGGTAAAAACTAAGTAAGCTTTATCAAATGGGTCTATGTAAATACAGCCATAAGCACTTACAGAGAAGCCCTCTATTAAAAGAAACCCAGGATATTTTGTCTCCTTTTTTGTAAACATATTGTTTGGGTTTCTGACTTCCTCTCTCAGAAAAATCCTTCATTCCTAGGACCAGAGTCTGCACAGCTCTCTCCTCTCTCCCTTCTCCTGCTCCCCCCTCCCATAAGAATTCATAAAACTCACTCCCCCCTTCTCTTAGGAATGTGTGATCTGAGCTATAATGGCTAGAGCTGCAAGCAGCAAGCAACTTAAAATGGTAGCTGCAATCTTATGCAAACAGAAAGCTTCTGTGGCTGTTTACTCAGGTATGTTAAAGCTTTCTGCAGAATAAATATTTTGTTCTAGGTGGCACTAATGTGGCGAATCTATTGGCAGTAAAATGCCAAAAAGGCTTTCCTTCTCCTTTAACAAGCAGCCATTACCACATATATTTAATTACTTTTTAAAGGGGCATTTCAGTGTTTTCTGCTGTTCAGTTCACTCATGTGATTGATTATAGCCTTCGTTTGATTATACTATCACATCATTTATAATAATAGAAATGTAAGGTCCAGCCACTTACTGTACCTTAAAGGACAATGAAAGGTTAATATAAATTAAAAGTAAGTCTAAAGGCATTCTTTTTAAGTACTTACTGCATATCTAAATTCCCAGATCCCTGCTTGCTTCTCTGAGATATGGTGCTGGCAGCCTACAGCAGTGTGAAGGCTACAGTGACATCACTGAAATCTCTCTTCCCTTCCTGTAGGTGCCAGCGGCAGCCTTCCTATTCTCTGAGCATGTGTGTAACTTGGTGTAACTTGATCCTGTCTCCTGTTCTGAGCTACACATGCCCACCAGCCAATCAGAAGCGGATCTGGCAAAGGGGAGGGGGGGGAGGTAATGAACACATGTGCAGTATGAAGCAAGGAGGGAAAGTGTGGGGTTTTTACTAAACAATAGGAGGACTATTGGGCAGTATGCTTTTTAAATTTTGACTTGCATTCTCCTTTAACCCTTTCCCTGCCATGCACGTAGGTACTACGTTGTTTTAAAAAAGGCAGTTTCCTGCCAACACCGTAGTACCTACGTTTTTTCTCCCTAAGGGATTCTCTCTGCATCGGCGGCAAAAGCCGCCAGTGCAGAGAGACAGATGTGCCCCCAACCCCTTCGGCAACGAGCCGAGGGGGTTGGGGGGGATGGTCCTGCGTTGCGATTGTCGCAGGACCATCCTACAAGCAGCAGATGCGATCGCATTGCATCTGCTGCTTGTACGGCTTCCTGCTTCCCCCCCCCAGCGCCGCCTCCCACCTTCTTCCTCCAGGACTGCATCATGGAGGAGCAGGGAACCGATCTGACCTTCAGGACAGGTAAGTGTGATTTTATTTTTATTTATACACACTTTTACACACACACTTACATACATTATATACATTTATACACACATACAACACAATTTAGCACAGGTTTTTTTTTTCCACTTTGCACACCTATATACAGTTATATACACTCATATACACACTGTCACACAACTTTTACATGTGCACAAGTAAACTCACAAAAACTTTTATTTACTTTTATTTTTTTATTTTACTTCTTTTTTTTTTTTTATTTCCCCCCAAAACTGTTTATTTTGACAGCGTGACTATTGGATCAGATATTCTGACCACTAATTATGCTGTCATGTGACTTATTTTGTTGTTTCATTGATTTGCACAATTTTTGCATTTTTATCCCTGTATAAGTGTTCCTGATCTGTTTTTAGCATAGCTTTGCCAGGTGTAACTTTGGTGTACAAAAATAACTTTACCTATTTTGAATTCATCAGAATGTGTACTTTCCAAAAATATATGGTTTTCTGGGGGTCCCTGTGTAGTTTGGGGGTCTTACGGCACATAATACGCTGTCAGGGGGCTCTGTGTGCAAAAGCTGAGTTGGCGAGAAATCCATATGCGCTATTTTCATTTTGGGTTCAGTACACACCACAGACTTTGGTATATCTATGCATATTGGGCATCAAACTGTTCAGTAGGCCTCTGGTGTTCCTATTTGGGGTGATTTGCCATTGTATGCAAGAAATTGTGTGAGATAAATGCGGCAAACTGCAATATTTTTATGTGATTTTCTGAAATGTCATAAAAACCACTAGCTTTAGGAAAGCTTTGCAGATTGGTTCTTTGGTGTAGAAAGGACTCTTTACTCATGTTAGATTTTTCAGAATGTGTACTTTCCAAAAATATAGGGTTTTTATGGGTCACCCTACATTTCTGCAGCTTCTACCCCTCATAAAACTGCCATGTGTTTATGAATTAGGTAAAGATAAGCCATGAAATTAGTGTGCACAAGGTATATTTGGGGGTCTCTAAGTGCCATTTGCTTTGATAAACCTATGTACAGTGGGCATCAAACTGTTCAGTAGACCTCTGGGGTTCATATTTAGGGTGTTTTGTCTTGGTACCTAATGACCTGTAGAAAATAAGATGCTGCATAGTGGAAGTTTTGAGGCGATTTTTGGAAATGCCATAAAAATTGTCAAACTTAGGAAAGCTTTATATCTTGGTACTTTGGAGTAGAAAGACATGGGTACCCATTTTAGATTCGGGGGAATGTGTACTTTCCAAAAATATATGACTTTCTGGGGTGAATGTACTTTTCACTAGCATTATCCCACATATAATGATGTAAATGTGTTGATTTTGCAGAAGCTGAAATGACAGAAATGATAGATCATATGGGGGTATGTTCACCTTGGGGCCCCTACATGCCACATACTTAGGTAAACCCATACATATTGGGCCTCAAACTGTTCAGTGGGCCCCTGGCATTCATATTTAGGGTGTTTTATCTTGGTACCTAATGCTATGTGGGAGATAAGATGCTGCAAAGTGGAAGCTTTGAGTGGATTTTTGGAAATGTTATCAAAATTGCCAACTTTAGGAAAGCTTTGCGGCTTGGTACTTTGGAGTAGAAAGACATGGGTACCCATTTTAGATTCGGGAGAATGTGTACTTTCCAAAAATATATAGCTTTCTGGGGTGAATGTACTTTTTACTAGCGTTATCCCACATCTAAGGATGTAAATGTTGATTTTGCAGAAGCTGAAATGACAGAAATTACAGTACATAAGGGGGTATGTTCACATTGGGGCCCCTACATGCCACATACTTAGGTAAACCTATACATATTGGGCATCAAACTGTTCAGTGGACCCCTGGCGTTCATACTTTATGACCTTTAGGAGTTAAGATACTATAGACTGGAAGCTTTGAAGCGATTTTTAAAAAATGTCACAAATTTTGATAAAAACCAATAACTTTAGGAAAGCATTGCGACTTGATAGTTTGGAGTAGACACAGTTGTGCCTATACTTTCTAAAAATGTAAAATTTTCTGGGATAAACTTTCTGTTAGTGGAATTTTTGGCCTTAAAATCTAAAGTATGCAGCTTTCTGGAGCAGTGCTTTGGGAATTTGGTAGTGTACTGCTGGAGGTTTTTGACCTATACAAGTGAGAAATCTCCATAAAACTATATATATTTGGTATTGGCACGTTCAGGAGACATGGGACTTTCCAAATCAGGTGTATTTTCATGCATAAAATAATTTCTGTTTCTGGTATATGTGTTTATATTAAAATATTATTTTTTTCATTTTTTAGACATTTAGAAGCCTATATCTTGTTACAAAATTGGAATTACACAAAAATTCTACCATATTTTGAAAGCTTAGGTTGTCCTAAAAAAAAAAGTATATTGTTTTCCTGGGTAAACTAAAAGTCCCCCCGAGGAAAGGCCCCTAAAATGAAACAGTGCAAAATGTTCAAAAACTGTCTGGCAGTAGAAGTTCCGCTTTGTTCAAAACGGCTGGCAGTGAAAGGGTTAAGGCTTAAAGGAAAACTATACCCCCAGAATGGAGTCAGGAAGGAATTTTTTCCCCTCTGTGGGTTTTTTTGCCTTCCTCTGGATCAACTAGAAGTTAGGCAGGTTATATATAGGCATTATGGTTGAACGTGATGGACGTATGTCTTTTTTCAACCTAACTTACTATGTTACTATGTTGCTATGAATACTTAACCAACAGATATTTTACATTATGTTAAGTGACCTATATAATAAATGTAAATAAATAGCAATACATCTCAGTTCTTGAGTCTGAAAAAAATGATTAATTAATTGCCCACTAAATCTGGGTTTACGTATCATCAATGTGTAACATTTTTATAAAATCCTCATGAAAACTAAGAAGAGCCACTAACACCATGGAAATCATGAGTGCCCTAATCATTGGGTTATTACATTTACCTTGGACATAGCTGACTTCAAAACGTTAGGAAATTTGTAACCTTGATTAATACCTTCATTTTTATCTCTTATACCAATATAATCTACATGTGATTAAACAGGACACATGCACAAATAATTGGATTTGGAATTGGATTTGGATTGGAATTTAATCTATTGCCTCTTTGCCACTGACTAAGTTAACAGCAGAAAGCCTAAACTACCTGCACAACTTTTAAGGTAAGATGGCTTCACCCAGTCTTAATGCACCAAATATGGTGTTATAAACAAGAACATATTCACTGTATATTAAATATATATATATATATATATATATATATATATATATATATATAATCTTTTTCAAAAGAAACATGAAACCCAAATTTCTTTTAAGAATTAGAGCTTTGTCATAATGCCCAGCTTATTCGGAAAGTTTTTCATGCCAACAGTTTAGAGATGATGCCAATGTTATTTAGGGCATTTTGTGATTGTATAGATCTGCTTCTGGTTCCAGCTGCTTCATAAAAAGTGTAACTAAAACTGAATGGAACTAAAAAAATACTAGAGCATCTCCTTATTCCCATGTGTCAATCAAGCATCCCTAACACTGGAAAGATCACCAAAAAGACTACATTTCTAATTATGTCAGACTGAGTCCACTTACTATGCCAATAATTGTCACGCCAATGTCTAATGAAATATGCTATGCCCTGTCAAAGCTGCCACGGCTGTATGCAGTTTGACTGCTAAATTATCTGAGTTCATCTTGCTTACACCATCTTCCTTTAAATGATTGAATATATTACTCCTATATTAGAAGATTAATTCTATTTTTTTTCTTTAGACAAAGGTATACCGATTGTTTTTGAAACTATCATGAAAGTATTCAGCAGTTTACACTGTAACACTCTATATCAATCACCTATATCTGATAGATAATGGCCTATAAACAAAAAATCTTCCACATAGTCAATAGGATACTGTGACTTAGAAAGCTAATTTACCGTTCACAACCAGTTCAAAATAAAAAAACAAGACAATGAACTATCCATTGGAAGACAGGCAATTATTGTAAACCTGATGGGGCTTATTTATAAACACAGTGCAGTCCATTTTGTTTGCATATGGTTTACTGATACATTAAATGAAAACCTAGTAATTGGTAATATTGCACATGGATATCCAGTGTCGGCTGGGGTGTCTGGAGCCCACCAGGGTTGCTACCTAAGGGGCCACCAATCCCAGTTGCAAATTTATGAAACCTTCCGCCAACCTTAAATAACACCCCCCCCACACACACATGCTGTACCTTTTACTTCGTGCGGCTAGAGAGTTATGGATGTGGATCTGCCAGCAGGTAGCATGTCTGGGTCGGTGGGGCTCATTAGGGCTGGGGCCTACCTGCTACGGATATGTAGCATTTGAAATGCAGATTCAGTCTCGTTTTGCTAACCATGCATACAGACAATTTTCTTCGTAAATCAAAAGCTCTGTCAAAAGAAGTATAATCCACTGAGCATGAAGCAGATCAATTGCATCATTTATAACAAAACCATTAGACAATGAAAGATGAGGGATAAGCCTATAGGAGTTTTGCAAAGGGGTCATTAATTCTATTTACTGTAAGTGTATTTTTTTTGTTTAGTATGAACAGCTATCTCTCATACAGTATCATACAGTCTTACAAATAACTATATTATGATGCCCCAAAACCCAGGCCTTAACTAGGTTAAAACTGACAGTGGTTTATATGCTATTGCACTGGGCACTTAACTATCATATCCATAGACTAATCACACTACAACATAAATGCACATAAGAGACCCTAACTATACTATATGTATTTGTAGGGTATGAATATTCTGAATGATTAAAAAAGACTCTAGGTGCAAATGTTTGTTGCCCATGTGAACACTGCCATCTGATTTTATAAGTTAGCAATCAGATTAACTGCAATTTCATCATTGGGTCACTGACCTATAATCTACACATAACACATAGGGGCTCATTTAGCAACTAAATAATACTTCTAATACAAATTAGAAAAAACAGTCTTTCCCCCATATGTAATAAAATGCACTTAGTTTGCTCAGGAGCAGTAACCCATAGCAACCAACAAGATGTTTGCTTTTAAACAGGTAACCAGTAAATGCTACTTGCTAATTGGTTGCTATGGGTTACTGCTCCTGGGAAAACTGCTTGCACATGTTCTTCTTTGTTTGGCCATCCCTTTAGACTCAGGGAAAGGGCTTTTGATTCGATGCAGATGGTTCTTCACTGTTAGGAGTCAGTTTCTTGCCTACTTTGCAGGTGATGTAGTAATGGCAGGTAGCCTTAATCCCTTTAAGGAGGTTTTTGATGACATTTTGAAAAAGTGTAATATGTAGGGCTACAATAGAATCTGGGGTCACAGTTTTATTAATATTTCTGTGAATGTGTATATAAATATATCCTAAATGAATATATCCCCAAGTGGGACCAAAACATTGGATACAGCAGAAACTTAATTATATCACACTTTAATAGATGTCTGGTCAAGCATGATATATAGGGATGAGCGAATTTTTTTGCCAGGCATGGATTCGCAGTGAATTTCCACATTTTGCCATTGGCGAATTGTTTCGTGAAAATATGCAGCAAAAAAATTTGTCACACGGATTAATTTTGTCGCATGTCAAAAAAGGGCACGGTCGCGGCAAATTAGCCACGGGTGACCAAAAAAATAGCTGCGGGTGATAAAAACGACGCGGGCAACAAAAAAAATTGCGAATTTTTCGCCGCCTCGCAAATTTTCTTGCCGTTTCGCGAACTTTATGGCGAAGCAAAACAGGACTGATTCGCTCATCACTAATGATATATTATGTGCTGTTGTTATGGGGAGTGAGGGCTGTGTGTGCACAACAGTAGAGATCTAGACATTCCTTGATGTCTCTTACATTTTCTACCCATGCCCATGCATTTCCAGCCTAGGCTAATTGGAGCTTAATAACTGAGACCCATTCCCTGTCTCCTGCCCGTAGCCATGTGAGGGTTGCCACCTCATAACATGAAAATATTGTTAGAGTATTAAATGTAAGACTTTGCCACGTTCCGCCCCCTGTTACCAACCTGTTAGGGTCAGTGTCCGCCCTTCAGTCATGGCTGCTGCACACAGGCAACCATTACAAGCACATATACGCATACTGGGAAGACTTCCATTGCCTTTCTGTGCCTAGATATACAAACTGGTTTCACAGCTCATCCTGTTCTACTTGCACATGCCTTTACACACCTACACACATGCACACACAAATGGAAAACTTGGCAACTCACAGGCTGCTTTTCCATTTATGTGAATACATACAAAGGTACTGCCCAGTCTCCAGCTGTCATATGCAAACCTCACCTTTTATTTTCAGCTTTACAGATATCTGCTACAGTACATACAAATCAACTCTAAATCCAAAATAAATGTAATTAAAGCATTTTAAATAAGTACATCCTTCCCTGGCCCCTCTTCAGCTTCCAAACATATCAGCATGCCTTTCTTGCAGAAAACAAGTTAAATCTAAAGCTAAATCTGTAGGCTTTATTGCAAATGAACATCATTTTTGAAACCATAACCCAAAATGCCACAATATGATTAATAGCAACAGCGGCCTCCTACTCACTGCCCAACTTAGCAGTGCTGGAAACTGTTCAAACCACAGATCATTATGTCAGAAGATATTTACTCTGAATCACAGAAGCTGCTGAAGGGGTATGTGTGTAATAGTAACTTGATCTTCTTTTAAATCATTTTAAATGGTTCTGCTGTATTACAGTGAGAGAGGAAACAGTGCACTATTGAAAGTATATGGTTATTGAAATGCTTGCCCCCTCTCCTCCATGTCTGAGCATTTACCTTCCCTGCTGGGTGAAGCTAAAGATCCAGTGGCAGCAGGATTAAAAAGAGGTTTTTCCAGGGTTGCACCTATAGGAGTGAAGGGTACCAAATCAAATTATATAGTTGTTTAGGATCAATGTCAAATCTAACTCCAAGATGGCTTGTAGGCACTGCCATCCTTTGTTTACTGCAGAATGTAAAGGCTTAATAGAACAAAAGTTAACGCTGGTGGTATCGTTCAAAAACAGTGAAACTTCAATTTTACATCCCCTGATTTTAAGTTTTCCTGCATTTTACACCATTGTTTTGTGGTCCCACTAAAATAAATATAACACATATTAAACTTCCCTGATTTTACATTTTCCCGGATTTTGCACCATTTTTTCTGTCCCCCTGAAAAACTTAAAATGGGGGTTCTATGTATTTCATTTATACAACAAAACCAGAAGAAAAAATTTAATAAAAACAAAGTCATATCATTATAGTATCAGTTTATGCTGTCTTATCCTCATAGTCTGTTCAGCAATTATTAGTGATTTAGAGCCACTCATCATGCCTCATGTCTATGAGGAAGAGGAATTAACTTTCTTCTGTTATAGGTAAACTAATTACATCACTAAGTAGAGCTATAAATAATATCTAAATTACATAGTAACATAGTAAGTTCAACCATAATGCCTATATATAACCTGCCTATCTACTAGTTGATCCAGAGGAAGGCAAAAAACCCCATCTGAAGCCTCTCTAATTTGCCGCAGAGGGGATAAAATTCCTTCCTGACTCCAAGATGGCAATCGGACCAGTGCCTGGATCAACTTGTCTGCTATAACCCTGTATTCCCTCACTTGAAAATCCATCCAGCCCCTTCTTAAAGATATATAATGTATCAGCCAGTACAACTGATTCGGGGAGGGAATTCCACAACTTCATAGCTCTCACTGTAAAAAATCCTTTCCGAATATTTAAATGGAACCTTCCTTCTTCTAAATTATATCCTTATATGGTGCTTAGTTATGTCATTGGTTATAACTGGTGCTTAGTGATAAATTCCTGTCACATGACTTACTGACTTGTGTATTATAATAAATAATGTACCCCCTGTTGTAAAATTTGAGGATATTAGAAGCCCCCTCTGCCTTTGGCCTTGTTCTCTTATAGCAGGGATCCCCAACCTTTTTTACCCATGTGCCACATTCAAATGTAAAAAGGGTTGGGGAGCAACACGAGCATGAAAAATATTCCTGGGGGTGCCAAATAAGGACTGGAATTGGCTATTTGGTAGCCGTTATGTGGGCTTGTAGCCCAGAGGGGGTTCTGTTTGTCAGGACACCTGTTTTTTATGCAACAAAACTTGCCTCCAAGCCAGGAATTCATAAATGAAGACCTCTTTTAAGGCCACTGGGAGCAACATCCAAGGGGTTGGTGAGAAATGTTGCTCACAAGCCACTGGTTGGGGATCACTGTTTTATGGGGTCGTGGAGCTCTTTGTTGGCTTGAATATCTTTATATTTTACAATAGAGATGCATTATTCACTATATATTTTACATGGCATTTGTATTATGTAAAATATAGGATAAAAAGAATATTATAGGTCACAAACATCCTCCACGACCATATAAAAGTACCAGGCTGAAGGCAAATTGATGGTAAGTTCTAGTATTTTGATATTTTACAACAGGGGGTAAATTATTTTTTTTACAATACATGAGTTTCAGTGAGTAAAGAGAGACATATTAAATCACAAAGCACTGATTATAACTGATGATACTGCTAAGCACCATTTATAAAGATTTCGTTTACAGGATATTCTTGTGTATTAGAGAGCAGTACTGATACTTTTTTTCCTTACTATGCATAATCATGCAACATATCCTACCCAACAGGAGGTACATCTGGGGCACAAAGGATAATTATGACTGCATAAGGCTGCTGCTCTGTGCCAATCAAAAGACATGTCATGACATGACAAACACGATTCATGTAAACACTTAGATTTTATATACCTGTACTGTAATAACTGTTGTCCTAATAGGCACAATTAAACAGCACTTCTCAGCTTAGTGTATGCAGGACCAAATGCTCCACTGCAGTGTACTGGGTCCCCTGTATTCTACCTCTGTATTATCTGCCGCAAACAAAGTTTTATGGAGTATACTATCAAAATAAGCTTTTAAGCCATAATAACTATTTCAAGTAAAAAAAGAAATAGCTTTTCCCAAGGACAGTGCATCTGCAGACACTTTACATGCAAGAGTACATCAGACGTCAAAAATGTGTTTACAGTTATCCAGAAGTGACAAGTTACTATAGCAATAGGCTGCAGCCCCAGTAGCAAATCTCAGCTAGATACAACCCAATGAAATATGGTCACGGAGCTGTTAGAATATGGAAAATGCATCCAATGCTTTCACAGGGTATGTAAAACTGAACAGAACATGAAGTGGAGTAATAGTCAAATCACACACACATGTATATGCACAAGCCCACACTGAATTATTTATACTTTGGCTAAAAAGTATAAATAATTATTATTCTGTTATACTTGTGCACTATTAAGCAGAGGAGGCTGGAGTGGTGCATTGGCATCTCTGTGCTGTACCTTTAATTGTATGGTGCTGCATTCATATCCTTTCATTTACATAAATGCTCGCAGTATTATATCACCGTGCCTTTATGGGTCTATTTGAAATGAAGTAACTAAATCTCATCTGCTGGAAGATACTGTACATTTGCAACACTGTATGTGATTAAGAAAAACATCTGCCTATGCCTATATTTCTAATTATAACAAGGTATGATTTCACTTTTTCTTATATAATCTCAGTTTGAAATATACAGGTCACACTTTAATTGTTGGAAATATTCTCCTGAGAACAGCGTGCATTTCCAGAAATATGTTTTAATTATTTTATTTATGCATGTATACATTTAATTTGTGTTCTCTGCCCACTGTAACATTTTCTTTTCCAAACATTCAGCCTGCCCATGCCTTATAAGTATAACAATACTTTTTCTGGAAAAAATGTGCTTTGATCTGCATGCTAGTGCCATCTATTGTCTGTACAACAATATACATGTACATTGACACCGAACCAAGTTATATTTACATATCTACACATGTTCCAGTATACATTTAGACATTCTAGGTCATTCTGTAAAAAATGCAATGTTTGCTACCTATAACAACCAATCAGCAGTTATTAAGTACTGGCCACCTTTTTAAAGGCAAATCTTATTATTAGTTACTATTAGGGATGCACCAAATCTCGGATTTGGCTGGATCAGCAAGATTTGGATTTGGCAAAATTCACGTGACTGGCCGAACTGAATCCAAACCCTCAGAATCACTTGACTTTAGGTCACACGATTAAGGAGATGGCAATGTTTTTTCTTTTTTTTATTCTGCAAGCTGCACACTTGCCTTTTCCCCCTTCCTTAGCCAGATTTGCAGAAGCAAATGCTAATTGAATTCTGGTTGGGATCCATCCAAATCCTTCATTAAAGATTTGGGATTTGGTCAAACCCAGAAAAAATGGATTCAACACATCCCTAGTTACCATGGGGTACTGCACACGATATATATAGGTGTTACAGTTTCCTATGTGCTGAACTTAATTATTATTCCTGTCGTAATATTTTGCTTTGTTGTATTATTATTCTTTATTTACATAGCCAATATATTCTGCAGTTGTTATGGTCAGTTCTGGGCCCAAGATTGAGGGTGCTGAAGGCAGGCCCCTGACCCAATTTTCCATACAGGCCCCCCAGCAGGCACTTGCCTCCTCACTGCATCTTGCGACCAACCCTCCATACCTCCACTACCCTCCATACATGCAACTCGTGCATCTCATCCAGGACAGATGGGCTAGGGAAATGCAGGTAGATCAATGTATCTAAAACCATTTAACCTGCATGTATTGTATTTGGAGTGAGCGAAGAACAGCACAATCTAGACTGATCTAAGGGAAACATCTGTATTTATCCCTTTCCTGCATTATCTTCCTCTTTGGTACAGCACTGAGCAATTTTTCATTAGTCTTGAAAAAAATTACACTAGAGTTTTTATATCTTTAATTGTGTCTACTGTTTAAACATTTGTGATTGTGAATAAAGATGATCAGTGGCATAACAACCAAATTGGTATTCATAAAAGAAAATGTAATTCTGGACCTACAATATAATGACTGCAGCACAATGTGGCTAATGTTAGATG
Organism: Xenopus tropicalis; assembly: GCF_000004195.4. Classification (NCBI taxonomy): domain Eukaryota; kingdom Metazoa; phylum Chordata; class Amphibia; order Anura; family Pipidae; genus Xenopus; species Xenopus tropicalis. The sequence goes on from NC_030677.2 coordinate 51,995,380, forward strand.
CAAATTGTAGAGTATTTCTACTTTTTCCATTTTTCTGCCATCATGTATGCAAGATTTCTTGGGGTTAATATAAGGAAAATGTTTAAAGAGGACATGTTAGTCAAATGTTTCTAAGTCACATGATTCCCTCAAGACTATTGTTTAGTATGTTTTCTTCTATAGCATACAGTATATGTGGATGATGTTATTTTCTCCTTATCAACCACCTTTCTACTTGATACAAACTGTTAATGGCAGTAGAGAGGATTATGCAGCATTCTACTTTATGTTTATGTACATAGTTACATAGTCATTGCCACATAACCATTACATTTAAAATAATCTATAATCTATAACATCTATTTACACTACTAAATGTTATCATTTCATAAAGATTTACTGGACAGTCGGGTTAGTGTTGTTAAATAGAAAAAAGATCAAACTGCTGAAACCTTCTGGATTGCCCAGTTTGATCATTAATAAATCTGCCACTTAGTTTCAACCTGAACAAAAAGCATGTGGTGAATACTTCAAAATGCTTTTATTTGCTGGGAGTATCGTCGTTGCCTTAACAACCAGATTATTAAACCATATGCAGTTCATGTCTGAAATTTTCTGTCATATATAATACTGAAGGGCGAGGCAGGGCATTCCCTTAGGGGAAAGATGTTTTTCCTACTGAAAACTAGCGAAGAAAAAGATGGGTAGGGTTAGATTTGTATTAAGTATATTACTCGTTATGGTTGGACAAATATTGTTTATAGTCTCTAAATTACTAACGACTGTTTTTATAGGGACTTTAGATACTTGGTCCACTAGGGACAACTGAAAATTTTGTCACGTGCAGAATTTCTACAGAAATTTTAAATACATTAAATTTGAAAGAATCAACCTCTAGACCCCTTACGAGTTTTGCACAATAAACATTTCACAAATAGCATGGGAAATAAACTTCAGTATCTCTTTAACAGTGGAAAAAAGTCTTTAAGACAACAAATAGATGCTCCATGGGTAACCGAGTCCAGGAGTATGTTTATAAACTACTATCTCACTGATACAGAACCCCAACTGTTCTAAAAAAAAAAAAAATAAGGCACATATAACGACTGATCAAGGTCCAGGCACTTTGGAGGTTATATATAGAGAACATGCCCCATTTTTTCTGTTTGTTCTGAAGCAATTGGAAGTCATGTTTCTAGAAGCTCCCCATTGTTGTTCTATAAATTTGAATCAGGGGACCTTTTATTTTAGCCATACAAGGTGGCATAAATCTCCATGTTGTGGAGAGATAAAACAGCTCCAAATGTATAAAGATGGTTCCAAATTTCAATGACATATGCTCAATGAAGTAATGGATGCCTCCATACATAGTAAATATAATGATTGTATGGAAACCTCAATCCCATGGCGAATACACTGAAAATGTAGGTTTGGGGATGTTGGTTATGTGTCAATGATCTCTGAACAGTAAACAGCCTGTTAGCTTACATTCATTTCTGGATATTCTTTCTGTACCTAAAAATGAAACAAAAATAAATTATGATGTTGTTTATAATGTTATTGCTGACCACTATACTTACCACTTGAGTAGCTGATGAGATTCTATATAAACAATTATTATTATTATTAACATTTATTTATAAAGCACCAACATATTCCTCAGCGCTGTACAATAAGTGGGTTTCATACATTAGACATACAGAGTAACATATAAAGCAATCAATAACCAATACAAGAGGTGAAGAGAGCACTGCCCAAAAGAGCTTACACTCTACAAGGAGAAAGGGTTGATACACAAGGTGTGGGAGTGGGCAAGACCAGAGTTGTGAGAGGTGTGGCACAGAGTATTGCTTTTAGCAGCACACTGAGGTCATGTTAAACTAGATTAGGGTAAGCTTCTCTAAATAAATGAGTTTTTAGAGCTCTCTTGAAGGCAGAGAGATTAAGAGAAGGGGGGCAGTCCATGCAAAGTCTTAAATGCGAGCGTGTGAGGAGGGAATGCGAGAGCAGTAGAGGAGCGTAACAAGATGGTACCTAGAGATAAGTTCAGAGATGTAGGGTGGGGCAGAGTTATGAACTGCTTTGAATGTGAGAGTCATTAGCTTGAATTTTATCCAGGATGGTAGGGGAAGCCAGTGCAGGGATTGGCAGAGTGGCACGGCAGAGGAGGAGCGGTTGGGGAGGTGTATGAGCCTGGCAGCAGTATTCATTATGGACTGGAGTGGAAGACCAATTAATAGAGTTACAGTAGTTAAGACGAGATATTATAAGAGAGTGAATAAGAATTTTGGCAGTAGACAATGACTATGACCTTTAATGTAAAGCAGTTTTTAGAACAACCTACTTTGTGAGGATGGCTTACTGTTTCTTGTCATGTACAAATGTTTAACACTAAATAAATTTGGAATATGAAAAAATTAATACATAAATGAAAATTTGTACTGGGCTATATGACCTACAGAATCCAAAATACTGAATTTGTTTTTGATGTATGAAAACATTTGAAGGTTCTAACTTTGACAGCCCATTGTGAGTATTATAGGATATTTAAAATTGTTCTATTGGAATGTAGAAGGAAACAGTGCATATGGTCCTCAAACCTGTTTACAAGGGCCTGTGATACGCTATAGGTCTTGTAGACAGCAGCATAAACAACTCAAAGCACAGGGTATAGCAATTCAATATAAGAATTCAACATTCACCTTTCTCCTTACAGCATTTTTGCCCATTGCAATGTTCCTTAAATTAATCACTTTGCCACCCCCAACCTTACTGTCTATTTATCAAGTGGCTCATTGCCATGACAGATCAATGTTTCCTTGTACCATGCTATACTAAAGTAACTCATAGAAACCTCCTGTGCACAGTTTTTTCAGGACACGGGGGTCATGACTTTGATAAGTCATTATTTCCTTGTACAATGCTTTACTAAAGTGAATCACAGAAATCTCCTGTCCACAGTCTTTTCAGGGCATGGGTTCATTGCCTTCATAGATTAGTGTTTCTTTATGGTACTTAAACATTCCCCCCCCACAGTCTAATCAAGAGTATGGGTTCATTGTTTTGATAGATAAATATTTCCTTCTACCATGATGTACTAAAATGGTTCTTAGAAACATTCTGTCCACAATCTATTCAAGGGCATGGGAAGGTGCTGACCTAGAATGACAGGTCTAATTCAGTAGTAAGTGACATGGAAGACGCTGCAACCTGGGGAATAGAAATGTTCAGGGTCAAACACAAAAGCAAAGGGAGGTGTACAGGAAACGTGATAATAATTATAGTAACTTAATGAAAGGAAATGTTTTGGAATGGGGCTATATATAGTGATAAGCAAAATTTTTTGGCAGACATTTGTGATAAATTTCTGCATTTCACCATTGGCAAAATGGGCGGAAAAATTTGCTGCGGAAAAACAATTTTGTCGCGTGCGTCATTTTTTGGCGTGCTGGACAATTTTTTTGACACGCATCATTTTCCGTGTTTCATAAATTTGATGCTGTTTCGTAAATCTTTTTAAAGTTTTGCGTTTTTTTCAGCGAAGCTAAAAGGGAAAGATTAGCTCATCTCTAGCTTTAAACTGTGCATACTGGATTGCTGTTTTATCTCTAGCAAACTTCATATTAAAGCAGGTTCTTGCTATTGGCCACTAATTAGTAAGCAACATAGGTTGCAGTCCATTAAAAGTCAATCATTTTCACCTTTGTTCTGCTAGTGAACTAAAGCTACAATTGTGTGAAATGCATATCCAGGAGCCTGCGAGTGAACAAGCTACCAAATTACTGCAGTGTTCAGTTTCTGTAGAGTCTCCCCCCCTTTTAACCCATAGCCAGATAGCTACTACATTTATTTAGTGTCAGATGGGTAACCCTATAGATGCCGTGTAGACTGCATTGATGGATCAAGTGTTTTCGTCTTTAAGATAGAAAGAAAAAAATACCAAAGAACCACCAAGAATCACAACCGTTATCAATAGTGATGAGTGAATCTGTCCAGTTTTGCTTTGGCAAAAGATTCATGAAACGGCAAAAGATTTACGAAACGGCAAAAATTATGCGGGTTGAAAAAATTCTCACTCGTGACATTTTTCCGTTGCAAATTTTCGGGTGATAAAAAAAGATGCGGGTGACAAAAAAATTGCACAACAAACATGTTTCACGAATTTTTTGTCGTTTCACAAATTTTGTGTGGATATACCTTAAAAGTCTTCAACCTACCTTCCACATAAAGGACAAGAATCACTTCTCTGAAGTTTTGTATTTTATAATCTCTCTCTACATGTAATACATGTTGGGTTTCATTTGTTACATCATTCTTTGGTGAATATGGTCTAAGTAATCTTTGTAATATGGTCTAAGTCCTTTTGGCCAGTCAGTGAGCATGAGAGAGCAGTGAGAAATGAAGCATAATTTAGGTATCCTCAGAAGCATCGTAGGTGTGGAAAAGAGACAGAAGCACAAGGGAAATATATTTTTATCTTTTTCCCTCTTGGATATCACTGTGAGATGATATGTTTGTGTTACTTTATTGCCATACAAAAGAATCAGTAAATGGAATCAAATGAGAATTCCACAGAGGAATAAAATATATTTTAGCAAGTATATTAAGCAGAAAGAATAATTTTATTCCAACAAATAATTATATATACCAAACATATTATTTTGTTTTAAGGTAGAAAATATCTTTAAAATATCACCCTGACAATTCTGATAATACTTTTTATAAGGCTGCATGGTTTTAAGGGCAGTAGTTTGTATATTTTCACCTTTTAGCTGGCACTCAATGTATTGTATATATTAATCCCCAGTAAGTACTTGGATTTCACTTTGAAATGTGTTTTATTAAGTAATATTATTATTCATTATAATTGGTAGTGAAAATCTTTGTCATATTGCCATAGAAACTATAATGGTGTAAGCTAATAAGACAAGACCCTCTAGTGAATCCTAATGGAGTATATGGCCTCATAAAAAGGTGTTTGCTCATCATTTTATTCCAAAACTAATGTGAGCTTTAAGCAAAACATATGGCATTTTGTACCTTTGATTTGCACTTTGCCCCATTAGCAAAAAAGCACTGTACTTCAAATGTTATGGAATATGATTCTAATTTAAGTGGATTTATGTGTGTCTGATTCTGGAATACGTAAACTAGCAGAACCATTATATCTTTGTATTTATTTTTTTTGAAAACCAAGCATTTTCAACATATGACTACCTTTCTTAACCCCTTTAAGAGGACCCTTGTCCTTTTCTACCCTTTTACCAACCAATAGCATCATGATATATTTTGCTGACTAACAGCCCCTAGATAGACTAGGCTTATCTATGGTGCCTATGTGAAACTATTGGCGCCTTATCAGTTTGGTTGTGTCAGCTGAAATGCATGATTACCCCCTTATAAACTTGCTGTTGTGACTGATTTGACAGTCTCTGGTAATATTGGTGGAGACCTGGTTGCTATATTAAGATCACAGTGTTTCTGTAGATTTTTTTTGAAGATTAGTTTATGCTAATTATTGATGGCGAAAAAAATCACCAGGCATGGATTTGCGGCAAATTCCTGTGTTTTGCCATTGGAGAAACATGCAACAAAATTCTACGTGGAAAAGGTCACTGTGCATCCAAGAATTGTCGTGAGCGTCAAAAGAATTGTTGTGCGTCAAAAAAGAATTGTTTTGCTCATCAAAAGAATTGTCTTGCACTAAAAAGAATTGCCTCTCTTATCAAAAGAATTGTCCCTTGCATCAAAAAGAATTGTCTCTCATCAAAAGGATTGTTTCTTGCATCAAAAAGAATTGTCTCTCATCAAAAGGATTGTCTCTTGCATCAAAAAGAATTGTCTCTCATAAAAAGGATTGTCTCTTGCGTCAAAAAGAATTGTCTTTCATCAAAAGAACTATCTTGCATCAAAAAGAATTGTCTCTCTCATCAAAATAATTTTTTACGAAGCAAAACGGGACAGATTAGCTCATCACTACTAATTATGGTAGTTTGTGCTGTTTTCTATAGATATCACTAAAGGTTTTGGGGTAGTAGATGAAAACTTCCTGTAGAGTGTAGTACCTGAGTTTCAACTTGCCAGTAATATCTCTTCAGAAAGTCTTTTCAGAGTTAAGCACAGGGATGAATGGTTTAATATGCCTGAGCACAAACTCACTGGTAATTATAATGCATAGAAACCCAGGTTTCAATTGCTCATAAATGTTCTACCATATGTTGGTCTCCTGCTAATGCCTTCAATACCTGACACCTTAATGAGAGTAAGGACCTACATCCTTTCTTAACCAGTGGATGAAGGTGGAAAAGTCACTTTTATGTTTATTTATCAATTTTTGCATTTGTAATTTCGAGAGAGTTTTTCTAATTCGAATAAGCTTGCATTTCGAATGTGTGTTTATTTATTAATAACTTGTTCAAATAAAAAACCTGAATATCTTAAATTTGCGTGTTTACAAACTACATAACCTCCGTAAAACATGAATATCTCGAATTTAAATCATGACTTGACTTTGCTTAGTACAACTCCCATTGACTTATACAGTGGCTTGCAAAAGTATTCGGCCCCCTTGAACTTTTCCACATTTTGTCACATTACAGCCACAAACATGAATCAATTTTATTGGAATTCCACGTGAAAGACCAATACAAAGTGGTGTACACGTGAGAAGTGGAACGAAAATCATACATGATGCCAAACATTTTTTGCAAATAAATAAAGTGGGGTGTGCGTAATTATTCAGCCCCCTTTGGTCTGAGTGCAGTCAGTTGCCCATAGACATTGCCTGATGAGTGCTAATGACTAAATAGAGTGCACCTGTGTGTAATCTAATGTCAGTACAAATACAGCTGCTCTGTGATGGCCTCAGAGGTTGTCTAAGAGAATATTGGGGCAACAACACCATGAAGTCCAAAGAACACACCAGACAGGTCAGGGATAAAGTTATTGAGAAATTTAAAGCAGGCTTAGGCTACAAAAAGATTTCCAAAGCCTTGAACATACCACGGAGCACTGTTCAAGTGATCATTCAGAAATGGAAGGAGTATGGCACAACTGTAAACCTACCAAGACAAGGCCGTCCATCTAAACTCACAGGCCGAACAAGAAGAGCGCTGATCAGAAATGCAGCCAAGAGGCCCATGGTGACTCTGGGGGAGCTGCAGAGATCTACAGCTCAGGTGGGGGAATCTGTCCATAGGACAACTATTAGTCGTGCACTGCACAAAGTTGGCCTTTATGGAAGAGTGGCAAGAAGAAAGCCATTGTTAACAGAAAACCATAAGAAGTCCCATTTGCAGTTTGCCACAAGCCATGTGGGGGACACAGAAAACATGTGGAAGAAGGTGCTCTGGTCAGATGAGACCAAAATGGAACTATTTGGCCAAAATGCAAAATGCTATGTGTGGCGGAAAACTAACACTGCACATCACTCTGAACACACAATCCCACTGTCACATATGGTGGTGGCAGCATCATGCTCTGGGGGTGCTTCTCTTCAGCAGGGACAGGAAAGCTGGTCAGAGTTGATGGGAAGATGGATGGAGCCAAATACAGGGCAATCTTGGAAGAAAACCTCTTGGAGTCTGCAAAAGACTTGAGACTGGGGCGGAGGTTCACCTTCCAGCAGGACAACGACCCTAAACATAAAGCCAGGGCAACAATGGAATGGTTTAAAACAAAACATATCCATGTGTTAGAATGGCCCAGTCAAAGTCCAGATCTAAATCCAATGGAGAATCTGTGGCAAGATCTGAAAACTTCTGTTCACAAACGCTGTCCATCTAATCTGACTGAGCTGGAGCTGTTTGGCAAAGAAGAATGGGCAAGGATTTCAGTCTGTAGATGTGCAAAGCTGGTAGAGACATACCCTAAAAGACTGGCAGCTGTAATTGCAGCAAAAGGTGGTTCTACAAAGTATTGACTCAGGGGGCTGAATAATTACACACACCCCACTTTGCAGTTATTTATTTGTAAAAAATGTTTGGAATCATGTATGATTTTCATTCCACTTCTCACGTGTACCCCACTTTGTATTGGTCTTTCACGTGGAATTCCAATAAAATTGATTCATGTTTGTGGCTGTAATGTGACAAAATGTGGAAACGTTCAAGGGGGCCGAATACTTTTGCAAGCCACTGTATGTAAACTCGCAAGCTTTTATATGCTAAAGTTTAACATTCAAGTTTTTGGAATTCTTTTTCCTTAATAAAAATCGGACAGTCAAGCTGTTTAACCATAATTCAATGTTGATAAATCACCCCCCTTTTTGTAAAGTCTGAAAAGTGAAAATCTATACACACAAATCTAAATCGCACAACAGTACATATCACATTCTACAGAACTAACTTAACTAGTTTAGCTTTCCACCATATCTGGAATATTATTATCATCGTCTGCTATTTATATGATGCTGACCTTCACAGTAAAGTGTTTATTTGAACTACGCGGTATGGTTAATTTACAAGCATAAGTACTTGCATCAGTGCAGTTATCCATAGCAACTACAGCACTTACATGTTGACTTTTCGTACCTTGTAATAGACTGATCAGAATTCAATTGGTGGCTTGGTTTTCCTGAAATTATGTCATTGTGTTACACTGGTGAAGTTTAACACCTATGGTAATTGCCTTCATTAAGCATGACCTTTAATTATCTATAAAGGACCCATGAAATTATTTGTATGGATTTAAAGAACCCACCTGCTGGCAATTTTATTGCAATTCTATCTAGCCAGTTTCAGTTCTTAATTGATAGTGGATTTACAAGTAATTACGTGATTTGTTCTCAATTGTCCTACTGGAATCTTTCAGTGTGAATTTTCTAAAATATAATTTTTACTGCTTTCACTAAATTAGGGGCTAAGGTGAAATAGAATCTTCATTTTAAAAAGAAGTAAACTCAAATTCACAGGGCAGCCAATTTGTTAGGCACCCTCAGTAACTGAAATTGCTTTATTTGTCTCATACCTGTACCATCAAATATGAATTTTCCATCTCTCCCTTTAATCTACATGCACTTGAGACCTAAGATTAAGTGGCCATGTTTAGGCATGTAAGGCCCCTATTTCCATATGAGATAATAGTGATTTCTAGTGATGAGTGAATCTGTCCCGTTTCACTTCCCTGAAAAATTAATAAATCTTTAAAAAGAATCGTGAAACGGCGAAAAATTTGCGAAACCGTGAAAATGGTGTGCGCCAAAAAAAAATTGTCGCCTGCAACTATTCATTTGTCGTGAGGCTATTCTTTTGTCGCGAGGCTATACTTTTGTCTTTTTGCCCATGCCTGGCGAAACATTTCGCCCATCACTAGTGATTTCTAAATAAAATGGTGTCTGCTTTCATTTACAAATAAGTTGCAGTGTACCTGCCTGCTCTTCTGAAACAATATTATAACAACTTTTTACCTAAGCAAAGAGGCAGGAACCTCAAGGTCAGCCTTACAAATAACAATTTTATCTTATGCATTCAAGGATCTAAAACTATGCCTGGATGAGTAGCCTTGGAAACCTTTAGTAGCTAAGCACATATGTTTATGTTTATTTACATAATAAGTAATAACCACTCCATAGACAAATAATTTTATAACTATAGATAAGACCATTGTTCAAATCTCAATTTGACCACTTGAATCTGATGACCCTGTGTCACTTTCATGTCCTTGCACTAACCACATATTTAAATATGAATGCAATTTTTTACCTATTTATACATTACCACTGTAATCTATTGCAATGCAACCTACTGAGAATTATGAAGTGCTGTAAATTGCTATAGTAACCATGGTTATCATGTTTTATATATATATATATATATATATATATATATATATATATATATATTAATAAAATTGTATGTTCATACCTTTTTATATTTATATTTTACATTATAATATACAATGTAAAATATAAATACAAATGTAAATATGTATGAGCATACAATCATATTAATAATAGTTTATACCCAGAATATATTGCAAACAAGATAGAAATTCTTTCAAAAGATCATGTGGATCAGAATAAAATATGGTTTTCCCCTCCTTCCCAGCTACTCATTGTCACTTTATATATACCGTCCTGTTCTGTTTCACTTCTTTACTCACTCATCTTCTAAATATCTAAAATGTAAGTGCTTTAGCGAGGGTGCAATCGACTTGTATAAAAAAAACCCACAAACACAGTGTTCACCATTAAAAAAGGGGTCATTTATAAAATTTGCGCACCGCAGAATTATTACTGCATTTACTGTGCAAACATAATTGTGAATTTTTATTTGCAGTGTGAATGTCCTTAAAAGTTTTTTTTAATATGGCATATTTGCAAATTGCAAATATTTATGCACACACTCTATATCCGTGTTACGGCACTACTTTGGTGTCAGAAAAAATATTCGCTAAACTGATTTAGTGAATTTGATATTCGCAAAGAGAAAATTGGCACTATATTCGCGCACAGATGTGCACAGGGATGTACTAATGCAAATCTCAATAGTTTAGGGAAAATATGCGCAAACAACTATTTACGAAAAAATATGCGCTTTATAAATGACCCCCACTGACTTTGGATATTTGATTTTTACTGAGATACATTTGGTATTTAGAAATAGTTTTTCCATGGGGGGCCATAACTATGTTTGAATCTCTAGAGCTTCCATTATCTACTGAGTTTTACATTTTACACCTGTATACCATGCAGACATACTGTATATGTGTTAGAAGGTACAGAGGGGAAATCAGAAAAGTTACCAGGTGCCTGATATGGGTATTGAACCTGGACCCCCATGAATAACAGAACTGGGGCATAAGGATGGCCTTTCTTCCTAAATAATATCACATATTATCGGGTTATGTATAATGCAAGACATTCTCATAATTTATACTGTTTAATCAATAAGTCCCTCTAATTACATGATAATGGAAGCTGTGAGCAACTTTCTGGGATTTGATAATAAATTAATTTCCTACAATCCTGGTATTAGCATCTGTATAGTCTTAGGGGGACATTTACTAATCCACGAATGTCCGAAAAGCGTCCAAATACGTTTTTTTCGTAATGATCGGTATATTGCGACTTTTTTGTAATGGCTATGAAAAAGTCGCGACAATTCACGAAAGTCATAATGGCTATGAAAAAGTCGCGACAATTCACGCAAGTCGTACCGGCTACGAAAAAATCGCAAAAAATACGAAATAGTCACAAAATGTTCGTTTTCCAATCCGAATTTTTCCCATTCGGATTCGTGGATTAGTAAATCAGCCCCTAAGTCTAGAAAAACAGTCTGCTTTTGGTTTACTACTTTGCCCCACTCTGAAAAATGTTCTATAGATGCCCATGTCTGTGCAGCCACAATATTATGCCCAGTTCCACTAGTAAATCAGCTAAAACCCAGTGTTTATAGCTGTATTCTCAACAAAGGTAAATATACGGCAAAATCAGAAGGTGCAAGTGCAAACTGTAGGTGCACTCTTGATTCAAACTATGACTTTTATTTACATATAACAAATAAGGAATAGTGTTTATTTTATGTATATAAATAATATACTAAAACATAAAAAAATTACAAATAAAAATTATAATAATACTTATTTTTCCTTACATGCTTTTCCTGATCCGCTAATAGTTACAAAAGCAGTATGTTCACCAGCCTTTATACTTCATCCTCCTCTCCCTCCCATCAGTTTATCTCCCAGCCTTTTTCCTCCTCTTCCTCCCACTGGAATACTTACACCTCCTCTCCCTCCTATAATTTCTTCAGTATTCCAATATAAACCTCACTGGGAGAATATACTCATTGTCTGGCCTTCAGTAGAAGTTACATACAGTATCTCTATCTTTTGGGATAGTATATAAACTAAGGTTCTACATCTTATGCCAACCATAGTTTTACTCTTGCTGTCATGATGAATCAAGATTGAGATGCTGATTCAGTCATGCAACCATTCCTTACAATGCAGCTCATTTTCTTTCCTGCCGCGTAAAGTTAATTTGGGGTTCCAGGTCAACCACACAGGCATCTGCTTTTTTAGAGAAAGCAGTAAACTTCCTTCTCTCAAAACAACGAATGAGATGTCCTCTCATTTTCTTGCGATCATACAGTATTTGCAAATGGGGTTTCCGCTGGACAGGTACTCAAATGCATTAGCAATGTTTTCATGTTCATCGACATGAAGTATCTCCATAGTTCCTTCAGGATCCTTCACCAGTGCACTATAACAATCATTTATCTGTTTCCTTAGTGAGGTGCAATGATGTGTTATCTTAGCACTGTCTGCAATCTTCACATGATCCATTGTAAAGCAGCTTGTCAACCAATGTTTCTTTATGCTGTCATGATAAATCTGCACAGAAGGTTCTTTAAAAGGATTAAATCCAAGTTGGGAAAGGAGGCAACTTTAAAGCCCCTCTATCTCAAACTGTATTCTCAGCAAGAACTAAACTGCATTAATGATTCTGTCCTCCAGACATTCTCTACCTCGCAGGCTGTCTTTATGCTGCTGCGTCAGGTTGAGTTCAGGGATCCAGTTATCAGTCCCCTTTGGGAAGAGCTGGCCCGTAACCTCAACATGCGCACAAGAATCATCAGAGAATTCATTCTCTTCATCTGCGTAGTATCTGGTGCATGATTTGAATCCATCCACTGACTTTTCTCTCTTTCTATTTTCATCTGCCTTTATAGCCTGTCTATTATAATTTCTACCTTTCCTTTCGTCTTTTTTGGCCCTTCTCTCATGTAATCAGTCAGTGAATGGCATGGTTTTATGTGTCTCATTTATCCAAGGAGTGTAATCAGGTTGATGCCTCATTTCTCTCTCCTTTATTTGTGCAGTCATATAAGGGTCTGTATAAGCCCACACAGTTTGGTTGTGTGTTTTTCTCTATTTCTGCCTTGATAAGGCATTTCTTATTTTTCCTCTCTTTTCTTGCCATCTTTTTGATATTTTTCTCCTTTAGGCAAAGAGTGGAGGGTTTTTCTTTCATTTCCACCTCTTCCGTTTCCTTGCCACCTTTTTAGATGCCTCATTTCTCTGTTCCTCATTGGAGCAGGGCTTTGGCTTTCTGGTTCTGGATTGTTTTCCCATTCTCTTGCTCTGTTTTGAAAGAGGTGTCATTTTGATTTTCCTCTATTGTGCTGTTCATTTCTTCTTTCTTAGTGCATTCTGTTTTTTTCTTCATTTTCCATATTTGCTGCCTTTTCAGCATATTCCAGTTTTAAGCAGAGGGTGGAGAACTCATTTACTTGTTGCTCATTTGCGCAGGCACTAAAGTCTTTGCTTCTTTCTTGCTCTGCTTTGCAGGGAACGGAGACCTAATTTCTCTCTTGTTATACAAGTGCTAAAAAAGAAGCTGTCTTAGCTTCTTCCTTGTTTTCTTCACCGCAACCATTTTTCATGGAAAAACTTATCATTAGATTAATTTTTGTTTCTACATGTGATGTTACATACTCGGGTAAATAGTATAAGAAGTTTTCTAAAAAAGTTTCTAGCAGAGGCCATGGTAAAACCAAAGTCTAATGTGGAAAAAATAAATGATAAAAAGATAATTACATTAAAGAAAAATATTTTTTACAAAATCTACTAATTTTCATAATCATCGGTGTAATGTAACAATAACTACTATGCACTCAAACAATATGCAGCTAATGAGAAATCAATCACATTAAAAAAATCCCAAACTTCTGTTTGACAGTCACCAAATCTAAATATAATGAACTGTGATGTATTTGATCTGTAAATGAATTGCAATGTCAAACTAAACTTCATAATGTCACCACATGCACTTATACATTTGTATGTAGGTCCCCAATGCAAACAACGATATGTGTATGAACAAAATATATACGTTCTGAAGCACAACTTTTAAAAAACTTTTCTCTGCTAGTGTATACAGGTATACATGGTGATGTCACATAACAAAATATTTGGATAATGGAGTTAAAGATCATATGAGTAATACAATCTGGATATCAAGTTTAGGTTTTTAAGCATATTTTGTCAATACTCTATAATAATTATATTATAAACAAATACATTTATTATTTTTGCATGTGTTTAAGTACATACACACACACACACACACACACACACACACACACATATATATATAAAAATCTCTAGTGTAATTATGACTCAACTGAACAACTGGCATGAATACAAATATAAACTATAACCACGCTAATTTGCATTAAAATCTTATTTTAATCATATCAGTACTAGATTTCTCAACAAATAATGTGGCATTTGGGGACCACTGTGTATTTTTTGCTGCAGTATATAATTTCAATATGCTTAAATACAGTTGTTAATGAAAATTGTAACCCTTTTGTGTTGGTATGCATTTATGTAAATACATTTTTTTAGTAAATATAATAATGAATAGTGTACTCAGGTTTGCTCTTTATTTGTGCATGAATGACATACTTTGTAATGAACAATAAATAGACTTTAAATAGACAATAAAAACACTTTCTAAATCTTTTATTTCTCTCTGCAAGTGTATACAGGTTTGTTAAATGTTCATATAGAAAATGAATTAATAAATTAAAAATAAACAGCTTAGACAACAACTTGTACTCACCTCTGCCAGTCTGAATGTAGACTGGGTATATTGTGGCTGTGAAGTTGATAAACCCTGCTTGGGTATTGTGATACCATAATATCATTAGCATGTCACATGACAGAACCTACTTCTAGGGGCTGATTTGCTAAGACACAAATTCGAATCCGAATTGGAAAAATTCCGATTGGAAAACGAACATTTTGCGTCTTTTTCGTATTTTTTGCGATTTTTTTCGGCGCCTTTACAACTTTTTCGGAAATTGCCGCGACTTTTTCGTTACCAATACGATTTTCGCGAAAAAACGCAAGTTTTTCGTAGCCATTACGATTCACTCGTATCTTGTCGCGACTTTTTCATATTGAGCGCTCGTAAGCGGCGGGCGAAACTTTCAGACTTAGCATGATTTTGGAAGCCTCCCATAGGACTCAATGGCACCCTGCAGCTCCAACCTGGCCCAATGAAAGTCTCCCATAGGGCTCAATGGCACTCTGCAGCTCCAACCTGGCCCAAGGAAAGTCTCCCATAGGGCTCAATGGCACTCTGCAGCTCCAACCCGGCCCAAGGAAAGTCTCCCATAGGACTCAATGGCACTCTGCAGCTCCAACCTGGCCCAAGGAAAGTCTCCCATAGGGCTCAATGGCACTCTGCAGCTCCAACCTGGCCCAAGGAAAGCCTCCCATAGGGCTCAATGGCACTCTGCAGCTCCAACCCGGCCCAAGGAAAGTCTCCCATAGGACTCAATGGCACCCTGCAGCTCCAACCTGGCCCAAGGAAAGTCTCCCATAGGACTCAATGGCACTCTGCAGCTCCAACCTGGCCCAAGGAAAGTCTCCCATAGGGCTCAATGGCACCCTGCAGCTCCAACCTGGCCCAAGAAAAGTCACCATACTGAAGCTTGAATGAATCCGAACGCTACGAAAAAATCGCAACATTTTGCGCAACTTTCGGAATGGCTACGAAAAAGGCGCGACTTTTCGCGCAAGTTTTAACGCTACGAAAAAATCGCCAGATTTTGCGCAACATTCGGAATGGCAACGAAAAAGTCGCGACAATTTTCCGAAAAATCGCCAAATACCGATCATTACGAAAAACACGCAATCGGACGCATTCGGCCCGTTCGTGAGTAAGTAAATGTGCCCCCTAGTGTAACCAGTACTCAAGTGAAATGAGTGACATGTGTAAACAATTGTCACAGATATAATTATAAAATGTATATGGACTCCAGAATAGTTCATATGATTTAGGTTACAATGCCCATGTCTGATCATTTAAGAAAAGAACTCCCACCCACACTTGTACACAGTATCCCTGGGAGTCAGTGGGAACCACAAGAGGTAGTTGGGAGGTTCATTTTTACGCCAGCGGTGAATCAACTAAGTCTTACCTTAGCTTTAGGTCAGTTTATATATGGCCCATCTTTAGCCTCCCCAAACAAAAAAGTCACCCTCCGCCTATGCCCCTCATGTATATATTTACTTATATGGACTAAATTACAATGTGTATAATTTTCTCATCACATTTGCAATGTCAATTTTCTTTTTCTTTTGGCCTTATCACCTAAGAGGACCAACAGAAAGTCATTTTGCTATTTCCATCTACTGAACATTTTGATGCCCAATATACATAACTTTACCTAAGTATGTGGCCTGTAGAGACCCTAAAATTAAAATATTACATATGAATATATATGAAATTTCTCGGCTGGCAATTCACCTTTAGCAAACAAAGCCCCCTGCCTGCATATTGTGCATCATAACACAGCACAACCATAGTGTATTTTATATTACCCAACATTATTTTCTATATATATGTATCATCCTTCCATCATTCCTTAATCCACTACCAAATCCACCATTCACTTCTGCTCTCCTGTTCTCTATAAGCCTCTCTCTTGCCTCCATACTCAGTACTGCATTTACCAATTCATGTTTTATGGAGAGTGGGGGTCATTTTTAAAATTCATGAAGCACAGAATTTTTTGCACAGTAAACATATTTGCCCTGCCCGTGTTTATATTTATAAAGCTGGACAAGACTGGTGCATTTAATGGGTAAACATAACAGCGAAATTGTATTCACTGTGCCCTTAAATCTTTTTAAATATGGCATATTCGCAAATAGTAAATATTTATGCACACCCTCTATGTCCGAGATACACCATAGCTTTAGTGGTGGAAAAAATATTTGCTAAACTGATTCAGCAAAATATAGGATTTATATTTGCAAAGAGAGAATCCTAGAGGGCATGCTTATGCAATTCCAAAATCTCAATTTTTGTGCGCAATTCACATTTCACTGAGATTCGCAAAAAAGTAAGACAGGTATAGCAGTGCAAAATAAGTGTTTAGGGAAAAACATGCGCAAACAACCATTTGCGGGAAAAAATATGCGCTGCACAAACTTTATAAATGACCCCCAGAATGTCCTCTCATTTGCTAGGCTCGGTATGTTTTTGTTTCCAGCCTTGGCAGTCAGATTTCTGGGAGCAGATTATCATAATGTCATAGGACTACTGTGCCTAGGGAGGCATACTGTTCTCTATCATAGAAATGACTCATAAGAGATATATTTAGATAAGAAAATTAAACATTTATCCAAGGAATATGACCAGGAATTAAAATCAGGGAATAGTATTATATGTGAGGTAGCAGAAACATTTGAGAATAATTTCAGCCTATTATTACATATTAAAATTGATAAATTACTCTTCAGCCATACTACCGTACTAAATTGAGTCTATTCTTTATTTATAGTGAGTCCTTGCTTTAGTAAAAGCAACCTCCTTTACTCCATTAATCACTTCTGTTGCATCTGCTGCATAGATGTTGTTAAATGTTATTATTATGATTGATGTATATATAAAGATATATCAGGATTAGTAGGAAACTGGGAAAAGACTAAACATTAATTTTTTTTAAACTGTCAGTGGAATACAATTGATCATAATAAATTTTAAAGGGATTCTGTCACAGGAAACATTTTTTTTAAAAACACATCCATTAATAGAGCTCCTTCACAATCCTGCATTGAAATCCCTTTTTCAAAAGAGGAAACAGATTTTTTAATTTTGAAATCCGACTTAGGGCTAGACATATTATTAGTTTCCCAGGTGCCCTCAGCCATGTGACTTGTGCTCTGATAAACTTCTGTAACTCTTTAATGCTGCTCTACAAGTTGGAGTCATATCACCCCACCCTCTCCCCCTCAGCAGCCAATCGGCAGAACAATTGGGAGGTAACAAGATAACAGCTTCCTGACACCTGACTTGCTAAAATGCTGCCATGCCCTACCTAGTGATATACAGTGTATGAGAATACCACTCAATAGTTAAACACCCAAGTCTGACCATGACTCCTCCAGTTACACTGAGTAGGAGAAACAATCTTATCTGAAAGCATTTCCATTGTGAAGTGCTGGCTCCTTCTAGAAGCCCAGGACCATGCACACTGACTAAAGATGGCTGCCTACCCAACAATATTACAACTAAAAAAATATTATTAGTTAAAGAATACAATTTTAAATGGTAGACTGAAAAAAAAAAATAAAAAACACAATTATTTCCTTAAATTTTCCTCTACTGTTGAATAAGGTATCATAACCTATATGTTACTTATTTGTTTATACAACTGTAGTAATTATATCCCCTTAAAAGTTATATCTACAATGTAAACAATTTCAGTTTGGCCAGACTTTATGCATAATTGAGATATTCTATAAACTTTATCAGCTAAGTCACTCTTGTTTGGAAAGTAATGTAATAAATTGTAATAGTTTGTTTATTCAGCAAGATAAAAACAAGAGGGGGTAAATTAAATAGACATATTTGTGAGGGGGTGGGGCATGGAGATGTGGTACAATGAAGAAGATTGCTTTAGAAACTTTGGAATGTAGTCTTTTTATTAAAAAAAAGTCAAGACAAAAGTCATGTTTACAGAACTTCCTTATACTCTTCAGTAGAATAAAAAATACTAACACAAAAGTGGGCACGATTAATGCTTAATCACGAGATGATTAATCATGAGCCTGTGATTAAGTGCCTGTTTTTGGCACGAAATGCGTAAGGCTGTCCATGTTTGAGATGTTAATTAAACGTTAATAAATCGCAGAATATTTTTGAAAAACTCTGGGAAAATTTCTTAAAAACTCAAATTTTTGGAGAAACAATTTTAGAAAAATACAGGCAGAAAACCATTCATAAATCTCAAAAATATCTAGAAGTAAAAAAAATTTACTTTTTTTCAATATTGCTTATTAAATGTGCTCCTAGTGCCATGTAGTAATGAGAGACAGTAGGAAGGAGGTCCCTGCCCTGTAGAGCTTACAGTCTAAGGGGTAGATTTATCAAAGTTCATATTTTTTTCTGCCAGTTGATTTTTATTTTCTCGTTTAAATAATGGGTAAAAATACAAATTTACTATACAAAAAAAAACTAAATGTAAAGTTATCTAATCTAAAAGCTTGTAAGGTCATGTAGAAGTCAGTGGGAGTTGTCCTATTAAATTTTGTAACTATTTAGTCAATTTGAGTTTTTCCAAATTATCTTTGAGCTTTGTGACCCATTCAAAATTAAGTGAAAATTACAAATTCAAAGTTGAAGTTTTTTTAATGGTTTTTTTTTTATAATAAGATAAAATGTGTTTAATCAAAGTAGGAAACAATATCAAAATCACACAAATATTGAATTTCAATAAATTTGAAAAAGAAAAATCTATCCCAAGCTGAAACAAAAATATAATTATTTGTAGAATACTTAGTTTTGTTAACAAAACATTAAGCTGAAAATCAAGTTAAGACAATTCTATGTAGTATATATTGAACATGTTTGTAAATAAAATCCACCAGATGTTTAACCTTTTTCTTCTAGGTTAAAAACTTGAATTCAACACCGATTAAAGATGTTGCAATCTTATCATGTTTGCTGCTTCATAATATTTATTTAAGGAAAACCTTGGTTCATTGGTAATAAGACGTGTTCATTAAAAATACATTTACTCAAATGGAACTAACTCCCCCTTGACAAGGTTGTGTGAAATCTTCTGTGTTCTAAGTGGAGGACTTTAAAATTTGAAATAAATATTTTATTTTGACATTTAGCTTACATGTCAGGATTCAGGAACAATTAGAAAGCTGACAAATTTGTTCTCCAAAAAGTTTTCTTATTTTATGAATATGTATATATTTTGCAGAGCTCCACAAGGGTTCATTCTCATAAAAAAATCTAAAAAGAACCTAGTATCTTGTTTTAAAATAACAATATCAACCTAACTATTTTGGGCCTATTCATAAACAGCAACAAATCAGGTCAAATTTATTGTTCATCTGTTTAAAGGAGAAGGAAAGTCATTTAGGCATTTTATTGCCAATAGATTCGCCACATTAGAATGCTTTATTTATTCTGCAGAAAGCATTACCCTACCTGAGTAAAGAGTCCTAGATGCTCCCTCTGTTTGTATAAAATATCAGCTGCCATTTTAGCTTGGTCTCAGTAGCTTCCATGCTGTAGCTCTAGCCGCTGGTAGCTGAGATCACACATTATGATGGGAGGGGGAGTGAGTTCTTATAAATTCTTATGGGAGGGAAAGCAAAAAAAAGGCAGGGGGAGAGAGGAGAGAGCTGTGCCCTATACCTGAAGGAGCCCTAAAGGAAAGGAAGTCTGATACTGAAGAACATGTTCACAAAAAAGGAGACAAGTAATACTGTTTTTTTTTGATAGAACACTCAGTGCAGCATTACTGTAAGTGCTTATGGCTGTATTTACATAGACCTTTCTGATTAAGCTTACTTAGTTTTTGCTTTTACTTCTCCTTTAAAAGATAACATCTAATTGGTTGTCATGAGTTACTTCTCCAAGGCAGTGCAGTGCACATGTGGCTTAGTCTATTACAGCCATAAACTGTAATTTTCAACACTTGTCATAAATAGTGACATCTGTCCCGTTTTGCTTTTGCCAAAAAAATTTGAAACTGCTAAAGAAATTGTGAAACCGGGCCTTTATAAATGCAACCATATCTTTTTTTTTTTTAGGTCGCTGTGACTTTTTCCTCACTCGACTTTTTGCTGCAAAAAGCTCTTTACCATAAAGCACATATTTTCTTTCTGTTAAGACATATAGCTTTATACATACAACGCTTAAAGGGATACTATGATAAAAAAGGCAATATAATATAAGCTTTATCTCCTAAAAATTAGAAACTTTCTAAATATATAAAATTCTGTTCAGTTTTTAAAATCATCAAGTTACTATTCTGTATCCCCTTCTCAGCCATCTGTCCCTCTACTTGCAGATTTGTGTTGGAGTCAGTTATCTGGAAACAGTTAGCCCTTTACATTGTCTAGGCAAAAAAAATCTGACCCCTACATGTAGAGAGAATTTATTTAATTTCCCTCAACAGAGGCGGGGGCCTTCGACACCACCTGTCTGCTACATACAATTCTAACATCTGTACCCCGGCATATCTAGTTTAATTAAATCTAAAGCAACTGGACTTGTTAAGTAATCATTGAAGACGTTTCACTACTCATCCGAGCAGCTTCTTCAGTTCAACCTGATCTATACCATGATCTGGATGAATGAAAATCTTCATAGTCATATTCTACCCCGGCAGTTTCAGAACCCTTCACAACACCTGTCTCCATAAGTTGCATAATACTTTGGTAATGCAATCAAAGTGTAAGAATACCTGGGCAGCGGGGACGCCTACCTCTTCGTATGCGTCGATGCGCGTCCCCATCTCCTCTGGAGCGCGAAGGTACGCGCGCATCCTTTTAAAGTCCGGCGCGCGCATGACGTCATCGCGCTGGCGCCAAATTCAAATATTTAAAGGTCCCTGTAGGTATTTTCAGTTCCCAACTTCGGTTTCGCCTCCTAGTTCCTGCTGTTCCTTGATTCTGATTCTAATTCGTGTTTTGACCCTTGCAAGACTCTGACCTTGCTGATTGCCGCCTGTACTGACCCTCTGCCTGTTTTTTGACTACGGTTCCGGAATATGACTTTGTACTTCGCTGCCCGTTTGGTTTGACCTCGGCCTGATCACTTTGTCTCTTCTACCCAAAATTCTGCATAACGCTAAGTTCCCTAGCCTGCTCAGAACATTTGCCCTGGTCCTCTCACAATAAGTCCTGGCGGCACCCGAGTAACGGAGGGCTCCTCACGAAGTGAAAGGTGGCTGTTATAGGCAGAAGAGTGAGCTCAGTCCGGGACCTCGGCTGTTGTTCTGAATTTTGGGATACCGTGCGTGACACAAAGTAACTCCACAGCATTCACACCTCTGTGAGTTTCAGGTGTCAGTTGAACTTAAGAAGCTGCTCGAATGAGTGAAACATCTTCAATGATTGCTTAGCAAGTCCAGTTGCTTCAGACTTACTTATGCTAGATATTTCACAAGCAATACAGATCTAAACTAAGCAAACTAAGAAACATTTGAGGAGAGGGTATGAGACATGCTTCTAATAGAAGAACAAATATATACGCTAACAAAGTTGGAGAAAAAAAAGGAAAAAATTGTATTTCATATGTTCACTTTGTTTGTAAATGAAGTTGTAGGAAATATTTGTTGTACAGTTACCTCTAAAGGCTTCTAAAAATCAAGTTCCGAGGAATAGTTCTTGATCTCCCATTAAGAGAACACATTTGCATTTAAAATTCATTATGTGCTGTTAAGGTGTTCTAAATCATCCCTTTAACTTGCCTGGACACTAAATATTTCAATCATGAATTGAATGAATAATGTGAAACACAGTGACACCTTAATTAAAATGTCATGTCTATTCGGACGCTCGTTTAGCATGAGGCTTTTAGAAGCTTATAGTTGTCAGTAATGCTAATGAACTAAAGAACCTGAAGATCTCAAGGATTCCATTTCTCTCTGCATTTAATGCCTGAATGTATTTTAAAAGGACTTTCTCAATTTATGAAATGAACAAAAGTGCAGTACACTACGTGAGTGTGTTTTAATGGATTTTGTTAAAGATGAATCAGGCTTCATTTAGGCACGTGTTTGCTTCCAGTTTTTCAATAAAACGAATCATCTGCCATATACATTCTGTGGAACGGATGACTCAATGAAGTGTGCCTCATAAGTAAATGGTACATATTGAATATTTTTACCTTTGTTTTTCATTATTTTTATTTTAATAGAATAAAAGCTAAAGCATGGAATCTGACAATATACTCTAATTTACTAGACCAGACAGACAAGTGTACAGTGATTTTAAGCAGATAATTAAACAATTAATATAATTTTAATACATAGGGAAAGATTAACACTAAATGCTGACCTTTGTTATTTGCAGATTTTCAAGTTTCAAGTTTCAAGTTTATTGTCATATACAAATAACAATGAAGCATCATTACTGTAATGAAATTTTTTTGACCCGTGTTCCTCCCAACTTTACATAGACAAACAAAACAAAAAACAAAAAACAAAAAAATACAAATATTAAATATAATAAAAGTGTGCAATAAACTTGGACTATGGGTAAGAAATTGCAACTGGTCTGGTTAATCTATACCATATTTATATATATTTTATCTATTATTCAGAATAGGTTTTGCAGATAAGCAATCCTTTTATAATGAGAAGGGAAAGAGAAAGTAAAAAAAAAAAAATTTGGAACTCTATAAAAAAAAAAAATCAAAACTTTGTGACTGATCAAAAGGCCAGATCAAAACTCTGCTCTCCACATAAGCCTGCCGCATGTCTCATAAATAATGTGGACTTCAAACCAGGCCTGTCACCGGCAAGATTTTAACTTAACGTATCCACTATACATTCACTGACCAGCTCCAATATACTCCTGCCATGGCCAAGGCTTCGGAATAACTACAAAACCCCACATAATGAAAGGTTCCACTATCATCAGATGGCAAGCTACATCAGTTCCTTACATAAAGACAAACATTTCCCTCCGCTCACCGCTTTCGCAAGGTTGTGCCTCCAACTTACCACATTCAAAGGAGCGTTATCCTATTTATATAGCACACTAACCCATCTAACCCCAACCAAGGAATTAAAATTTATGCAAACTTGGGAAAGCACGTTACATTTATGCTTAGATGAGGCCACCTGGTGCCTACAAAAATATCTAATAGCTAAAGCCTGGAAATCAAGAACACTGGATATAAACTCTGTAAAATCCATGCTGGACAACATGCTAATTATGGAAAAACTTGCAAGCATTTCAACAGAACAACTAAAATCCCATAATAAAGTTTGGACCCCTTGGATGACTTACGGGAATATCCCTATAACTCTATATGGCTAACCACATTAGTCTCCAAGAATACCCTTCTCCAACCCTTCTATCCCTAACAGTAATCCCCAATTAAAAGTCTCCTTTTTAAGTCTAAGGCCCACCTCCTGGGATCACATGATTCTCTGTGTTGACACACAAACATGCTAGGTTAAACAAGCCAATGAATGGACAGAGAATGGTCTTTTACTTCTTCCTGCAGTTGAAGCTGCATTATTTCCTGTCAGGTGATCTCTGAGCACACAGACTATCACAAAATGGTGGCTCAAGGTTAAAGATGTAAAGGGCAATATTGCTTAATTAGGCTTCTATGGGTTCAAGATCCAGAGCTTGTAGGCATGATAGAGAATATAGCACCCACATTATAACTCTGAAATACATTCTGCCTTTACTATTTTATCAGAAAACAGACAATTACTGTATTTTAGCAATGTCTTCAATATTGTTTTAAAGGTCTGTTTTTGTATGAAACATCTTAATGTAGCTTCTAAGGCACAACACTTATGCTTTTTACGCTCTTCAATCCAGGGCTGTGCTAATCAGGCAAAATTAAGCCTTTTAAATTTTGTTGGAAAGGGAACATAATTGGCATATTAAGGCATTAAGGATTTTTATTTAGAATGCCATTTCTGTTTAATCAGTGTTTATGACGCTAATCCAACATTTTGCTGTTATAGATGGCTTATAAAATGTCAGCATCTCTAATGAAAAATTATGTTGCCAATTAAAAGGCCATGTAATGTCGCATGCTTCCAAGGTGCACATATCTCTGTCACATTACATGTCATGTTTAATGAATTTGAATGGGAAGTAAATTTTCTTATTTCACAGGGTGATGAAGCAGCTTAATGCTCCGTGCACCTGTTACGCAAATATAATGTCATTAAATAATTGTTTTTAATTTGTTAATGAACGTCATCAATTACAAAATGATGAAGTTTATATAAGGTGAATCTCATTTCTGGGTTTGTTTGCTTCATGGAATTTTTTTATATCTTGTCATCAGGCAGTTACATTAGTATTACTAAGGGGCTGATTTACTTACCCACGAACGGGTCGAATGGAGTCCGATTGCGTTTTTTTCGTAATGATCGGTATTTTGCGATTTTTTCGTATGTTTTGCGATTTTTTCGGATTCTTTACGAATTTTTCGTTACCAATACGATTTTTGCGTAAAAACGCGAGTTTTCCTATCCATTACGAAAGTTGCGTAAAAAGTTGCGCATTTTTCGTAGCGTTAAAACTTACGCGAAAAGTTGCGCATTTTTCGCGTAAGTTTTAACGCTACGAAAAATGCGCAACTTTTTACGCAACTTTCGTAATGGATACGAAAAACTCGCGTTTTTACGCAAAAATCGTATTGGTAACGAAAAATTCGTACAGAATCCGAAAAAATCGCAAAACATACGAAAAAATCGCAAAATGTTCGTTTTCAAGTCGGAACTTTTCCAATTCGGGTCGGATTCGTGGGTTAGTAAATCAGCCCCTAATAGTATACACTCCATCTGCCAACAGTGGAACCAAAGTTTTACTACTCATCAGTAGCAAAATTTTTCGGCAGGCATGGGTTCCCAGCAAAATTATGCATTTCCACCAATGGCAAAAGGAGAAAGTTGCGGTCACGTTCAAAAAGTCACAGTTGCGGCATAAAACTCACGGTCACGCCAAATACATTGTAGTTGCGTCAAAATAGTAGCATGGTAGCAAATTTTCTGCAGTTTTGTGAATTTTTCAGCGAAGCAAAACAGGACAGTAACGCTCATCGCTACTCATCAGATTTTGTATTTTCAGGTCCTTGCAGGGAGCTATCAAATATATATCTGATGGCCAATCTAAATGGAAGGGTGAATCAATTTACACATTCATGCAGACATGGGGAGGCATAAAATAATTCAAATGTGTGAATTTTAAAAATTCACAAATGACATGTAATGTGACAGAGATATGCATGTGTAACTTTGAAGCATGTAACATTCAAATATGTACATTCTAGAGATTGTTTTCAATTTGAATACAATTTTACCAAGCTCGTACATTGGCTTGTTAATTAAAAAAGATAAATCTGAAAAAAAATCAATTCAATAAAATGGTAAAAAAAAAAACTTGGATGCATCATTTTTAATGGGTCTACCAATTATTAAAAAATGTAAAAAAAATAATTGAAATTTTGTCAAATGTCTTTGGGCCTAAAGGGGTCGTTCACTTTTAAATTTTAGTATGACATAGACATTGATATTCTGAGATGACAAGTTCCAACTGGTTTTTATTTTTTATTTTTGTAGTTTTCGGTTATTTAGCTTTTGGTTCAACACCTCTCTAGTTTGGAATTTCAGCAGCTATCTGGTTGCTAGGGTCTTGTTTACCTTAGCAACCATACCAAAGTTTAAATGAAAGACTGGAATACAAATAGGAGAGGGACTGAATAGAAAGATAAAGCATAAAAAAATAACAATTATAATAAAACTGTAGCCTCTCAGAGCAGTAGTATAGTATTTTGGCTTTCAGGGTCATTAACCTCTGTTTGAAAGCTGAAAAGATGTAGAAGAGAAAGCGGAATAATTCTATGAAATAATAAGTCTATAAAATATAAACAATGAAGACCAATTGCAAAGTTGTAAAGAACAGGACATTCTGAAACACACTAAGGGATATATTTATCATGCTGTGTAAAAAGTGGAGGGAAGCATTACCGGTGATGTTGCCCAGGGCAACCAATCAGCAATTAGATTTCAAAAGTTAGAAAACCAAAGCAAAGCATCTGATTGGCTGCTATGAGCAACAATGTTTTAGTCCTAAATGTTAACTTAAAGGCAAAATAATAACTATACTAATAACTATTTTAATAAATATCAAAACCCTGATAAATTAGCTACCTAAATTTCTACCTATTATTGTTAACAGAGACAATAAAAGATGTCTGTAAAGCTATATCTGAAATAATCTAATGACTTCTTTCCAATGTCCTATGCTAAATTAGGAGGCTGATAAAAACCCTACAGAATACACATAGGAAGAAGGTTTGTATCAAAACTACAGCAATTCACATGTAACCTAATTTATTTCTTACCTATATATTTAGAGACTGCAAATTGACTGGCTGTTTGATATTAGGTTTTTTTAAAATTAGGTTTTATGTAAATAACAAAATAGCACAAGTAATTAAAACGGATGCCAACTGTATAGGTACATAAATACCATAACAAATATATATATATAATCTGTCTATACTGAAGTATATCTATTTATATTTAGTACTAAAGAATAAAGTAAGAAAAAAAAATTAAAATCTTGGCAGGTTTTAGGCACCAAGCTTTTAATTTTTTTGAAAAACATGTTTGGGGGAAAAAACAGATTTGCAGGCAGCCGTGGTATTCAAATGAAGAAACCACACAAGAGTTTAGGATATATTGCTTTGTTTTAGTAGCCAAATGCTTGAGCCCAAAGACTCCTGAGTGTCAATATCAATGCTTGGAAAAGTAGAGCTAATCAAGATAAAGGGGTCATATACAACCTCAATTGTAGTAAGGTAAGTGCAATTTCAAGAGCCATGTTTTTCCCATAATGGAGCATTTGTTTCAGCCTTATGGGAACATTGTTGTGGTTGCAATGGGGAGTTGGATCTGAAGCAATGGTGTGTGCTGCATCATGCAGAAATGTCTTATACTTTAGGCGCAAGTGTGCTGTGGCCATTGAACCAGGGCACTGAGGGAACCCTGGAGCTACTGCCTTGTCCAGTGGTGGGGGTAGCTGCAGGGTTCCTCTTCATCATTAGGTGTAAGTGTGCTCAAAAACAATTAGAGGCAGGAAGGGCTGGGGTTTTACCCACAAATTACTGTGGGGAAATCTGTACTTCAACAACTGCATCTGCAGTCATAAATGGGGTAGATAATAAGTACTATTAACCCATAATACTGATTTATTATTATACTGCTATAAACAAGCCTTGCTTCCATGTTATATTTACAGTTTTTACAAATTATTCTTTTAATGGAGCAATTACTTTTTTTCAGTTTCTTGCCATAAGTAACCTGGTCACAGGCAGAAGATGTACAATTAAGAATGTTTCATGGAGCTGAATAGAAAATAAGTCTCCATTTTCTAATGGTCTACACATTAACATTAGCTCTCAATACCATATAATTAGCAAGGTAAACCTCTACTGGGCTTTCTATGCACCTCACTTGGGCAGCACTTTACAGCACAGCTGTAAAATTTCAATGGAATCATTTGCAAAGTGCTATCTCATTACAGAGACAGCCTGTATAATCAATTAACCTGCATGGGACCACCCCAGAAGTTCTAAGAGAAAGTTGTTAAGCCAAAGGCACCACTTAGCAATGTAAAATTGCCAGTACCTTTTAATAAGGAAACAATGGGTAATGTGCTGCTCAGAAGAGCATTCTAAGCAAAGTTTACTTTAATTTTAAGATTAATGGTCTACCTTCTATGATTGTATCTCATTTATTCCATGCTAAATTTCCACAAACAGTATATGATTCATGCAGCAGAAATATGTTAATATATCTATTATGACCGCAGGAATAACTATATCATGCAGCAAAATATGGAACGCCTTGGGCTTTCTTGCTATGATGTACGTCAAAAAATGAAAACGTACTGATATTATTTTTTAAAAAACGTCATGCAAAGTAAAAATTTGTATGATCTGCATCCCTCAAGAAATATGTGCGTATGTGTATGGTTTATGACATTTCATGGGGTAATTGTAAAAGGTCAAATATTATACAACAGGCACAAAATATATATGCCACATTTTAATATTGTTGCAATATTTCTTCTTCTTATTAAAGAAATGTATTTACATTTAGATCAGGCCAAAGAAAGCCTACCAGCGAGTGTATTTGTGGAGCACTGAGGCCATTTCTGTAGGGTTATGTTGAAAAAGAGACTCCACCAGAAATCATTTATTTTTTTGGTGCAGATACCTATCTTATTGGTACTGACTATACTGGAAATAGATTCCACAAGTAAAACAAGAGGATCAGGCAAACATTGGCCACCGTGCACAAAGGACATGTTATATACTATTTATTTATAAGCAGGCCAACAAGAAATGTACAGCTAATAAGCAGGCACTGTTTGAACATGATGAACACCCTCCAAAATGATCTGCTACAGCCATGAAACACTGAAACCGAGATAATACAACATTTACACAGCTGACTGACATGCCTTGATCAGTATTTTACTACAGGTATGGGATCCATTATCCAGAATGCTGGGGTTTTCCTGATAAGGGGTCTTTCCGATCTGCTATGTTAAGTCTACAAAAAAATTATTTAAACAGTAATGCCCAAATAGTATTGTTTTTCCTCCAATTAGGATTAATTATATCTTAGTTGGGATCAAGTACAAGGTACTGTTTTATTATTACAGAGAAAAAGGAAACCATTTTTAAAAATCTGAATTATTTGATTAAAATGGAGTCTATTCCGTAATTCAGAACTTTTTGGATAATGGGTTTCCGGATAAGGGGTCCAATACCTGTACTAACCATTACAATAGGAGACCAGGTCTGGAAATGGCATCAAATACAATTTGGCTCTTACAACTGGCTTGTTTAACATAGGTTACTGCTCCTTAGTTCCTATAGTTTCTATACCAGAGGTATTTTCCATGACCCTAACAATAATGCCAGAGATTTTATTTGTAGAAATTACTTACATGCCAGATATCCCATATGTAACTATTGACTGTATAACTAAGAATTAAATTAAATGAAGATGGCTAAAAGAAAAAATTGAAAGTGAAAGAATAGAAGACCACATCAATCAGGTTATTATAATTAAGGGACAGATTTATAAATCTATAATAACAGATCCACAATGATCACTGGGATATAATAAAGCAAATATCAGTTCCAAATTTCATTAATCAGACTACATTTTACCAATCACCCCGGAAAGTGTGTTCATGTTTCCAGGAAAGTGGACAAGATCAATGCCAATATGCATGGAACCCATTTATTATATTACAGCATATATGATTGGTTCAGTCAGCTGTCATACGATTCTAGGATGTTTATTTAGGAATAAATAATTCTTCCTAAGTAATGTATTGTAATAACAAGCAGCTGGAACAGGAGAAATTCTATTGGTTCAGGCACAGTAGTTACTATTATATGTATATTTTATTTAATCCAATAGTGCTATCTTGTGGTCAAATTTAGCAGAGCAAAAAATCCACATACTGTAAGAAAGACCAAAGTGCCTGGTTAGTGATAAAATATACCCCCCAAACTTGCTTTATTTACAAAGAGGCTTCCTGTAAGAGAAAATGAGGAAAAAATGTTACATTTAAATTGGTAACTACTGAGTTACACAATATAATAAAACTGTTCCCACTCTGCATTATGTTTCCCGTATTACACACTCTATCTTTTACTCTCTCTTCACTCTCTTCTTTCTTGGACTGAATGGGTGCTAAGTACAGGGCTCTCTTGCACCGACAGTGTTGCATTTTGCACCTTGTATCACAAGGAAGCTTAATAAATTAGGTCCTTATGGGGCTATGTAATAAAAGGTGTTAGGTTTGCCTATGTGCACTAAACCATAGCAACTGATTAGCAGGTCGTCTGTTTAAAGGCAACTTAACCAATCTTATTGGTTGCTAGGGCTAATGCTATACTTATTTAACATTATATAATTTGCAATTATAGATTCTAGTGAAAAAAGGCATACAAATGTTGTATACAGAGCAATGCCTAAAGTAAATACCATACGGATTAGTTGACAACAGAATCTGTTCCACCATATGGGGTGTGGGGGTCTGTGAATTTGAAAACAAGAAGTTTATAGTTGTTTTTCATGGGCAACATCTAGCAGATTTAAATATGAGTTAAGGGAGGGTTATGTATTTAAAGAAAAGTAAGTTTTTGTTGCTATTTGTTGAACAAAACATCAAAGAACAGTAAAGTGGGAAGTACTTCCATTTTACTGTTGATCACCCCTTGTTCTTCAGCAAGTGTGACAGAAGGAGAAGGAATGTGCCACAGGTAAACTCCCTGTTCAGTGAACTTGTCTGCCAACTTGCGATGCAGCAGCAATAGGGGAAAGGGATGGACTTGTTCATACAGAGCTCATTAACTTTTTAAGTTACTTATAAAATAAAAAAATAAAAGAGCTTATTTATAACCACAACGGCAGTGTGTCAAATTGCCATAGTTTATCCACAATGCAATGTTTTTACACAGAATTTGAGCTTAATTTTTCCGCACTGTGGTACCGTGTCTGGCAATACTGTGATAACTGCTTTATATTCTCTTTATATTTCCAACCTTTATGCCCTTTCTCTATTTTCAGACATCCTTCCTTGGGAAAATATCCTATGTCTCACTACATGGTATAGTGTGATCCTGGAATAAACATTACAGTTGTCATGTGCTGTAACTCATGTGCGAGCTCTGCATTACATGTGACTTCCCCAAGAGCCTCTCTGATCATTCATTCACTAAGAACGTCCCCAGTGAGTCGCTGTGACCCTCTGCTTACCCTTCCATCACTGGCAGTAGGGATACGACATGCATCACCAAAAGATACAGTTTAGCATGTAATGAGATCTGCTGGGAATACATACCATCAGGTGCAATATTCCTTGTAAGTGATGGAACAGAGATGGAAGAAAAAGAATAAAGGGAATACAGTACATTCTCAGACACATTTCCCTTTCATAATTAAATTCTGTGTTCATGGCCTTATTCATCTCTGTGTATTGTGAAACTAAGGCATAGGGTTGTACTGTGCATCATAACACAATACAACCCTGCACATTATTTTATTTATATATATAAAAGGTGTATATATATATAAAAAATAGTCCATAGGGTGCACACCATTTGCAGCAACAAAACCTGGGTGCTAGTACAAAAAAATGCACTGGAACAAGGACATCACTCCTAGGATTTAAAGAATTGGGAGCAAAATGTTTATGCAAAAATAGAAAGTTTTATTACTCAACGTTTCGGTCTCACACAGAAACCTTCATCTGGAGTGAGTATATACAGTGGTGTGAAAAACTATTTGCCCCCTTCCTGATTTCTTATTCTTTTGCATGTTTGTCACACAAAATGTTTCTGATCATCAAACACATTTAACTATTAGTCAAAGATAACACAAGTAAACACAAAATGCAGTTTTTAAATAAGGGTTTTTATTATTTAGGGAGAAAAAAAATCCAAACCTACATGGCCCTGTGTGAAAAAGTAATTGCCCCCTGAACCTAATAACTGGTTGGGCCACCCTTAGCAGCAATAACTGCAATCAAGCGTTTGCGATAACTTGCAACGAGTCTTTTACAGCGCTCTGGAGGAATTCTGGCCCACTCATCTTTGCAGAATTGTTGTAATTCAGCTTTATTTGAGGGTTTTCTAGCATGAACTGCCTTTTTAAGGTCATGCCACAACATCTCAATAGGATTCAGGTCAGGACTCAGTAACTAGGCCACTCCAAAGTCTTCATTTTGTTTTTCTTCAGCCATTCAGAGGTGGATTTGCTGGTTTGTTTTGGGTCATTGTCCTGCTGCAGCACCCAAGATCGCTTCAGCTTGAGTTGACGAACAGATGGCCGGACATTCTCCTTCAGGATTTTTTGGTAGACAGTAGAATTCATGGTTCCATCTATCACAGCAAGCCTTCCAGGTCCTGAAGCAGCAAAACAACCCCAGACCATCACACTACCACCACCATATTTTACTGTTGGTATGATGTTCTTTTTCTGAAATGCTGTGTTACTTTTACGCCAGATGTAACGGGACACGCACCTTCCAAAAAGTTCAACTTTTGTCTCGTCGGTCCACAAGGTATTTTCCCAAAAGTCTTGGCAATCATTGAGATGTTTTTTAGCAAAATTGAGACGAGCCTTAATGTTCTTTTTGCTTAAAAGTGGTTTGCGCCTTGGAAATCTGCCATGCAGGCCGTTTTTGCCCAGTCTCTTTCTTATGGTGGAGTCGTGAACACTGACCTTAATTGGGGCAAGTGAGGCCTGCAGTTCTTTAGATGTTGTCCTGGGGTCTTTTGTGGCCTCTCGGATGAGTTGTCTCTGCGCTCTTGGGGTAATTTTGGTCGGCCGGCCACTCCTGGGAAGGTTCACCACTGTTCCATGTTTTTGCCATTTGTGGATAATGGCTCTCACTGTGGTTCGCTGGAGTCCCAAAGCTTTAGAAATGGCTTTATAACCTTTACCAGACTGATAGATCTCAATTACTTTTGTTCTCATTTGTTCCTGAATTTCTTTGGATCTTGGCATGATGTCTAGCTTTTGAGGTGGTTTTGGTCTACTTCTCTGTGTCCGGTAGCTCCTATTTAAGTGATTTCTTGATTGAAACAGGTGTGGCAGTAATCAGGCCTGGGGGTGACTACAGAAATTGAACTCAGGTGTGATAAACCACAGTTAAGTTATTTTTTAACAAGGGGGGCAATCACTTTTTCACACAGGGCCATGTAGATTTGGAGTTTTTTTTCTCCCTTAATAACGTAAACCTTCATTTAAAAACTGCATTTTGTGTTCAATTATGTTATCTTTGACTAATAGTTAAATGTGTTTGATGATCAGAAACATTTTGTGTGACAAACATGCAAAAGAATAAGAAATCAGGAAGGGGGCAAATAGTTTTTCACACCACTGTATATATATACCTATAAACAGGACCAGCACACCATTTCACAGCAATTCTTCTATTTATTCATCCACTGTGCATGCCAACGTTTCGGTCCCTCCTGGGACCTTTATCAAGGACATTGTGCAAGTGAAAAATACAAACTTAAGTAATACAAAAAATTAAGAAACTCCAGTGACATCATAATTTGCATAGACTGATTATCCAATGCTATCACAGTGCATATCATATATAGTTAACCAATCCAATATATAGTACACTATAATGTATAGTGTTAATACATAAAAAAGTCATTGTGATTTCTCTCTCTCACCAATAGGTGTCAGTATACGTATGTGTGACTTATCCAGTTTGAAATCCATAGAATGTGCATATGGTGTAAACATCTATAACACAAAAAGAAAAAAAAATGTTTTTATATATAAAATCCAATTCCCTTGTATCTCTCTCATTTCAAACTTATGTTAGCCACCTTGACTACGTAATAAAGAGACATACAGGGAATTGTATTTTATATATAAAAACATTTTTTTATTTTTTGTTATAGATGTTGAAATGAGAGACATACAAGGGAATTATATTTTATATATAAAAACATTTTTTTATTTTTTTGTTATAGATGTTTACACCATATGCACATTCTGGCACCAATTGGTGAGAGAGAGAAATCACATTGACTTTTTTTTATGTATTAACACTACATACCATTGGATTGGTTAACTATATATGATGTGCACTGTGATAGCATTGGATAATCAGTCTATGCAAAGTATGATGTCACTGGAGTTTCTTAATTTTTTGTATTACTTACTTTTCTATTACTTACTTACTCACTTATTGCACAATGTCCTTGATAGGAGGGACCGAAACGTTGGAACACAAGGTGAATGAATAAATAGAATTGCTGTGAAATGGTGTGCTGGCCCTGTTTATAGGTAGGTATTTACATATTTTGACTTCAGCACCCATCTGTTAAACTGGTTTAGAGTGCGGACACACAACTTGACTTTTTATATATATATATATATATATATATATATGTTGTTCCTCATAGCGTACGGCAGCACCATCCGTGGTTTCATCTTTGGCTATTTATCTGCCATTTAACATTGGTATTCTACCCTTATGTTGTAGATACCCACCCCTGATTTTAGGCTATCTGTACCCACCTCATCACTATATATCTACGAGCTGTTATTCCTTATGGGGTTAATGCCCCTAGCTGAACTGTCAGACAGTGAGCGGTCTGACGCCCGGCTGACAGCCGCTTCCATTTGACGAGCTTTCTACACTTCTACTGGTACTGTTATCTATATATTATGCAACGCAATCCACAACCCTCCAGTCACACCACCGTATTTCTTCCTTTTGTTTCCTCCTTCCCCTTTGCCCTGCTTCTCTGTTTATGGCTCTGTTACTCCCCCAGACCCTGCTCTGCTATTGATATGCGGCACTGTGTCCCTTAAACTACCATATGCAGCGCGAAGAGGCGGTCATAACTCACACTTTACTCTAAGGCTTTCATGTTCACAGCTTATACCTTGTTTCTATTTTCCTTTTGATACTTTGACACATCTCCAGTGTCTCACTTCTGAGTGTTAGTCCAAGCGCGTGTGAGTTGCAGTTCAGCACTAGACACCTATACGGGCATTGTTCTATATGTTTTTTGCATATTCACCACAGTTCCCAAGTCAGTGTCCTTATGTTTATGTATTAGATAATTATTTACTTATTATTTTGCTGGTTTGTTTTACGTCTACCCGTTTGTTGTTCATATCATATGCGAATGTCCTGTATATACACCTAATGATGTCACTATTTTGGCGCCAAATTCAGTTTATCAGTGCACCAGTGTTTGTTTCACATTGTCTTTGAGAAAGGCTGTGGATGCAGCCGAAACGTTAGATGTTGATTTGAATAAACACCTCTACATTTTCTGTAAGACCTGTGAGTGCGGACTCTCTCTACAGCTATCTTCTTCAACCTTGGTGGGACTGCACCCAGGCAACTTTGGACCTACTGATACGTGAGTGCCTGTCCATACGCATTATACTATATATATATATACATATCTCAATCATCCTTCCACCATTTCTTAATCCACTACCAAATCCACCATTCTTTAAATTTAGTTAACAAAAATAGTAAAAAAATGTGCTAATAGGTCGGTTTTTAAATTGGGGAGGGGGCAGTGGAGTTTATAAATAGGTTGCATAAGTATACAGTATTTGAAAGTTATGTAAGTTTTTGCATAAGTTATGTAAATGGCGTATGCATAGAGGCCCAATGATGTTGCTTTGGCTCCCAAAAATCAGCCATTACCCTGCTGAAAAGTTAATGTAGTAAAAACTCATATAATTCAGTCAATATAAATAGCTGGTGTTATTCTATAATGACCAGTTCATAGAAATAAAATTGTTAATTAATGTGCTAATAAGTCACTCAGTTTATTGGGGGCAGTGGAATTTACCTCAAGTTTTCATTTCATTGGTTGTCAGTGGAGTTTGCCCCCTTCCTGCCCACTTAAACTTCTCTACATTGTATTTTAGTTGATACACAAGTTTTTGAAATTTCTTGGCAGGTTATGTTGTTTTTGCGTAAGTTTTACCATAACTTTTGCAGTCGCAAAAAATTTGGCTCACGTCAAATTTACCGCAAAATTTTTCGAAAACTTGGTGAAGCAAAACAGGACCATTTCACTTATTACTAGTGGTTATACAAAGGGACTTAAACATATCCCAATGGCACCTTTGACCAAAAGAGTTTACATGGGGCAAATCTTAAAGGTTGGTTAAGGTGAGCATTATGGAGGAAGATCATCACTGTTTTAGATATTCCTGGGGATCTGCTTAGTGTTACGGCAGTGGTTTCATGTATCCGTATCTTTGAGCTAATGGGGTCCCTGGCAAAAGTTTAGACCTTGAGGTTAAAACCCTTGCTTATTAGTGGTAAACTCGGGCGAATAAAAAAATTCAAATACTCGAATATTCGAGTTTCAGACTCAGAACAAACTCAAAAAAAATTTGTAAACTCAAGTTGAACATATGGCTTGACTTTGCCTAGGACAACTCCCATTGACTTTTATAGAAAATCGCAAGATTTTAGATGGCAAAGTTTTACATTCAAGCCATCTGAATTACAAATTATCCCTTATATGTGTTTTCATCCCAGAGGAGGAATTTAAAAATCCACCTGGACCAGGGGGTCAGGAAATAACAGACGATTCAGAAAGGATAAGGGTGGAGCTAAGATGGTTGATAAAGATTATTAAATATTATTTGAAGATCAAAATATAACAGATGTTTGTATAAATCTGGTAAAATTGTATCTATACATATCTTGTGCATCAGTAGCAACAGTAACCCTAGGTATTGCAGAAGGTGGGTTTTTAGGTAATCACTGTATAAGATCTGAGATCAGCAGGAAGAATACGTAGAAACAGACTTAAAAGCGATGAGCTACTTTGCCCTGTTTAGCTTTGCCAAAAAAATTGCTTAACAGAGAAAAATTAGCCAAATGCGACACTCACGATTTTTTTGACACGCGCAACTTTTTTTTGGACGAGTGACTATTTTGCAGCGTGTAACTTTTTTTTGGCAATGTTTCTTTTTTTACACGTGGAAAAATTTTCACGCCGAATTTTTGCGCCTGTTTAGCAAAAAATGGCCCTCAATTAAATTCCTTGAAGTTCCTATATTCCATACATGCTAAAATATGGTTTGCCAGCAAATATTTCTGTTTATTAGTTAAATATATATTAGGTTTTTTATCAAGTGCAGGGCAGGATACAAAGTGCAAGAAGCGAACTCAATTCTTCATGTTTTCTTCATTTTGTGTCTGCACTTTAAAATATTGCCACTGGTGTTTGTGTTCCCCAAATGAATACAACACTGTCTATGTTCAGCCGCACTGTATTCATGAAGGGAATTCAAAAGTAGGCACATATGTGTCTGTCCTTCCCTAATTTACATTCAGACACATATGGAGCACAGGAGGGCACAGGCTGCAACAGACCTCTGTACTTACAATCTTATTACCATCACTTTTTAAAAACCTCTAATGACTGCAATATCTGATTATTAACATTTACAGCATTATGGATTCTGTGTTATATAGTAAATGGCCACTAGGTGGCGAAAGAGGATTTATAATGTCACTATGCAAAAAATTTTTCTCTATAAACTTTTTTTTTTAGCAAATAACATTTTCTCTATTTCCTCCATTTTTCATAATTGTGCTATACTAACAGGCACATGGTTTTAATTCAGAGGCAGGGGGAGGGCAGCGCCAGAGAGTGCAACTTGCATGTCGACACAAGTACATTAAGTAAATGGGTTTTTTCATGGAACTGACTATAAGGAAATGTGCGGGGCCGCAATTGTAAATGAACCTTATCATCTCATTATATAATATTCATTAGAGTGACTTCATATCCCAGCATCTACACATGCTTTAATATCAGTGACTCTTGTCTGCAAATATAATATTCAGCACATAAAGCAGTATTTATCCCATTTGTCCTCCCTAATGGTCACACTGTCTATAAAAGAGTTTTGGGTCAGACATCAGTGGATTCTCTGAACCTAGAGATAGGCATGAAATACTATAGAGCCATTTATACACCCATTCCAATACATTCTATAAAACAGGAGTTCTACTGTATTATATTATTAACATCAAGGTGCTGATTTATTAAAATTTAAGATCACGTTTTTCTTTTCCATGATTCAGGTTTCATGGTGAAAAACATGATCATCACAATTAGCTTGGAATTTGTGTTTTTTGATCTTGAATTTTCTAAATTGAAAGAAATAGTGCATGTAAGAATAGGGAAGATTAAACCTGTGAGATATACTTTAAAAATGTAAGCTATTTTTAGATTCATGGTCAACTCTATCTAAAAGGCAATATAAAAGGCATATCTTATTAGTGGTCCTATAGTCACATTTAATAATATACACACTGTGCTCCCTCACTATAGACACGATTACTATAGAATTTGGAAATGATAGTTGACTGTACCCCAAGTGAAGCTGTCCAGTGAAACAGTATGTCCCCTACCACAGTTGTGGTTGCACAAATTTCCCCACAGTCAGTTGTAAAATCCCATTCATTAAAAATACTTCATCATAGGGCGCTCTCTGCACTTCCTTGTTGTGCTTGGTATTGATCAGTCCTTCCCACTTCCAGTTCTGAATAGAGCACAGCAACATAGTGACATAGTGACACAGGAGAACCCAGAAGCTACTATTGGCTCAAAACCAGGTGATAGCTCCAAGGCTTTCACATTGACCTGCATCAATTGCACAAAAGAATAGGGTGCTGGAAATGACATTAGCAGGACAACAAAAATGTTCAGTGCAATGGCATGCAATTTGCAACAAAGCATGGGCGCAATGGTATTCATTTTGGCTGCAATGACATCAAACACAACTATTCCTGGCCATCTGAAATTCTTGGAAAAAATTCCACCAAGTTCCAGGCCAAAGGTAAGCCCTGTCCTAGACTGCCCCCAATCCACCCACCTCAGTGACAGGATGTGGTGACAAGGAGAGGTACCCCTACCCCCCTTCCCCCCATGGTGATGAGTAGAAGGTGATTCAATGAGTGATAGTGACTAGTGATGAGCAAACTTTTTTTCCACGTTTCGCCATTGACGGTTTTTCCCGCGAAAGGCCCTGAAAAATTAGCAGCAAAAAATTTGCAGTGGGACAAAAAAAAACTTGAGCACCTCAAAAACAAATTGTTCCGTGGTATTTTTGGTCACCTGCATTATTTTTTTTTGATGCACATCATATTTTGTGTTTCACTAATTTTTTGCCGTTCCGCTAATTTTTCGGCAAAGCGAAACGGGACAGATTTGCTCATCACTAATAGTGACAGGCAGGAAGGCTGCATGCCCAGTGCCCCAGGCCTGTTGGGCCCTAGACATGTCTATCCTGCCTACCCCTAGATCCTGCCCTGGTTGTGCTAAAAATGTACTTTGCTCACTGCACTTCTTTGGAAGTTGGAAGTGGCTTGTAATGCCAGCTACCCCAATCCACATGCATCCCACCAAGTACACAGATACCTGCCCAAGGAAACTACTTCCCTCAATATACTGAGGAGACACCCATATTTAGTTTCATGTTGCTATTAATGACAAATCTAAATAATTAGAAGGCTTACTGGTGTGGGTAAAATCTATAGAGGTTGGACACCTCCCAGATTAATACAGATTCATTAGCAAGTTTCCCTGACAAACCTTTCCATGAACCTTGTAAATGTTCTGATAAATAGCATATTTAATGCATATTCCAGTCATTCAGAGTTTAGGAAATACCGTATTTAAGGTCCTGTGCGAAATATTTACTGTCAATAATGAATAAAATAAAAAATCAGATTTTCATATTTTGAAGATAATATTTTACCAGCTACATTTCTGTCTGTTTTCCTGCTATTTTCTACCCTGCCTGGCAGTCCCTTATTCAGCTGCTGACAAGCTAAATGTAACGTGTGCATGACTGACGCACTGCAGAATTAATGTGGGAGGAAAATGATTTTATATGATCTAAAATTAGTCAAGTACTCACTTAAAATCCAGGACATTTGCTGGGGGAAGAAATCTGTGCCGGTATAAATCTTGCAGAACTCCTAAAGTAAAGTGATATGATAAACTCACAAATATCGTATATATGTGATATATAGGTTTTCTCTTTTTAAACTTTTGGACACCAAATCAACACTAACACCAACAGTATCTAGTAGAATCACTGTAAGTCTAAAACAACTGGACTTTTTGAAAACGTTTCCCCACATCCGAGTGGCTTCATCTGAGAAGCCACTCGGATGAGTGGTGAAACGTTTTCAAGAAAAACTCAGAAAAGTCCAGTTGTTTTAGACTTAAAATCTACTGATATTGTATATCATGACCTGGATGAATGAGAATCTTCATAGACATTTACTCCAACATTTCCCCTGTTGTTTCAGTGCTCACCTCCTCCATCTTGGATTTTACCAGATGACTTCACTTAGTCCACTTAGTTCATCTCCATTAGTCACCTCTAGTGATGGGCGAAAAGTTTCGCCAGGCATGGATTCTCGGCGAATTTCCGCGTTTCGCCATTGGCGGATTGTTTCGCGAAACGGATGAAAAATTTCGCCGCGGAAAAATTCGCCGCACGTCCAAAAATTGTCGCCGGCATCAAAAAATAATAGCCGCGGGCAACGAAACAAGAGCCGCGTGACGAAACAAGAGCCGCGCGACGAAACAATAGCCGCGCGCGACAAAACAATAGCCGTGCGACAAAATAATAGCTGCGGGCGACGTAACAAGAGCCGCGCGCGACAAAACAATAGCCGTGTGACAAAATAATAGCTGCGGGCGACGAAATAATAGCCGTGCGACAAAACAATAGCCGCGGGCGACGAAA
The DNA here is from genome assembly GCF_000004195.4 of Xenopus tropicalis. NCBI lineage: Eukaryota > Metazoa > Chordata > Amphibia > Anura > Pipidae > Xenopus > Xenopus tropicalis. Next base: position 52,036,209 of record NC_030677.2, read on the forward strand.
CAAGAGCCGCGCGACGAAATAATAGCCGCGCGACAAAACAATAGCCGCGAGCGACGAAACAAGAGCCGCGCGACGAAACAAGAGCCGCGCGCGACGAAACAATAGCCGCGGGAGACGAAACAATAGCCGCGCGACAAAATAATAGCCGCGGGCGACAGTTTCGCGAATTTTTCGCCGTTTCGCGGATCTTTTCAAAGATTCGCGAATTTTTCGGCGAAGCGAAACGGAACAGATTCGCTCATCACTAGTCACCTCCATTGTGTAATTAATGAACATTCACTGCAAACTTTACAAACCCTTCATAGACAAGTGCTTCCATAGGCTTCCTGGAAACTGCAGGCACAAGACAGGAAGCCCTGAAGCTATAAACGCAGGGGCTGCATGACAAGGGATCCGAATGGCCAGCAGCCAGATTACACTGGTTTATGTTTAAAGATTGGCAAAATCAGATGCAGCTGTGATTGGGTGAGAAGAAATAAGTTAAGGAGGGGAAAAGCCGGGCCGGGGGGTGGAGAAGGATAGGGATGTGATGTCACAAGAGAAGCAGTTCACTTCCTATCTTCTGAACAGGTAGAAACATCCCTCCCACCTGCCCCTCTTTTTTGCATATTTTGTAAAATGCTAGGATATTCTCTTCTTTATGCTCTCATATTATCTATTAATAAGAGAATGTGAATGTTGTCCTATATGCACTGTTATATTGTGTTTTCGGTAACATTATACAGTATGAATGTGAGAGTCTGCATGGTATTATTTATGTTAAATGAAAGTCAAATCCTTGATCCAGGGAATTTTCCGGTCACCAGGGGGGGTCAGGAAGGAATTTTTTCCCTCTTGAGGCATAATTGGCACAGGCGTCAGGCTGGGTTTTTTGCCGTCCTCTGGATCAAAACAGTGGATATATGTGTCACGGTCGGCACCCTAAACCAGAACTTATGCCAAGTTCCCTTGTCTTGGCTCGGCTTCACCAGTGTTGTGACCGCCTTTGGCTTCGGGAGGAGCCCTCAGCTACTCAGATGCCACCTGGACTTAACGAGGGGAACAAGGCGAGGAGTTCTGGCAAGCAAAGGGGCACGACTGTAGTTAGAGTCAGTTAGGCCGAAGATCACGGTACAAATAGGATTAGGCAAGTTCGTCGTCAGGCAGACTGGGTCGAGGCAGGCGGAAATCAAGGATCGTCAGGCAGGCAAGGGTCAACCAGAAAATCAAACAGCGGGATTAGGCAAAATCGGAGTCAAAAGTACAAGCCGGGGTCAGGATATGAATATCAGAATAGTCGGGGACATGCCGGGTCAAAAACACAGGAAAGCACCAGCAGGATACAGGAATACAAGTACAAGGCTCAGAAAAGGCACCAGGAATCAATCCTATCACGGGCAACGAAAAAGTATCAAATGTCCCTTTAAATATTCAAACTTTCGCGCCAAACCGCACTGATGTCATGATGCCGGCGCCTATAAAAGGCAGAAGCGCGCGCGCGGCGCGCACTAGGAGACTGCCGGCACGGAACAAGGACGGCGTGGCGGGGACGCCGGTAAGTCATTTATTACAATATGGTAATGTATTTTAAGTTGTTTCTGTCACAGCAGCGGTAGGACCTTGCCAGAGTACTGGAAATTTTAGAAGAGGGAGAAAGGAGCTTCTCTCCTTTGACTGCACAGTGGGTTGATTAATACAGATGTTACTACTGCTTATGCTAGGTGACAGCCTGCTTGGATTTCCTATCATCGAGGCACTGCAGATTCAGGACCAGCAGCAGGGCTGCTGAACTTCTCTCATGGTGGGAGATGCAGCTCCTGCTGGTAGCAGAGTTTGGGGCCATCCTCTCTGTAGGTAGAGGCAGCCTAATACTCAGTGGTGGATAGAATGACATAGTGCTGAACTCAAGTCTTCAGTAAGGAACAGCAGAGCATAGTAGCGATCTCTTATGGAATTCTGGCTTTGAAAATTGCCTTGGGGTGAGGCTGGCAAGGTCCTATTTATTTGATAAAATGTAAATAAATATTGTGGCCTCTTTTTACCCATTTCTGGCTCCTGGTGTTTTATTAATGTATGTAACAATGGGGTTCAGAGGGATGGTTGAAAGCGAAGGGAAATTGAGGAGTCCCCTTGTAATGGAGGAATATTGCCTAGTTAACAAGCAATTTAGTAAGACTTATGCTGATGACTATAATGCATGTAATTTGGCAGCTTACCCCTGTTACATTGCACTTTGCACCCTGCCCCATGCATGATAAATGGTCCCTCCAGTCTTGTCCTGATGGTACACTACTCCAGTATATGTTCGTGTAACAAGGCAGCTTTCTTAAGATTTGAGGGCTTTAATAAGAATCTTTATTGTGACCCAGTAACTTGTACTTACACCTTTGGCATTAAGAGATTTTGGTAGGTATAACCCAGCAACCTAGTAGCGCTGAAGATTCCTACCTTCCCTTTGATACACTAAAATATACAGCAAGGTAGTGCTGCATCAATACATGCTGCAGGAAAGCACTAAAAGAACATGCCCTCACAGCATTTATTCTACAAACAGGTCATGGGGTTTAATGAACCTATTTTATTTTTGGCAGCTAATCATTTGTCTGGGATTGGCTCTATACACACAGACCTGCAGACCTGCATATCAAGGGTGAAAGATGAAAAGAGAGAGAACAGAACTGAGACTGAATTGGAAAAACCAGCTCTGTGTATAAGTAAAGTTCATACATTTATCTTGTAAGCCATAAGGTCATAAACATCCTGTAGGCCAGTCAGGTCCATATTGTAACAATAATTGTTTACTTACAGATGCTCTCAGGTGTCAATCATGCAATGACAAGCTTGGTCAGATATAGCAGGTGTTGCAGTACTTGTATATCTAACAGTGGCACATATGGGTTGGCATGGCTACACTACTTCAATGCTGCATAATTTAAAAGTTACATTAAAGGGATTCTGTCATGATTTTATGGTGCACGTTTTATTTCTTAATGACACTGTTTACATAGCAAATAATTTACTCCACCATTTAAAATGTAATTCTTGAACCAACAAATGTATTTGTTTAGCTGTAATATTGGTGTGTAGGCAGCCATGCCAGTGCATTGTGCCTGAGTCTGAGCTTTTAGAGGAGCCAGCGCTACACATTAGAACTGCTTTCAGGTAACCTATTGTTTCTATTGTCTATTGTCTATAAGTCAAGCTTCAAAGGGGAACTTAATCCCCTCATTGTTTTCAGTTTCACACCTTTCAAGGGAAAGTTAATGCCATCATTGTTTTCAGTTTCACCCAGTTTCAACTGAAACTTAAACACATTATTGTTTACCAAGAATGAGTGCCAATGCTCCTAAAATGGCTGCTGGAGCAATTCCTGTTTGGGAAAAACGAAAAGGATTCTTGGAAATGAATGTCCATTTAAACTCAAACGTTTTAACAATGCTTTCAAGTCAAAAAATTCAGGATGTAAACTCGAAATGTTCATACGACCGAATTTTAGTAAATGTGCCCCTAAGTCACCAGTAAAGCTGGCAGCACCTCACAGACAATGTTGTATATAATTTCTGTCTGCATTTTGTATCCACGTTGCAGTTGTTTAATCAGTGCAGTTGTTTCTGTGTGTTTATTGCAATTTACTCATTTACTCAATTTACTCATTGAATTTCATTCTATTTGTTTCAGTTTCACCTTTTTCCACAATTATCCAGTAAAGTTCAACAGATTTCACTCTTGGGGGTGTGTTTACTAAGATTGGAGATAAATATCTCCAGTGATGTTGCCCATAGCAACCAATCAGCAAAAAGATTTGACCAGTCACCTACAAGTTAGAAATCAAAGCAAAGACCTAATTGGTTGCTACAGGCAACATCACCAGTGATATTTATCTCCATTATTAGTACACACCCCTTTTTTTGGAGTATGGGAAGGTTTAGCTGCATGTCAGGCTACACACTACCTCGGGGTAATATAGTGAGGACAGAACACCTGTCACAATGTATTTGATTGGTACATAAGTTATGAACGTTTCCACATAAGTTGCATACATTTCTACATTCTAAGTCACATATTTTAAATTGCGTAAACGTAAGTTTTTAACATTTCTACACACGTTAGGCACATAATGCAAGCTTGCGCTACATGACTGGGACCCCCCTTCAGGTCAAAATTTCACCAGGCCCCTGACAACAGTCTCCCTGTACCCCATGATAGTGGCCATTCTAGCATGCAAGCACTGTAGAAAGAAAAAATATATTATACAGTATAACTTGAGATGTCTGTACCTCAGTAACTTCAGTTTTCATAAAATCTGTGCTTTCCTTAATCTAAAATAGATAGCTGTGTGGGCCAAGTCTGCTGTCATTTCTAAGCTCAGCTGGTCAGTTTCCCTGCCAAGTGAATATATTGTGGTTCAGCCCTGTCAATTTAATGTCTGTCTGCTGAATTACTACCAAATGATAACCATTTTGGTGGCTGCTGGGGAAATCAACTCCTTTCAGACTAGCATTGTTTTGTATCAGTATGAAAATATATTATATACAAGTTAATATTTTGAGTTGATATCTGGGTCTATGAAATGGCTACAAATCTGTGTACCCTGAAAGCACTAAAAGAGCAGTGTATCGCCAAACACCTAGGGGCACCTATCTACGTTTTTCATTTAAAATTTGAATAAACGTTTTTCCACAAATGTCTTAAATTGGCTAAACAGTCTGAACTGAATAAGTCTGAGTGACAAAAGTTGCAGAAAAGTCATGAAGATACTGAATTTTTCAACTTGTCACACAAAAACTGCAACCTTTTTGAATTGTCGCACAAAAAATCAGTGTCAAAAATCCGAAACCTCTAAATTTTCGAAGCAAAAGAAGGATCTTTCAGTAAAGGGAAGGGACATTTGCCATTGACTTCTACACGATCACAGCCAGTTTTAGCTGGTGAATTGTTGGATTCGGATTTTAGCCATTTGGACGTATAGTTAATCTCAAAAAAGTCACAACTTTTTTTTCCCTATGCCCTTTAGTGCTACAAATCTGAATTGGGGAAAAAAAATTTGATGGTTAGTAAATGGCCCCCCTAGTCACAAACTCATCATTCTACGTGTTAATTTTATTACAATTTACCTTGAAAGCAGGCTGGTACTCAATACACAGTTGGGGCCAAACTATTTTTTTTACTATTACACAAGAGTAAAAAGCAGCAGCTGCTTGAAAACTCACTTTTTACCACTGGAATGTACTTTCTGCCTGATTATTTCCTATTGACTTGAATGGATGATACTGTCAAAATAATGGCATAAAAGGACATATAAACCTTTACACTGCTTTTGTATGGTATAAATATTTTTACATAATAGCATAATAGTCCTTGGTCTCTTTCTGTTCTGTGCTGCCACACAGTACTATTAGACTCCCACCCTTATAATGGTTCATGGCATATATATAAGGGAAGTTGGTTAAGTTGCAAAATGGCAAGAAATAGTAATGAACACTTCCCCATCTAAGAGCTCCCATTCATTATCACACCTACTGACCTTCAGGTGATTAAAGGCACATATAAGTACCTCACAATCTCTGAATATTAATTTAGTCACCCAATGATGATATTGGTTATTCTTACCTCATGGCATAGGAGGATTCAATGCCATTATGCCTCTGCCAAGTTAAAAGTGGGCAAGAGAAACCTCCACAATTTTTTAATTGATCCCCTCAGCACTGCTTTTCTAAACACGGTGCCCAAAGGCTGCCCCCGTCCCAATTCCATATTGGCCCAGAGGATGTCTTTATAAATAGCCCAGGTATATTTGCTCATCAATTTGAGGATACATGGTAGATGGCTTTTAAATCATTGCTGCCGATCAGATTGTTTCTGTGGCTTTCCATATAATCAGGGTCATATTAATAGAGAGAAAACCTTGAACTCCAGAGCCAGTTTGTGGATTGTATTGAGCATTTTATGATATTTTTTACACTTAGGAAAGTAAAGTTATATTCTTCTCTCTGTTTGCTCATCAGCTTTCTTGCTTCAGTGAACATAAAACTGGTCTACTTGTTTATGTTCCATCAGCATATTAATGAAGATTTTAGAGACCCCACAGGCCATTATTAAGTAACTGGTAAAGACACACAGAGCTACTAGTAGCAGCTACTTGTCACAGCTACTAAAATAGACAATGCTGATCATTTTCTGATAACTGTCTCTACGTGTGTTTTAGCAGAGGCAATTCTCAGTATTGTCTATGGCACCATATGGCACTAATGATTTCTATTGTCCTTAGTGAAGCCTATGACTGCTCTGCTACATACCCTAAGCCTATCTCTCACTTGCAAAGTGAACTATAGCTGAAGCTCACCTTCACATTAGCTAGTTCTGCTGCTCATGTTTTCTTTTTTGTACTGTGGCCTTAAGCTCTTTAGTACCCTACATATCCTCTAGTAATTGGAATAAAAAGAGGCATCATATACCCTCTTTAATAAAGTAGCCCAACATTTTTGGCCAATGGAAACTGCCATCTGGCTCATGGGATGCCTAGCCAGAATACTCTTTAAAAGACCCAGCCCACAGCTGATGTTAACCCCTACATACAGTATGAAAAGTTTAAAACATAAAACAAAAACTTTATTCCCACGCCAGCAACACAAAGAATTCATCATTGCAAGCCCAATTCAGTCAAGGAATTCTTTGCCAGAGCAGGTTGTAATGGAATCATGAGACTACTGTTTTATTTAAACCTGCAAATAATAATAGGTTAACTTGAAATGCCATAACGAATAACATATTAGCACAACGTAGTGCAACAAGGAGCATGAATGTTTTGCATTAACCAATACAATATTGCTGACCAGTCTTTGACAGATCCAGTATAAGCATATTAGAACCAGTTTGTACTATGCCATAGTATAGTAAAGTCCCCTCATTAAGTGGCACCAATACCTTCAACAAAAGCTTCGATTTTATTGTGACCGCACTTGAACTTGTGGTTGTAAATCAGGCTTACTGAATGCAAGCTCTCACTAGCAGTCAGATCCGATGTCCTATGTAGCTTGTGTTCAAGAGGCCATTAGTTTATAACAGGCAACGAGAAGTGACTTGATTACCACTATTAACACATCATAATGGTATAAAAGGTGCCAAGGTTTCTAAAGGTTTCTAGTCACCTATAGCAACCAATTGACCTGTAGCATTTTTTAGTCACCTAATAACATACATAAATATCACAATGGTTGCTATTGGCTACTGCACTTGGACAAACTTTGTGCCTTTTATTACATATGAGGGAAAATGGTTTAAAAACTGTTAATGTTGTATTTATTATTGTAATTCACTGCATTCAGCTACATTTATTTGTGTCACCTAATAACACATATAAATATCACAATGGTTGCTATTGGTTACTGCACTTGGACAAGCTTGTGCCTTTTATTACATATGAGGGATAATGGTTTATGAACTCGGTTAATGTTGTATTTATTATTGTAATTCACTGCATTCAGCTACATTTATTTACACAAACCATCAACTTTCTGTTTGTGCAGAAGCTGAAGAATAAAAAAGCACCACATTCAGTGAACACATTCTGCTGTTAGTTGTTATTTTATTTCTTCTTTAGAAGGAATGAAGTACTAACTAAAATAAAATTTGCCATTTTCTTCAAAACCTATTAACGGTTTTACCCCTTTAGGTTGTATTATAACAGGTGATAATAAAATAAAATTAAAAAATTGGGTTTTCAATGCTTAAAAAAGCTATTGCTACCGCTTTTTTGTCAATAGATGGCAACAAAGTTCTTTTATGCCCAAGCAAAACGACATACACACAGCCCTTGAGTCTGTCATTACTTTTTTTCCAATATCATACTGTAATGTAAAGGTATAATGTAAACTTTAAATAATAACTTTGTATTATAATGTAGGGTGGTTACCTCTTAATTTGAAAGTTAGGGCCATATGAATGATGGTATGAATTTCTCCCTTTTTTCAGTGATTATGATACAACAGCTTCTCCCACACAGTGAAAGAACAGAAGCTGCATCAGCTGTTGAGGCTTCGAGAGGTGAACTTGCATTTTGGACTGTAGACCTTCCTTTGACAGTTCAGACTGTCAGTCTGAAAAGCTGTCAGCATCCTAGAAAAAGCTTTGAGGATAAAATGAACCACCTTTGCATTAAATAATGATTCAAAAGAAAAGAGCTTCTGCAAGGATACATAAGGGTCAGTCACTCCGTCGTGCCTTTTGAAAACGCTAAAGGGGCCTGTGCCGATGGTGGTTTTCTAGTGTCCACGTATGTGAAAGAATTCACTGATCAGAGATGTGTCATACAGCCAATCAGCAGCTGGTGGGAGTCCAGTCAGACGGAATGCCTGAATATACTCTGAATTAAACTGCATCCAGTCACAAAATGGGGCTCATTTATCAACACTGGGCAAATTTGCCCATGGGCAGTTAACCCATACTAGGGTTTTTTTAGCCAGCTGCAGGTACAACATTCAATGCAACAGATTGCTTGGTTGCTATGGGTTACTTTATACCCAGGAACATATTTGCCCAGTAGTGATAAATGGCCCCCACTATTTATTAAGTATTCTGTACAAAATAGGTACTAAAATCTATTTAACAGTGTCTACAGAGCAAAATGCTGCAAAACAACAAAATTGAGTTCAAAGCTTTATAGGTATAGTACAATCCTCAAGCAAATTCCCTCTAATCTCATTTCTCCAAATCTAAACACCTACACCATTAGCCTGCAGTAAAGCTGAATGACAATGTCATGTGTTTGTAACTATTTTGTAGTCAGGGTTACTCGCCAGCATACAATGGCTGCCTTCCTCCACCTAATGGGTTCCAAGCCAAACACCTTGAAGTTTTATAACAGGAAAAAAATTACTAAAGATATAGTTATAATTCAACTTTGTATGATACAGCTGATACACTGCAAAATTTAAAGAAATGGTTCTAGTAGCACAAGAGAGGCCTGCTAACTGGGACACACAGAACCTAGCGTGCTAATTGGTACCAGCACAGGCTGGTTGGCTAAGTAATTTATGGTCCCCAGAGGTGCCTGACCCCATGCCATCACACTCATCACTAGTGCAGAGATCACAATTTCACTATTTGCACTAGAAGACTTATATCTTGATATTGCTTTTGCTTTTTACTGCGAGTGCAGCATGCTGCCACCTAAGTCAAAGTTCTCACCTACCTGTCTGGCAGGAGCAGAACTGGATATATTTAAAGACAGTCCAGTCTTCCAAAGGGTCTTAATAGCCCCTGGTAGAGCTAGATCTTCTCCACAGTACCCCCTTGGACACAGCCACCTGCTCCAATGTAGCAGGTACATAACACTATAGACACTTTAGTGTCAATGGCTGGCCCTCAGATCAGTTCTACCAATATCCACCCAATGACAACTAACTCACTAGGGGTGTTTACAGGGACTGGCTCACTGGAGATTATAGCCAGAATGATATCTATCACCTCTGTGTTATCTATTGACACTACCTGGTAATGAAATAGTAGGTGGAAACTCTGAGCTGGAATGGGCTAACCCAGGGAGATGATCGGAGGGCCTTCTCGAAGAGGGTAATGTTGTCACAGGTGCCCTACATTTATGCTATATATTGCACTGGTTTTCTTGAAAATATCAAACTGAGTAACTGAATCAAGTGCTAACTAATTCAGGAACAGGCACAAACTTTAGATCCCATGGGCTTTAGCATCAATTGCTCCATTTTCCTTCAAAATTTGAAACTACCAGTCCACACATTGCAGGGATAAACTGCAACCCAACAGCAATTGAATGTCTCCCCCCTCTTACAAATTTAGGACTGGCCTTGGACTAATATAATACTTTCATTTCATACTCATAATGTCATAAGCCAAGAAACAGTGACCAATTAATATTCTCATATGAAAAGGGAAACAGCAAATTCACAGTTTTTTTCAATAATAAAAAAAACAAGGTACAAACATAAAAAAACAAACAGAATAAAAGAATTATTGGAATCAACTTCATAAGTACATTTCCAATAGCTATACTGACCAATAGCAAATGTACAAAATACATACTAATTGCCCTGAAGAGGACATATCTAATCACACAGATTTAATAAAACAATACCTCTAGTGACCAGACAGTCAGAGTATATAGTAAAATCCTAGCTTGGCCTAAAAGTAGGGGTCAATAACAATCACTATGTGCAGCACTAGATTCTGAAATGCATGCACCTATCATAATTCTATACAAAATGTGCTTGTTTTGCTCCATTTTGACCATTTTTGCCTTGATTATTAGTTGAAGTCCAGTGCTTGCAAGATACATCTGCTGCAGGACCCACTGACCATCTCGTGAACATGCAGCATATATACATAGAAAAACTTCCAAATAAAAATAGGGATATAAGAATGTATTTATTTATCAAAATAACATTTCCACAAAGCAAGATTGCAGCTGTGGTTCTCCCTGTGCGCGGTTAATTCTACTGATGTGAAAAACGACACTGCCTCAGCAGAAACTAAATTAAACTGACAAGATTGGCCCCCTTCAAATTCTGTTTTAATGTCCTACTCAAGAAGAAGGATGTATGTCAACTGCCATTGCCCTTTAAGATGTATTGTTTAAAACGTCCCCAGCTAAAGAAGTGGCCTGCTCATCCAAGCTTAAATCAGCAGTATTTATCAATGTACTCTGTGCCAAGGAGATGACAGAGTGTTACACATTGGCAATTTCTCTTGCTAATTACTTCGCTGTAATTCACACATCAGTGCTAGACCAATTATAATCTTTCATTTTAGACTTTGTAAAAAAAAAATCTCATTAAGGTATTGATTGCACAAGCATTTGGCAGATTTCATTTGATAGGCTATTGGCTAGGGCCGCATGGTTGACTCTACTTGTCTGACGTGACACTGTCCGATGTGTAAAAGCTTGCTCCAATGAGTAGTTGACTGCATGGATAAGTGCACTGAGGCTCTAGTTGGGTATAATAAAGGGGGGAAACAGGCATGCCATAATATAGAATGTCAGTGCTAAATGTCCAGGAGGGCTCATTATGCAGGAGTCAGTAAGTGTCCTTGCAGGCAACCTATTGCTCCTCTGGCAGCTCTGCGATAGTGTTGGCAATGCAGACCTGTATTTCCCCAGTGACAGATTATTGTCACAAGGAAATCACTCTCTGCTGAAGAGCGACTGTCAGGTCAGTGCTGTGACCTGACCTTATGAATACTCCAGCTCAGTACTAGAAATGTCTATCACTTGAATGTTGCATTAATGGATAGAATCCAAGCTCAGTGTAATCATTTTATCTTGTACTTAACCATTAAACCCTGGCACCAGTACTAAATCCACACACGAAGTTATTCCTTATTTTTGTGTTAGCACAATTGATTTATTCAGATATTCAATATTAAACAATCAATTATGCCATAGAGTTCACATTGGTTACTTTTGTGTCTAAATTTCAATACAAAGTCTCCATCATCTACATAATGTACATACGCAATTTCCTAAAAAAAAAAAAAAAAATAGAAATTGTGGGACAGAAACTGAAAAATACTAGGGGGAAGGTATATCTCTCTCATAATACTCTATGAAGCAGAAAGATGGGAAGAAAAACAAGGGTTTTGTTCACACAGACTGAAAAGCCAGCTGATAAGTCATCACCATTAAAAATGGGGTGGGGCTTAAAATTAACTCTGTCCAGAAAGTGAAAACTAGGTGGGTCAGCTGGGACTGTGACTGTCAGTGAAACAGATCCTAATTATTCAGACTGTCAGTAGCCCAGTCTGTTCTGGTTTCACATTAATTAAATTTCATTTGTTTGTTTGCATATGTTGGGCCACATTCAGTTCCACGGGAAAACATTATTTTATACTTTATTACATGAAAACATATGGGTGGGATTTGATGTGTGGAGGAAAAACTTTTCTCCTGGTTCGGTTCCAGTCTATTGCTATAATAACGTGATCAACAGTAATATATGTTTTTCTAACATATAGGACTGAATTAGGAGGTAAGCCTTTATCATCAAATTGAATTTGGCCTGTTTGGTAATTGAAAAGTGTGGAAAAATCTGTAAATAAAACATAGATACATACCTATTTGACGTTATACTATGAATTCCCACCATATATATAAATAACTAACTAAGATTTAGGCATAAAAAATATCTGATTAGATGAAATTATGAAAGAAATGAGGGCCAAGGAGGAAAGGGGCTTCCAAATGATAAGAAGCTGTTAAAGAAGTTAGAAAACCTTTTATAATTTCATTATATATTTATAAGTACTCCAAACTAGTTATCCCAAACTAAAGGGCACAGTATCAGAAACACAGGTGACCCCAAAATTCTTCCAAAACATGACTCGAATGGTGATCTTTAAAAAAATGCATTAAATCCTGGAAAAAAAACATTGGCCATAAATGAAAATCGCATTGAACCATTAATTTTTAACAAGGCTGTAAAACCTCGACAGCCATAAGAATCTTAAAAGAAGATAAGACTTTCTCATCTAATTAAATCTGGCCCAAAATCTGACCCACCAAGGGCTAGAATCAATTTAACGAGGAAAGCTTACCTCCTAATTAAATTCCAGAGTCAGATGCAGTTCAATGAGAGAAACTTATCACATGGACAATCTGTCTATGGGTAAAACTGAAACTGAATTAGGAGAAAAGTTTTCTATACTCAAATTGAATCTCGTCCATGAGTTTTCAAGTGATGAACAATTAAATAAGCTTTTCTCCTGGAATTGAATCTGGCCCAAAATCTAATCAAAATCTTGTTTAGTTTACCCCATAAAGTTTAAAAAACTCACATACACTGAAGATCGTGTTCTGTTGTTGTGTTTTTCTCCAATCATGTCAAATACATGATCTTGAGCTTTAAAGAGCAGTATAATCAAAGACCTTTGCAAACTAAACATGAAATTAAATTTAATAAAACTATGCATTCCTGTAATAAATGTATTTTCAAATCTAAGCTGTCAATCTTATATTGCCTGGTCCGTCTCTATGCCTAAGGCATAGAGGTGGGGCAGGCAATACATGATTGGCAGGTCAGATTTAAATTACAATTACATTCACTTTCCATTCAGCACCTCCTGTCATAAAAAGCTTGCCTCAATAACAGTGTCCACAAAATGGCTCCTGCCTATTCCAATACAGGTATAGGACCCATTATCCAGAATGCTCGGGACCAAGGGTTTTTTGGATAAGGTTCTTTGCGTAACTTGGATCTCCATATCTTAAGCCTACTAAAAAATCAATAAAAGATTAATTAAACCCAATAGGATTGTTTTGCATCCAATAAGGATTATTTATATCTTAGTTGGGATCAATTACAAGGTTCTGTTTTATTACTACAGAGAAAAAGGAAATCAGTTTTAAAATTCTGAATTATTTGATTAAAATGGAGTCTACGGGAGACAGGCTTTCTGTAATTCGGAGCTTTCTGCATAACGGGTTTCCGGATAAGGGATCCCATACCTGTACTGAAGAAAACACAATTTAAATAATATATATTGTATAAATAAAGTTTATTTTGCTCAACTAACATGAGAGAAAAGGATTTGGAATTATTTATTAGGTTGACAGGTCCCCTTCAATAAATCATCCCCAGGAGTGTGAAATATACAATACACATTACCCCAGCACTCCATTATATGTGAAAACCTAATTTTGCACAGACTGAAGGAAAAATGTCTACATTTGGTAAAACAAGAGACACCTTTAGTTACATGGTTTGTGCAAAGTATGCATAAGCTGACACGCTCCGTCAAGGCAGTGTCCTTGTGTCAGTCCTGACCTAGTGAAACACAGAGTATATTTCTTTGGGGGGTGAAAGCCCATACCTGTTTTTCTCTTTATTTGGCTTGACCACTTCCAAAGAAACCATTCAGCTTCTTAAAGGGGCGAGGTTAGAGAGCCCCTAAGTGTGAGCTACAGAGATTTCAATAATGTCCATCAAAATGTATTTTTGATAAGGTGTGCCACTTTAAACAACCCAAAGTTTATACCAGCAGACTATTATACCATTTGCTTTTTTGACGAAAACATACCCTCTTGGCGCAAAATGAATTTCCTTTATATCACAATTCTGCTTTTGGATACATTTCCCTATATTCCTACTTTTTAAACTTCATGTGCCTGGGGAACCCCCTCCTCTTTGCCCTGCCCTGTGCCCAGGGAAGATGAATTAGGGTTCATCAGGCCTGGGGTTAAAAGAATGTACAGGGACTGGGGTAATCAAAAGTTCCTCCACCACAATAAATGCATTGTTTGCTAAGAGCCTGCCCACAAAGGACCAAACTATTAAGGACTAATGTATCTTTAATTTAATCATAATATCTTATCCACTGCATTGCCAAGACAAGATTTCTTCAAGCTCAATTGGCTTAGCCCTAGATGATAGGGGTGAGGCATCTAGATATTAGGAAGACAGATGGCACCACGATTGCCAGTAGATAATGTTTTCACATGCTGACATTTTTTCAGACACAGAAGCCCTTGTGTAACAGGGAATATCCCCAGGACCAGGGCATAATTAAAAGTGCAATGAATAAATACAAGTCACGATGAGGAATGATCACTCTGGAATAGGCATTATTTGCTGGTCTAGGCAGTTTCAAGCAAGATTAGCTACAAGGTAATACAATTTATAACTATTTGGGACTATTGCACACAGTAAGCTGTTCTAGCAGAGCAAGCATTGTATTAACTCTGTTCCTCATAAAAAAACTTATATGTAACTGGAGGCCACAGAGACAAATCCCAGTGTTAGCACACTGATACTAGATAAGTGGGTCATGCATGTATTCATATTATTGCTGCCTTGGGGGAGTGGATTCATTATATGTGCCATGTTAAAGAATAAGTTCTTTCCTATTAAAATGTAAAAAAGGGTGGTCACCTCATTCCTTTAATACTAGCTTCGTACAAAATTCACAAGCCGTGTGGTGTTTAAGAATCAGCAGATGCATTCTATATGGCGCACTGGTTATTATGAAGCCTTGTGTCATGCATGAACCGATTTATAAGACATTCAGCCTGTGAGACAGCAACCACAGCACACCATCCAAAAATGCCCTTACATTTTGCGATAATTAGAAAAAGAATAAAAAAAGAGAAAATAAAATGTAGTAGTAGGATGTTTATCCCTTTTATATCTCCACCCTGCAGCTACCATTGTAGTGTGTGGTGTATTTTATTGCTGTTTTTGGTACACAGCATGATAAATAAGCCCCTATGGGAACTAAAATGAGAACAGTTGTGATCCTCACCAGTGATCCCCAACAGTGTCTCAGAAGCAACATGTTGCTCACCTACCCCTTGGAGGTTTCTCCCAGTGGCCTCAAAGCAGGTGCTTATTTTTGAATTCCTGGCTTGATGGTGAGTTGCATGAAAGAACCCCCTATAGGCTGCCAGTCCATATAGGAACTACCCCTGTATTTTCATGCTTGTGTTGCTCCCCAACTCTTTTTACATGGGTAAAAAAAGGTTGGGGACCCAGGCCCTTCACCATAAACTCACTTTCAGGTTATTATTTGTAGAAAGCTGAAATAGGTTTTCATGTTTTCTATGTAGAACACATATTCCTGGTAACTTTAAGAGCCAAATTTCCCTTTTTGGAAAATGGAAATTTGGATCCGCTATTGCAGAGAGCACCATTGGTTTCTCTACACTAGCGATGCGCCCCCCCCTGGACCTCCTCCAGCGCTGCAAAGGTAAGCATGGGGGGCTGAGTGGAATTGGAGGAGCCGCCTCAGCCGGCTCAGGACAAGAAATGCCCCTGGGGGGCACACACTCATCCTTCTGCCCCCTAACTTGTGCATCATTCAGACAAGTTAGCACCTGCCAGAGCAGGCAGCAGCAGCAACCTCTGTACTTACCTCCTCCCTAATGGCAGGTAGGGATAGGGCTGCCTTGCATTTTCCAATGTTGCACTCTGCTTAAAGGGGTAGAACTTTTGTACCCCTTAGGGCTCTAGCCCTTCAGCCCAGGGTAATAGTAGATGACCCCTTATGTGTGTAGCTTGCCACAAAAACAAAGCCTGCAGTTCTTTTATTTTAGGTCTCTCAGCATTGAACAGAGACCATCAATGTGTATATACACAGGGTCGGCACCATATGACTTACCGGAGAACCACAGCCTGTGTACAACTGTGTGCATCCATTTTTACTTACATGATGTCACAATAAGGTTTATATTTATCTGTTTCTATATTCTGCAGACATCAAAGTTTCTGGATCAGCTTTTAGCTCTGAGCAAACTCTGGCAAGGCAAAAGAAGGACAGGGACCACCATAGGTTTCCATGACCTGAGGTGCAGTAGAAAGATTATCCAGGCACCATCCAGGCTACCATCACTGTCCCACAAAGTTTCAGACTGAGTAAAATTCTGGGTCTGGTTTAGTTCTCTGCAAAATGTTTAAGGGTATAAGGACAGTAACCTCCATGGGTTTCCTTGCAGCAGGGCACTCTCCCACAAGGTTACAAATGGAACAAATATCTTGGTGTCATTTTCTGCAAAATCTCTACAGGCAAAAAAGTGCACTTTTTACCTCTTGTATTAGCAAAACAAATGCCAGAGGGGCTGCTTTAAGATGCCATAGACAGTCGCTATTTATTGGGCTGGTGGGGGGCTGTTTGGGCCTCTGTGTATTTGAAGTGCCAGGGCCTATTTTGAATCCTAGTCCAGGCCTGCTGCAAGATGTCTAAGGGTAAAAGGACAGTGACATCCATGGTTTTCTTTGGGGAAGGACACTCCCCCACAAATGTACAGATATGGCAAACATCTGGGGCTGATTTTAGTTTTCTACAAAATCTCTAAGGGCAATAAAGTGCACTTTTTACTTTTGTAATTTGTATGTTGTATGTATACATCCATTTTAATAATAACTATAGTAATAATAATAACTATAATAATAATAGTAATCATCTATTTAAACAGTGGTGCATGATTATTAATTTGAATGAAATATCTAGATAAGGTGTGCACTGTTTCTACAATTATTAACACAAAGCTACAATAAGGACTGCCTATGAAATACTGTGCAGAGTTGTATTGTAGTCGCTACAGCCCAGTTTCATTTGAACCCAGGGTTATGGTGGTAACACTAAGGCAAAGACAACTCTGGAGCTATAATCAGAGTAAAGGAAATGTCCCTTAGTTAAATGAGCTGTATTAAAAGGGGTATAGATTCACAAGAGGAGGGGGTTATTCTTCCCCTAGGTCCTTCCAACGGACACGAGGGCACCCACTCTGTTTAGAAGAAAGGAGGTTCCATTTAAATATTCGGAAAGGATTTTTTACAGTGAGAGCTGTGAAGTTGTGGAATTCCCTCCCCGAATCAGTCGTACTAGCTGATACATTATATAGCTTTAAGAAGGGGCTGGATGGCTTCTTAGCAAGTGAGGGAATACAGGGGTAGGGGAGATAGCTCTCAGTACAAGTGAGGGAATACAGGGGTATGGGAGATAGCTCTCAGTACAAGTGAGGGAATACAGGGGTATGGGAGATAGCTCTCAGTACAAGTGAGGGAATACAGGGTTATGGGAGATAGCTCTCAGTACAAGTGAGGGAATACAGGGTTATGGGAGATAGCTCTCAGTACAAGTGAGGGAATACAGGGGTAGGGGGGATAGCTCTCAGTACAAGTGAGGGAATACAGGGGTATGGGAGATAGCTCTCAGTACAAGTGAGGGAATACAGGGGTAGGGGGGATAGCTCTCAGTACAAGTGAGGGAATACAGGGTTATGGGAGATAGCTCTCAGTACAAGTGAGGGAATACAGGGGTATGGGAGATAGCTCTCAGTACAAGTGAGGGAATACAGGGGTATGGGAGATAGCTCTCAGTACAAGTGAGGGAATACAGGGATAGGGGAGATAGCTCTCAGTACAAGTGAGGGAATACAGGGTTATGGGAGATAGCTCTCAGTACAAGTGAGGGAATACAGGGTTATGGGAGATAGCTCTCAGTACAAGTGAGGGAATACAGGGATAGGGGAGATAGCTCTCAGTACAAGTGAGGGAATACAGGGTTATGGGAGATAGCTCTCAGTACAAGTGAGGGAATACAGGGGTATGGGAGATAGCTCTCAGTACAAGTGAGGGAATACAGGGGTATGGGAGATAGCTCTCAGTACAAGTGAGGGAATACAGGGTTATGGGAGATAGCTCTCAGTACAAGTGAGGGAATACAGGGTTATGGGAGATAGCTCTCAGTACAAGTGAGGGAATACAGGGGTATGGGAGATAGCTCTCAGTACAAGTGAGGGAATACAGGGTTATGGGAGATAGCTCTCAGTACAAGTGAGGGAATACAGGGGTAGGGGAGATAGCTCTCAGTACAAGTGAGGGAATACAGGGGTATGGGAGATAGCTCTCAGTACAAGTGAGGGAATACAGGGTTATGGGAGATAGCTCTCAGTACAAGTGAGGGAATACAGGGGTAGGGGAGATAGCTCTCAGTACAAGTGAGGGAATACAGGGTTATGGGAGATAGCTCTCAGTACAAGTGAGGGAATACAGGGTTATGGGAGATAGCTCTCAGTACAAGTGAGGGAATACAGGGTTATGGGAGATAGCTCTCAGTACAAGTGAGGGAATACAGGGGTAGGGGAGATAGCTCTCAGTAAAAGTGAGGGAATACAGGGGTATGGGGGATAGCTCTCAGTACAAGTGAGGGAATACAGGGGTATGGGAGATAGCTCTCAGTACAAGTGAGGGAATACAGGGTTATGGGAGATAGCTCTCAGTACAAGTGAGGGAATACAGGGTTATGGGAGATAGCTCTCAGTACAAGTGAGGGAATACAGGGGTATGGGAGATAGCTCTCAGTACAAGTGAGGGAATACAGGGGTATGGGAGATAGCTCTCAGTACAAGTGAGGGAATACAGGGTTATGGGAGATAGCTCTCAGTACAAGTGAGGGAATACAGGGGTATGGGAGATAGCTCTCAGTACCAGCGCCGGATTCGTCCTTTCGGCGCCCCTAGGCCACCCCCGTTGGTCGCCCCTAAGCCCCCCCCCCCCCGTGTGCGCATGCGCGAATGCGGAACCACCGCCCCCATGTGCGCATGCGCGAACGCGGAACCACCGCCCCGTGTGCGCATGCGCAAACTCTGAACCACCACCCCCTGGTTGCGAGCGCGCATGCGCAAGCATTTAAAGTCCGATACGGAGCAGTGGGGAGAGGTCCCCGTTGCTCCGTAAGGGAGGCAAACTTACACATTTTATTGCGGCGGGGCGGCATGCCGCCCCTAAATTTTTGCCGCCCTAGGCCCGGGCCTTTGTGGCCTCGCCACAAATCCGGGCCTGCTCAGTACAAGTGAGGGAATACAGGGGTATGGGAGATAGCTCTCAGTACAAGTGAGGGAATACAGGGGTATGGGAGATAGCTCTCAGTACAAGTGAGGGAATACAGGGTTATGGGAGATAGCTCTCAGTACAAGTGAGGGAATACAGGGTTATGGGAGATAGCTCTCAGTACAAGTGAGGGAATACAGGGGTATGGGAGATAGCTCTCAGTACAAGTGAGGGAATACAGGGGTATGGGAGATAGCTCTCAGTACAAGTGAGGGAATACAGGGGTATGGGAGATAGCTCTCAGTACAAGTGAGGGAATACAGGGTTATGGGAGATAGCTCTCAGTACAAGTGAGGGAATACAGGGGTATGGGAGATAGCTCTCAGTACAAGTGAGGGAATACAGGGGTATGGGAGATAGCTCTCAGTACAAGTGAGGGAATACAGGGGTATGGGAGATAGCTCTCAGTACAAGTGAGGGAATACAGGGTTATGGGAGATAGCTCTCAGTACAAGTGAGGGAATACAGGGTTATGGGAGATAGCTCTCAGTACAAGTGAGGGAATACAGGGGTATGGGAGATAGCTCTCAGTACAAGTGAGGGAATACAGGGGTAGGGGGGATAGCTCTCAGTACAAGTGAGGGAATACAGGGGTATGGGAGATAGCTCTCAGTACAAGTGAGGGAATACAGGGGTATGGGAGATAGCTCTCAGTACAAGTGAGGGAATACAGGGGTATGGGAGATAGCTCTCAGTACAAGTGAGGGAATACAGGGTTATGGGAGATAGCTCTCAGTACAAGTGAGGGAATACAGGGTTATGGGAGATAGCTCTTAATACAAGTTGATCCAGGGACTGGTCCGATTGCCATCTTGGAGTCAAGAAGGATTTTTTTCCCCTCTGCAGCAAATTAGAGAGGCTTCAGATGGGTTTTTTGCCTTCCTCTGGATCAACTAGTAGTTAGGCAGGTTATATATAGGCATTATGGTTGAACTTGATTAACATATGTCTTTTTTTAACCTAACTTACTATGTTACTTTGTTACTCTGTAAATGAGTAGGCAACATGGCAGTCCCATTCAGTCAGAGATGGAGATGCATGCATCTGTTAACTTATAGGACTTTGAGCCCTTTACCTGGTTTACAGGCAATACTGTAGCTGGGATAGTGAATCCAGCATACATAGCAATAACAAGCAGCTATACATATACCTCTGTGTGTAGCCACACTGCCTTGTACAAAGAGAGGAGGAAGAAAGCAGTACTCTCTGTAATTCTCCTAATTGCTCATCCGCTCCCAGCACCAGTGTAGGAGCCAGTGTGGCAGCAGCAGAACTGCGAGAAGGATCCGCTCAGCAGCAGCAGTGAGAGAGAGTGGCAGGGAGGCAGGCAGAGGGGCAGGCAGGGAGTCAGGCACAGGGGCAGGCAGGGAGTCAGGGGGCACTGAGCCGGCACTGGGTGAGCATTGCTGACAGATCCCATCGGGCAGCTGGAAAGTGGAAGCTGGGGGCAACCTTGGGGTACGGAAACTTTGCTGCGATCATTGCTGTTCGTGATCCTTTTAACTTGCCTGCCCGCTCCCTGCTTGTGTTGCACTCTCACTGAAACCAGAGGATTAAAGCGGCTCTAGTAAAGCTACAAGGAACAGATGGACTGAAAGCTAAAGTGACGTTTCCACTAAGACGGGGAGGTCTCTGGGAAGAGGGTGAGGGGCGAGGGTTTGGCAGGTTCGGGGTCGGGGAGAGATAAAAGCATGGGAGTTGCGCTGAGCGGCCGCTGTCCGCTTCCCCTGTGGTGCTGAACTGTGGCCCCGGGCCCGCTCCTGCCTCGGCTCTAGGGAGAGAGAAAGGGGGAGGGGGAGGCGCACACGGTGCTGCTGCTGCTACTGCTTCTCCTGCTGCTGCTACTGCTGGACATTCATTCTGGTGGGAGCGCTACAACTGACCGAGGGGATCCACTGGAGTAATCACAGCCACCACACTGCTCTGGATAATCTTTTAGCACTTGTCCGTGGGGATTTTATATTGCTCTTTTTATCCTGGATTAATTTGGTGTCCGTCTTATAAACACTTTGGATATAACCAGACTTTTTCTCTTATTGGTGAGGGCATTGAGTAATAGGTAAGCTATGGCTTCTATATATTCTCACTGTTTATGAGTGTGTCCTTATGTATGTTATGCCCTGCGTGAATTATATAGAATGTAAGCTGTTAGGTAAGAAAACTTACTGTCAACTGCAAATGGGGTTCTCTATGTATCTGTACTTGGCTACAATTATTTCTGAAGTGCAGCTGACATTATCATTCAGCAGAGATCAGGCTAAGATGCCTGCATTACTGGAGTGCTATGCCTTTAAGAAGTCATTTGTAAAGTTGCATCTCTTTTAACATCTCTGGGACATGACTAGAACTTGAATCAGCGCTCAGCTCTCCATTATCATTCAAAGCAAAAAATGCTGGCATGATTCTGTTTAGTCACTGAACTGTTACTTTATGTGTGTCTTGAGAAATGTAGAGGTGGGAGCCTTTCCTAATCTGCGGGGCTTATTGTTCCCAGCCATGAATGCAATCTTGTTTAAGAATATGATGCCAGCTGTGCCACCCTCTCCCACAAAAGGCTTGTAATTTGGCACACTAAGGGCTCCTACAGCCATGGCGCGCTTTCACGTTAGCTGTGTATTGTTAGCACATGTTGAGCTCATGGCAACCCAGAAGAAAAGCAGAACAAAGCACTTTGTAGGGTGCTACATACAAGAATTTGGGTTAAACTAGTGTATTATCTAATGCAACATGCACTGATTTTGAATGCAAATGCTGCTTTTATAACAATAATTGTAAAGGAGAAAAATGTGCTAAAAAGAAGGCAACACACATTTATAATAAGAAGAAAAACACAAGTGTATATGAGCCATAAGGGGCTGAGGGTTTACAGTAGTGTTACCTATGTGGACAGGCGAGAGTTAACTGTTAAACTGTACATGTGGGCTTAATGCACATCATGATGGTGAAACTTCACCGATTTTGCAATAAGCGTTGATCAAGCAGTTCCTAGATGTCTGTTTGCTTCTCAGTACTGCGAATGTGAATGGGTTATGTAAGCCTGTGATTCCGGCAGAGGATCTGTTCCGATCCTATCCATCTAACCTAATGTCGTGAACACGTCAAATTGATTTCAGTTGGAAGATGCTTTAGGACTGCTTTATGGCAAATAGAAATGAAATTCAATTCAGGACCTCAGCCTGTAGCAAGTTCCTTCAGAAACCTGCAATCTGTTCACTCTGATGTAAGTTTTGTGCCGCTGTTTGAGTAAAGCTATAAAATGAAACGAGAGCCTTCATATTGTTGTATCTGTGTTTTGTACAAATAGCATAAGCAGACTGCTGAGGTATGTCCTGCACTTATACATCTCACTACCAGAGCAAAGATTGGCCACATTCATTGTAACTGCTTTGCTTTTTAAGATCACACATTAAATATGTATTTGTGCTGTGAGTGCAGTGGCTATGCCAGGGTTAATCCTATTGCGACCCCCTGAGTTTCCTTAGAATTGTATGTTACTCTCTGAACCATGTAGGTGCTGTATAAAGTATAAACGATTCCTCCCATGCTAACCATATCATTGAAATGCAACCAGCAGCCCAGCAAACTGGATTTAGTACAAGTCTCCATGATTATTTACAAATTTATAATAAAAATCTCACCAAGAATAAAATATCATGATTAGTTCAAATCAGATATCATCGACTTCCATCGCCTTCTTTTCCCTCGTTGGACGTGCTGTTTTGAACAGACCAGGAAAATCCATTTTGATCTTGAACCTGTTCATCAAAATATCACAGTCTGGTCTTTATAATTGTTTCAGACCCTAATTTGTGACTTAAAGTTTGCCCAGGCCCCTATGGCTAATAGCACAGTTACAGATACAACAAAACCTGCAGTCACTCTCCTGTAGTTTCAGGAATCCAAACAGTAAATAACATTAACAATTATAACATTCGGGGTTATCCCCCTTTCACCTGTATTGGGGGCTGGGCCAGACTTTGCTCAGGGCTGAGTTGATACATGTTTCAGACATGTTTTATAATTAAAAGTTCACAAATCACAATTCATTTATTAGCCAAATTGTTTTCACTCTGAGCTTCAAGTTCTAAAGGAAGGAAGTTCTCATACAGTGGCCATCATGGGTACAGGGTTTTCTGCTATTAAGGGCCAGGCTGACTTTAGGCCCCATTTGCTGTGCCATAATGCTTGCCCAGGCAGTAAGATGCCTGTAATCACCAGGTAGCAGGGGGCATATGCAAGCCAGGGAGGGGGAAGCTTCAGCAGGGAATTATGGGATTGCTTCATTATGAAATCATTGGTATTTAGTGGTGGTTGCAGCCACGTGACATTTACCTATGCATGGGTGGCACAGTAGCATTGCTTCTTAGTGACTGGCACTCAGAATTTTAAAGGAGATCTATACCCCCAGGCGCAAAAAGGAGACACTTCTGGTCTCACCTCTGACATCTAACCTGCTTGCACATGCGCAGTTAAAGTGGATTTCCTGCTGCCCCCAACTGCGCAAGCGCAAGGCAAGTTCGTATCAATGGAGAGACTCAAAGAGTCTTCATTCACTTCAGTGCGATTCTCTGCATTTCTAGTTAGCTGTTAGTGATAGGGACAGAGTTGAAACTTAAAAAAATGCTATAAGGGAGAGGTGAGGGGGTCTAGGCAGAGATAGTTAAGGGGGCTTTTTGCACCAGGGGGTATAGTTCTCCTTTAAGTTTGTGCAATAAAAATCCACCTGCAATCATTCCCCACAAACATTTATCACTAAGGAACAGCTTCACTGCTTTTCAAGCCCTACACAAAGGCTGCTGTGCATGTAGGGTTACCACCTGGCCGCTATTAGACTGGCCCAGCCAGTAAATCACCAGCTAGCGCGGGGGCTGAAATTTTACATTTTATATTGCTGGTAAATTTGTAATACCCTACAAATCCCTGACCCTCTTTGCTAAGGGATCACTCCTTATAAGTACAGACGGGTCTATTCCCCGCCCATTTTCCTGCCCACTCCACCAATTCCCCACCCACTCCACCCATTATTTTTTCTAGGACATCATTCCTATGTTACACCGATGCCTACTCCCCTGACCCAAAGGCCGATAGTACAAGAAAAAAGGTAGCAACCCTATGTGCATGTTGTACAAGTCCCACTGCAGGGGTAAAATGCAACAAGCCATTTATTTGTAGAATATACTGGGCACAGTGTCTCAAGCAATGTTTTAGGCTTATTTTAGCCCTTTATTGAGCCAAGTATACAATGTGGTTGTTGGTATGAGTCTTTTTGGGGGCACTGAAACGTTATTGTTGTTCTTGCACCTTACATAAAGAACTTAGTAATGCACATACCATTGCGAAGGAGGGAGGCTGATCTCTGACATATTAACTGGTTTGTAATAATAAAGCTACTGTAGCCCTATAGTGCTTATATTGCTTACTAGAAAACTAATAATCTATAAATAATTAAATAGTGATAAAAATAGTGTTGAACAGGGGCCATATGACATTCCTCTCCACATGCCTTTAAGAAAAATTGCTTTTCTGCATAATAAAGAAGAAATGAATTCTAAACAACTTTCCAATACAGTAATTAAAAATGTTTTAAGTTATTTGTAAATATAATTGCTATTGAATTATACTGCACTCAGTCCTTGTTTTGAAAAATAACCACTCAGCCAGAAAGCAGCAGAAAGCAGGCTGGAAATCACCATATAAAGGATCATGGGCACTTTTATACAGGTCTCAGAATTCAAAGGTAGGAGAACATTATCTCCATAATGTGCACAAAGCTACAAATGCAGGGATGTGGAGGGGGGACCATGCCATACACTGCCCATCCAGTCAATCAGCATAACTAGACGAACCTACCTTAATTACCTCAAGAAAAGCTCTATTCCCTAGATAAATAAATGATCTCACTGGGTCCATGATCACTGCCAGAACCTGATATTGAGTTTGTGGCAGAAGCAGCTGCTTCCCTCCAGCTGGCAGTGTATTGGCAAAGTTGGCAAGGGAGACAGAACTTTACAGAGCGTTGCCTCATTCAGTTAACCCTGCAGCCGCCAACACAGCAGCCAGATATTGTAGTATAACTGATATCTGTAAACAGCTGAAACTCAAAAGAACTGTAAGTTCTGAAATGTACTTTTATATTGTATTTGTCTCGATTAACACCTTCTATGGAAATAATAATAATAAAAATGTGTGCTAATTTGATATGAAAAATATATTCATAAAAATGCAAAGTATCTGTAAAAGTAGTATTGTTCCCCATAGCCATAGGTCAATCTGCACCACATGGCAGGGTCATTCTGCACCACATGGTAGGGTTGCCAATTTTTGGCTCCATTCTTACCAGCCGGGGTGGGGGCTGGTCCATGTGGGGGCAGCTCCATGACATTTTGGGCAGGGTTATGATGCAAGCGGGGTGGGGGCATGGTGTCATGGGCCACATCCATGGAAAAATAGGCAAGCTGTAGGTGGATCAAAGGCAAGCCATGGCAGGGGCCTAGATGTTACAAATGTACTGGCAAGATGAAAAACAAATTCTGTTGTACGCCAGACTTTTTATAAAACATACAATATGTATTTTGTCATTTGTGTTATTTGTATTTTTTGTATTTCTCATACAAAAGTCCAGAGCGCATCAGACTTTAAGTTTAAGTATAGGGGTTCCAGGCAAAGGGCCCCACTCTGATTTGCACCTAGCATATATTTTTTTGCAAGCCAATATAGAGTAGTAAATTGCCAGTAAAATTAAATTACTGGTCCCAGCAATGGTGGCCTTGGCCTACCTCATTCTGGTTTCAAAATAAGGCACAAACTGAAGGGGAGGCTGAAGCATGCTAGTCCGGTCCATATCTCCTGCCAAGGGGCACTGCCTAACTGAATGTTGCACAAGTTAGGGGCAGAGAGGGGGGTTCCTAGCTTGCTTTGCCCTGCCTACAGCTCATATATATAGTTCTGCCAAACACATACAGCAATGTATTTATGTAGGAAACCCTGGTCATTGCTACCAGAGGCGCTGACAGTTGGACATGATGCTCCTGTTCTTTGCACCCAACACCAGTCAGTAAATGGGCCATAAAACATTTTATAGCATTGGAGTTTGATTTCTTTATCCCACGTTTATGGAATTTATTCATTATATCAGCCTTGCCAAAGCATGCACCTGCTTTTAAATAAATATACTATATAGTTATGCATGCATTAATATAAGGCAATAAAACAAAATGCAGACACAAATCTAGTGCTAATGTGTATCTTTAAAGACATTTCTGTTGTCTAAGGATGAGCCAAACATTAACACAAAGTGAAGTCTATTAGTTAAGGCAATGTGCTGATAGTTCCAGCAGGTGCTTCTTGGATTAACAGTTCATCTCCTGTATGTGAAATTGGCTAGGGATTACTTAAATGAAATGCCAAGATAATTAGATCATCTGCTTCTGAGACAAGTCCTTTCATGTAGTATAAAGCACCTAAGCGTTGCTGGAGAGTGGGACACATCTTGTTTTGTAATTAAAGAGCCATTGTAAAAGATGATTGTGTGAGAAACCTATTATAAATTGCTGTTTATAGTGGAGCAGGGATGGATGCTGATTATGGGGATATTATATAACATTCTCCAGTTTCCTATGCTATTTAATGTTTAGCCTTTCTTCCACTTTCACTTTAAGGAACATTCATCTTTTTCTCTGTTTCAACCCCCCCCCCCCCAAGCGTCAGTGTCCCTAGTGAATGAATAAAACAACAGCCCTATTTATATTATTCCATGCAAGTGCAGTCCTTAAACAGTTGCACAGACAATTAGTCACTGCATAAAATTGCTACAAGTGTTCAGCTGTGGATTATTATGATATCCTGAGTGCGGGGAATAACAATATTCTGAACACATACTGTACATTCTGCAGAACCTTTGATTACTTTTTTAGGATTATTTTGCAGTTGACGATACATTTCAAATTTGGCTTGCATTTTCCACTTATATACCATTGATTTGAAATGTGCAGGCTTTAAATGAACATTTCATTTTTCCTATATTTTCCCTATGTTGTTATTATTTTTATTCAATTTGGTTGGGGGGGCCTTGAAAATACTATAACAATACAGTAAAATGGTGAGTATAATTAGAAACTGTACAGGTATGGGATCTATTATCCAGAATGGTCAGGACCTGGGGTTTTCCAGATAAGAGATCTTTCCATAATTTGGATCTCCATAACTTAAGTCTGCTAAAAATCATTTAAATATTCAATAAACCCAATAGGCTTGTTTTGCCTCCAATAAGGATTAATTATATCTTAGTTGGGATCAAGTACAAGCTACTGTTTTATTATTACATGGAAAAAGGAAATCATCTAAAAAAAAATTGAATTATTTGCTTATAATGGAGTCTATGGGAGATGGCCTTTCCGTAATTCGAACTTTCTAAGTAATGGGTTTCCGGATAAGGGATCCCATATCTGTAATAGAAATTATTTGGGGGGGGGGATGTTAAACTATACAATATACTTTGGGCCAGATTTAATTTAAGATTCAATTTAGAAAAACTTATCTCAAAGTTGATCACATGAAAACTTTATTAATGTCTTCAGAAAAAACTAGAATTGAATTTGCAATAAGAATCAGAGAACCAAGAGGACGGAGGTCCCTGCCCTGTAGAGCTTACAATCTAAATGGGAGGGTAACTTACAGACACAAATAGGAGGATATTAGGCAGGAGGGTTTAAGGTGGAAAAACATTTTCAGATTCACATAACATGACAGCTCTGAAACCATTGCAATTAGCATCAGAATTTAATAATTAGACCTGTGGCATCAGTTTATATGACATGCAAGCCTCATTTTTTGCTTGATAATTTGCAATGACCCCTAAGCTTAGCTTCTCAACAGCTGCTCAGAGCTCACTGAGCATGTGTCCTGGACTGTTCTAACAGAATCCATGATGAGGAGCTCCTGTGACAACTGTAAAGGCCTGGAACATTACTACTATAGAGATGCTGAATCTTTTGGCTAGTGCAGTCAGTATAGTATAAAAAAACATGACATTTCTATCCATATCCATTTTTAGGGTTTAGTTCTCCTTAACTCATATTTAACACTTAGGCTGCACCTTGCTGTAGCACCTGATGAAGGGGCATGTTGTTGGTTTATTCAGTGACTCAACTGTACTGCATTGCCTTGAGTGCTAGTACCTGTTCTGTTACTACATTGCTGGGGGAGTGCTGTCTCCCAAGGGCTTGTGCAACAGCAGTATTACTAAATATGGGGCCCGGGTGTGCATGAGAACTACTTGTTTGATATCCTCTGCTTGGAGTTACAAAAGTAAGAATGTTATGTTGTATTTTAACTGATAGCATTGAAATGCTTGGAGGACAAGGATAACTCACATGGCCTGAACTACAGAATAATACGTGTAACAGAATATGAGATGACCATGACTATATCTGAAAACAGAAAGTATAGGGCTTGTTTAAAAAGTAAGTGCACAATGTAATTGCACGCCCCACCTAACAGCATGTGCCCCAAATATGCGCTGGATTTAGAAACACATCTGCTAATTTGCATTCATATTGGGAAGTTCCATGCAATTGTTTTCCCGGCATGAAAATAACATTATAATTATAAGCAAATGACTTGCATCTAATTTATTGCTTGGTCAAGTCATTTGCTTAAAAGTGCAACACTTAAAGAAAACCCTGGGGGTAACAGCCTGGCAGATGGTAATTCAAATGTTCCTTTTGCATCCAGGTGCCCTGCTCCTTGCACCCTTATACCTTATAAAGTAAAGCTGTCCTTGTCTGCCAAGTTGTGCAAGGTGCAAGTATAGGTGCATGTATTAATGCAATTGTCAAATGTCAATTGTGTTTGCAGTAATGCAAATAAGCCCTTGTAACATAGTAACATAGTAAGTTAGGTTGGAAAAAGACATACGCCCATCACGTTCAACCATAATGCCTATATATAACCTGCCTAACTACTAATTGATCCAGAGGAAGGCAAAAAACCCCATCTGAAGCCTCTCTAATTTGCCGCAGAGGGGAAAAAATTCCTTCCTGACTCCAAGATGGCAATCGGACCAGTCCCTGGATCAACTTGTACTAAGAGCTATCTCCCATAACCCTGTATTCCCTCACTTGTACTGAGAGCTATCTCCCCTACCCCTGTATTCCCTCACTTGTACTGAGAGCTATCTCCCATACCCCTGTATTCCCTCACTTGTACTGAGAGCTATCTCCCATACCCCTGTATTCCCTCACTTGTACTGAGAGCTATCTCCCCTACCCCTGTATTCCCTCACTTGTACTGAGAGCTATCTCCCCTACCCCTGTATTCCCTCACTTGTACTGAGAGCTATCTCCCATACCCCTGTATTCCCTCACTTGTACTAAGAGCTATCTCCCATACCCCTGTATTCCCTCACTTGTACTGAGAGCTATCTCCCATAACCCTGTATTCCCTCACAAGTACTGAGAGCTATCTCCCATACCCCTGTATTCCCTCACTTGTACTGAGAGCTATCTCCCATACCCCTGTATTCCCTCACTTGTACTGAGAGCTATCTCCCATAACCCTGTATTCCCTCACTTGCTAAGAATCCATCCAGCCCCTTCTTAAAGCTATATAATGTATCAGCCAGTACGACTGATTCGGGGAGGGAATTCCACAACTTCACGGCTCTCACAGTAAAAAATCCTTTCCGAATATTTAAATGGAACCTCCCTTCTTCTAAACAGAGTGGGTGTCCTCGTGTCCGTTGGAAGGACCTACTGGTAAATAAAACATTAGAGAGGTTATTATATGATCCCCTTATATATTTATACATAATTATCATGTCACCCCTTAAGCGCCTCTTCTCCAGTGTAAACAGACCCAACTTGGCCAGTCTTTCTTCATAACTGAGACTTTCCATACCCTTTACCAGCTTAGTTGCCCTTCTCTGGACCCTCTCTAACTCAATAATGAGCAAACAGTTGACCAAGATTCACAGGTAGCTTGTCTGGTTGATCTCAATACCTGTTTTACATTAGGCCAGTATGTCTTACAGTATTTGCACTATGCACATTATTATATTTAGCTAATGCCGTAACCAGATGGTCATGGTTTTCTTGCATGTAATGTACAGTAAATAGTATTTGATTCCTGAGATACCTTTACTGGACATGCTGTAGACTTTCAACTCAGGAAGGTGGATTGAAGTTAACAGATTATTGTAACTTAAATTGATTTAAAGTGAGGTCCAGCCGAGATTTCTGAAAAAGTCTCGGCTGCAATATAATATTAAATTCCTAAATATATCCAAGCAATTTGTCAAACTTTGCCAGCCTCTGACATATTCTATTCTTAAGAAATATACCTCATGCAATTCTGATATTGCTTTATGAGAGTAAAATCAGAATACTGTATCTTGCCATATCCCCACAACAGGAAACAATGACACCAGCTGCACAATTATTAATAAATTACAATGCATCGTCATTATACTATATAATTAGTGAGGGAAATGCAATTACAAACCATCAGGTGGCATTCTCTATAGTCTGTCAGGGTAGTTTGTATGATGAAAAGTGAACTTGCACAAAGTAAAATGATTTAAAAGGGTTTTATAGTTATTATAAAATTGTTATAGTTATTGTTTTTTATAGTTTTTTTACATGTTTTTGGTTCCATAAGACCGGGATGCTCCTTCTATGGTTGAACTCCTGAGGGGTCATTCTTTAGGGGTGGAGTGCAGGTGTAAAAACATTAAGGGGGACAAAAGCTTACTTGGCTCCCCAACCTACTCATCCCTAATGCAGCACTGACTAACGCAGTCAGCACTGGATTAGTGAAGGGAGACCCAAATCTTAGCACTCCATTTCAGAGCTCAGCAGCCTGAGTCCAGGGGCAGAGGAAGCAGACCCTGCAGCTACAGGGGGGCCCAGAAGTATAGGCGACCCCAAGAGGCCCTAGTTAATAAAAAGTTTCAATAAATATTGGTAAAACAGGTCAACCTCCAGACATTTGCAGGGCCTGAAAATTACTTTGCTGTGGGCCCAGTAATATCTAGTTACACCAGTGCCTGTGGCTATTTGTTCACACCCAGACAGTGCATAGTGCAGCTCTTTTTCACTTTGCATGCTGCATCTGGGTTTGCAAATGAGCCCTAAGAATGCCTTAAATAGTGTCACTAACATCATCAGAATGGTTTGTCTACTAATTCTCTATATATTCATTTTGATGGCACCACACACAGTGTTGGAATTCAGGGGCCCACCAGAAAACCTTAGACCCTAGGCCCACTCTCCAAACTATTCCTCCTTTCCCCACCCAACCTCTTTTTTTCTATTTTATTTGCATGCTAGCATCTATTCTTCCATCTATTTCTCATCTTTCTTCCCATACAGAAATTATTATTTTTATTAACATTTATTTATAAATCACCAACATATCCCGCAGCGCTGTACAATAAGTGGGTTTCATACATTGGACATACAGAGTAACATATAAAGCAACCAATAACTGATACAAGAGGTGAAGAGAGCCCGGCCCAAAAGAGCTTACAATCTACAAGGAATAGGGAATGACCATGAAACAGGCCAAATGGTCAGGAGCGGGAGGGCCCAGTGACACCTGGGCCCACCGGAGGTTTTCCTGGTATCCTGGTGGGACCAATCTTATTAAGTTCTGCCATCTAAAGCTGGGGGTGCATGGGCAGATCCAGTGATGGTATTCATATTCCGTACAAAAATGCCTTATTTCACATATGTGCGCATATTACCCATATTACCCATGCAGAGTGAACACGATGGGATGTGCAACCAGTTGAGCATATTGTCCATTGTTGTGCTGACTACAAGTTTGGTTCTTGCAGATTCTGTGACGGCACATTGAGGGCTTAAAGCTAACTTCACTCAAGCAATAATGTTCTCAGGCAAATCTACAAATGTGCCACAAACCTTTTTAGTGTTTCTGTAAAGTTCCAAATGTGCAAACCCAGAAATGGGTGGTGGTAGATTAGGGGGTACTTGCACATACTTAGGTGGGGCTGGGTGAATTAAAGACAAGTCCTAAATAATCTAGGCAATTCCAGATTTCCACAATAGACCCTAAGCCTGAAGTATTTTATAGGATTTTCAGAATTGTAAGCTTTAATACCTCCATATTTTGGTCAATCTGTCAAATTTAGATTTTTATTTAAATATACAGTATTATTATAATATTGGTTTACATGTTTTCCTTGTTTTATGTTACACTTCTATTTTAGTCCATTTTTAGTCATTCACATGGTCTACAGTTATATAAAAATAACTCTGTTAACTATTTAACTATAAACATATTTTAGTCCTAGATAATGTAAACTGAAGCCAGTCTCCAATTGCCATTTCACCCCTATATAATACATTTCACATACAGACTATACTGGGCATGCTCCCCATAGGCCCAGCAGTATCAGCTTTTGAGAGGCCTTGACTGTAGGCTTATATATATATATATACACATAAGCTACTTTATATATATTAAGTAGCCTGTGTATAAGGGGATGCATAGTGCATATCAAGTGCAAGTGCATACCATAGAAAATTGGTGCCTGCCTCCCCATCCTTTCTGCATGCTGTGCTGTTGCTCTCTGGCAGTTGAATGCAGAGCTTGAATATAGGAGCACAAATAGTTGTACATTAAAAGGCAAACATTTGAACTTGAAGCCCTTGTCCCAATTATCTCATAAAAGAGGCATATAAGCATGTTTCCTTTTAGAGTTTTATATAGTTAAAAAAATGGAATTTGTTTTTTTTTCACTCGCTTGGATCAAACAGATCATTTGTGCCTAATGATATCAACTAAGGGTTCTATATTTCATTCAAAATACTTAGAGAGGTCAGTGTGAATCTGTATTCCTAGGTATTTAAATTGTTCAACGTGTGAAGGATGTTGCACAGGAACCTGAAGTACTGTTAAATGCAGGCCAACAGGCATTACGATGGACTTGGACCAGTTGACCAGTAGGGTTATTAGTTTTATTTCTGAATTGAAACGTCATTGCCTATCTGTATTGCAGAGTACTTTTTTAGCTTACACAATTGTAGTAATTTTACCACTATTTCTCAAATTCTAATAATAAAATCCAGTCTGGAATAATGCCTAGGTGAGTTCAAAATGATCCTAATTTATATTTGAAAGTTAAAAAGTTAAAGAGAAAACATATTAATATGAAATATCTCTGCACAACCACCAATACATGGTTAAATGGGATTCAGTTTTACCCCAACCTCTCTCAGACCACGACTGGACTACGATTTGGGAAAATGCGAAGCAGATGGTAACTTGCCCGAGACAAAAGGAACATATCTACAAAATGTTTTGGTACCATACCCCCGCTAAGCTGCATAAATTATTTCCAAATCATCCTCCTCTTTGTTGGAGAAACTGCAGAGAAATAGGTACCTTGCCTCACATTTTCTGGACGTCTAATCATAATCCCACTATGGTCTGAGGTGTCAGGTCTGCATACCTCAATACCAATACCAATAAGCACCTTCCTCTTAGGCAAACCAATCTCACGGACCCAGAGGTCCACCCAAACTTTGATTAATTACATTCTCACCTGTCTTGCCATAGTGGCAAAGTGGCAAACTTCCACCTCACCAACCTTGAAATCAAACGCAGAGTGGAAAGTAACAAGTTATTTGAATCAAGTATTGCCCAGCTGCAAAAAAGACCCAAAACTTTCTCGAAATATGGTCCCCATGGGAAATGTTACCCTTAAACCTCTGAGTCCCTGTCGATATTGATATTGAAACTCACCTGCAACGTGAATATTGACTTTCTCCTCTTTCTTTCATCTTTTTTCTTTCTTTCTTTTATTGCTTTTCCATGTATGTAAACCATTCTGCAAAACATGAGGACCACAACTTTTCCCTTGATCTCATTTTTTTTGCCTTAATTTGCCTTCATTTATTTTAAAAATCAAGAAACATTAAAATTACATCAAAATAGTGAGATGAAACCCATCAAAAAGCTATAAGTCAGTGGCAAGTGTACCATTTGCCACCTGTGGTTTATCATCTTGCTTGAAAAGAATGGGAATGTGATTTTTTTTTTTCCACAATTTAATGTAATCATGATTAACCCATTCATGTTTGTAATAAATAACTAGTAGCAACTAGTTGTAATTTTTTTTATAATGTAGCCCCTGCACTGTCGGTTTTCAGTGCTAGAATTAAGCATAAACCATCCTATCCAAAGACTGTGTTACAAAAACCGATATTTAATAAAGTATGAGTTCTTGCCAATGCATAATAAAACATATTAATCAATATATAGGGTTTAGTTCTAGTGCCCTAAGCAGTCAAGGTTTCATATTCTGACATCACAAAACATTCATCCTTTTGCTACTGATTTTACTTTGAATAACAAGGATTTAGTAGATTTTTTTAGTGTATTTCCATCATCAGTGCAACTTCGGCTACTCCGAAAACAAAATGTTTCAAAATAACTCCATCAGGGAATTCTACTTAAACGAATGCAAAGTGGCAATGTGCCTGCACACATCTAGGATTATTTGTTGAGCTGTTTTCTAAAGTTATGCATGCTGTATAAACTGCTTTGAATTTTAGCTACAAGGTAAGGTTAGAGTTTTACTGCTGTATAAACCATTTCCAAAAAAGCTAAAAAAAACCAGAGAGAGTACAGTTATGTTCAGATCCTTTTATCTGTGAATTCAGGGTAATAGAATGCAACCAAAGTGAAGTTAAAGAGAAGAGGTTTTAACAGATGTTGATAACAGTCGCTAACATATAAGGATACAGGACAATGCGGCTATTCGGTTTTCCATAATACAAAATCACACAACTGGGCCTTGAGGAGAAAAGTACTGTTTTATTAATATATATCACCTAGTGCCATAAACAAAGTAAAGTGTTGAGTAAATGCCCCCAAATGTTTTGCTGTTTTGCACAAGAGAGCTATTTAAATGTATGCATTATTCTGTACTTCATAAAAGGAATTGTATGATAATGTCCTTCCAGTAAACAGCTAGCTCTTGCACACAATTCAGCAGAAAAAGCACGTACCTTTAATAAGTGGCATCAATAAGCACAACCTTGGCAAGCATTCTCATATCACCATGTTTGTAAATGACCTTGTATGTAATTATGTCAAATAAAAAGACATTAAATTATTAAACATATTAAATGATCATTCTTTTGGAGAACTAGTAAAAGGATTTACTATGCTTCCATCATTGAAGTGTTTTTTTAAACTGTTTTGTTAACCGCGAAAAGGAATGAATCAGAAAGAGAATGGCAATGTTACTGGAAGTAACTGGAGTACTTCTGATTTTCTCAAATTCTGTTTCATTTGGTATGGTATGGTACCAGTGTACCAAGTACCAGGAAAGCTGCGGTAATTCCAGTATTTAAAGAGGGATTATGCACTCATCCTGTGAATTATAGATCTGTAGGCTTGATATCTGTAGTGGACAAGTTAATTGAAGGCTTGTTAACAAATCACTTTAAGGATGGAGAATAGTGTTCTAAGTAATAATCAGCATGTCTTTATTAGGGAAGGATTAATGGTACAACATAGAGGGAAGTTGTTTAATGTGAAACCACAAACAGTTGGATTAGCAGTGACCAAGTGGGGTCTGGGTGCACGTGCCTCAGACCTGCAGCTTGAGGAGAAGGATCATACCATGGATGTTTAGTAGGCACACTGCTTGCTACACATCCATGGAAATACTAATGGTAAGCATATCCATAGTAATAAGTCAAATCAACTGGACTTGCTGTGTTTTTTTGGGGCCAGGGATCTCATGAAGATTGTATTAGCATTACTGGAGCTATGAGGTTTATTAAACCTTCCAGGGAGAGGTGCTTGGTTTTTCCATTTTTACATATATGGCTTCTTTAACACTTCTTTTGAACCAGTCCTCCTCCCTGTCTAGAATGTGGACTTGGCAGTCTTCAAACATATATACACAGCTGAGTCCTAAATATGGGTTATTCCACATACAAGTCAGAGCACTCCTCACTGCACTGTACTGCAAACACAGTGTTACCCTTCCTTTTCTTTGGTATTGGGTCTTTTGGGTGAGCCAGTTGCTGCTTCAGTGTGTTATATAACTGAGACTTTCCATACCCTTTATCTTAGGGCATAGTTGCCCTTCTTTATAATCTCAATAATATAACCAAAGACCAAAAACTACACTGCATATTCTATACAATGCTTTATCAGTGCTTTGTAAAGGGGAAGAATTACCCTCTCCATCTTCAAATCTATGCCCCTTTTAATACACCTCAAAATTTTGTTTACCCTTGCAGGTGCCAACTGGCATTGCTTGCTACAGCCAAGTTTGTTATCTATAAAGGCCCCTAGGTCCTTCCCCATAATGGATTTGCCTAAGGGCTAGCATATATTTTAATCCCAGGTGCATTACTTTACATTTATCAGAATGTAATCCCAACTGCCATTTAGTCATCCAGTTTGCCACATCCTGTATGAAAGTAATTAGACTGCATAGTTTTAATACATTTAATAAACAAATTAATTAAAAGTGGAACTTATACAGAAGCCTATACATGCCCTGCTAAAACCTTAATCCAAGTACATAATGTATCATCAATTTTTCTGACATGACCTATTCTTCATAAAGCCGTGCTGATTGTTACTTACAATGCCATTCTCCAGAACTCTTAAATGTGATATCAAACCTTCAAATATCTTGCCCACCCCAGATGTCAAACTTACTGGTCTATAATTGCCATCCTGATAAAGTAATCCCATTTTATATATGGAAATGACATCACTCTAATAAGCACTGTAGCATACAGGGCTCTTTTGTCCAAAGAGCAGAGTACCAAGTTCCATAGTGCATACATCTGTACATCGTGTGAATGTTGAGAATTGATTTTTGCTTTGTGGAACTATTTCAGTTCATCTCAGTCATGGGCCTTTAACCAAGCGCTCAGGGAAGGAAGCACAATAGTTATGTCATTTTCTACTTAACAAGTAGCCAATTCTATGGGCATTGAGCAATAACAACACAGTCACTGAACAATGGTTTGTGTGCTCACAATATGTCATCTAAACACCCATCATCTGCTTTAAATTTTAGTGCAGTATTGAAACCTGCTCAGGTGAAATTTTATAAAGCCTATATTTGCTATATTTTATAAATATTCTACACAATTATTTTGCCTTTTCCTCTCTGTTTCACCTTTCCCCTTCCTTCTCTTTTTATCTCCATGTACCAAGGACACTTAGGCATATCCTTTGAGTATAAACACATGCATTATTTAACATATTCACTCTTTCTATGCTTGTTTTCACCCATCTGAAGGAAAAGATTAATTCAATTGAGATTATGGGATTGATAATTTCTTGTCAACCTGTCACTTTCATTGAGTTGCTCAAACCTCTGTTCTTTTCTGTACATGACAAGTTCAGAACCCTTACATTGCATGAAGAGAGACTTCACTATGTGGGATTGTTGGGAAATCTTATGACAAATGTGCTATTAGTTTTGTAAAGCACGTTTGCTAAGTCTGTTTAGCATTCAGTGATCGCTGTTATTGACTTATCACGTAACAGATTTTGTCTGTCAAAGCAAAATATTTCTGTTTGCCGGCCTTGAAATTCTGAATACTGAACTTTTGATTTCAAATGTGCCACTTTGTGGTTATTGAAATAATAGTGCAATCAGTGAACAAATATGTCATCATATTCTAAAGACAGTGGGGCCTCAGGTGTGTAGTTGCTTATTAGGTCTCCTGTTGTCTTATTTTTCCCAGAAGACCTAATTCTGCTTTGGAAATGGTGTTTGTTTTCATTGTTTATTGTCTGCTGACTCTTTTCATTCATGTCTCTTTGAAAATCTCAGTGCTTTATTTTAATATTCTAAAAGTCACTTTATATTAATATACATCTGCACACATCTATTGAAAAAGAAATTGGCATGTATGCGCTTTTATATCTTAGCTACATTATTGTTGGCTTATTACTGTTGAAGGTTACACAATCTTATTACAAAAAAGTTACAGGGTGCATAGATGCTTTAAAAGAACATGCTAATTGCTAAATTGTAATTGTTTGGGTATTAGTGGGTGCCAGGATATTTGCTCCCCAATGCTGCTCCGCAGTTTAACAATTAGGGGCAGATTTATCAAAATGTAAAATTAGAGCTCACCACAGAAAAACTCACTTTCTATTCATTCCTATGTGATTTTTTGAAGCGTTTTTACCAAATGGTGAACTTTATGCATTGATAAATACACTTCTAAAAACCCAATAGGAATGAATAGATGGTGATTTTTTTTGTTGAGAGTTCTAATGTCGCATTTTGATAAATCTATCTCTTACTGTACAAACAATATGGCATGCTGCAAGTAGCCCTTACCCCCTGACCATGTAGTCACTGACCTTGGTCACCACCTGGTTAATATCTCCACTGTAAAACCTGTACTATAAATTAAGTTTGCCCCTTCTGTATATTAACGTATTCCTGTTTTTATGTATGTGAGATGCAAATAACAGAATCACGCACTAATAAAGACAGACATCGTAAATAATTAGATGGCACTTATAAATGATTTAACATAATGGAAGGTGGAGAAGACAGGCTTATCTAATTTATCTTAGCTGACGGCTGCACAGAATTGCTCATGATTAGCAACCTGTATGCAGTGGAAACATATGTGCCAATAAACCATAGGGGTCATTTATATCTGCTACTGCAGCTGAGTTCGCACAATTTCCCCACAGTAAGTTGCACACAAAACCCCATTCATTAAAAGTACTTGTACAATTCACTCTCTGCACTTCCACATAGTTGCTCTTGGCACCTTTATGTCCATCTTGCCTCTGATCTGAATAAAACTGAAAGAGAACCCTACAGCTACCACCACCATTCGGGCAGTAGCTCCATGTTCCCTTAGTACCACCCGTCAACAAGTGCACATGTCACACTGTAAATGACACCAACTAGACTTGGAAAACATTCAGAGCAACTGCTTTATATTTACAATAAAGTGCAAGCACAACTGCATTCATTTTGGGAAAAAAAGTGCTGCAATATGAGAAAAAATATGGCTATTGCGATCAAAATTGCTCTTTGCTCACTGCACTTACACGCATAAATGAGCCCTCATGTTTCATCTGTGCAGTATTCTTATAGCCCTCATGAGACCTAGGGGAAAAAAGCAGGAGGACCATTAAAAAAGCAGGGTCCTGGCATCATAGTGGATGCATTCATGCAATATCTTGATGTGTTCAGAACTGTGGAAGCATCTTTCTTGGACTATTAGAAGAGTTAGAGAAATGTGTTTCTTAACTGTAGCCTGTTCCATCCCAACCTGGATGTCCTATTATTCAGGCGGGTTTAAGTATAGAAAAGGGGTTACGGGGTAACAATTTAAAGCTGCTCCTATTGGTCTGCTGGAATGCAAAGCATCTCACTGCTGTAAATGCATGCAGTATGACTGGCTAGTGTAATATATCCAGTATGAGTTGACACAGGGTTTTAAACCAGGGTATCTCTAAGAAACTGCATTTCAGAAGCAAAGTTGTTAACATCCAGCCAGTTCCCCTAGACCTTGGAGTTATTCAAAGTTCACAGTTTTATTCAATTTCTGATAATGTAAGCTGGAATAAAGACTTTCTAAGAATCCCTTGTATCTACAGGAATAGAGGCATTATGAATATTCTGACCTATTATGATCATAGCGGCACATTGTTTCTGCTGAAAGAATTAGCATCTGAAAACTCTCAGTGGCATAATCCCAGGCAACATGTCTATGGCACAGTCTTTGGATCCATTAGGGGAACTGCTTCACAGGTTTCTTAGTTATCTTGTACTGAAAAGCTACAGGCAAGACTAGGAAAACTGCAGCATTTTGAAAGGTGTTGGCAAAGGAGTAAACTTATGTATTTTTGCAACAATAAAACAATACCATAAATTCACTATTACATTAAATGGTGCATATTTCTTTTCACAGTATTTTTTATTTAGCAGTATTAAAGTATTTTAACAAATACTATGTCCGAATAAAGGACTTTTTTCACTGATTCCTGTGCTGTGAGTGCTCACTTTGGACTTGTTGTATTATGTGGGTCAGCACCCAGCTTGTATTCATTTGAGTGCCGATATCTGGGAAATTACACACACACATATATATATATATATATATATATATATATATATATATATATATATATATATATATATATATATATATATATATATATATATATATAAATGTAGTCTTATTCAGATGAATCCTGTTAGTTCATATCAAGATACAGATTTATGAAAACATTGAGGTATCTGACATCGAGCCATACTTCCATGAATAGCAAATGCAGTACATGTTTAAAACAAATCTCTTGCTAATTGACCCACAGACTGAACTTCCAAGAGTATCTATGAGAGTAAATAGCTATTATACCAAAGCCAAAATGGCCTTCAGGCTGATTGCTCCCAAGTACTGCTGTAGGCCCCCCTTAGGGGAACAGACCTATAGTTTGGAAACCACTCACTTAGAGGACCTAGAGACCTGCATCAGTTTTTCTATATGCAGGGAATGACAGAGTGCATACTGCCATAGCAGGTTCCACCCATTTTTGGAATTTGCACCCTTTCCTGAATGTACATCTATTAGGTGACTGAGTATGACAATTCACCATCTTTATATATCATATTTTCAATGTGCAACTTTCAAGGAAACAGAAATGGAAGTCTAGTGTATTGGTTTGGCAATGCTAAATATGCTAGATGTTAATTTAGTTAGAAGTGCCATACCTAGGATATATTACTGTGGGGAAAATCTTCTGGTGCAGAAGAAAAATAATTGTGATGGGAGTTGGAGTAGACTTGGGACTAAAGTAGGCTTAATTTAAACTTATAATTTACTTTAATTTATCTGTTGTTGCTATGCTACTCATCTGACTATAGATAGCAAAAGCAAATAAAAAAACCCTCAAAATGACATACACATTCTTAAGGCGGGGTATCATTTACTGAAGACTGAATCCATTTCAAATGTGCAAATTAACAAAAACTCCCTAGTATTTTGCATGTAGATATTACATAAACTGTATGTTAAAAGGCATCTGCTGACTATGAATATAACAGCTGCAGGTGAATAGGCAAGACATTTATCTGGATCCCTCTAAAGTAACTAGACGTATAGATTATAGCAGCTCTCACAGCTTCGGGGATGGGGGAAGAATCTCTCCTTCTTTGCTTCTCATTTTTCTCATATTAATATAGACTGTAAATATAAAAAAATGAAAAAGGTTAAAGTTTTAAAAGAAAATTGGGCTATTCAGGATGATTATTTCCTCTATAATGGTAAAATCATCATGCAGTTTTAAAAATGACAGATCCGCTTGAAATTTAAATTGATAATGGTATAACACATAATACAGCTATCAGCACAAATAGGATCTTTTCTTTGGGCTTTATTGTGCTGTGCTCCCATGTATTACCCAGTTTGATAGCAGGTAAAAAACAGATATGCATGACCAGATTTTGTCATCAACCAGACAGACAGAGCCCATGACCAATTCCTTATATACTATATATTATTCAGTTACAAGGACAGCTGCTTTAGGTTAGTCTGTTTGCAAGAAGAAGAATATTTCTACTCTTGTTAAGGGGCCTGATTCACTAAAGGGCGATAAAACGTGCGCTATTTTTATTGTGCGCTAAAATTTTTACCGCGTCTTAATTTTGGCGATTTTTCGCACGATTCACTATAAGCATACTCGCACTTTTTTACGCGTGATATTGCATGCGTTATTTAACTCGCGAAAAGACTATTTCAATGCGGTATTTGCCGGTACATGCGCTAAATTACGTGAATAATCTCCGCATATGAATGGTAGCATAGAAATAGTGTATAAAAATTGTTGCCGCATATAAATGATGTATATAAATATTAGCCACATATAAATGGTATCATATAAATAGTAGATGCTTATAAATAGTAGCCACTAGTGATGAGCAAATGTGTTCTGGTTATCTTTAGTGAAAAATTAGCAAATCTTTCGAAAGATCCACGAAACGGCAAAAATGTTGTGCGGGCAAAAAAATTGTTGCTGTGACTATTATTTTTTGACGCTTGTATAAATTTTTGGATGTGCGGTGAATTTTTGCGTGGCAAATTTTTTCATGCGTTTTGCCATTGGCGGAATGTTTTAAGAAACGCATGAAAAAATCTGCCGCGAAAAAAATTCAACGCACGTCCAAAAATTCGCTGCGAATCCATGCCTGGTGAAACATTTCATCACTTGTAGCCAAATAGAAATAGTCGCGCAAATGAACGCACGCCATGTTAGCCATACACGCCAATACTTGCAGAAAATTACTGTATTAAAAATGAACATTTCGCTGCAAACTGGCGGCTGCGTCACTCTAGGGGAAACACATGCTTGAATAAATAACACTATGGGGCTGATTTACTAAGACACGATTTTGAATCCGAATTGGAAAAATTCAGATTGGAAACGAACATTTTGCGACTTTTTCGTATTTTTTTCGATTTTTTCTGCGTCTTTACGATTTTTGCGTAAAAACGCGAGTTTTTCGGCGTCTTTACGAAAGTTGCGCAAAGTCGCGATTTTTTCGTAGCGTTAACACTTGCGCGCAAAGTCGCGCCTTTTTCGTAGTGTTAAAACTTAAAAGGCGCGATGTTTCGCGCAAGTTTTAACGCTACGAAAAAATCGCAACTTTGCGCAACTTTCGCAAAGACGCCGAAAAACTCGCGTTTTTACGCAAAAAACGTAAAGACGCCGAAAAAATCGCAAAAAATATGAAAAAGTCGCAAAATTACTGATCATTACGAAAAAAACGCAATCGGACGCATTCGGCCCGTTCGTGGGTTAGTAAATGTGCCCCTATAAGTCCATATTTTATTGCAAAAAATCATTTACTGTACTTTTGTATATTTTTTCGCCTGCCTGTAGTAGGTGTTAATTTTCGCATAGCCGAATGCGATATTTAGCTCGCAAAAGTTATAGTGAATCATGCGATCGTATTCTTTTCAGCGCGGAAATTAACGCAAAACGGTAAAACTAGTACGAGAAATAACCTATGCGAAAATGGCGATTTTTCGCACGCGATAATACTATGGTGAATCGCGCGCAAATTATTTTGCGTTTTTTAACGCGAAAAAGCGTGCGATAATTTTTATCGCCCTTTAGTGAATCAGGCCCAAGGCCTCATATAAAATCATTTTTCAGACATTTGTTGTTGACATGTGGACCTTTGCCACCTCCTCCAGCTCTTTTTTTAAACCGTTTAGGACCCAGGACCCAGCTGAATTAGATTCAGCAACCTAGAAGATTACAGCGAACACCTGTACTGTGTGGCTTTTAGCCCTCCCAAGGGAATTGGGTTCTAATTTTTAAAGGGGAATGCAAGTCAAAATTTTAAAAACAAACTGCCCAATAGTCCTCCTATTGTTTAGTAAAAACGCCACACTTTTGGCTCACATAATCAAATATTTACTCAGTCACACTTACTTCACATTTTCTACAACAGGCAGCCATCTCTAAAAGGTATTCTCCCTTCCTTTCCCTCCTTGCTTCATACTGCACATGTGTTTCATTCCCTC
The DNA here is from genome assembly GCF_000004195.4 of Xenopus tropicalis. NCBI lineage: Eukaryota > Metazoa > Chordata > Amphibia > Anura > Pipidae > Xenopus > Xenopus tropicalis. The sequence goes on from NC_030677.2 coordinate 52,080,118, forward strand.
CCCCCCTCCCCTCTGCCAGATCCGCTTCTGATTGGCTGGTGGGCATGTGTAGCTCAGAACAGGAGACAGGATCAAGTTAGACACATGCTCAGAGAATAGGAAGGCTGCCGCTGGCACCTACAGGAAGGGGAGAGAGATTTCAGCGATGTCACTGTAGTCTTCACACTGCTGTAGGCTGCCAGCACCATATCTCAGAGAAGCAAGCAGGGATCTGGGAATTTAGATATGCAGTAAGTACTTAAAAGAATTTATATTAACCTTTCATTGTCCTTTAAGCATCTAAAAACTAGGGCCTATTCCTGGGAACTAGAACAGTGAAGAAAAGTGGACTTAGCTTAAAACTGTGAGTTGTTCTGTTCTACAGAACTAGTATTGTCCTGTGTGAAGTGTGTAGACCACCATTACATTTTTGTCTTTTTTTTCAATAAAGTTTTTTTTGCTTATCATTTGATCATTTAAAGTCCAACCTAGACTTTAAGAAGCATTCAACTGATCTTTCCATGAGTTTACCAGACAGAACCAACTCATGCTATGACCACAGAAAGCAGTGTTTGGCTCAACAGAGTGGCTATCAGGGTACATTAAAATTTCCTCAATACATTTGCAATCTTTAAAGTAAATCTGCATTATTTTATCTAGTGTAGACTTGTTTGGCATATACTTATAACTTTCAGTTCAACACCCTTCTCCTCTCTTTCACGAAAAGAAACCCCTTTTCCTTTTGGGTTTAACCATCCAGAATGTTGGTATTATCTGTTCTTGGACATTTTCTTTCTGTGCACTCTTTGGTATAGAAAATGACAACTATTTGAAAGTAATTAAAAAGTGGACTGCAAAGATAAAGCCCTTTTCCCAATTCACTGTCCTAGGTACACACAGTTTGTAACCACTGTGGATCCTTATAACACACTCACTGTTCCAGATGACAAGTGCAGCAGGCAGGTACCCAGTAGGAGGTAACAGATGGACTGACCTAAGCATTACAGAACTGACCTAGAAACAGATATTTTGCAAGCAAAGGTTGGGGAGTCTTTGGCTGTAAATGGGTGATTTATAGACTATGTCCATATGATTAACTTACACTAGTACTTTACATATATGAATTCAGTGACCTTGTACCAGGAAAATAAAGAAAGTGCATTCTTTGAAATTAATAAAACCAAAGATGGGACAGCTGACTCAATTCTTTATTATAATCATTTTTCTCATTGGATGTGCAGAAGTCAGACTTCAGCAAAAAAAAAAAAAGTAATAATTGCTTTAGGAACATTTGGTGATGCTATCACTTTGTTTTATTGTACATTTGATCCTCTCTGCAGAGAATTATAATAGTCATATACATTACTTATCATAAACATCATTGTATCTACTACTGCACATTTTAGAGGTTCTAATTATTGTCTTGTAGGCCCTGAAGAAACTTGAAGCAGCAAATAGGTATCAAACTTGATGCTGACATCTGGGTAGTGTTCTGTCTAGCCCTACAGCGAGCTGATTGGTACCACAATATTTTCATATCAATGTGTTGAAATATCAATCATATTATAGGCTACATTTAAAAAACAAATGTTAGATGTTAGACAGACAATTCTTATTGTTAAATTGATACTAACACAAAAAAAAATTGCTTTTCAAAATATTAATGTACATAAAAAGTTACCTATAGGTTTCTTTGATCATTATTTACCGACAGGTTGGCTTTTGTAAGTAATTATATAGATTGTAAGCTCTACGATATAGATTGTAAGCTCTACGATATAGATTGTAAGCTCTACGGGGCAGGGACCTCCTTCATCTTTTGTTTCTGACTCTTATTGCAACTGCACCTTGTATTTATTGTTGTACTTTGTATTTATCCATTTTGTATTTATCCATTATTTTTAACCCCCTGTCTGTATTAATGAATTCTACTGTACAGCGCTGCGTACATAAGTAGCGCTTTATAAATAAAGATATATATACATACATACATACATATAAGAAACAGTTTAATTTCTGGTGTCAGTATCTCTTTAAGTTTTAAGTGATAAAATGGCAAAATATTCTACAATGTTATGGTACTGAAGAATTGGGGTATTGTTTAACATCTGGCTCTGAAACTTTAATAGTATAGAAATGTAAAAGAAAGCATCTGTCATTTGTTAAAAAATTCTGTTTCTGTTTCTTTTAGATAAAAATGCTGAGTTGGCAGTCTGCAGCTTTGTGCATGGGCTGCTTTCTTCTTTTAACTGAAGGAAGACCAGCAAAAGAAGAATATTCCCTTAAACCATTTCCGCCATTTATAAGGCTACGACACAAGGTAATGCAGAAGAAAAATATTTGAAGATAGTGTATATAAGATTGTACAATACAACTGGTAAAAGATCATTTTTAATAAGAATGGATAATATAAAATTGTCGAAAGGCATCGTGGAGATGAAAAAAATCTTTTAGTTTGACCTGAAAGCTATGTGCAAGGCCATGAAAATGTATATTATTTTTTTTCTGCTCTAGGTTCTCTTGCTGCTAATATAAAGTAATTTCCTATAAGGGATATTATCTTGAGTAATTTGTATGCCAAGTTAGGATTAATGATGAAGCCTCTACATTCTGTAATGTAAAAGAGAATAGCTAGCAGCATGATGTATAGATTCAAGTGCTGTAAAACTAATTTATTCAGCCAAAAAACATACAAGAAAGGCAATGTTTCGGGCCTTCAAGGCCCTTTATTGAGCCCACATTATGTATTGTATACTTAAGAAGTCATGTTTGTGTTACCCTTTGTAGCTGACTTTCAAAAAGTCCACAGGGTGCCATTTTTATAATACTGCAGCCAATTATACCTGGTGTCATTGGCTTGCATGCGATCACCATCTATTTTGTACTTATAATTTGATTTAATGTGGGTGATTCCGTGCCATGTTTTATAGGTTACAAAGTGTTACACTAGACTGCAATTTCCCTAATAATCATGCTGCAGCCCTTAGAGGCACTGGTGCCATTCTGTCTGCTGAATGGAACACCTTTGGGAATTTCTTGCCATACCTTGTCTACGTATTTATACCCAGGAAGGAAGGGGGGGGGGGGAAGAGTGGATTGACAAAAGATAAGGTAGGAAGTGTGTTCCAAAAGGGATTTTTTTGTGGACCAGAGGACTAGGAAGCAGCTGGCACAATGGATCCTGAAGTCCAAAATTATTTCAGTCCCTTTTTACTAATGAATGGAGGTCCAGAGATCAACACCCTTGCCATTCCAAAGTCCCTTTGGACTCTTAAAGAACCATTAGCCCCACTGAATTTGTGTAACCTGAAGGAACAATAACATCAAGGATTGCAATATTCTGGTCTTCTGTAGATTGCTACACATAAACTAACTGCGGGACACGCTAGGTTAATTCTGCCAGTAGGTGGCACTAACTATTATGAACCTATGTTTAAAATGGCACCAATACCTTATGCTCAGTGCTGTTAAAATAACTAGAAAATCCTATCCCCAACTACTATATTATCTTGCCAGATAAACCTACCTTATTACGGCTTATGGGTCAAGGCAACCTGTAACGCCTACTCTCATTATCTGCGCCCCTTCACTATATGGGCTAAACTTTTTAAATAACTAGAATCAACTGCATCGCTACTGCCATTTATCATTTGGTGTGCAGACTTACAAGATTTAGCACTAGCCTATTGGTAATAGTAAAAACATGCCTAACTGCACCCCTCTACATTTGCAGTTAGCCTCTTGCACAATGTGGTTGGCTGGCACTAACCAAAATATACTCTTTGAACACTAAAAGAGTGGCACATGTGTTTTAAAAATACATTTGGGTATGTTATCCCGCAGGACTAATGGGTATGACCTGTTTCCTCCTATGTTTAGCATTAAAGTAGCCTAAAATGCTTAGGCTAACTCTATAGGGAGTGTTGTATAAAGTATACAGTTGTATAAAGCAACCAGGGATCTGACTTGAAACTTTTTTACTGACACCTTTGATTTTAGATGGTTGTAGCTCTGAAAATAGAATGATTTGGTAAAAAGTTTCACCCAAGATCCTGGGGATAAAATGTTGGATGCACATTAAATATGTTTAAAAACGGTGTCAGTACCCCTTTAGCTATTTCTCTGCTTTTTACTTCGGTTATGATTAGCACCACTAGCAAGGATGAGAAACCATGGAATGTGCTATTAACTGATGTGTTTTGAAAAAAACAGGTTTCCTTTCAATTCAACTTCTCACTTGGGGTGATAAGATAACAGGAGTATCTTTAGATAATAAAGACTCTGATCAGGTACAGTTTTGTAGGTCAGTAACCTGTTACTAAAATAGATCTCTAATAAGACATATTAAGCGAGATAAACAAGCAAAGATCAAAGCAGCACGTCAGCCGGTGCTATGATGATGTTCTACTTAGTGCGGTTAATTAGAAGGTTTCCTGATGATATTTTGTAGTCCTTGCAAGCTTACATTTATTGTTCAGAAATGAAAGCCAGGTCCATATTAAAAGAAAGTTGAGTAGAACATGATTTCCCTTCAAGGCTTATACTGAAACGATGACCTTATTTCTGTACCTTGTCTTTGAAATGATATGCACAACAGTTTTGTAACTGTCTGTAATTGTAAAACTGTTTGCAACACCAGAGATTCTTATATCTTATGGGGGTACAATGTGTGTGGGAGTATTCATTTATTTTTTTATTTATATCTTTTTGATTTTAACAAATAAAGATTGATACAATAACATGTACAATAAAGAAAGAATAGATAAAAGTAAAGTAATAAGAAAAGAGAGTAGCAAGAATTGTGTTTATTAAGCTTAACTTGTAGACATGGCAGGCTGTTCACCTTAAAAGAAATAATTTATTTTATGCCTTTGTAAATCATAAAGTCATCCCACAATTTCCAGGTTTTGTAGGTTTTTTGGAAACCTTTTTGTTAAAGTGATACTGACAGACATTGTTTTTACACCTGCTGTTGTGTTTTAATTTGTATCAGCTTTAAATTCCTTATAAAATAAATCTGCAAAGTTTTTTCGCTTCATAATTATGGTAGCATGAATTACAGACCCACGGAGCAGCCATGTTTGTTTCCCTCTTCCAGGTTTTAATTTAAATGCCTCCCAAGTGAATAAATATGCCCAATCACAAACCTGCAATGCCCCTTCTGCTTTCAGCCGGTGTGTGACAAGCTCAGCTCCGTTGTCTATGTGTAATGGGGAGCAGCTGGCCTGCTATTTAAATTCTTCGTGGGAAGAGCAGAGGGGGGGGGGCAGCCCTTTGAAGCAGGCAGGCAACGGAAAGATCAAGTCTGCCTGCTATCTAGTTCACAATGCGATGCGAGGAGCGAATGAGGGAGGGGGAACTCTTTGAAGCTAACGGCAAGCTGAATCCTCCCAGTTTATGACGTAGTCCTTTTGACAGATTGAGAAGCTACAGAGAAGCTTGGGTTGCCAGACAGTCGGGTTCAGGATCTTCAGTAAGATTTATGTAGAGAAAAAGGACTTTTAGGAAAAATCAGTCAACATGACCTATAGGTAGGTTTGGAAGTAGGTTCATATTTTTATAAGAAATTTCTCTTTTACCTCTTCACATTTCAAATGTCTCTCCAGGATAAAACTCCCATTGCAGACTGTGATATAAATTACTTCTTAACATACCATTGATGGTCCTCTCCTAAAGGGTCAGCATTAGCCCCTGTCTAGATCCTTCTTTGATAAAAGGGCCAAACAATAGGAATCAGACTGATTTGACCCAATTGGTTTGCCTTATTTGATCACATCAGCAAACAAACAGATCTTTTCCATGTATAGCTAACTCTAGTCTATTTTGACCTCAGGAAACTAAAGTATGAAGTATGTTTAACTACATTTAAGCTAAGAGAAGTATTTTACATTGTATATGTTTTCATGAAGTCCTTTTTATTGCTTTGATATCATGTATTTGGTGGTATGGCATATTTTGTACCCTCATAGCTATTTATTATGTTGGGTTGAAAACCCCAACATACTGTTCTTCGACTTTAGCTTATTCTTCCGCTTCTTCTTCTTCTTCTTCTTAGCACCCCCCATTTTCTAAACGCTACTCCTCCTACAGTTTTAGGGGTACAATACCCAAACTCTCCACACTTCTTCGCCCTATAGCGGAGCAGGTTGCTTGTGCTTTTCTAAGCGATTGCGCCCCCCCCCCATCTTTTTGTGGCGCCGCTCCGAACCCCCCAATTTTCCCATTGACTTTGACAGGGAAGATTTTCAAACTGCTGCCACACTTACAGCTTTGAAGCTACACCCCCCAAACTTGAATCACATAATCATGGGGTCACCCCAAATGGGAGCCAAGTGGGCGGGGCCACCAGTCAGATGTCACTTGACTTTCAGTGGGGAAATTTAAGTTGCTGCCATTCAGACACTATTAAAACCAGGGTCCCCAAACTTTGCACAGTGGTTTTACTATATAACTCTGGTCCAAGGTTAGAAAAAGTGGGCAGAGCCAACAACAGATCAGATTTCATTCAGTGACTTCACGTTTTTCAACCCAACATGAAGTTTGTTCTCAAACTTCCCTTTCTAGTTGTTATTGTTATTATTAACTGTGCTGACTTGATCTAATTGTCACTAACAATTCTGTATTATATTATGATTTTAAGCTAATTCTAGTTTATAAAACTGGATAAGGGCCAATAACAGTACAAAATAAGAGAGTGGATTTTAATTACCAAAAATAGATTTTATAGTTGTTTATTCTAACTATGTTATATCATTCATAAATTATTTCTAAGAATAAGCATGAACTGAAAATGTACATTATTAGTTCATGCTCATCCTTAGAAATAATTTATGAAGGGAATGATATAGCATTGCCTACAGTATACGCACTACATGGCAAAAAGTATCCAGGCAACTGTACTAAAACCATGCATCCTCCAATGGAGCACACTGCCAAGTGTCTGCCAAACTGAAATTCTCAAGAATTATTCATTGTGCCAAGAGAATCCTACCTACCTGATTGCGTGCCTACCTGAATGTGTAATGTCAACTGTAAAATTGGGTGGAAGAGAAATAATGTTTTGGGGTTATACATCATGGTTTCCGATACCTGTACTTGCTCTTTAAAATAATTTCATCAAGTAATAAATAGGTATAGGATCTAAGGTTTCAAAATCCCCCCAATAGAGGATTATGTACACAATAATAGACCACGTATAAACCTTGCACAATAGAAAAAAGTAGAAAAAACCCATATGGGGGTGGTATTGCAATTTGAAAATTTTATATAAAATTATTGTGTAACAACAATTTTGCGTTCATAAAATGTACACATAATATCCCCCAGTGAGCAAACACATACCACCCAGCAATAAGCAGAAAAAAGATGAAGGCAGATACTCTGGATGATTATTCTCACCACCATCTAATTGCAATACCACCCCTGTATGGCTTTTTTCTAATTTTTCTAGGTTTATATATGGTCTATTACTTTCTACTTTCTGGAAAAAATTTGGGGAAGGCCCTTTCCTGTTTAAGAACTATCACACCTGAACTAGCAATCTGTGTATTCCGGCAAACGCAAAAGGGGCTACTGTAAGGGTGAAGACACACAGAGCTACTAGTAGCAGCTATTTTTTTCATTATTTAATATTATTTTTCTGTATATATTTCTATAACTAAACATTTTACAATAGCTGAAATACATTATAGTTGTTTTTTTCTTGTGCTGTCCTGTACTGTAATATGAAATGTGAACTTCTAAAAATTGGTTTCATACAGTAGGCCACATTACAAAATAAGTTTTGAGCTGGGCAGTGTGGCCTGCTGTTCTCTAAAATAGTTGTCTGATTACACAGCATGATCTGTTTTGTTTCTTGCTATTTGAATGGATTGAAGGGATTTAGAGATGCACTGTACGACTATGATCTAACATATAACAACATGTTCAAATGCAGCTGAATTCTTCCACAACGCAGTAAAGTTTCATTCTATATATATAATATTGTGAAAATGTCTTGAAAAATTGCTTAGTACACTTGGCATGTGCACCCTTGTTTTGAAAGTCCCTGTAATAATGTAAACAGTATCATATCCAGAGATGCCTAAATTCCCAGTAAATTGGTATTGGTAATAGAGAACTGAAGGCTGAGATGGAATAGATAACCTTTCATAATCAGTGCCATGTTTTTGTGACTAGCTTTGCACTAGGATAAGCAAGCAGAAATTGCTTTGACATTTTGTCTCCTGTAACTCTACAAATGTAAACGACACACGTCCTTTTTACAATAAACAGAGCTGCACAAGGGCATATTACTTCATTTTCCTTTGTATTGCACCGCCATATTATGCAGTGCTACATGGAGTATGGTTAATCATTCACATTGGGTTCTTCTCCTCTAGATATAATTTTCTTGCCTATCGCTGAAGCTTAAATACCGTGGCTTTCATCAAAAGGCAATATGTATTTTAGATATCACATTTTTTGTTCATTTATTCTCTTAATTCATTTTTATAAAATGAAAATGTACCAATTTTATTCATTTAGTCATTAGTTAAATTGTAACATCTCTGAAACCACTTAAAATGGAAAATGAATCTAAATTGCAAAAGTGCTCAAGGGATCACTCTGAATAGGGTTACATGTTGCAATTTTTAGCTTTAAGGTTCACAACGCCTTGCAGATGAAAGGCTGGTTGGCTGACAGTTCTTGCATGTAAAGATACCATTGGGGAAACAGCATATAAATCTCTCCTATAGAGACTATAATTGTCAACATATTGCCATATTTTCTGTACATGTAACGATTTGGTTCATTTGAGCTAAACCAACCAAAACCTGGCCACTTGAAAAAATGGTTGACATCTAAAGCATCAGGATGTATGTTCTACTCTTTCCTAAAAATCATACAAAACATTCTATCCAATGACATTATCTGTACATGTATGGCCAGCTTTGGATGCCATTGTTTTTTGATGGTTCTGCCACAGCATTTCTTATCTTCTCCTCAGCATACCAAACATCGGTATGCTGTGTGTCCTAGCTTGCAAAGCTGGGGGGTGGGAACGGGGTGAGAGCATAAGTAGCTAAAGTACCTGGTAAGCCAAGCGAGCGGATCTTCTCCCGATATCCCCACCTAGAGGTGGGTGATATCAGGCTATTTTGGACGTTTGACCCTGAGGCCAAACAATCAAATTAGAATGACAGGTATAGGCATCAGTTGGTTCGGGGACTGCATCGATGGACCCCAATCCGAATAAATTTCAAACCTTCCCGATCGAGATCTGCCAGATTTCAGGCCTAATGTTGGTCAGGCAGGTCCATCGTTAGTGCCTATACACGGGCCATGTACGGCAACCTTAAGGCTGGTGGGCTGTGCAAAAGCATTACCAATGGCCTAGGTCAGCATACAGTAGAAGTATTGCACAGTAGAGTGCCCTTAGGGATTTAACTTTTTTTTTTGTTTATTGTATATTCAATTTCTATACCAGTCTATAGTAGGGCACAAATCCTTTTCAACCAAACTGTATTATCAACAGCCTGTGAATGGCCTCCTTATGCTATAACCATTACTAAACTGGACAAACCAGATATGGCGTCAAGCTGTAAAGCAGTTCTACAAGTTAGTGTGCCGATAGGTAGTGATGAGTGAATCTGTCCTATTTCGTGAAATGTGGCTACCGCACATTTTTTTTGATGCACATAACTTTCTTTAATGCAACAGCAACTCCTCGCTTACTGAATTTTTGTTGCAGTGATTTTTTTGTAGAATTCCTCAGCAAATCAATGCCTGCCAAAAAAAAAATTCTATCATCACTACCCATAGGTTGATGAAGTATATAGTAAGAAAACTGGCCTTTTTGTGGCAGGTTTTAGGTATTTTAGACACAAATATATTCATGAAAGTCATTTACTTGAACTTTTGAATTATGGATATCTACAGAGAATACAGTATCTTAGTTGGTGTAAGCACTGTAATAGCTTTTTCCAAATATGGGAACATGTATAGAAGGAGTGCACTCTGCATGCATTAAGATGTGACCTCTTTTTTTTTCTCTCAAATGGAAAATAAATAGCAGGTACATGCTAAGTATTCCTGGGAATATTTGCCTGTTATGGCTGTTACTTACACAGAAAAGATAAAACATGATCTAAAAAAATCAGAAATTGCCTTTTAGCAGTATAAAAGCCATATATTTTTTGAGAGTAAACTGTATGATCAGTTAATTTCAATCAATGTAACATTGCTTGTGAAGAGCTACTTGCCCATGGAGCTTGTATATCACAGGGAAATGAAATCAAATTATATTTTGCTTGGATGCTGAAATATACTGTCCAGGCTTAAAAGCATCACAGTGGAATTAATCAAATAGGCAACCAGTACAAAAATTAGTCACTATTTCAATTTTATAGTGATATTAAAACTTTCTTTTGCGCCTCACATTAGGCTTGCAACATCATGTAAGACCAAACAACAAAATATTGTATGCGCTAATGCCTTAAATGTACAGTACACTTCTGCTAGCTGCCAGTTGGTGTGTAGGTATGTATGCCAAATCTCTACTATAATATACAGCAGGAAAAAGAAGTGGGAAGCAGAGCTTGTATACAAGGACAGGAAGGAAGACAAAAGGGTTAATTTACATTTATAATTGCAAGTCCGTCTGAGCTCAGGTACTCATTAAAGGAAAAATATAGGTGTCTATAAAAATATAGTAATGCTTATATGTAAAATTCTGCTTCATCTAAATAAACCATTTTTAGAAATATATACTTCTTTAGTAGTGTGTGCCATTGGGTAATCCTATATAGAAAATTGCCATTTTAAGTACTAAGGGTCACCCCTGGGTTCATACGGTATACAGTGCACACAAACACAAACCAAGGGCACACATACATAATAAAATAAAGTTATACATACACACATACATGTTAGGTCAGATCAGCCAACGAATGGGCAAAGTTCTGTCTTTTACTCCCACACTTCTTCCTGTTACAGTTAGAGCTGCATTATTTTCTGCCAGGTGATCTCTGAGGGAGCACACAGCCCATCACTAAATGGTGGATCAAGGGAAAAGATGTAAAAGAGCAATATATATCGATATCTATATTCGAGTTTGGTAAGATTCTTTGATAGGTTACTTAACATGATATAAGCTATCTCTTTGTTAAGTATTCATTATGGGGGTAAAGTTTGCCTTTAAATACTTGCACCCAAACTTGTGCCTTACATTTCTGTATATACTCTGCAGTTCTGTATATAATATATACCTTTCTGTATTATTGTGCTGAAAACTGCTGTTAATAAGGAAATTGTGTACACTTGCCCTAGAGCTACCAGCATCCTAAACAGGGTTATTTCAATAAATGGACAAAAGGGGCAATTGCCCAGATCAAACCTATTAATTACTATAACTTTTGATTGAAGAATCTTCTAGGGAATTCTTAGATTCTTAGTCAGCTGGAACCTCAACCACATTTATGTACTTGTTTTAATGTTCCTTGGGGTTTTTTTATATAAAAGTCTAGTATTTATGTATATAGTTTATCTGCTCTACATCAGTAAGCACATATTATTTCATTGTCTTGCCTTAATATATTCAAGTTCTCCTTATTTAGGGTAGGCCTTTTACAAATATCTTACAATATCTTTTGGGGGCCCAACAATGAGATCTTTGTCCTGGGCCCACTGGTACCTGAAAGCAGCCCTGAACTCCAGGGTCCCCACTGCCAAAACCATAGACTTATATATTTATATTGATAATGTGACTACAGTTATTTGTGTGTAGAACCCTGCATGCATGCACCCACCTATAGCACTAACATATTAATAGCTGCTGGAAATGGCACACAATGGGGCTGATTTACTAACCCACGAATCCGACCCGAATTGGAAAAGTTCCGACTTGAAAACGAATATTTTGCGACTTTTTCGTATGTTTTGCGATTTTTTCGGATTCTGTACGAATTTTTCGGATCCAATACGATTTTTGCGTAAAAACGCGAGTTTTTCGTATCCATTACGAAAGTTGCGTAAAAAGTTGCGCATTTTGCGTAGCGTTAAAACTTACGCGAAAAGTTGCGCATTTTTCGTAGCGTTAAAACTTAACGCTACGAAAAATGCGCAACTTTTCGCGTAAGTTTTAACGCTACACAAATTGCGCAACTTTTTACGCAACTTTCGTAATGGATAGGAAAACTCGCGTTTTTACGCAAAAATCGTATTGGATCCGAAAAATTCGTAAAGAATCCGAAAAAATCGCAAAACATACGAAAAAATCGCAAAGTACCGATCATTACGAAAAAAACGCAATCGGACTCCATTCGACCCGTTCGTGGGTAAGTAAATCAGCCCCAATATCTAGAAATATATCTCTTGCATTGCATTATCCAGCAAGCACTGTTTGTACTGCTTCTAACAGGAAAGGGTGCAGGGAGGAGTATTTGCGCACTGTACATTTCAAGAGAGAATACTACTCTATCAGAGAATTTCTCTTCGGTGCTTCTTTTTGAACTGTTCTTGGTTATTTAGTGCTGAGAGGTGGAGATTTGAAGAAGCTGCATTATAATCATTAAGGTTATTAAAGCGCTGCATGAGTAGCAGCTGTTTGATTTGTTCTGGTGTATTTTCATATGAATTTTAACTGCATTACTAAATAAAAAGTGCATACCCTATGATGTATTCACTGTTTTGACTAAATATGCAAGCTGCAGCCCTTACTACCATAGTGGAACTGGCCCATTGGGACAGCCATCTTTAATATTTTATCCATAGCATAGCATAGCGAGGGCTGGGTGGTGGGCCTCGGGTACCCCAGTCCTAAGCAGCTTAGTACAGAAACACATTATTAAGTGAACCAACAAAGAGTAAATTCATGTATAGTGAAAATGACCTCCATTTTTTTATGTCAATATATCTTCAAAACAGAGTTGATACATTATGATTTTTTAGGGCAATCCCTTATTTAGGTTCCATTAAGGATATTTACCAGATATTTATCCAGGCCTAATGGCATTTTAAAAGACATGCTCAGAAAGTAAAACCTGCTGCAGATAAGCACTGTCAATGTTTAACTGTAATCCTGTGACCTAGTTAATCCTGGAAGTATCACATTTTCCTACATATATTTTATTGGGCCCAGCTCTTACTAAATGTAATCTTGTTTTTCCTTCTTTATTTTTAGAAGTGAGGTTCTAATTTGCACTGGCAATGTGAATCTTATGCAAAACACTGTAAATGTTATTTCTCAGTAATTATTGTGGGGAGAGATATTACATCATCATTACTGAGATTGCTGTAAGGCCCAGCATTTAAATGCATATCTCTATTCATGGATATAACTGGAGAGAATTAGTGTAACAAGCACTTCACAACACTCCCCCTCACACATGTTGCACTGGCAGAGAGAGCATAATGCAATCAAATGAAATACAGTACAACATGATCAAGAAAGGTTTTGCATTTGGGCTTATTAATAGAGATTCAAAAGCCCCAGCGCATGGTTTGAAATTAGCTTATTCTTTGGGGAACTAAATCAGCACTGTCAAGCTACAAAGGCCACATGAGCCAGCTTGGTTATTACCAATTAAGAAAACTGAATATTCATAAATAGCTTACATTTCCTTGTTTTCCTTGATATTCTTGATCTTCACAAATAACCTACATTTCCTCTATATAACCTTACATCACATTATGGCAAAGCAAACATCTTATTGGCTGCTCTGGGTTACTGCTCCTGGACTAACTGTTGTATATATAACTTACTATTATATCTCAGCCCTTTATTGCACAGTGCCTAGAACATCTACTGCCTGAAGTAGCCTGCCTCTATAGAAATACTCTAATGTGCCAATGTCTGTAGGTGGCCATACAGGGGCCGATAATAGCTTGGTCAGATATCCGTTGGGAAGGTTTCATTTCCCTGTCAGGCAAGAACTGTGTTGGCTCATTGATGCGGCCCCTTCTGAAGGCCTTCTTTATAACAGTTAAAAATCTGCTTGTTTGCAACAATCACCAAACAAGCAGATATTTAGGTGCATGAATGCTAGTCAAACAGGGACCCCCTGTATCACAATTTCCATTTATTTTTAGTGGCAAATATTTTGTGCAAACTTTTAAAGGAATACTGTCATGATGTTATGGTGTACTATTTATTTCTAAATTATACTGTTTACATAGCAAATAATTCACTCTACCTTGTAACCCCCATGTAACTAGAGGAGTCCCAAGCCGGACTTGGATTTCTTACTATTGAGTGCTATTCTGATACCTACTGGGAGCTGCTATCTTGCTCCCTTCCTGTTGTTCTGCTGATCGGCTGCTGGGAGGGGGGTGATATCACTCCAATGTGCAGCTTAGCAGTAAAGTGTGACTGAAGTTTATCAGAGCACAGGCCACATGGCGGTGGCACCCTGGGAAATGAAGAATATGGCTAGCCCCAAGTGAAAGTTCAAAATTAAATATAAAAAAATCTGTTTTTGAAAAACGGGTTTCAAAGCAGGATTCTGCTGAAGAAGCTCTATTAGCTGATGCGTTTTGAAAAATACATGTTTTCTCATGACAGTATTCCTTTAAGGCAGCAAACATGTTCATATTAGTACTATTATATTCCTTTAAATTTGAGAATTGGGCCAAAGTATTTATGAAAATATTACAGTTCTCTGAGAGAATCATATACCTTTCCAGAAAGAAATTATCTAAAGGATTATACATACATATGACATTTTATGTTTACACAGTTTGCATTTCCTTTTTATGGAAAATGAAAGGATCCTTAAATATGTATTTTGTTAATAGAATATCTTGAATTTCATGCCAAGTGTCTAAGTATTTTACTTTGTCTTTGAAAAGTGAATCAGAAATAGAAAATATATAGCTTTTTTGTTTGACATTGATATATAGCAAACACAATGCCATCAGTAAAGTTTTGCTTTGTTATGCATTGTCTGCTAAAATGAGCTGCTTCTAATTGAACTGTAGAATTTCAAATAGGCCTTACAGCAGGTTGTTTGTTTTTATTTGGAAGTACTTGTGACATTAATGCATTATTCTTTATATAGTGCAAAAGCATATGTGGTGCTTTACAGAGATTGTTCATCATTCACTTTGGTCCCTCCCCCAGTGGAGCTTGCAGTGTAAGGTCCCTATCACATTCACTCAACACACTAGGACCAATTGTATCAGGTGCCAGTTATCATGCTTGTATATTTGTGAAATGTGGGAGGAAGCCAGAATACCCAGAGTGAACCTATGTACTCATGGAACCCATGGCACAAGGAAAACATACCAACACTTTGTGCATAGTGGCCAAAAGTCAAAGGACTGAGCACTTCAAGCTTCCAGTGATAACTACTGAGCCAGTGTACCAACATTAATACACCATAGCCAAAGTTAATTGCTCATAAATCTGCCCCTAAATGTTCATTATATAGTTTCTTACTACATGACTTACACGTGACCAGTGGCATAAATATAGGCTTATTATCCTCAGCCCACATCATTGTCACCACATTGCCAGTGTAATCACTGAACAGTTTTTTTTTTTTTAAATCCCAGTCCTCACTCCTTAATCCTTTTAATGTACAAGTATTTGTGTTTATGCAGTGCTTTGGTATAGCCCCCCTCATAGTTAAATTCCTTCTTTGCACCATTCTCCCATCACTGCTGCTAGTAGAAAATGCACTGATCCATATTGCAGGTCTACTGCCTATTGTGGACATCAACCCTAATCTGCAAAAAGTTGACAAAAGTTGACAAAGGTCAAACCCAAATCGTACCTGCGTCTTTCTGCTCTGTACACTAATTCTGCATACACCTTAGGTTCCAGGAGCAGAGGAAGAGTATACTTTCTCAGTCTAACCCGCACCCAACCTGAACCTGCAAAATGTTGCCATTGTAGGACCTGCACCCAACCCATACCTGCATCTTTCCGCTTCTATACGCTGCTTATGCACACGCCTTAGGTTCCAAGACAGGGAAACTTTAGGAGCAGAGGAAGAGTGTACTTTGTCAGTCTGACCCGCACCCAACCCGCAATGGTTGCCCAGATTTCAACCCTAACCCTCCTTAACTAAGGGTAAACTTGTGGGTCTCTTGGGTTGCAGGTCAACCTGCACATCCCTATTTTGGAAGACTAGCATTGCGGCTGTGTCCCCAGCCAAAGGCAACATTGGAATATAATTACTGATGGACTGCACCCAGGCTCTGTTCTACTATAAGTCAGTGCCAGCATTCATTGATATCAGTATAGTTATACATACATAGATTTTGCCGTCAGCATTATTCCAAGTAAGTTAACATCTGGTTAAAGTTTCTGTCTTATCATTACAGAGAAAAAGTGACTCAAGTAAAAAATGGAGAATTGTTTGTAGAAATAGGATACCATTAGAAATGGCATAGTCATATAAAGGAACATTATAGATAAAAAAATAGACACTCAGTAGATCCCATACTGCCGTGCTCTCTCACCCCTGCCACTAGTCATTGTGTGGCTACGTCATTCCACATTTGTGAGTATTTTGTTTCATTTTGTTTTAATTGGTTCTCATGAACTAGATGCAAAAATATTGAATGTTCAAAAGACTCCATGAACTTTCCAGCACCACTCCATGCAGAGGGCATCAGCTTTACATTTGAAAATTTAACTTTAAGCACTGTATGAAACAAAATGTATTTATTTAACAAAACATCACTACATCAGAATGAGTTTTTTTTAACTGTTTGTGGATTTCACATCCTTGTGAGCTGTGTGACTTTTAGGTGCTTCGTCTGTGTTATTCTTATAATGAGAAACACCGAAATATGCCAGCTGAAAAGTACTGAGTATGACACTGACCTAAAGCATCAATACAAAGGGAGTAAGACATATCAAGTACTGCTCTCATTGAAGGAGGAATAATATATAGGTGTATGATTTGTAGAGAGCAATATCTGCAAGTTGAGGAATGCTGGTCAAAGCAGATAAAGAGAAACATTTCTGTAAGAATAAATGATACAACAGAAACACATGATGAGCACAGAATGAATAGATAAACAACATCCTGATAGATTCTCCTGCCATCAATCAACCAGGAGATTGTGACCAGGGTTTACTGAAACCCTTTAGTAATGTCCATGGTTATTACTAACTCAGAGACATTTAGGAAGCTATTAGTTAAATTTACCATGCTCTACTTCAGGTGAAATACTTTTTTTCAGTAATACATTTTGCATTATCCATAAAACTACATTTACAATAATAATGGTTAACTGACACATACTGCTGTGGTTGAATCAACCTTGTTATGTTCTCTAAAACACCATTAAGTGGTTTAGTGAACTGGCTAGCATTTGAAACACAGGCCATTTTACAAGAAGTGCACCAAGTAGCAGTGCAAAGCTAGTCCTAAACCCATGGGCCAGTAGTCATAGGGTGGATCATAGAAGAGTGCCCTAGGACTTCCAAGGATATATGAACTTCCCTGTCCCAGCCCCTCTGGGGATCACTGCCCCACCCATCTTTGACACACACATATAAAACCGTCATTGAAGGAGTGGGTTGCAACCAGTTTAGCACTGATCAAATGATGTCATTGCTGGTCAACGATTTGTTGTTGAAAAGTTCAGTATGGAACCATAGCAAACCCACAATTGTATTAGTTTGCCAGAAATATATGCAAGGTGAGAGAGTTGAGACTGGGTGCTAGAGTTCAGTGCCTCAGACCCCATTGAACACCATGGTGTTTGATTGCTCAAAGCAATTGAACATATTCTTACTGGCACAGTATCTGTACTGTGCCAGTAAGAATATGTTCCTGACTTCCTCCCTAGACTGAGGTAGCTGGAAATTAAAATAATTGATAATAACTGATCAAATGTAGTTCTTGAAAAGTAGATATTGGATAGTATTTCACATACACTCATAGGAGATGTAATATAGCTTTAATATGGCGTATAGAAATCATTCAGAAAATGAATCTTGCACATATTTATTTAAATCTCAACAAGAAAATTAAGATCCTGAAGAAATGACTCTGGAGCTTATAGTGGCTTATTTCATTTCCTATAAAGTCAATACTAGAGGCAAAGCTGTATTTTGTCATGCTCCGATTGGATCTTGATAATGGGTAGACCTGAAATATCCATTACATTCTTCTGTCTTCATTATTATTTGTAATTATTACCTGGCATAATTAAAATAATAGATTCAAATGTATAATATAAACTTCTTACATTTAAATATTATTTGTCTGTATTTTTTTCATTATTTTTTTTTTTTTTGTGCAGTGGTTGTTCCTTATGACTTGTGTTTCAGGGGTCCTGGGTTTGCCTGCTAGGGCCCAGATTATCCATTTCCCATAGCCTTTATACTGGCACATCTTGGTTAATATAGTTGTTATTATTTTATTTAGTGATTATACAGGTACCTAGTTATTGTATACAGGCTTAACCTAGAAAAGCAGGTTGTTTTTAGTACTTGATACCTTTGCCGATAGTAATATGATACTAATACTTGATACCTTTGCCGCCCCCGGAACACCATGGTTGCAGCATGTGTTCTGTTTATATGAAAATGTATAGTGTTTTTCCCTCTGTAGTCTCCAGCACTTTAGATCAGTGCTAGACAGTGACACAACATTACTGATATGCTATAACACTTGTACATCTCCTGGATATATAAAAAATCAAAATGTCCCTGGCCTGTATTATAATAACCAAAAGTAATAAGACTACTGAATGAGCTCTAACCTTCCAGGAAGTAGGTTAAACTAATGTGACAAGCCATCCAGCCAAAGCCCATATTGCTATTATCCTTCCTTCACATGAGAAATGCTCATCAATTGAACTAAACCAAGAGGGCGGAAGGTTGAGATTTAGCCTGTCATTCCTATCCTATCGCAGTGTAGCACATTAGAGTGTCTTTTAAAAAAATAACATAAAATATAAAGGCAGGGCTGTACAATAAAGGAGGCAAATGCTGCAGTTGTTTTCATTATAGATTGTAAGCCCAGCATCCTCATTGCCTACTGTATAGGGTTGTCTGCATGCCAGTTATTATGTACCCTTATGTACAGTGCTGCAAAAATGCTTTATAAATAAATGTAATGCCATTGGGCACATATGTGGATGGAGTTAGAAGCTTCAGCTTCTCTCAGCATATTTTTGGACAGTGGCAGAACATAACATTACATACATATATGCACATCTCTTGGTCCCAACCACTGGCGCAACTGTTCAGGGGGCATAATTCCTTTGTTTTTACCTGTATATCTGATGATTTAGCTCTTAACGTTAATGGGGTAGACAAATGATCTTTCCACGACCAATGGGGTATCTACATCAGAGTAAGCAATCTCAGCAATATATTCTTGAAGAACAGCACATTACTCAGCCAACTATCATTGCACTGTTCTGCAAGAATTTTTGGCTAAGATTGCTTTCTCTGATGTAGGACTGTACTGCTGCTCTTGGGACAGGAAACATAATCTGGAATAGAAATCCTGCGTTCAGTAACTGTAAGTGTTGGAAGCGGCTGCTCAAACAAAGGTATAACTTACGGCTGCGCATGTGCTGATTTACCGTGTCTCAGAAACCCCCATAGAGTGGTTCTGCCCATGTGTGCACAGACGCGAGAACTCATTTTATAATATATATATATAATAATTATAGAATAGAGGACCCAGTAAAACCCTGACTAATGAGCAGTTTTAATATATGTTTGCAAAACAGGCCATTGCATGGTCCAGACTGTCCAGAATGTAATACAAAAACGAAAAATTTGCACACAAATAAAAGTACAAATTTGCGTTTTGCAATGTAATATTTTTCATTAGACTGTTATTGCATTGCAGATTTTAATTGCACATTGCAAATGTTTAAGATGTACTTGAAGATGGTGTAATTGTTAGTGCAAAAACAATAACTTTTTCATTAAGAAGTTTTATTAAATATACTGTATGCTGGTGTGAATTTACCATCACTATCTTACTGCAAAGTGTTCGCAAAAGGTATTTTACAAAGGCAAAATTGTTCACAATGAGAATTTTTATCCCCATTGCATTTTTTTCTCATTGGCAACCTATATTGAGGCCCAGATGTGCATAATGGCAGCCCCTAGGCCCCCATCTCGGTGCATTGCCCCCCACCTTTTCGCTCTTGAGTGCACATGCACAAATTTCTCTTTTCAAGTAAGGTTTTCCCCAGTGCTCTGGACCCAATTTACATGCAGCTGGGTGGTATGTTGCCCCTGAAGTCCTGTGGCCTTGCCCCAAATCCGGGCATGCCTATATTACATTCCCCCTAAAAAGATTTAACTGTTCACTGCTGTTTATTCTTAGGGAAGAAAGGATATTGGTACTTAACCATAATTAAATATTAACAGAAATAAACTTGAGCATTTCATCGGCAACCTTTTGAACATGTTTTACTTATACACCCATCTATTGCACAACGTTGGCAATAGATGGCTGTAATAATAATAGAAAAATGAACTTACATTTTGACATTCTAGTTAACTTTCAATTTTAGTAGGCAAGAATAAGATTTAGATGCTGTTACGCTTATAACTATGTCTGCCCTCATCCCCTCGCACAGCAGCCGCCCTGTCATTCTAGCTGTATGACTGTTCTGCCATAGTGGTCACACATCCTGCCTCACAAATTATACCTCATAGCTTATGCAATTTGACTCAAATATGGTCTGTTTTGTCTAAGAATGTGGTCTTTTTTGCAGTGCACAGTAATAAAATGAAACCTGAACTGAAAAAATATTGGGGGTGTGGGGCGAGAACGCAAAGTTGAACTTCATATCACTTTCATAATATTTGTGTATAGTATACAAAGGAGAAGCAAATTCTATTTCCTGCTTTATATTTGCATGACTACTTCTCTTTAAATAAGAAAGAAAACTAATAATGTGTGATGGATCTGCTGCAATAGCAAACCTACCATTAAAACTATTTCTATTTCTGCTTGAAAATAATATGACGTCTATAATATAGTAGAGAAGTGTTGGCACAGAAAAATTACGTAACATTTTTAAAAATATTGTAGTTAGCATTGTGTTTGAATACAGAATCCCTTTGCTCAGTGCAAGCTCCTTGCTCCTGATTACATAGTTCTTTTCCGTTGGCAAGCTCTTACCGTATATACTCGAGTATAAGCCGATCCGAATATAAGCCGAGGTACCTAATTTTACCTAAGAAAACTGGAAAAATGTATTGACTCTAGTATAAGCCTAGGCTGATACCTGATCAGTATTGCTAATAATGGGAAATACTGTACTTAGGTACTAATTATAGGTAATTATTGATTGACTGAAGTTAAACACATGATATGTGTTTAACTTCAATCAATTATGATTAACTATAATTAGGATCTATAGGAAATATATACTACAGTATTATATATATGTAATGTATGTAATATGTCACATGTAAAGTAATGGGAACAGTTATATACTGCCCCCGCCAACCCTATAGCGATTCCCACAGCCCCCACCGTCTCTATAGCCCACAGACAGTCTATAGCACAGACAGTCTCTCAAAACGAAACAAGTCAGTCTTACACAGTGACGATTTAAAGTTCCTTCAGTCCTGAATAATGTCGCTCTCAGCATGCCTATGTCGGCTTCCCACAGAAGCATAGTGCTGTGATAGGAACCGCTGAGCGCGTGAGTAATCCACAAGACCTTCTACATTAGCCTGCTACCTGTTGGTGCTCTCCACAGTGGCGCCTGGGGCGGAAGTGATGTCACGCGCCCCTTCAGGTTGTCATGTCTTCCACACGGTCACAACTTTAAATCGCCACTGTGTAAGACTGACGTGCTTCGTTTTGAGAGACTGTCCGTGCTGTGCGTGTGGGCTATAGAGATGGTGGGGGCTGCGGGAATCGCTATAGGGTTGGCGGGGGCAGCAGGATTTGCTAGCATGGAGTCTGGGACTCGAGTATAAGCCGAGGGTACATTTTCCAGCACATTTTTGTGTGCTGAAAAACTCGGCTTATACTCGAGTATATACGGTACATTTTGTACCCCTTTTGGGATGGAAACAACTACAGCTCTATTACAAAACAAAGCTGTGTTTTTGAATCTTAAAAATGATAACATAAGAGTAACTTGAACATCCAGGCATGTGTGCAACCCTAACATTCCAGAAGAAGTACCTGCAGTGCCAGGCGCCTAAGATGGGCAAGTGTTCACAGGTCACCTTACTCCACCCAACTCCCAGAATTCACCCCCAGAGAGGTCCAGTAAAGCAGGGGCCACTGGCTTGCAGCCATCTTACCTCCAGGCCCTCTTTTGCAAGCATTCCTCCACAAAACAACAAACAAGGGTTAAAATGAAGAATAATAAGAAAAGCATTCTGCCACAAAGCTTTAATGACATTGAGAACTTAAACAAGGGTTTAAATGGTAAATAACAAGGAAAATAAATGTAATGGGAGGGGGGGTAGAATGTATAAGCCCTTCTGTGATGTGACTTCCAACAGTCTTGCTCTGCATACATTCCCCCCCCCCAGCTCCTAGTCACAAGCCTGCCTCCAGCCAATAGCTTCCCCACACCGGCCAAAGCTTCCCCTCCGAGACAGAGGTACAGAGTTCCTTTTTTCGGACAAACCCTTATTTTGTTCATGATTAATCCATGATTTGTCACTGCAATCACACTTCCTGTCTGAAGCATAAGACCCAGATTAAGTAGTCAGCTAGATCAGCATTAAGCTACTTTTGGCAAGGGCAGTGGCATAACTAGAGTTTGTGGGGTCCCCCTATGAGGAACTTTTGATGACCTCACCATTTTTATAAGTGTGGCATGTAACTTCACATGGCGCCGGTGACCCGGAAACAGCAGCAGATCCCAGTGGCAGTGGGGCCCTTCAGGACTCAGGCCCCCCTTGCCTTATTTATGCCACTGGTTGAGGGTCATGGTAGCGGTTGAGCACACTGAAGTTATGGGAAGGCCACTTAGCTGATTGGTGTCCTATACTTTCCATTAGCTGGCAGTGAAAATTGACAGAAAAATGAGTGGGTGTTTTTTATAGAACAATGCCTGTACAATGCTGGTGATAATGGTGGGGCAGTACAGGGACCAGAAATGTAAAGTGCAAACACGAACACTGGAGTTGGAGGTGACCCAGGGGACTAAATATGGTGGCAATGTCTTCAGGCCTCTCCAAAAACTCAGCATAGCCTCTTTCCACCCCACATCAAAATATACAGCATAGAGTACAATTATTGAACAATATGGGGTATGTTATATTTATTGGAAGGGAGTTTAAAAAAGGTGTTACTGGCCCTTTAAATCATTCTAAGGTGCAATATATAATAAGAAGGGCCCTTAGTCAGGAAAATGATTACATTTTACTTTACTTTACATTGAAATAACCAAAAAGATGCTTTCTAAAAAATAGAACCTACAGCTCATCATAGATTATACATAAACAGTATTAACATATTCAAGTTCTGGCCCATTGGTCCTGAAAAAATAATTTAGTCTAGGTGATTGCTCGTTTTATCTCAATTCATATTCAAGAAGAGTGACAATCAATGCATGTTATCACTTAGAAAACACGAGAATGGCAAAATATCCGAGGAGGATATTGCTCCGCAGAACGGAACTGCAATGACAAATGGAATAATGTGCAACAAAAATGTTAGCAGACTGCAGTGCACAACATTAGTCAGGGTTATAGACTGCTTTGATACATGTAAGTCAATTCAATTTTTGTATAACCTTCGGAAATCAAATATAGAGAAACGGCTTAAAAAAAATGTTTGTTGCTTAGTATCCTTGAAGAGTCATTTTGCATTTAAAGCTTAATGCAGCCTATTCTTGTTGTAAATGTCTTGCTCTAAATTACACAGCCGTACAAGTCTCATGCCTCAAGGTTGTTAGGTGATCATAAAATTACTTTCTTTTAATTTTGCTAGAAAAAGGTAATCTCCTGTAATTTATTTTTCATAAATGGCTGTATAAAACAAGTCTCACATTTTCTTTTAATTTTTAATCTAAGAGCCGAACCTTCATTGCATTTTATTAATTGGCATATATCTTGGTTTTACAGGGTTTCTGGCCATTTAAAATGAGCCCTTGATTCATTTCTCAATCATTTAAATACTTTGAGTTCATTGCATTGCAGAATTGTTTTGTATTTCACTTACATTTAGCAAAAGCGACAAAAAATGAAATAAATGTTTTGATTTACTCATATTCCCCATGAATGTAGTATATTGTAAATTAAAAAAAGGAGTTTAGATGTTGCATAGTCTAAAAAAATATGACTCTATTAAGTGCCACATGTGCAGTTTTGATATTGTATATGCAGATTTTTGTATCCTTAGATAACTCCCCTCCTGAATATAGGAATGCCAAATGCAAAAAGTGTTTATGCAAAGGGTAGCTGAAAGTCTCTATGGTAACACAGTAATATAGTAACATAGTCAGTTAGGTTAAAAAAAACAACCTTTTATACTTATATAAAAACTGCAGTTGAAACCCCATCTGAAGCCTCTCTAATTTGCCGCAGAGGGGCAACAATTCCTTCCTGACTCCAAGATGGCAATCAGACCAGTCCCTGGCAATCTAATGTATCTGCCAGTACAATTGATTCAGGGAGAAAATTCCACAACTTCACGGCTCTCCTTTCTTTTAATCTGAATGGATGCCCTTGTGGCTGTTGGAAGGACCTACTGGTAAATAGGCAGATTATTATATGATCCCCTTATATATTTAAATATTTTATCATATCACCCCTTAAGCGCCTCTTCTCCAGTGTAAACAAACCCAACCTGGCCAGTCTTTCTACATAACTGAGACTTTCCATACCCATTAGTAGCTTAGTTCCATTTAAGCCCTAAACCCCCAAAACTGCATGGCATATTCTAGATGGGGCCTTACCAGTGCTCTGTAAAGGGGAAGAATAACCCCCTCCTCCCGTGAATCTATACCCCTTTTAATACAGCTCAAAACCTTGTTTGCCCTTGCAGCTGCTGCCTGGCATTGCTTGCTCCAGCCAAGTTTATTATCTACAAGGACTCCAAGGTCCTTCTCCATTATGGATTTGCCTAGTGCAGTCCCATTAAGGGTACATACTTTTACATCCTAAGTGCGTGACCTTACATTTATCAACATTGAATCTTATCTGTTTTTATTAACTTCAGACCTCCATTCAGAAAAACAATTAGTATAATTTTGAAAGACAACCTTTTCTGTTCTGGGTTTTTATCAGAAACCATAATGCCCCAATCTGTGCTCTGAAGGACAGCCCTCAAGAAGTTTTATTGCACCAAATATTAAATGAAATAACATAATGGTCACTGTTACCCAGAAGTTCAACCACTTGCACGTGTGCTATACATTCTGAGTAGTTGGAGATCACTAGATCCAGTACTTCATGGTTTCTGGTTGTGTGGGAGAGTAGGGATGTAGCGAACCTAAAAAAAAAAGTTCGCGAACTTACGCCAAAAAGCGAGAATATTCGCAAACTTTAAAACCTAGAAAAGCCATTTCTGGCCAGAAAACTGATTTTAAATTTGTTTAAAGGGTGCCACGACCTGGACAGGGGCATGCAGGAGGGGGATCAAGGGAAAAATTTCTCTATAAAATACTTTGTTGAAAAAGCGTTGCGTAAAAACGGGCAGACCTAGCGGAAATACGCGGCGTTTTTTGCTATTTCGCGCTATTGGCACCATGGAAACGGGATTTGCTTACACCAGTACTAGGCTGAAAAATGCCATGTGTGGTTGTGCGGCGTTTTTTTAGGCTGAGAAAAAACGCAGCGAAAAAAAACGCGGCGAATCCAAATTGCGAACATACACGGAAAGTTTGCGAACTTGTGCGTTCGCGGACACCCGATGTTCGCGCGAATTCGTTCGCCGGCGAACAGTTCGCTACATCTCTATGGGAGAGGGAAAGACGATATGCAAAGCACAAAAAATTGCCTTATAGGATATAAATGACTCATAACAAGGGAATTAAAAGTTTTACATTTAAGTGCCATATAGTTATTAATATATAAACACTTACATTTTTACTAATATATTTAAATAATATAACTAAAATGCTTCACTTCCAGTTTAACTTTCAAAGTCCTCTAAAAAAATCAAGGTTGCGCAGTGTACTGATCTGAACCCATATTTCATGATAAAAAAGAACATACATGAGGATTATTTCTTTTTCAAATGGAGAATATGTATATGAAAGGTTTGGTGACAACTCAACACATGTGAAGTGCTGTATTAAATGCTAAACTGTTAACTCAGAAATAGAAAACCGAAAATTATATTATAAAGTACATCTAATCTAGTCAAATGTGTGTAAAATTTTGGAACAGGTGAGGAAAGTGAATATCCCACAAGAAGTCCTTGACATGAATATGACTTAACACTTCTCTCCGCACTTCCCTATGCAAGCAAATAAATAAATGTCTTTTTTTTACATTTTAGTAAAATATAATTGCATTTTCTAACATAAATCATAAATAACATTTACAATTTAAAGTGGACCAGTCACCCAGACATAAAAAGCTGTATAATAAAAGTCCTTTTCAAATGAAACATGAAACCCCAAATCATTTTTATATTAACACATTCAAACCCCTTTATAAATGCATTTAAAAATCCCAGCTGTCAATCATATACTGCCTGCCCTGCCTCTATGCCTAAGGCATAGAGGCGGGGCAGAGTTACTTAAACTTTCCATTCAGCACTCACATTTCCCCTCCCTTCTCACCATCTAATTGTGTAGCCAGTGCATAGGCACGGGCATCTGGTCCTCCATTCTGGCACATACACAAGATTTTGAGGTGATACAAAGCTTGCTTTGATAACAGTGTCCACAAAATGGCAACTGCCTGCTTGCTGTGATTGTATATTTCCAAGACAGAAGGAAAAAAGATTTATATAATATATATAGTATATGAAGTTAATTTTGCTTAACAAACACAATAGAAAAGAAATTGGAATTATATCTTAGTGATGACAGGTCCCCTTTAACTTGTACTGTACTTTAAATCAACCAGGCAGTGTTTTGAATGGCAGACTGGAAGATTAATAATAATAACTCTATTAACAGAAATAGCAATGAGCAAATTTTTTGACCAGGCAAATTGTTTTGCGAAACTTCCATGAAATGTTGCAGTTGAAATGTTGCAAATTAACGGTCACGTCAAAGTAGGGGTGTCAAAAATAAAATAATAAGACCTGCTGACCTGCTGAAAAATTGCCAGCAATATACCATAAAACAAGTAACAATGTCCCTATTGAATCACTAATTCTTCAAACTAAATGAAAATTAAGAACATACCAGTTTAAGGAGACACTTTTGTATAAATTGTCATCTAAACTAAACACAGCAGTAAATGTGTGTGAGGGTGGCTTATGAAGGTGTTACATGTAACCCACATTTTCAAAAAATGTTATAATACTGCTTTGCTTCTTGCTTCTTAAAAAGATATTTTCCACTTTAGCACTGCACACAAACCTTCTTTCAGCCTTGACCATGTATATTTATTATCGCTTCTAACTGTGAAGATTTATAGTGTAAATAAACAGGCGAGGTCACATGTTTTAATGACCAATTCCCTTCTGTAGTGGATGAAAGACATTACAGGGGACAGGGTAAATATTTTCACTGTATTTACATTTAAACAATACATCTAACAGATCCAGGCCATATCCCATAGACTCCATTTTAATCAAATAATTACAAATTTTAAAAACTGTACCTTGTACTTGATCCAAACTAAAATAAAATCAATTCTTATTGAAGGCAAAACAATCCTATTGGGTTTATTTAATGTTTAAATTAATTTTTAGAGAGGGGCATGGTGCACCAAGATAGGGTAAGCACACAAGACCTAGGAGCTCCATATAGCAGGACAGATATATCAGCTATATTATAATTATATATTGTCAGACCAGGAGGAATACATTAGCAAAAAATGCCAGCTATCAAAAATAAAAATGGGTAAACGGAGGCGTAAGGAACAATGCATTACCATGTCTCCATTTTATAGAAGACATTGGGGGGAAAGACAGGCTGACAACCAAGATGGCAGCAGCAGCACAGCTCCGGCACAGCTCAACAGACTTGCACTATCCCGCACGCTCTCTAGGCTTCTCAGGCAGCCCAGCAATACAATGAGAAACAGGTCAGCTACTTGATGAACGATAGGGGGGAAATCTCCCAGCTTAAAAATATGTGTGAGGACCTTGAAAACAGGTCTTGAAGACAAAACTTGGGAATTGTCCCAGAGGAGATTTTCACTAAAGTCTACTCCGATAGAGCACTTCACTCCCTGGGACCAAAACCATCTCCAACCAAATCCCCCAGAGACATTGAGGTTTCCATAATTTTACACAAAAAGAAGCAGTGCTATTGCATGCTAGATCTACATCCTCATAGGAACCATACCTTCAAATTGTTGCTGATATCTCTTCAATCGTTTTAACCAAGAGGAGAGAATTCAGACCACTAACACAGCTTCTGAGAAATAATAAAATTGTTTATAGATGGGATTATCCCTTCAGATAGTCTAGTTACAGTCTGCACAGCCTGGACAAACACCAACAACTTCTACAAGCTCTTGGCCTTATGGACACCATACAAAATAGTCCAACCAGACAATCTTCAACCAAAACAGCAATTATCCCTTAATGGCACAAAGGGATAGTTCCACTCTAAGCCCACTCATAGCATCTGAGTAGAGATGTAGCGAACTGTTCGCCGGCGAACTAATTCGCGCGAACATCGGGTGTTCGCAAGTCCGCAAATTCGCAAACTTTTCATGATGTTCGCAATTTGGGTTCGCCGGCACCGAAAAAATCGCAAAACTTACGATAACGGTACGAATTCTCCGAAAAAATCGCAAAACTTACGATAACGGTACGAAAAAGTCGCAAAACTTACGATAACGTTACGAATGATCCGAAAAAGTCGCAAAACTTACGATAACGGTACGAATGATCCGAAAAAGTCGCAAAACTTACGATAACGTTACGAATGATCCGAAAAAGTCGCAAAACTTACGATAACGGTACGAATGATCCGAAAAAGTCGCAAAACTTACGATAACGGTACGAATGATCCGAAAAAGTCGCAAAACTTACGATAATGTTACGAAAGCTCCGAAAAAGTCGCAAAACTTACGATAACGTTACGAAAGCTCCGAAAAAGTCGCAAAACTTACGATAACGTTACGAAAGCTCCGAAAAAGTCGCAAAACTTACGATAACGTTACGAAAGCTCCGAAAAAGTCGCAAAACTTACGATAACTTTACGAAAGCGCCGGAAAATACGAAAAAGTCGCAAAATTACCGATCCTTTCAAAAAACGGCGTGTGTCAATTTTTCAGAGGTTTTTGCCCTTGATCCCCCTCCTGCATGCCACTGTCCAGGTCGTGGCACCCTTTAAACAACTTTAAAATCAGTTTTCTGGGCAGAAATGGCTTTTCTATTTTTTAAAGTTCGCCTTCCCATTGAAGTCTATGGGGTTCGCAAAGTTCGCGAATATTCGCAATTTTCGGCGGAAGTTCGCGAACAGGTTCGCAAACTTTTTTTTTTGAGGTTCGCTACATCCCTACATCTGAGATGGATATTCAACAGCATGTCAATGGATATTTAGTTTATAACCATCTACAATAACTGTGCAGTTAACTTTCTAGTCAGGCTTCTTTCATCTACCTGCAAGTACATGGACTCTCACATCTATGGTCTAACTTAACTCCATTTCTATATCCAATCTCCATACTTGGTCACCTTTTTGACCAAGGTATAGTATGCACCCCCTTTGGGAACTAGAAAGTTGCCCATGGAGTTAAAAAAAATTGAATGCTGAGCTTACTTTAAATAATACTGGAATTTAGCAAAATTTAACTTTAGACTATAGAGTTTCAACTGTTTTGTTTATTACTTGCAAGTTTCTTTAATATAAACTCTTTTCTTAACAGTGTTATATCTAATAAGTTTTGCCTGAGGGATATCACATAATATTATATGTTCTAATTTTCTTTGACTATTTACATTTTGAAGTGGGTCTCTTGTAGCACGTTCCCATCAGAGAAAGTAAACTACTCTTCAGATAATGGTGAATTTTATATTTTTAAATTGTAAAGGTGTAAACTCAATTACAAAACGCTATCTTACTATCAAAGAGCTTAGAAAATTAAAAGAGGATATTGCGCTTCTTCAGGAGCCTCACTTCTCCAGGTTCACCCTAGGTAAGCTGTTTTCTTAATACTATCCCACAGGTTATTATGCATCTTCTGATTCAAAGAAAGCGGGAGTAGGTTTTGTTATACAAAAGGATTGGCCCCTACAGGTAAAGCAAACAATAAGCAACCTGAAGGGCCTCTATATTATGCTGGAGGGCACCTTATCAGGTTAACCCCTACTAATTCTGAACTTTTACGCCCCATAACATTTTTTAAAAAAAGAAACAATTTGGCTACTTAAAATACACCCTACACAATAATCGGGAAGGGGGGGATTTCAAAAGCCTCCTGTCACAAATAAAAGACAGATCACACCCCTTCCCAGAGTCTAGATCTCACACCTTGTACCGAGAGGCATGCCATTAGTCAATAAAGCTTCCCTATATGATGAATGGCGGATGGACCACACAAGGGCCAGACAATATTCCTTCTATTCTAAGGTCCATAAAGTGCACATATGATTAGATTATTTCCTAGTCTACCAACCCTGCCTCTGAACCTCATATACAACAGCTATTGTTCCTATAACATGATCTGACCATGCTCCAATCCAGTTCTCAATTAACTTGCTCTCAATCCAGTTCTCAATTATCTTGCCCAGAGAGAACACCACATTGGAGGCTAAATGGGACACTGTTACATGAACAAGATTCCTTTAAAACCATAGAGAATGGTCTTAAATAATGGCTCAGTAACATCCCTGTATACACTATGGGAATCCCCTCAGGCCACCAGAAGGGGCTCACTTTTTGTTATTCATATGCCAGACATATTGATACAAACCTTTCAATCTGCTTACAAATATAAATGGAAAACAGACTGCATTTCCTACATAGGGACAAAAATCACCCCTCAATATTAAGACCTTTTTCATCAGAACTTTGTCCCACAGTAACAGTAACAGTTAAATACAACCTACACAAATGGACTTTGTTAGCTACATATCCTAATTTGGTACACTTGCTTCAATCAAAATGAATATACTCCATAAATTATTATACTACTTTGAGACTCCACCTATAGATGTTCTGCCATAGTATGTTAAGGACATGCAAACTTCAAAAATATTACAAAGCTGCACATATTCAACAACTCATAGCCTGATCTCATAGGTCCTCTGAAATAATTTGGGTAAAAATACACAATTTATTCCATTCCACCCTAATGTGTGGTTCTGGGCATACCAAACTAACCCAAAACCTAATAGCACTATGCTAAAATCAACACTGTTTACTCTAAAGGTATGGAAAAGTGCAAACCTAAAATACAAATTATGTTTACCCGACTCTAGAGATACAAGCCTCCTGTTTATGGTTAAAGTTATGATGGACCCTTCCTTAACTTCTATTTTGCCTTTTGAACATCTTAAGTAAAAGATCACAAATTCCCAACTCCATTGGTATCTAAACTTCCAGTTTAGACATTTTTAAAAACCATTTATTACAATTCACCAACTCAGTTTGAACTCCTGTCATATAAAGATCTCTCTTTAAAGTGGTTTGATATAAAATACATGCTTTAATTAACAATCCATTTATTAAACAGGGGTATAAACACTCTTATATGCTAAAATGGGACACAATGATAGGATCAGAGATGCAAGTGGAGGACTGGGAACAAATTTGGGTTAATGCTAAAAGAAATGTTACGTGTACTAAGCAAAAAGAAAATGTATATAAGATATTAATGTTTTGCTACCTTACCCTGTTAAGATTAAATAAAGTGTGCCCTCAGGTCTCACAAACATGCTGGAAATGCAGTGTAGCACTGGGTAATGTACCTCATATATTTTGGTTCTGTGCCACCATACAAAGATTTTGTGACACATCTCATGCATTTGACAATCGCAAAGGATATTCTTATGCTTATGGTAAACCTATCATCAGACCTACCAAATCACAATATAAACTTGATAATCATGTTTTGACTTTCATTCAGATTGCTATTGCATCTAAATATAAAGAAGCCAGCCCTCCCTTCATGGAAAGAAATTTATCAGAAAATTAAAAAGCAACAGGAACTTTGAATACAAAATTGCTTTTCTGCACAACACGGTCCCCGCGTTGGAGGTTTGGAGTACTTGGGAAATGTTTTCATTTACATAGAGATGGGCATATAAATAATTAATATAATCTTTTAAATACATCTAGCAGAACTTATGGTTATGTAAGCTATGTGGCTAACATTATTATGTTAAATGTATCTTCTGTACACTCTTAGAAAAAAAAAGAATTTTTAGTAGACAAGATTTGATTATCCAAATTATGGAAAGACCCCTTATTCGGAAACCCCAGGTCTTGAAAACTTTGGATAACAGGTCCCATACTTGTATTGCTATTAAATATAATCTAAAACTTAATGTTAAAAAATCAAATAAAGCACCTGATATTGCATCCTTAGACATAACCTGAAATTTTTAGCGCTGCAGCTGCTAACTAGAATCTTCTACCTTTGTAAAACTTAATTCTAAATAAGCAAATATATTCAAATTACCCAGTGGATTAGGTACAAAGATGCACCTGTTAATCAGGATACAATATATTCATCATTTCTATCATCATGTGCCTTGTATATGGTATGATATTTTGTGTCTGTTAGTTACCCCTCCCATATAGATTGTAAGCTCTACGGGGCAGGGACCTCCTTCATCTTGTGTTTCTGACTCTTATTACAACTGCACCTTGTATTTATTTGTATTTATTGTTGTACTTTGTATTTATCCATTATCTTTTGTATTTATCCATTATCTTTAACCCCCTGTCTGTATTAATGAATTCTACTGTACAGCGCTGCGTACATAAGTAGCGCTTTATAAATAAAGATATACATACATACATACATGATATGGTTGTGGGCAGGGGATCCATCTGGAAGCCCGTTATCCAGAAAGTTCAGAATCACCAGAAGGCCATCTCCATTAAAATGATTTCCTTTATCTTTGTAATAATGAAACAGTACCTTGTACTTGATCCTAACTAAAATACAATTCTTATTGTATTTTGAGGCAAAACAATCCTATGGGGTTTATTTCATGTGTAAACGATTTCTTATGAGACTTAATGTATGGTGATCTAAATTACAGAAACCTCCAGGTCCCGAACATTCTGGATAACATGTCCCATACCTGTAGTGGGGTCACAGCCAACTCCATCAGATGATACTACGCCATCTGCAAAAGGATAGTGTTGTGTGTGTCAATAATGGCAATTTCCCTACCTTCTGCAATTCCCCCTCTTACTCATCAGAGCATGGGGTAAAGGGACATGTGTCTAAGAGAAATCTGTTTATTTCAACCCCACAGTGTTTGGCACTTTATTATCACTGTACATGCTGCAAAGGATAGCAGCACCCTTTGGACTACACAATGTTTAAACTTTAAATACATATTTCTCTTCTTTTGTGGCTTCATTGGCAGTTTTGTCCCTCTTAATAAATGTTATGATTGCGTTGATGGTGCCTGATTATTTTCTACTTAACCAACATAAATGGCAGGCTTTTAAAGGAGCTGTTGTGCTCCTTCATTATACTGCAGTTCTTGGGTCTTTCTGATTTGCTTACTTTGCAGGAGTCTGACAAGGCAAGATAAATCAGACCTTTTACTATATAATTTTTAACATATTAAGGAAGAACTCAGAAAAAATTATAGCAAACCAAACAAAACATAAGGTAAAATATGGTTCTTGGGAAACATACTTAGATAAAATGAAAATCTCATAAGGTATATTGGAGATATACAAAATACAAAAATATCCGCTGTGTCTGTAAAATGACTTTTGAGAAATGCTACAGATTTAATAAGGAGAAATAAGGAGAAATAGGGGGCAGTTGAGCATTTCATGGATAATAGTGCAGTTATACAGTAATAATATGTGTAACATTTGTGATGAATCACATTCCTGCACCATTTTCATTACATAATGTTCAATTCCAAGCGCCGTGGTCACATACCTATAAGTCACAGTAAGCTATTTGATCTCTGGTTTATTAGGGAGTCAGCAGAAAATGCTCTAACTTATGGAAAAAACAGCATTACCTCTTTCATGTCTCACATTTTAAAGTAAGAAAGTCAGTAAAAGCTAAGTTTATGCACCATTGCTTTTTTTGTATCCATAAATTGGTATCAGGTGAATAAGGCATATGGGGGGAACGTAATAAAAGTCGGTGAAGGGAAAAAATATTCACAATGCAGAAATGTATGCCTTGGTGCAAACAAGTTTTCCTTTGTGTGAATTTAATGTCACTTTTGCAAAGCCGAAAGCTATTTAGCAACCACTCCAACAGGGGTTATGTTTGCTCCAAAAGTGTACGCCACCTTCAAACACACCTTAAAGGTGCTCTAAGTGCAATTAAAATTTAAAATCCAAATACAGTCTAATGAAGAATGTTACATTGTAAAATGCAATTTTTTATTCTTATTTGTGCAATTTTTTGTTTGCATTTTCATTTGTAAAGATATTATAGGCCAGGCATTCCTATAGTACCCCTGTAGGGAAAAGTGGGTATCTGTACCAGATGGTGCAGCAGATGCAAGTACCTGTATGAGAGAGCATAGGGAAGCTAGTAATGTGTGTTGAGTCGGGAAGTGTCTAACATCCAATGTTACAGACAGGACCATGTGATTAATTCAGAGTTGTATAGAGTGTTATGTATGTATATCTTTATTTGTATGCATATCTTTATTTATAAAGTGCTACTATTGTTTGCAGCACTGTACAGTAGAACAATAAATTAATACAACAAACGGGGTTATAAAATAATAGATATATACAAAGTATGATAATAAACACAGATAAATACAAGGTATTGTTGCAATTAGTTAAGAATCAAAGAGACAAGAGGATAGAGGTCCCTGCCCTGAAGAATTTACAATCTAAGTGGGAGGGTAACTTACAGACATAAATAGGAGGGCATTTAGTGCTGCAGGTTACAGTGGGTGACACTGCAATATAAGTCCCAGATCAGGAGCTGTGCGAGTCTCCCAAGAAGGAGTCTTTACGTTTCGTTCTGAAGAGACTGAGGGAGGATTCTCACCAAGCACACAGAGGAGTGGAGGAGTCGGCCAGGAACGTATGGAGACGCAAAAGAAGAGATTTATTGAGGGGCAGAGGAATGAAGGCTTTTGAAGGTTAAGAGAAGGAGTTTGTAGGTTATCATTGTTTTTATTTGTTTTAAAGATTTTTTGTTATAAATATTATCCAACTTTCCATCCATGTGACTTACGACCTGTTGTGCTTTTTATGCTTCTCATGTTATTATTCATTTACAAGTGAAATGGGACCTGTCCTAGCAGCCTAAGGGGTTTAGCATATTGTCACTATGGATGTTGCTACACAAAGATGGCTGTAAATGGAGCTCTGGGAGGCAAAGATAAGTTTCCAGGTTTTAATAGTCTGTGCAGAGATACACCATTTATCAGCCAGAGATGTAAACATTTGTTGCCTGACAGATGGAGATGGGCAACACACACTGCAAACAAATGGTGATTTGCAATCTTGCTTTCCTTATCATCCTTAATCATAATATAAACTGAATTTATAAATCCAATCTCAATATGGCGTATTTACTTACAAAAGTGTAGTGTGCAAAGTGCCATTTATACAGACAAAAATCTCATCACAATCAGGGTTCCTTCCCATAATTTTAGAGCAATCACCTAAAATTCATTAAAAGAAAGTGCAAGGATCCTATTTGGAGGCATGTATCTTTAATAACAAAGAGCAAAATTTGCATCCATTCAAGCAAAACCAGGCTTGCGGCTGTATTTGTACATGATGTCATGTCTTTGTGAATGAACAAGTAAACAGCTACAAACAAGCTAAGCTGTTGTTGTGCAACACATTGAATTATGGTGCATGTCAGTTTGCTGGTGATATGAAGCTTGTTGATCATTGTGCTTCACATTAATTAATATTTGTATAGCCTATACTGATTGTGATAACCTCCCTCTTGTTGCAGTATCATTGTATAGGCATTAGTACTGCACACAGTGGGGTGAGTATAACTTTGTAGTAAATATTAGGCTGCTACGCTGGCAGCTTGGTTGGTGCATATATAATATCATACAATGCTTCCCTTACAATAATGTCTCATTTACAAGTGCTGAGGGAGAACCTCCATCACTTGGGGTCCAAACATGGCCTAAGTTAAAGAAGAGGGGCTCCTGGCAGTGTAGAAACTCTGGCTCCAAATCCAATATATTGCTCTTGGTAAACTGCAACTCTACCTGCTTGGATATCATTGATGTATATACACTTACACTGGATCTGGGGCCAAAGGCCCTTCTCTAAAACCTAGCCCAGATAAAATTTGAAAAATGCACATTATATGCATAAGGGTTTATTGTTGATGGTTGAATTGTCATTTATTACCTGCAGGAAATGGTGCAAAGGGCAAAAACAGGTGTAAGTCAACAATGTTTTTTTTATTTCCTGTTCTGTATATAAACAAACTGCCACAGTTCTCTGCTTTGTTTCACTGCATACAACACCTTGTGTTTTGCAGCTCTGTATTCATGAGGAGCAGGGAAGGCACATAGGCTTCAGACATGGATGTAATGAGCACTGGTGGACACAGGCCTTGCACCCGCTGATGCTGTGCTCTCCACCTAAAGCACTAAGGGCCACATTTTTGTACACCTTGCACATTGGTCTGGAGTCAAAGTCAATGACCCCTCAAGTTACATGGGCATTAGAGTAAAATAGCCACTAAATGAAAGTCCACATCATAAAACTCACAGACATACATAATTACATTTCTTGTCTGTGGAAGAGATTAATTAACTTGATAATAAGATGTATTCGCAGCAGCCTGTGGGAAGCAATTTATCTTGTCCTTATCACGTTCCTCTTGTCTAGCCACAGTTAAAAGTTCCATCCCCAGGTTCATGTTCAGTTAATTACTGCTTCTATCCCCTTGTACCAAGTGTGATGGTCAAGGCTTGAATCTCTCTCTCTCTGTAACCACACCGTCATTTCTAAGTCTCTATGTAACTGAGGTATTCTGTAGCCATAAATGCAGTGCATGGGTGATTTCTAATATCATACATTATATTCTTCTTTTGCTTTAAGCAAGTACATTTAATTCATTCCTATATTACAATTCAGTGGCAGAAAAGAGTTATAACACCCTAACAAATTGAAAGCTTCCCTAAAAATGACAAACATTGCCTTAACGCATTGAGAATAGTTAAACCTCTTTTTGAATAGAACTTGCTTGAAGAAACACGTTTGTAAATCGTAACCTTTTGGTGTTATAAACTACGGTTTACATATTTGTCCCTTAGCTTAGATTCTTTATACCTCCCTTCTTATTTGTAAAGCATAAAAGTTGTTCAGAACAGAGAGAAATTAAGAGAGAGCATAGTTATTAGAGTGACCTTTCATCCAGACGGGACTGGAAAACTCTGAGCATGAATTAGGGGCTTTAATTATGAGACGGCTTCCATGCAAATGTCATTAAAATACGTTAGAATGAAAACAGTCTACTGTGAGCATCTTGCTTGAATGTTCCTCTCTCTTTCTAAATATCATCGTATGTCCTTGACATTACAAAATAGTTTTGTACATTTTACTTCCCCGTGCTTTATCTGCTTAAGTTGCCAACCAGCTTTTATTTTTTAAAAAGAAACTTCTTTTTTCACCCAATAATTGTGTTTGCCACAGATGCATCTGATGTGACAAAATGAACATATTTTGGGTGTGTGTTTTGGCAAATCAGATGCAGTTACATTCAGAGTGGTGATTGTATTGTTTCTGGTGCTAAATGTTAATATGACAAATGAACATTGTTATCTTGGGTTTGCTGTGCCATATTTTTCCAATTGTCCTAATTCCATATCTTCCTAATTTTTGCCTTTAAAAAGAAATGCTTAAAATTATTTCTTACTGAACATATTCCACTATTTTCTGTATAAACAGGGCAATTTGTTCAGAGTTGCTTATCTCCTGTTGAACAAACTTTCTCAGCCCTTTCCTAAGCTCCAGCCTTTATCAGAGGGCATCTCAGTGATCAGCTAATTTATCAGAGGACCTAGTAATTCGTTTTGACAGCTTCTGCTTTGCTCGGCAGAACCAGGAAATGCTAAAGTGCTACTGGCCTCATATTCTTGTTTAGTGCCAGAAACCACAGATTTACAGCAACATATTTTTGAGCAAAACTGCGTACTCGAACAGTTTAGGGCCAAAATCTGCTCCGTGTGCCTGCACCCTGGCCAACACAATGGCTCTGGGTGCAGGCACATCAATAAGCTTTTTGGAGCGTAGGGCAAATTCTCAGTCTGCCTTTATCCACAAGCCGAGAATTAACCTCATGTTTCAGGAGCCTTAATCTATGATACACACACGTTTGAGAGATGCTAAGTTCAAAAGTCATTTCTTAATAAAACCAAACACACTCATTTTCTGGAGGAATTTGAAGGCACAACATGCACCTCTAATACCTCTGAAAAGTCCATAATATCTTTCTTTTCTTTCTTAGACATAAATCTTCTGACTGTAACCACACAACCGATGTTGTTTTAAATTTAGGCGTAAGACCAGTGGACCATTTTGCCTTATTAATAACTTTTTATTCTAAAGCGCTGAACAAAAAACACTAGCATGTATTGATATTAACTCAAACATTATCCGGATTTAATCTTAAGGGCTATGGAAATCATTCTGGGGAGATATGTACAGTTATTAGGGCAAACTAGAAAAGATCTGAAATGTCCGTCTCTTTATGATATAGGATGTATTGAAATATTTACAGTAGGCTGAGTGTGGCCCTGTCTCTTGGATGCCCTAGCTGTGTGACTGGCACTGCTAATTTGCTGTGCAAGAGGACTTATACCATTAGTTGCACATTAAATAAGTAACACAAATGTGTTCCTCCCTTGCACTGAGCTGGATATGGGCTATATGGCTATATTGGCTTTGTGTATTATAAATTTCTTGGCAATGCAGCAGGAATGTAGCAGGAAGTGTACAACAAAATTCTTTATAGACATCGCTGTACCTTACATTTTTTAATCAAGCTTTCCATGTCATGAACCACTTTAGTTTATCCAGAATGACAATTTTTATTCATTTGGAACAGACAATTATAGTTGTCTAATTCTTGACGGCAAATTCTCCATAACACGTTGCACTCTGCATTGCACAATGTTATATAA
Source organism: Xenopus tropicalis (assembly GCF_000004195.4). NCBI lineage: Eukaryota > Metazoa > Chordata > Amphibia > Anura > Pipidae > Xenopus > Xenopus tropicalis. The sequence goes on from NC_030677.2 coordinate 52,119,411, forward strand.
TCTATATTTTTAGAGCACTTACAGAATTAAAAAAGTGTAATGGTTCTGTCTTTTGTACTTAGGCTTTTGCAGCTCTAATTTCAGATCACATTCAGTCCAGCGATGTACTTTACTTTAATTGTGCAATTTATTGAGTGATAGTCTTTACAGACACTCTGGTTTTATATCAGCGTGCAGTATACAACAAAACAAGCAGCAAGCCTTACATGAATCAGAAGGTTGAATATAAAAGTAAAGGTGAAAAATAAATCTGCTCACAAAGACTTCACCATCTAATTGAGCTGGTAAGGTTTGTTAACAGTAGTGAAACCAGAAGCTTTAGGAATATATGTAAGGCTCTAACCAAAGGATTAAAGTAGATGCTTGCTTTCTGTTGGATAGTTTAGTTGCCATAGCAATTCTACAACATTGCAAAGCTTAATTAGAAGGAATGGTTTTAATCAAGGTTTAAAGGTAAATTGGATAGGAAAAGATGTTGATAGGCACATCTGAGAAAAAGAAGCAATGGCAAAGTGTTCTCTAAATTAAAGGGCATTAATGCAGTTCAGTTAATAAAGATGGTAATATACAATGCAATCCGCCAACAGACAATTCAGTGTAATTCCCTGCTAGTAATTAACTCTGTTTTTGTTGTCATGCTCTTGCAAGCACACGCATAAACACATGCACAGTTATCTAATACAAAGTACGGTTGGCATTTCTGACTCACTGTTGAATTCAGTTTCTATCGGATCAATGTTAACGTATGAGATTAATAGCAATGATTTTCTGTACTGCATACATATTCTATACAAATATTACATATATGCTATACAAGTAGTAAGTAATAATTAAATAGTATCGAAGACAAATATATATGAAGTTACGCAGAAAAAAGGAATTCAATGAACACAGTCTCGATTGCTCAGTTTGTAAGTAAAATAAGTTCACAAAATTGATAATATTCCTTGCACCAATATTTCCATATACAATTATAACCTTTTCTTGGCACCTTCCCTTACAATAGGATCACACTGTAATATACAGCTGGCATGGCAAGCTTGGGAACTCTTTCTACTGTGAAACTGGGATTTTACAGCACAGTGCCTTCCCGTACAAAAGGTTCAACATTAATAAACATTATATAGAAAGAGAAAAATGCAAAGAGCATCTAATCAATAAAGACTCCTGCAGTGGGGACATGTGAGGGCCTGCCTGATTCACTAGCAGAAATACTCCCTGACTGTCTAACTAGCATAATCCTTGAAAGTTTTCAGTCCCACAATTTAGCCTGGATGGGATTAATAAATGCACTTCCTTACAAAATGTTTCTTTCCAAAAAGCTCTTTTGCCCTAGGTAGCACTACCTCCCCCCAAGTACATATTGTAACTTTGTCAATATACTGTACTCCTCTTGATGGATTACTCACCTAGGTGCTCCCAGGGACTTGCACTGGTTCGGGCACTGAGAGCAACATCCATGGGGTTGGTGAGCAACCTTTTGCTCATGAGGCTCTGGTTGGGGATCACTGCTTTATATCCTCTGGTGTGTGTCCCTATTGCTTTGGCACCAAAACCAGGCTTCTCTTTTACAGATGTACCCTGGGGCTTCTAGCAAGCTTCAGGCACTTCCCCCACCCACTTGCTAATCTGATTGCTCCTCTGCCTGTAACCTGGCGGGATGTCAAAGGCAGAGAAAGTAAAGGGATTCGAGCTCAGAACCTACAGGTTCAAGGGACGACATGTGAGACCTCTTAAAGGGGATGTTCACCTTCAGTCAGTAGTCCTAATTTGAAGAGCCTCTGTCAGAAAAATCATTTTTGTATATAATTTTTATTATCTAAAATGTTTAGTTTTGAAGCTACATACCAGGATTAGCGCTGCTAAAACTCTCACTGATCTTCTCTCTGCTCTCTCTGCTCTCTCTGCTCTCTCTGTAGGGGATTTCCCAGACCAGGACTCAGCAGGCAACCAAATAAAAAACAAAGTTGACACTGAACTAGTTCTGACAAGAAATAAGCACCGGCACTCAAAGCAGATACAAGCGGGGCAAGCCCTTGCAAGTTTATTGCAAATGTGCAACATTTCGAAGCACAGACGCCCCTTTGTATTTTCTACTGAACTGGTTCTGCACATGCCTTCTGCTTCATTTGCATATCTTTAATACCATTGGCTGACAAGATTCAGCCAATTGGGTCAGTGAAATCCAAATTAAGAGGAGAGGGAAGGCATGTGCACTAACCAGTTCAATGTCAACTTCCTGTAGAATGGAAGTTGGTGTTGGTGATCCCTTCCAAAAACAGGGGACAGAGTAGAGGAGAGAGAGTTTTAGCAGGGCTGATCCTGGTCTTCAAATTCAGACTATTGTCTAAAAATGAACATCCCCTTTAAACTGGTCACACAAAGAAGTGTAATGATACAGTTGCTCCTTCCACAAGAAAATTGCATCACCTTTAAATCCAGTTTTTGTCTATGATCTTTGGAGTGTATTTTATTTCTTTTATATTTCTGTAATTTTGTTTTATTGTTTCTGTACTGGGGGTCAATACTGCTTATTTTAGCTTGGTAATGCCTTGTAATTCACCAGCCTCTATTTCTTCTCATCAAATCAGTACTCATTGGAGGTAGAATATTCTAACCAATCAGGTCACTCTTTCTAAACTAACCTATGTTTGTCTCTTAGGCGGTGACACTCCAAAGATGCCTGATAACATCTCAGTAGTAGTAGAACGCAAATAGAAGCTATTACCATAATAGCGGAGTAAATGGTTTAAACACCACATCAATACTGGTGTGTGCAGCTGATGTTTGTATGTCTCAATGGAAGTAGTGTCACCTCCATCCCAATATCAGTTGCAATCTCAAAACTTCAGGGGCTCCAGAGCACTCAAGGCTAAAAAATAATGACACCTTTATTGAGCATTTTTTTTTAGAACAACCATGCACCCCTTCATCCAAACATAATTCACTGTGCTAATTCATTTAAACTAATTAGTATAAATGAATGCAGGCTGACTCTTGCCAGTAACAATCAACTATAAATCTGGATAATATATTTACAGATCCATACATCATACATTATTATGATAGTATGACGAATGATATGAATTAAAAAATTTCTGTAGATAGAATTTTGTTTTATCCACATGCGGATATCTGTGACGTAAGTAGCGCTCACCAAGCAGGAACACAGCTAGCACAAACAGACCTAAACAGCATGTTTGTTGGAGCCAGCTAAAATTAATCCAGCTTAGGCATTTCATGCTCATGCACTTTCTCATTCATGCTTTATTTATATGCTAATGCATTTTAAACAGATCAGTCAGAGATTAATCATTATTATATTCACTATCCACCCAACTTCATATAAGATAGCAGAGAATTTGTTGTCTCTCTTTCAGCTCTGGAAATGGAAGTGCATATGTCTGAACCTTCTGCAGGGACCATACCAAAAAGCAGCAAAAGGCCACAGGACCTATAGTATGTGGCAACCATATACTGTATATACTATAAAAAAAAACTGTTCCACTGGGAGCCAACAGAGTAATTATCTGTTGGTTTTGGAAATATATCAGTTGCAGGCATCTATAATCTACAGTAAATGCCAGGAACTACAACAAAGTGGGGGGAAACTGGGTTCCCCAATACTGTATAGTAGCTACAGAGATGGTTATCAACCCTGTGTAGTTTTGCTCCTTAACAGTAATCCATAGCAACCACTCGTGATTATCTTTTTTCCAGTCAGCTGCGGGAAGAACAACGGAAGTAAAAAATTTATTGTCATGTCATTACAGTTACTGCTCAGGTGCAAATTTCCCAGGTGTTGATAAATGATCCAATGGTCATTACAGACCTACAAAAACATAAAGTAGACACCAACAATTCCTCAAATATCTCAAACATTTTCTGCAAGTTGATTTCACTACCAAAAGCCAATATTTCACCACAAGTTACCAGATAAATCTTTGCTAATATGCCTAATAACCTTGGGGGATATATGAAAGGCCACAAAATAACACCTACACAGACATCTATATACAGTATGTATTGGTACCACCTTATTTAGAAAAAGTATGGATATAAATACTGTCCTTTATTCTGACAGTTTCCATCCTTATGGTACAAAATGAAGATTCCATTCTCGTAACTAAATAACTCGAACCGTAATACTAACAACTTCCATTTGCAAGATACAGTATGTAGGATTCACTGAATGGTGCTATAATCCCTCAATGTTTAATGTTCCTATATGTATGTGTATATATATATATATATATATATAGGGACAAAGATACAAAGCCTTTCACCACAACATACCAACCACATCACCTCTTAAGTTATTAACAATGGTTGGACTGTTCTCCATTTCGGGCAAATCATTGCCTTTCCATGATTGTTAATTTCACTATTTGAGTACAAAAGAGTTCTAAGAGAAATTTGCTGGCACTGGACACAAGAAATGCTTTTTGTCTACTCTACTGAACTATGAATATGGGATCTGTTGTATCTTTATAAGTTATGTATTCACCTGAAGTATAATGCCACATATGTTGAATAAGTACATCTATATCTGGTGTGATTATTTGTATGGCATTGGGAAGCAGTAAGTCTTATATGGTAAAATACTAGGTATTTTGTTATGCATAAGTCTGAGCTTTCACATGGTACCAACACTTGTAATACCTATTCAGAGTTTTATACTCATGCCCATTATGTTCTCTGATTATCCTTCTTTCATTTCTTTCCATTTCTAGTGAGTTTTTACCCCAAAGGACCCATTAGTTATTGCCTTTAGAGAGACCTGCTGGGGCTATCTATTTTCATACATTTTTTTATAACTTTAAAGAAGGAAAATAATTTTGCATTTTACTTTGCTTACTACTGTTAACCACCCTGAGTTGTTCATTGTGTGTGATTGTACCATTCTTTAGTGAAATTAAATTTCTTAGTGTCCATGTACGCCGTGTTACAGATTTAACTGACTGACTCCAAAATAGGATCTGTCCTGAGTATATTAAAATTTTTCTAAAATCTTCTTAATCTTGAAAAGTTAAGGACTGTACTGAGTTACAAAAATACAGGAGAATTTATTATATTTTTATTTTGTATAGTAGTGTTGATTATAGTATCATGTTTATCTTTTACATTATATAGGGATATGGTCACTGGGGAATTTAGGGCCCTGTTAAAAGCTTTATCTAAATGTAGCTTGGAGTAACCTCTCTTCTAGAATCTTTTTTTTTTTTTTTAGATATTTAGACTGTTTTATGAATTCTTGTTCTTCAGTACATAATCTATGTAATCTCATAAATTGTCCAATTGGAACTGCTCTGATAATGTGTTTAGATGACAAGAAGTGGCTTGTAACAATGAGTTCCCTGAATTTGGTTACTTATAAATGGTAGAAGCTATTTTACAATCTTTATGATACAAAGTTAGATTCAGAAAAGCAATAGACTTTTTATCAAAGAATTGTGTGAACTTTAAACCGACCCCTATATTGTTAGCACATTGTACAAAATTTTGAAAATCATCTGAAAAACCTTGGCAAATAATAATGGGCTTGTCTTAGTACCGACCATAGTAGACAATGTGATGTTTAAAAAAAACAAGTCTGGCTTGGGACTCCTCCAGTTACATGGGAGAAGGATAAACAATTGGTTACCTGAAAGCAGTTCTAATGTGTAGCGCTGGCTCCTTCTGAAAGCTCAGACTCAGGCACCATGTGCCTACACACCAATATTACAGCTAGAAAAAATACATCTGTCAAGAATAACATAAATGGTAGAGTGAATTATTTGCTATGTGAACAGTGTAATTTAGAAATAAAAAGTAAACCTATAAATCACGACAGTATCCCTTTTAGGTATGGAGATTAGGAAAACCCTAGGTCCTGAGCATTCTGGAAAACAGATCCCATAACTGTATTTAAGTCCAACTGTAATATTTATGGAAATTGTAAATTCTTTGGCAGCTGGGTTTAGTGATAACAGAAAAGATGATAGAAACTACCCATCCCCGTGCTTATAATATGCAAACAACGATGTCCCCAGCAAAATCAGAACAGAAGTACACAAAATGAAACAGAGCACTTGGATATTCCTTATTTACAAAGTACTGCTCTTATTCATTTAACTCACAACTGAACTTGTTAAAATGAGTTTAACATCCGCATTAGCAAATGTGTCATTAAGACATTTTCTTGACATGTTGAAAGTCAGCCTTGAAAATGCACAACTGCCTTGAAAATGTAATGTGTCTGTATTTATAATGGGAATTTATATTTATAATGTGAATTCCTCTCCTGGAGCAAACATAATACCATGTTTTAAATAATTTGTAGATATATCATTTAATCATTCATGTCTATGTAATTTTCCGGTCTGAATAATGTAAAACTCATTAAAATCAGAAAGTTTGAGCTAGTGACTGGGACATTTTGACTTCACATAAAATAAATCCGTCTGCCTCTAACATGCTCATTTATCACCAAGTAGCAATCCAATTTTTTTTCTTTTTTTTAGATTGAGTTTATGATGTTTTTTCATACATTTTTTTTTCACATTGCTCATTTGTCAGATGATATGATTCAGTAAGAGATGTCTTTCAAGATGAAGACTTAGTCCAAGTCTCACACGTATCCTATTCAGTCTTCAGTCTTTTCAACAAAAATGATTGGCTGCACAGTCCAGTGGCACCAATACACAATAAATCAGTGGAGCGGCAAAAGGTAATTGAGTAACAGTCGGTTGTATGGGTCAAGCTTGTAAGAGGTTTCACACTTTTGTTAAATCCGAGGCAGCAATAAAGTTCTATATAGATATCTGAAATTTGAAATTTAATAGGAATGTCACAGAGATGAGTCAAATAAAAGAGATGGTCAGATATTTAAGTTGAATGTAGCTAAACAGTAGCTGGTAATTTGCACCCAATAACTCAAAAAACTGATAAAGGGGAATTTCATTCAGTCTTTACACAATTCTGATCTCAGTCAATTGTAGTTTTTTCTTCCTTACTGACCTTCTGGAATCAGTCAAGTACAAAAGTCAAGATATAAGTTCCTTGTGCACCGGAGCAGTGACAGCACATACCTAGAATACATTCCTGAATTGCATCCCTCCTGCAAAGGGCATTATAACATGAAAGCATTAACGTTCTCACTCCTGTTGCATACCTTAATTGTTGCATACCTTCATTTTAAAATTAAGAATTTTGGACACGCTTACCTTGTGGTCACACACCCAAAATACCATGCCCCCTTTACAAAAACCCTGATTTCAGGCTGGCTTACCACCCATAGTCCAGGAAATTTTATCCCAAGCGGGGCAGTTGGGAGTTATGCTGATGCATTTGAGTGCTGTACTTTACAACTTCAGTATTAATATGTCAGCTCTTGTTTAATGCCCATGTTTTTCTGTTTTGGTAGAATTCTTCCATTCAGTTTCCCCTTCTAATACATGGATCTTTTTCTCAAGAAGTAAAAAAAATGGAAACAACATTAATACAGTCTTGGTGCAGTGTGAATTTCAAAGTTGAAATCTAATGTCTATAGGTGGAATACTCTGCCCTGCTCTACCCCTACTGTTCAGTGCTGTGAAAGCTGTAGGTGCTTTATTAAATTTGTATGGAAATCTTGAATCCTGATGGGATGCTATGGTCTTGCAATAGAAATTCAAATGTATATTCTGAAAATAAAGTCTGGCTCAAGAGACATTCCTCTCTGAAGCTATTTCTAGTGATCCAGTAAAGATACCTGTATTTGTGACTGAAACAAAATGATTGTCTGTGTAATAAGGAAATACCATGGGGAAAAGGAGGCATGGATCTCACTTAGTTTTCCTATATCTATTCACCTGGAAACATTTTAATCCTCTGACTAATAATGAGTTATAGAGCTTGTCACGATCTCAGTGACACTGATCCATGGCTGATTAGGTGTTAAGCCCCAATAGAGCCATGGTTAAAATGTTCCAGATTGTACGGCATGGTTATTCATTTCATATGCCCTAAATCTTTTTTCTCAATGGGTTTTTATACTGCTGGTGTTGTGTCTGTAATCAAAGGTTGAGAAACCATTGTATTTATTTATTTTATTTGATAAATTGATGGTGATGTTTATTTATTTTTCTCTAAGGCATATGGTTTGTGCCTTGGCACTACAATAAGAAATGACATCCTATTTATTATCTTTTATAACAGTCTCTGACAAAACCATAAGTTTATTTTATATGATAAAAACCTAACATTTAGCATGCCATATACATTTCCAGTGGCTAAGTTTCCTGTAGCAGGATATTTTATTACTGTAATCCAAAAGCCCTTAGTATAACAAGGGAGTCAGAATGACTCACTGCTAAACGGTGAAATGAAATGGATCAGAGTATAGGTTCACCAAATGTTTAGAATCCTAATCCAAAAGGGTCATATCATCTGATTGATAGAATACATGTGTCATTGCTTGAAACAAGGGGGCAGATGGTGTGAACTATATTGAAACTGCCTCATAGTGCCTCACATGTTAACACAAATTATTTTATGAGCTATCAGGAGCTATCAGTCAATGGAGCAATGTCTGTTATGGCACAAGCATTGCACTTAGCTGTTCAAATCCTTTTGAATGTCAGTTTGTAATTTTTTCTGCTCTTTGTCTGTGTATTATGTAAGTGGAGCTACAATGCCCACCAGCCAGACTAAGGGCAGTATGTTAAAGCAACAAAATGAGTGCATGGACCAGTCTCACCAAACAGCAGCAAACTGAGCTTTCTCCAGAACGTATCTGAGCCTTCATTATGTATTAAGTAACTGCCTTTTAGAGATGGATTTAGATTCTTTCTCCCGGTGTCACAGTCCATAGCTTAAAGAAAGATTGCAAGGGCACGTGATAACATACTATAGTAAGCTACTCTTTCTCAGAGAAAAATGTATGTTCTGTTTATTTCAGCACTTCAACATGCAAATTCCCTACCTATATGTGTATTAATAAACAAAATAGTCCTCTTCCTACTTAAGAATCATTATCAAACTGTGTAAAAATGGTACATATAGTATTATCTGATTTGGATGTGTATTATCCATTTATCCTAAGCTGCATTTTTTGCACTGTTTTTTACCATTAGAAATTACTTGCTGCCTGAATTTTACCTGTTGACCTGACTGGGTTACACTATAAAAGTCTTCAAATACTTTAACAGCATTAAATCCAGTCATCAGCTTAAAAGAAAATACACACCTTTATAAATTTACCTTTTATTTTATACAGCTTTGTATTGCTTAAATCAATAGGCACCTGGATGTACAGTATTGGTGTTAGTAACTGTAACTTTATTAATCTCGTTACCTAAACTATAACAAAATTCTAATATAAGTAGGGATGCGTCAAATCCAGGGTTCCAGGGATTTAATCAAATACTAGCACTTTTATTTGGATGAATCTTGGATGTTCAGCATAACCACATCAAAAAGTCATAAACCAAAAAGTCATATGTCAAATTAATGTAAAAAAATGTTTACAGTTGATGCAATGTTTTAAATATTTAAATTTAATATGGACATTAGAGTTCTGAATTGATTTGTTATTAGGCCAAATTATGTATTTGATGCATCTCAAAAATAAGTGACAATATGCTGACTAGTACAAATCATCCAGGTATGTATCATATAGTGCTCCAACCTGTTCTTGCCAAGCATACTGTGATCTGTTTGATAATGCTTCCTTTTCTTTAACTCTAAAAACATTGTTTGTATAGTTTTTTTGGTTGGATTGGGTAACTAAAGCACAGAAAAAAATATGTACAGTACAGTACAGTTTTTATTATTTACCAACAATTAATATACTTGTATAATGTTAACAACCTCATTAGTGCGAAAGACATGCCTCAAAGATTCCAGTCCCCACAAGGATGTACTCTCAAATCCCATAAATAATTTATCATTGCCAATGGGGGTAATTTTTGAGATGCAGGGGATTATTTATTTACTCATGTGAAACACAAGGAGTCTACGAACTTGTGGATGAACAGGTACTCAATGAGGTTAAGTAATTATAAACACCATTTATTCTAAATATCCAAAATGAAACATTTCACCATAAATACAATCTGGAACAATCTAAAATGCTTTCATTAATTTGAAAAAAAAAAACTCTCATTGCAGTTTATAGAAAGGACAAAATTAGAACTGGTTTTGTCAGCTTTTTCCACCACAACAATAACAGAGGCAGATGGGCCCAAATCTAGCTAGGCTTGATAAATCCCTAAGGATCTGTCTACAGCCTTATGCCTGTACTTTTCTATCCAAGAATAATGGCCCAGTTTAACAAAATTAGCTGATTAGTGGAAAATCCCAATGCATAATAAAATATAGATATATATGTATATATGTCTATGTATGATTTAAAAAAAAAAAATATCTTGATGAAGACCCTTGCTTTTCTCAGTTTTGGGTTGAAAATTGAGAGTGCATGCAGTCACATAAATTTATATATATATATATATATATATATATATATATATCCTCCTTCAGAAAGCACTCACGGTATTGAGAAAAAAGAAAATATTTATTTACACAAAATTGTCTACGCGTTTCGATCCATATAGGATCGTCATCAGGACGATCCTATATGGATCGAAACGCGTAGACAATTTTGTGTAAATAAATATTTTCTTTTTTCTCAATACCGTGAGTGCTTTCTGAAGGAGGATATGTCAATTTGTGGTTAGCACCCGGTTTATATTTACTGCTTTGGTGAGTGCCGATTTTGGGACTGTATATATATATATATATATATATATATATATATATATAAAAATAAAGTCCAAATATCGGCACTCACCAAACTAGAAGCCAATGTCCGGGTGCTAACCATAAATTCATATATAGTCTCTTAGAAAGCACTCACGGTAAAGTATAAAAATAAAACAATTTATTAAACAAAAAAGTCTACGCATTTCGATCCATGTAGGATCGTCATCAGGACTGATGACGATCCTACATGTATCGAAACGCGTAGACTTTTTTTATATTGGATATTCCAATGATATCATTAATTTTACTCCTATTACATTGCTCTGTAAAATGCATAAGCCATTGCTTGCCAAAAATAATATTATTGTTCTGTAGAACTTCTTTATAGGTACAGGTATGTAACCTGTTACCTAGAATGCTCAGGAAAATTCTTTCTCTTCTCTTTGTCTTGCTTTCTCTGTTTCAATAAATGTAATGATAGAATTTGGTGGTCCATTAGAGACCTAAGGGGCACAGTTCTTCAGCAATTCATTGTCCCATTCCTGCAGTTCACTGTACTCGGTTTCCAATACAGTGAAGTGAAAGCAGTGAAGTGATAAGATAAAAAGCTTAAAATATGTCACATTATCACAGACATGGGCAGTGGGGCAAAAGCATCAGCAGCATAAATGACCCAAGCTAGTCCCTGTCCCTCTCAACAGAAATAATGTTTTATTACCAGATGGCTTGGGTGAGTGTGTGTCTAAATGGTGGAAATGGTATGCACTAGTGTTGGATATGGAGATAAGGAGAGTGCATTGATAGAGTGAGGGGTGTGAAGGTTGGAGTGAAAATACTCTTTGGTTGGGAGTGAAAGGAAAAAAGAGCTGACAATGGGGTAGTTTGGGTTGGATCGGCTTCCACTCAAACTGTATTGAATTGTATTTATTAAACTGCTGTGTATGCTTCATCTTGATTATCTCTTAAGTGCTGCATGCCCTTGTGGCCCTATATAAATAAAAACTTCAAACAGAAATTACACACTGTACATAATATCAAACACTTAGATAAAGCAGCACTTTAGCAATATTGATCTCAGCATGCTACCATATGAAATGTTATAAAACGGAAGAAAGAAAACTATCATTTTAGAAAGACTTGTTTTAATCATTTAAAGAAAGCTATGAAGTTGATTAACTAGGACAACACCCCCCTCTAAAAACGCAAAGGTTGGGAAATAACACATCTCACTCATTTTCCGCATATGTACATACTTTTCAAATAAGTTTCTACAAAAGCAGGAAAAAGAAACCAAATGTAGATGAATATGAGTTTATTAGAAAGGAAAAAGCTTATATATAAAGAGTAAAAGAAATTGTGTTGTTAATAAAAGATAAGGAATGCAATAATATAGATATGGGGTTTATTATCTAAAATCAAGAAAGATCCAACTTTAATTTCCCATGGAGACATGTTTATTAAAATTGGTATTGGTATAATTTTCTGTTTTTTTTCCTACTTCTAATAACGTAGAATTAGCAATAAAGCTATGTTACCTTATTTATTAAAAAATCTGAATTAAAAAATGTGATTGAATATAAACATTAAAAACTTAAATTACTTGAATTGGTATTATTTCTAATTGGCTGAAGAACTTGAATTTTTTTTTAAAAAAATGGTAAAAACTTGAATTGACTTTATAATTTAAATTTTACTTTACATAGTTACATAGGGTTGAAAAAAGACCAGAGTCAATCAAGTTCAACCCTTCCAAGTAAACCCAGCACACACAGCCTATACTTGCCAATCTATGCCAACACGCCTTGGTCAACTCCCATTGATTTCTACATGACCTTGCAAGCTTTCAGATGCTAAAGTTTTACATTTGCGTTGTTTTTAACTAAAAAAAACTCAAATCAAAGAAAAAATATGAAAGTTCATAATTAAAGTAAGTGGATTAAACTTAGTTTGCTCAGGAGCAGTAACCCATAGCAACCAATAAGATGTTTGCTTTTAAACAGGCCACCAACACATTCTAGCTGCTGATTGGTTGCTATGGGTTACTGCTCTTTGGCAAACTTAGTGCCTTTTATTCAGGCCCGGATTTGTGGAGAGGCTACAAAGGCCCGGGCCTAGGGCGGCAGAAACCTGCGGGCGGCATGCCGCCCCGCCGCACTAAAATTTTTTAAAATTTTTGTTCACATACGGAGCAATGGGGACTTCTCCCCACTGCTCCGTATGCAACTTTGGCCGACCGCGCATGTGTGCGTTCAACCCTACCCCGCGCGCTCTTCGCACATTGCGCATGCGCACGGAACCCTCCTGTTGCGCATGCGCACGGAACCCTCCTGTTGCGCACTCGGGGGGAGGGAGGCGTGCGACTGAGGGCGGCCTAGGGGCGGCCGGTTTAGAAATCCGGCCCTGCTTTTATTACATAACCCCCTTAGTGTGCATGCTTGATTTTTCTGCATAGTAATATACTGCAGTTGTAGTAGATGCCAAAAGACACAATTCCATCAAGTTCAATAAGTTCTCCAAGTGAACCTGTCTGCTAGATAATTAACAGTATTGTAGATATTATACGTTATGTATATGTAATACAGTACATTGCACTTGATTCTAATTAAGCCTATTCTGTATAGTCTAAAATCTGTATTTTTTTTTTTTTACATTTTTAGAAGTATATAGTAAATTTTAAAGCATGATTCTTCATGTTACGAAGGTACCCTTTATCTGGAATGTCACAAACTTGAGATATGAGATGCCATACCTGCACTTGCAAAAAGAATGTTCACTTTTTTTGGAGCTCTTTAGTTTTTGCCGAGGTTAAAGTACCTCACTAAAAACGATAAAAATAAAGTTCTTTATTTTGCAAGTAGTAGCAATTTTTATTGCTTCTACTTCTACGTAAGCCGTGTCCTATTCACCTTTCTGTCTTTTATTTAAACCAATACCTTGTTGGTAGGGTGACTAATGAAGTACATAAAGCTGGTAAATGTAGAGCAGCACTATGGGACTTACATCATGTCTCTGATTTATAATCCAACTCTTCTGTACACTTTAGGGCAATGCAGAGAGGGTATAGTGCTGCAGGTATCCAGTTTACATAGCTTGTTAATGTTGGTATAGTGGGAGGCCATAAGAGCAATAGAGGATTCTGAAAAAAGAGCATAGAGATGGATTGTTGTAACTAAGGTTGCTAGTGTCTATAAATGTGCAGAATATAAGCAATGAAGCAAATCTTAACACCAGCACACCCTTACCTCCTCCAAAAAGTTTTCCACTTGGTGCACGGCCCAGAGTGTCGGCACTCTCAATACAGTCCAGTAAAAATTAAATAATTTTTACCAGAATATAAGCAACACATGGCAGCATCATTGTAGGTAACCAGAGCCCATAGCTATAGTGACAGCTTCACACCCAAACAAGGCAAAAACATAATGCCAGAAACACTTTTTTGGCCTTTACAACAGTCATTTGTAATATTGTTTTGCATGTATGTATGTATTCCTCAGCATTGTTCAAAATAAAATGTCTGTTTTTGAACCTCTCTAAATATGTTTTCCTAAGAGAATATTTTTTCTAATAAAATATGTAAATCCTTTATCATCAGTAGTCTAGGGGTTTATATAAAACTGAGCTTTTCATTAAGCCTCTTGTTTCTCTTGCATTGGATAAAATTGAAAACAGAATCTGATTTACTGGAAAAAATTCTCTTTCAAATCCTAAAGACAGTTATCACGTAGCAACTTAATCTTCTTTGTCTGTAGCTAAACCTATCCGTAGCTTCTATTCTACTCTGTCCTTCTAACCTTGACCTGACTAGTTATTTACTAGTCACTTGCTGATACCCAGCATTCATGTGGATTTGACAGTTTTTTTTTTTTTTTACCAGGGAGGTATAATTCCTAAACATAAGAAGTTCCAGAATGTTCTTGCATGTTATTGGAAGTAAAAAGAAACATTTTTGTATTTTGATAAAAAAAATTCTGAACATTTCTATTGCAGCCATTCTCTGGGTGTTAATTACTATCGAATATACATCTTTTCCAGTCCTACGAATGCTATCATTTTGCATGCTTTCAAATCCAGAAACATATTTATCTCTTAAGAAGCTGCCCATTGTAAAACTAACATGACAAAAGATGCATTATGTAAGCTGTAGTGGTGATGGCAATTTGACTCAAGTACAATACAGGTTTAGAATTTATCATCCTATCTTTTTTTACATTTACATGTATTCCACCAACTGATCCCCCTTAAATTCTATTAATTTTTATTCTTGCATCACCAGTACATACATTTGTTGTGGAAAGCATAAGTGAACAGAAGTAGGTTAATGTTCTGAAACAGTATATGCACTTGGAGGTCCTTGAAAAAGTTTTATTTTTCATTATAACACTGAATCCTGACAGTAATGTCAATTATAAAATAAGGTCATTTAGTCCATAGCATTACATAAAGAATACCTAGCAATGTGATGAAAGATAACAGTTGGAACAGATGGCGTAGGTACCTATGGGGTTTGGCTCAGAGCTAGAACTGGTCCCTGGGACTGAGGTGATGATGGGCAGCAGGGGGGTGTATTGTATATATGTGTGCATAGGTGTGAAACAATTTGAAGGGTTTCTCCTGTAAAAGTCCATAATTAAAATTAGAGTTAGAGAGAATTACTACTAAGTTGTATAACTAAGAGAATAAAACATTTAAAGTTAAAAGTTAACTGTGAATTGGAATTTAAAGGGGGATGTAATCAAGATGATGGGGAGACTAGTAAGGTGTTTTGTTTAGGTTTGGTTATATTTAAAAAAACAAACAATAAACATCTTTTTGTATGCTAGATATGCTTTATATAGGGATGGGGAACAGACTATGCCAGTATATCTCTTGCAAATAGTATTTTAGCTAAGAATAAGGCTGCTGACTGATCCTACCTTAGTTCTCTCTAGGTAAAACAGTTCCAGTCTGCATTTCCTAATTTAATTTATGTGCTGTGACATAACATTCCAATGGGTATTCAGAGGGTAGTTAAAGCTTAACCCTGATGCTGAGCTCTAACACTCCATAAGCCAAATTGCATTTGACTGCTCAAAGCAATTAAACACGTTCTGACGATCCAACACAGTATCAGTCTTCTTCATAATTGTATCAGTTTGTTAAAACGCTTTCAATGAACCGTCTGAAACTATTTCCTGACAGCCAGGAAAGTGTTGATAAATGTGTAAATGATCTATCTACCCATTCTGTGCCAATGAGGCTACGGTTGTGACTCTGTACCTTTCATTCAGTTCAATGAGAAATAGGTTGTGGTGTCACAGGTTAAGTCTGTTTTTTCAACAGGATTTATAGAAGATTATGGAAACTACAGAGCTGATCAATATGTACCTGCCCATTGTAATTATTACTAGCAAAAATACTGGAAAATTGATAATAGCATTAATGATTCACTATATAAAACATATACAGGTATAGGACCCGTTATCCAGAATGCTCGGGACCAAGGGTATTCCGGATAAGGGGTCTTTTCGTAATTTGGATCTTCATACGTTAAGTCTACTAAAAATCAATAAAACATTAATTAAACCCAATAGGATTGTTTTTCATCCAATAATGATTATTTATATCTTGGTTGGGATCAATTACAAGGTACTGTTTTATTACTACAAAGAAAAAGGAAATCAGTTTAAAAATTCTGAATTATTTGATTAAAATGGAGTCTATGGGAGACGGGCATTCCGTAATTCGGAGCTTTCTGGATAACGGGTTTCCGGATAAGGGATCCCATACCTGTACTAATATTTTTAAAAGTGTCAGAGCTGTTGCAGGACAAAGTTCAAGTTGTTTATACCCAATAGATACCCTAACTTTTAAAAACTAGAATATTATTTGGTCCGTGTTGGCACTGTTTAAGGCCCAATACTTTGTGTGATTTTCACTCCTGTTAGTATCTGTATGTTCTGCACCCACTAAAAGCGCTATGGGACAGGGACTTCTATGTGGTACTTCATCTCTGCATATGAATACTTATCTATTATGCTTATGTTTCCTGAGTATACTTTTCTATAATGTACTGTATACCCTAGTAGTGCAATTTATATGAGATATATATATCATATAAATATATATTATATATATATAAACTTATCTGTACACATATATCTAATGTATTAGTTTTCATGTGCACAACATTCAGAGAGGCAACAAATTATCAGAGATGGCAAAGGCCATCTGTAAAAGGGGTTTGAAAGACACGTGTATTAAACAGGGGCATAACAATGATCTAAAAGCTCTCTTTGCACAAAAGCTAAACTATAGACCACTACATGGAAATGTATATCCTTTGCTTCCTTCAGTGCTCTTTGTAATCAGTTCAGATGCTCAGGAAAGAGCACAGATCAAGGATCTCTTGTCACTTCTGTATAGTAAAAATCTGACTTCCATAAATTCACCTGCTACATGAAGAAAACTTGAAGCTATTGTAAAATGTTGGTAAAATGGATGTTATTCTCTCTATATACTGTCAGAGTGAGATAATAATTGAAACATATTAATTCTCTGTAGGTGTACAAGAATTTTTATACAGCACAATGTGCATTAAAAGGTTAAAAGCTACTAATTTAAAGCATAATTATAGTCTTGTGTTGTATTGTGAGAACACTGTTATAATGCCCTTTTTCTGTTTTTTTTTCTTTTTTTTAGCAAGACAAATATCACGAGAGCACAAGAAACAAAGGTGAGTTGATATTTTTTTATTTTGATTTATACAACATAAGGAAAAAAAAACAGATGGATTGATTTATATATGAAATACACATCTCTTTTGTATAGTGCTTCACACTTAAACAGGTTGGTTAACTAAAAATGCTTTCGGCTCTGTGCCCAGGGAACACTTCGTTCAACACAACGCCACAGCGGGGAAACAGGCCTCTAATTAGCACTTCTATCAGTACCTGCAGTACATAATGTGACTAAACTAGAACAAAGATAAGCCAGTATGATCTGAAGCAATGCCCACCAAAATAACTTCTTCAAATGCCCCTGTGGCATGTCCAAATGTTGCATTTATTTGTAATTACAGGTTATGTATTAACAGTCGCTGCTGAATCAATCACACATCTATTGCAACAAAAGCATAAACAGACAAAAACCAACAAAACACAACTAAACTGGCCATCTTGCCTTCTTAGTGGGAGTAATGAGATTAATGACATTCTGTAGTTTGCATTTCTACTGTTTCTGTTTGAATTATTCTGATTAATATTTGTTTCATATTGTCTCACTCGTTAATAAGTCTTTGTCATCCTTGTTATATAAAAAAAGTAGTAAATGCTTGGTGTATATATACAATGACTGAATGTTTAGGAGGCAAGACCAGAGCACAGATGGGGACATTTTTATAAATGTGGCATTGGAAACCAATTTACATTGCCAATTTAATGCCATGGTATGCCATGTAACATGAAAAAGCAGAAATTTTGAACTCTTATTTTTCATCTGTCTATACATCTGAGGAGCCAGATAATGAAGGCTTCCCTTTTAATATACCCAGTGCTAGTAATTTAGCTACTGACGCGTGGGTCACTCAGGAGGAAATTCAAAAGAGACTTGAACATGTAAAGGTAAACAAAGGTCCAGGACCGGATGGGATTCATCCCAGGGTATTAAATGAGCTGAGCGCTGTGATTGCCAAGCCTCTTCACATAATTTTTCAGGATTCGTTGAGGTTTGGCATGGTGCCGAGAGACTGGCGGATTGCTAATGTGGTGCCCTTATTTAAAAAGGGATCCCGTTCTCAGCCTGAAAACTATAGGCCTGTTAGTCTGACATCAGTAGTAGGAAAGCTTCTGGAAGGGGTAATAAGGGATAGGATAGTTGAATACATTGCAGTTCACAATACTATTAGTTTGTGCCAGCATGGTTTTATGCGTAACAGATCTTGCCAGACTAATTTAGTTGCCTTTTATGAGGAGGTGAGCAGGAACCTTGATGCTGGAATGGCAGTTGATGTCATCTACTTAGATTTTGCTAAAGCGTTTGATACAGTACCTCACAGAAGGTTAATGATCAAATTGAGGAATATTGGCCTAGAACATAATATTTGTAATTGGATAGAGAACTGGCTGAAGGATATATTATAAAGAGTGGTTGTAAATGGAACATTTTCTAATTGGGCCAGTGTGGTTAGTGGAGTACCGCAGGGGTCAGTCCTTGGTCCTTTGCTTTTTAACTTGTTTATTAATGACCTAGAGGTGGGCATAGAGAGTACTGTTTCTATTTTTGCTGATGACACTAAATTGTGCAAAACTATAAGTTCCATGCAGGATTCTGCCGCTTTGCAGAGCGATTTGACAAAATTGGAAAACTGGGCAGCAAACTGGAAAATGAGGTTCAATGTTGACAAGTGCAAAGTTATGCATTTTGGTAGGAATAATATAAACGCAAACTATCTACTGAATGGTAGTGTGTTGGGGGTATCCTTAATGGAGAAGGATCTAGGGGTTTTTGTAGATCACAAGTTGTCCAATTCCAGGCAGTGTCATTCTGTGGCTACTACAGCAAATAAAGTGCTGTCTTGTATAAAAAAGGGCATTGACTCAAGGGATGAGAACATAATTTTGCCCCTTTATAGGTCCCTGGTAAGGCCTCACCTTGAGTATGCAGTGCAGTTTTGGGCTCCAGTCCTTAAGAAGGATATTAATGAGCTGGAGAAAGTGCAGAGACATGCAACTAAACTGGTTAAGGGGATGGAAGATTTAAGCTATGAGGTGAGACTGTCGAGGTTGGGGTTGTTTACTCTGGAAAAGAGGCGCTTGCGAGGGGACATGATTACTCTGTACAAGTACATTAGAGGGGATTATAGGCAGTTGGGGGATGTTCTTTTTTCCCATAAAAACAATCAACGCACCAGAGGTCACCCCTATAGATTAGAGGAACAGAGCTTCCATTTGAAGCAGCGTAGGTGGTTTTTCACGGTGAGGGCAGTGAGGTTGGGGAATGCCCTTCCTAGTGATGTGGTAATGGCAGACTCTGTTAATGCCTTTAAGAGGGGCCTGGATGAGTTTTTGAACAAGCAGAATATCCAAGGCTATTGTGATACTAATATCTACAGTTAGTATTACTGGTTGTATATATAGTTTATGTATGTGAGTGTATAGATTGGTTAGTATAGGTTGTGTGCTGGGTTTACTCGGATGGGTTGAACTTGATGGACAATGGTCTTTTTTCAACCCTATGTAACTATGTAACTATGTAACTATCACAAAACTGTGTAAGGATTTTATGTAAATGTCCAAAATTCTGGCTTATTTAGGAACCAGTTTAATAATAAAATACTGTTTAACACTGCATTGTATATTAATTTGATACTGAATACTACATATTTACTTGATCCCATACCTTTGGACTCGTGTATGTCTGCAAGAGCAGTTTCTGTATCCACTATTTCCCCATAGTCAACTGCATATAAATCAACTTTCATTAAAGGCACTTGAGTCGAAATGTGCTCTTTGCACTACGTATAGTTGCTCAGTCCTTCCTGCCTTCTATTCCGAATATTGCGCTGCCATGCCAGGTGGTAGCTCCAGAGTTTCCTTGATGTCCCAGAATTAATAGGCATAGCTCACTTATGCAGACTTCACTTGCATCTCAAACATTGGAAATGATGCCAGAGTTCAGCACAATTGTGTCTGACAAAATGCACATGCAGGTTATTAATTTTGCCAATTCGGATGAAATTGGGGTAGTGGTGGCACAATTACACCACAAATATTGTGACCACAATGACACAAGAATTATAAGAACAAACACTGCATTGTGAGAAAAATATGGCGATAGCACTTGAAATTGCACTTAGCTCATTGCAGACGTACATGTGCCCTCTGTTCTTTTCATTTAGCCCTACTTTACATTATGCCTTGTCCCATTCTTACTCACCTACTCAAACCTATTACTTTAGTTTGGTACTTTTTTTTCTCATCCATGTTCAAACAAACTAGTATTTAATCCAATCCTTAGATAAGCCTGCACTGATTCAACTATCCTACTAACCAGTCTTTTTATTTCCTTTTCCTTTTATTGCCAAATGATGCTAGAAATGCTCACATCCCAACTCCTGGTTCAGGATCTCACTATCAACTCCATATTTTACCCTTTTTTCCAAACCTGCCTTAAGGTCCCCATACACAGGCCTACAGGTGGGCGATATCGGGAGAATCCAGGATAATTCGATCGTTTGGCCCTGGGGCCAAACGATTGCATTATAATGACGGGCATAGGAAAAGTCGGTCCGGGGACCGCATCAACGAGCCGATGCGGTCCACAATCCGACTAGATTTTCTAACCTGTCCGATCGAGATCTGGCCAATTTCATGCCAGATATCGGTCGGGCAGGCCCGTCGGTAGTGCCCATACATGGGCCGATTAGCTGCCGAATGAGTCTAAGGGACCGGTATCGGCAGCCAGAATCGGCCTGTGTATGGGGACCTTTACCGTCAAAACAATCAACAGAGATTTCTCTCACTACAGTGGTGGTCAGTTATCCACTCTTGCAACATGTAAAGATCACTTCACCCTACACATCCTCATTGATCTCTCCTCATTCTTATGTATTTTCATTCTGATCCATAAAATGGTATATATTTAGTGTTTCAGTGCAATATTCTGTAAGATTATGTTAAAGTCTATGCAGAACTTAAAACATTGTGGAATATCATTTTATTTATTTGCTGAGGTTTGCCATTTACCCTTCTTGGTACAGACCAATATACATAGTGACAAGTATATGTATCCAGAACAGCATTTTAATGATTATGCAATTGTTTTTTTGTGTGTAAGCTGGCAATTTTTAAAGTTCTTCATAGAATATAACATAACTCTATAGGGTATTAGAGCAGTCAATATTAATTTGATTGTACTGTATGATATGCTGTGAATACACTGAATCATTTGGCCTCTGCACCTGTTTGCTTCCTGTACAGGATACAGTTTTAGAAGGAGGTAGTGAAAGGCTTTTCTAAGCTTCAAAAATTTTGTATGAACTTCCAGAATGCCTAAACCTTATTACAATGCAGTGGCTTAAATAACTGTCTGATGAGAAGAGAGTAGACTGCAGGTTATCATGAGCAATATTCCTACCCACATAGGGTTAAAAGAAAAGCTCATGACCAGGATCACACAACTAACGCTGTAAAAAGATGCTGTGCATTCCTTCCTTTACCCATAGACAGATGTCACTTCTCCAACTGTCTAATTAAAAAATATACTTTTAATTCAACATTGATTTAACTTAATTTAGTCTTAATTAAAATATTCAGGTCTGTTATGATGAATTCCTTTATTCCAACATTTCTTCACACTTCTGCATCAAGCAGAGCTACATTTTCTCATTTCTTTAGCCATACAATAATGAACTGAAGTTGTTATTTCTTCTAGACAGTGATTGGAGAAACATTAATTAAAGCCTTAATTACTGATCCCTTTTAGTGATGAGCGAATTTTTTCACCAGATATGGATTTGCAACGAATTTCCGCATGTCATCATTGGCCAATTATTTCGTGAAACTTACGTAAATATCTGCTGCGGAAAAATTTGTCACGCGTAAATTTTTTTTGTAGCACGTCAAATTGGCTGCGGTTGTGTCAAAAAACACGGACGACAATAAAAAAGACGCGGACGACAAAAAAAATCGTGCAACGAATGCAGTCCAATAATCTGTCGCCGTATCGCAAATTTTTCGCTGTTTCGCAAATTTTCTTTTTGCAAATTTATGGCGAAGTGAAACGGGACAGATTCACTCATCACTAATCCCTTTCATTTATGCTTTTCTTAACAACTAGATGTAAAACTATTTTTCCCCTAGACATCAGTATCAGACATATCATTTTTGATTACTTGGCATATGTTGTAAATCCTGTGTTATGAAAGTAGCTATATTTATCAATTTTATTAAGATATAATAGGAGACTGCATACAGTACATGGACCATTTTACTAAAGGGGAAAGTTGAATACATAATACACCATAAATTTGTTTATCGTTATTGTTAATGTTTACAGTGAAAAAGTTGATTGTAGATAGCCTTTTGGGGGCTTAGTACATATTACATATGCTGGATAATCAGGACTGACATAATGGTTATACAGTGTGCCTACAGTGTACCATTTTGTTTGTGCTAAAAATGTATAGCCCATTAACGTTTAGCAAGGTTAGCTATATTTGTATATTAATTCTTAATGGACTATAATTACCTTGATGTTTCAATTAATTTAGCATTTGCATTCTCACGGCACATTAATTAATAATTGACCAAAATTATCTGATAGAAGTTGCATTATGCATGGACACAAAGGTAATTGTTAAATCGTTAATATAAATAAGTAACTACCGAGCCTTTTAAGTTCAAAAATATAACAGTAATAACAATAATGACAAAATACATACAAAGTTGCAAAATTGCTTACAAATTTGCTTTTGTTTTTGATCCACAATAAGCAACAACAACAAAGTTCTTACCATTACGAAATGCGTTGAAATGATATTCTGCCTGCTGTTTTAATTACAGTATTATGTGGGGGGACTCGGAGGGGGGGAGAGTAGTTTATTGTATCAAGCTCATTAACCTTACTTGCACAGTAAGCCAGAGTGGAGCCAAAGCATTCACCTCTCCTCCCACAGTGACTCTTCAGATTCATGCGGTGGGAGTTAGTTTAGAAAAACAAAGTCTGTTCCTTGCTCGCTGATGAATTAAGAAGATTGCTGTCTGGGATAAGAACAATGGAACAGGTGGATATTGTTCTACAATCTCAGTTTCATTTGACTCTGGGGGCTTGTGGCTATCCTTGAGTTTGTAATGTTTCATTAGTATTGGAGGGAATTAAAGCCATGATTTAGTTCTCTGAGGTTTTCGGCAAACCTTTCTGCGCTTCCCCAGTAAATAAATAAATGCATATATAAATATCAGACTCAGAACCAGTAATGCAGACAATAAAAAGCAACAGACAGATACTGCCTTTAACAGCAATTACATTTACAAATCACGTTAACACCGTATACATTTTTAATGAAAGTATATAGTTGCTAATACTTTCTTTTATTGCGGAAAAATTTGGGTGCTCGTCACTTTTAAAAAAAAGAGAAGGAAAGGTAAAAACGAAGTAAGCTTTATCAGAAAGGTCTATGTAAATACAGCCATAAATCTATCACGTTTTGCTTCGCCGAAAATTTTGTGGATTTTTCAAAGGATTCAGGAAACGGCAGAAAATTCGCGAAACAGCAAAAATGTCATGCGTCAAAAAAAAATGTCATGCGCATCATTTTTGTTGACCCATGTGAATATTTTGTGACAGGTGTATCAAAAAAATTACACAGGCAACAATTTTTTTTGAAACACGTAATTTTTTTGACGTGGCGACTATTTTTTATTTTTGATGGAGGCTACAATTTTTTGTCTTGCAGTGAATTTTTATGCACAAATATTTACGCTGGTTTTGTGTAACAATCCACCAATGGCAAAACGTGGAAATTTGCCCCGAATCCATGCCTGGTGAATAATTTCGATACTTACAATACTGCTGCTTCTTTGTGAAAAGAAACACTGCATTCCCTTTCTATGATTC
Organism: Xenopus tropicalis; assembly: GCF_000004195.4. Classification (NCBI taxonomy): domain Eukaryota; kingdom Metazoa; phylum Chordata; class Amphibia; order Anura; family Pipidae; genus Xenopus; species Xenopus tropicalis. Next base: position 52,143,726 of record NC_030677.2, read on the forward strand.
TGTACACATGAGCTCCTGTGTCAGACTTCCTTCTCTTAGCTCCAACATTTCAGGGAACGGCATGAACCTGCCCAGCTTGCTACTCTCCTTCTTCTCCTTTCTTCCTCCCCCCCTTGCTTCTTCTTCCGCCCCCCTTCCCTCAGCAGAGATAGACAAGCCAGCAATGCAGGTAGGGAAGTGATGTTAGACCAAACTAAAATGGCAGCTGCTATCTTAAAAAAAACAGAGAGCGCTCCTAAGGCTGTTTAGTCTGGTATGGTAAAGCATTTTACTAAATAAATATAGCCTTCTAGTTTGCACTATTGGCAAAAACTGCCTCAGTAGCTTTCCTTCTCCTTTAAACAACAAAGTATTTATCATGCACAACTAGCAATTTATGATTTTTTTCTGCAGGTAGCATGAAGCAAATATGTGCACAATGTGATTTATTCTGTGGTCATAGCCATTGTCAGAAGCAAATATGTGCACAATGTGATTTATTCAGTGGTTATAGCCATTCTCCAAGTACATTCTTCAGGAATGTTCTGGATCAAGCATTGCCTTGTGTTTGATGTATTTATTTATTTTCAAAATTGTTTTAAATAAAGATTGAGTGACTTAGTAAGGACCACAAAACACCCGATACAAGGAATCTTGAATTACATTTATACAACCTTTGGGTCTCTCAATCACTCTTATTTTTGAGACATCAAAACTGAGTTTGTACTGTAAAGGGCATATTTTAAAGGTTATAGTAAAAGTGTAAATAATGTACATTTTTATATTTATGAAGCAGTGTTGCAGTGGTGAAGCTGGGAATGAAAGTTTGCAAAGAAGGAAGCATACTGTAAAGAGCATATTTATCAAAATTCAAGATTAGAGTTCACTACAGAAAAATGTACCCATTTTGTATTTATTGCTACAGGATTTTTAGATATGTATTTATCAAATAGTGAACTCTAACTTCACTCACTAAAAAAAAAATCCCATGGAAATGGATAGAAAGTGGGTGAATTTTTCTGTGGTGAGCTTTAATATCAAATTTTGATAAATATACCCCTATGGGGCCCATACACTAAGGTACTAATTCAAAACATGAAATTCGATCATTTCTGATGATCAAAAATGTGACAAAAATTATTTTCCTTCCAATATGAAAAGGTCGCACTTACGATCTAAAAGTTCAGAAATTTTCGTATTGAGACGATTGTATACTGTATACTGTATATTGGCGACCCAAAAGTCTTGATATTTTTGGATCCCAACAATCGTAAACGCCATGAAACCCTTTCTGACTTTGAAACTTCAGTGCATGATTTGGGAAGCTTCCCATAGGACTAAGTGGCACTCTGCAGCTCCAACCTGGCCAAAGAAAGTCGCAATACCGAATATTGAATGAATTCCGAAACTTTCGTAATCATTACGACAAATACAATTTTGTCATACATATTGTCGCAAAGCACAAAAAAGTCACAGAAGTTAATGAAAAACGGAACGGAAAATACACAAAGTTCTAAAAGTTAGAAAAAATACAAATTTTTTCTATTCCCCTGAGTGTAATTTACATTCAAACTAGCATAGTTAACAAAATGTTAAAATACATAAGCTTAGTTTGTATGTAAGCTTTCTACATTAGTGATGAGCGAATCTGTCCCATTTTGCTTCGCCATAAAATTCACGAAACAGCAAGAAAATTCACAAAACGGTGAAAAAAAATCACGAAACGCATTTGACACACAATTTTTTTGTCGCCCGTGTCTTTTTTGTCACCCACGTCTATATTTTTGTCACCTGCATTTTCTTTGCTGAGCCTTTTTTGACACGCCCAATTTGACGCGAAAAAAAAAAAATTCTGCGCAATAAATTTTTTCACGCCGGATTTTTCCGGAAGTTTTGCGAAACAATCCACCAATGGCGAAATGTGGAAATTCGCTGCAAATCCATGCCTGGTGAAAAAATTTGCTCATCACTATTCTACATTTATGTGAATGCATTCCCATTGACTCCAATGAACAAGGTTCATTGCAGTGTAAAAGTTTTACTTAAATGCCAATGTAACTCTGTTGTACATAATAAAAAACTTAATAGAAATATTACTTAGTTAATTTGGGTTGAAAAAAAGACAAAAGTCAATCACGTCCATGAACCCTAGTGTGAATATATCTACATGTATCTATACAGACAAATATATATACACACATATAAAAAAACTAAATACATGTATCTATACAGACCAATTTTATTCACACATAAAAAACTAAATACATGGATATCTATACAGGTATCAGACCCATCATCCGGAAACTAATTTTCCAGAAAGCTCCAAATTATGGGAAGGCCATCTCCCATAGACTCCATTATAATCAAATAATGCAATTTTAAACTGATTTCCTTTTTCTCTGTAATAATAAAACAGTACCTTAACTTAATTCCAACTAAGATACAGATGAAGCCACTTGGATTTGTTAAATGCGTCATGACTCGAGATAAACTGAAGAAACTATTATCTTAAGTCATGTAAACTCATTTAGCACATTTAACCTTTCAAAGAGCACCATTGTTTACATAAAGCAACTCCTTAATTAGATGGGACTCTGTGATGCAAATTACTGTGTTAAATGGGATAAGTGAGTTATAAGAGTTTAGTTCACACGAACGAAAAAGTGGCTTCATCTGTATAATGAATCCTAATTGGAGGCAAAACGATCCTACTGGGTTTAATATTGGATTAAACATTTAGGGCCCGATTCACTAAAGTCCGAAATAAGGAGTGCTATTTATAGCATGCGTTAAAAATCTTATCACGTCTTATTTTTCACTCGATTCACTAAAAGGACACTTGTCATAATTAAGAAGCGATGTTCTTGGCGTTATTTATCTTGCGATGACATATTTTCAAGCAATATATTACGCAGCGCACAAGATATTACGCAGCACATTGCTTGAAAATATGTCGTCGCAAGATAAATAACGCCAAGAACATCACTTCTTAATTATGACAAGTGTCCTTTTAGTGAATCGAGCGAAAAATAAGACGTGATAAGATTTTTAACGCATGCTATAAATAGCACTCCTTATTTCGGACTTTAGTGAATCGGGCCCTTAATGTTTAAATCATTTTTTAGTAGACTTAAGACATGGAGATCAAAAATACTGACATTCCCCTTATGCAGAAAACCCCAGGTCCCAGTCATTGTGGATAATAGGTCCCACACCTGTGCAAAACTAACTGTAGATGTTAAAAATGACACAGTTTGTCATCCACAAAACTCCCCAAATCCTGAAATACAGTATACAGTACTACTATTCAGTGTATAGCTAGTATTTATGTTATTTATACTAAAGTGTTTGCTGCCCATTGTTCCAGTTTTATCAAATATTTCTGCAACTTTTAGGGGCCATTTACTAATTGTCATTTACTAATTTTTTTTGCTGATTCAGATTTGTAGTGCAGGATAAAAAGTTACAAATTTTTTCATGATTTACAATGCTTCCAAATGGCTAAAAATCCAAATCCAAAAATTTGCCAGCTATGCTGAGATCATGTAGAAATCAATGTCAGATGTCCCTTCCTTTTCCTGAAAGATCCTTTTGCTTTGAAACTTTAGAAGGTTCAGATTTTTGACACTGGTTTTTGTGCGACAGTTTTGAAAAACTTGAGTTTTCAGGATGACAATTTGAAAAAGTTGGAGTTTTTCAGTATTTTAAAAATAAAAATATGAGAAACGTTAGTTTTGTTAAATCTACCCCTGTGTGCAAAACTATGGGGCGGATTTAAAATTAATAAAATAAAAGTTAAGAATCTCAGCTTTTCCCCTGCTCTAATTTGCCTCTCCCACTGATACTAATGGTCCCACCCTTTCTTATTAATTGTTTTACTATTTCAATTAAAAAAAAACATTTGGATTAATTTACTCATGGCTGCTATACCCTTTTAACCTCTATTTTTGCTGTACTAGCTAATTTGAATGCCTTAAATTCCCCTTTTTTACCAGTCTTTAACTCTGCCCATAATAGATTTGCGTGTAATATCCTTCCTTGCTTAGTAGTGGAATATACTGAAATGTATATTTGTTAAGAAGCACTTTAAACACATTCTATTTTTGTTCAGCGTTTAACCCTGTGAAATGTCTTTTTCAGTAATCATAGTGCAAAGATGCCAAAAAGGCATCTTTTCTAGAAATAAAAAGTTGTCATTTAGCATATTTACACACCTGTCAGCTTTTTCTGACTTGGCCTCATTATTCCAACCAATGTCTGGATAATTGAAGTCAACCATAATAGCAACTTGACATAGCTGTGAATCTGCTTCCATTAGCAAAAGTACAGTAGTTGGGCTTCATTCTTCTCATTTGAACTAGCCAGTTTGTAGTATACACCAACAACCATTTTCTTAGTAACTGGTTTGAGATTCTAAATTCTTAGCAGAAAAGATGCTGTCAAGAAGATGTGTATACAATTGGTAAATAGAACAAAAATGAATTGTGACAGAAAGTTGATTTTTTTTCATTTACAATGGAAAAAAAATGTCATCCCGACCTAAGAGGCATTTAGCAGAAATTTGCCATAGCTGAAGGAGAAATCACAACTTAAACACAGTATAAAATAGTATTTTGATAGAAAGGGAATAGGGTAGCCACATTTTGAAATCTTTCTTTTAAGTTTTTCATGCTGTTGCTTCTTCTATAACATTGCTTCATTTGAAATCCTCTTTTGTCTTAGTTTGTTATTCTTACTGCTTTTCTTTTTCTTGTAGTAGCTTCTATCCCCTTTGGTCTTTTTTCTCACTTGCTGTGCTAGATCACTCTTTCTTTTTTTCCTTATATCCTCTTTTCTCTGAGCTTTTAGATCTCTCAGTCCTTCTGCACCTTTCCTAAATCTACGGCCTTTCTGACCATTGTTTTTCTTTCTGTTGCTTAGTAACTCACCCACCGATAGTAGCCTCTTCTCTCATTCATGTATTAAACAAACAGTTCTGCACTCCATATCAAGGACTGGTTTACTGGATGTGAGGCATTAGTCATAAGGGGCTTATATGAACATATTAAAATACCAGTAAGATTTATTACATTTAACATTTAATAATGGCATTACTATGTTAGCCAAATGAATAATTTTGAAACCATATGCCACCCACTCAAGCCTACAGGATTTTGCACTTGCCTAACTGGTTAAATCTATTAAACTTGTAACTAAGGCTAAGGACCCAGCAATAGGAGTCACCAGTGGAAAGCCCTTTACATCACTTCAGTTTCCAATGCTGTGCATAGTTGGCTGCAGGAGGAAACTTAGGGGTCTTGGTGATGAGCGTAACTGGTCATTTCGCTTTCCAGAAAAACTCACAGAACAGTGATATTTCATAGAAATTTTACCATACACACTGGAGTTAATGGGAAGGTTAAATGATATTGCAGTTAAGACATTTATAGCTCTACTTTAGCCTTCCTTATTAGAGAAGCTCCTTTCCGCTGCACTACAAACGTACTTCATAGAATCATAGGATTAAAAATGTTGCCAATTTCTTCCAAAAACAGCACCTGGACAGCTCCTTAGATAGTCAGGGAGGGCTGGTGAGGTTTGTGATCCATCTGATTGATGTGGAAGGCAAGGTGTGCATAATTGTAATGTCAGTGTTTTTTCTGGGTTTTCTTCTGAAAATAAAACACCCGACAAAATTCTAGATCTCACAAAAAAGTACAAATATATGGAAAGTATAGCAATAAGCTGTTCTTGAGATATTATAATTAGTCAAGGGTACAAGTGAACTCTATTGCCCTTTTTTTCAAGGACCTTGTACTGATCAGCAAACGTGCACTTTTAACATATAAAAAACATATATAGCTATCCTTATGTCTATTGTTTTACATGCAGCGAGAGAAACATAATACTTGATGATTGGTTAATATGTTAACTGACTCAGTAAAATATGTCTAGCATCAACAAATTGCTGTTTTTGATAGATTATTTTCCATAAAACCAAAGCATTTCTTTGTATGAGAGACATTTACTTTTGTGACATGACGAATTTGCAAAAATATTTGGTACTGGTGAAAATTCCGGTGCAAAACTGCAACAAATGAAAAAGTTCTTTGATCCCTTTTGACTGTGGTTTCTTGGATATGCTTGTATGGATCATATTCTTTAGCTTTTTAAACTTTAAAGTACAAGGAAAATCATTGTGGCATTTTACTGCCAATAGACTCGCCACATTAGTGCCACCTAGAAAACTATATTTATCCTGCAGAAAGCATTACCATACCTGAGTAATGAGCCCTAGATGCTTTCTCTGTTTTCTTAAGATTGTGGCTGCCATTTTAGCTTGATCTTCATAGCTTCCTGCTGGAGCTCAAGTCATTATAGCTCAGATCACACATTCCTAATGGAGGGGGTTCATAGCATTCTTATGGGAGGGGGGAGCAGGAGAGGGGTGGGAGAAGTGAACTGAGAGAGGAATTCAGATTCCTGAAGAACATGTTTACAAAAAAGGAGACAAGAAATCCTGTGTTCTGTGAGTGCTTCTGGCTGTATTTACTTATACCTTTCTGATAAAGCTAACTGAGTTTTTACCTTTACTTCTCCTTTAATGCAATGTTTGGAAATAAATATTTGTATCTGTTTTTTATGAGAAATCAAAAAAATCTAAAATGTTTTCTGGAATCTTCTAAGGACTGGATTCTTTTAATTTTCATTGTAGAAACAAGAAAAAGGACAAAGTTCAGCTCTGTCAAAAATAAACAAGCCCCCTGGAGAGCTTATTGAAATAGATTTTCAGTGTTGCAATCAATAAAAAAAATATATGCGACGTGAGCTATGTATTCCTGTTGGAGTCGTTCTTACTTATTGCATTGCATCAACATTTTAATCATAAGATCTGTTGAACATTTAAGACAGGTATTAACAATTCCATTCATCAATTAATCAACACAGACTTCTCATTAGTTTAGCAAATCCATCATTGATTTAATAAAGATCTAATGGATGGCATAATTATATTTATTTTAGAATAGAACCAAAATATTGTAGTTAATTCAATAAATTAGAAAATGATCAGTTCGTATGTGGATTCCAGTAAACTGGGATGCTATGTTCAGCATATTAGAAATGCCCAGGAGTATATTACCACTTTAATATGACTTACTAGAAATAAAAAATGTAGGACAATTAATGCTGTAAAATTTAGTTACTAAAATAGTTTAGAAAAAAAAATCAACAGCAACTTTTTAGTTAGTAGCTCATTATAAATTAAAGGAAAACTATACCCCAGAATGAATACTTAAACAACATTTAGTTTATACTATGTTAAGTGGCCTATTAAAGAATTTTGTCAAACTGCAATATATATCAGTAAATATTGCACTTTTACATTCTTTCCCTTGAGCCACCATTTAGTGATGGCTGTGTGCTCCCTCAGAGATCACCTGACCAGAAATAATGCAGCTCTGACTGTAACAGGAAGTAGTGTGGGAGCAAAAGGCAGAACTCTGTCCATTAATTGGCTGATGTGGCCTAGCATGTATGTGTGCCTTGGTTTGTTTGTGTGCACTGTGAATCCTATGACCCCAGGAGGCCGCCCTTAAATCTTAAAATGGCAATTTTCTATTTAGGATTATCCAATAGCACATAATGCTAAAAAGTATATTTTTTTGAAAATGGGTTATTTAGATGGAGCAGGGCTTTACATATGAGCTTGTTTATGGAATATATTTTTATAGAGACCTACATTGTTTGGGGGTATAGTTTTCCTTTAAAATATACCTATTTTACATACATCTTAAACTGTTAAACTGACTTTGATTAACTGTCTCTTGCTATATTAGGAGAAATTCTGTAAAACCTTAAATTACCTGTATTTGAGAGATACAAACATTTTTTAATCTCTCCTATTTCTAAAACCTGCAAATGTCATCTCATACTTCTAAGAGTACTGATGTAATGTGGCCACAATTCAAACCCAATTGCCATGGTAACTTTTGTGCTCTAAATTTATAACATATCATTTAATACAAATGGTTTATACAAAAGTATGCGTGACTTTATTTCCTAATGCATTTCCTTTCTTATAAGACTATTAGTCTCACATACAGTAATATAATTGGATTTAAGCAGCTGCTTATATATAATGGACGTCATTTACCATTTGTGTGCTTAATTTTGGCACAACACTATATATATAAAACATTGGCACTTATCATTTTTTGCCTGTTGTGCTTGAGAAAGTGAATGAGCCATGAGGAGCATTTCACCAAGGTGGAAAACAATCTTGTACAAGTTGCAACAAGGGAATTGCAAGCAGTTAAAAGGAATCAAAGTATACAACCATGCTCAGCCTGTCTGATACAACTTGTATGTATAACAAGGGGTGTTGCTGCATAGGTTGCACTTGGTGCACTGCCACATTTCAGTAATAATCACTTGACAAAAAGCTGCACTTGCCATGATTGCAATAGAAAGGAATGGGGGGCATTTGGAGTGTATCTTTTTTTAAAAAAAATGTCAGTTCTGAAGTATGTTTCAATATGGCCATGTAAATCAAATTATAGCGATCATTTTGTGAAAAGCTCTTAAAGAAACTACCTGCTATGCTCTTCTTTGTGGATGCAGGTGTGTCAGTAGCATAAATTAAACAATTAAACAGCAATATGTTCTACCATTTTTGTAGAAAGCGGATAGATGCATTGACTGATGCAAATAAAAGTGGACTAGGGACCTGGAAGTTCTCAGATTCCATTTAAATAGGCAGTGCACAGATGGATCCACAGGTATCCACATTCTTATACAGAATATTTATAGAAAATGAACACAATTTTTTATAATATTTTAGTTAGCTAGGGAAATATACAGTATGTAGATATTGGTGTTATGTTTGTTCCTCATTAGTTTTACAATAACCTTAATCTATAGGCTACAGTGTAGCCAGACCTGGTGTGTCAGAATAGAGAGACGTGCCTTCATGCGTAGCTCACAAACATGAAATGGCACTTTCTTGCCCTCCTGGACTTCCATGGAAATGACTAATGGTCAAGGCATAACACAGTTAGCATTTATCATTAGAAAAAGTAAACAAAACAAGTCAACATTTACTATAGCATTGGTATGCCAATTTTGTATAAACAGTATTTTTATAAACAGTATTCGGAGAAGAAGGTTTTGTGATGTGTATTGCACAACTGAGATTATTCTTCTGTGTGGCCTTGTGAGATCACTTATCACTCTATCATGACACTCTATCATAAGTCCACATATATATGTATGTATATATGTATGAGTGTTTGCATGTAGTTCTTTTCCATCTCGTACATCTCGGTTAATGAATAATAAGCCTTTGGGGCACAGGTAGGAATAGTTGACAAGGGGTGACATTTTTAGAATACTTGAAGAAAGAAATTATAATCAAGATAAGGGTCAGTGGAAACCATTTTTATTATTGCTCTTATAGCCCTACGCCTACCCAAGGAACAGCTTTAGTCAGCAAAAACTAAATTCCCTAGGTTTGCATTTCATAATGTCATTCGTCTCACACAACCTAGCAGAAACAAAGGAGAAAGAAGAATTTAACCATTTAAATGCCATTCAAAAAAAGCAGGTTGCTGGTTCAACTTACTTTAGTGTGCAAAGGGCAAGACACAACATAAGGGAACAGTCCAACTAACACTAACCTTGACTAGGCTGTCCATATGGTTTTAGAGCAGTGTGTTTGCATTATTTTTTACTTCAAGCCTTATTCTTGATGTCCATCATTTAGGGAAGGCATAAGTTACAGATATATCAAAAAAGACATATTTCTGTATTAACCACTCAGCCATAGAGCTAGGGGAAGCTAGGATAACAAATCTCACTCTGTTTGACCCTCACCTTTACTTCTACGATTATCTAGGAGACCAAAAAGGTATTATCTTTAAATGTAATCCTAACTTTTCTGCAGACAGGCTATGGGTCACCCCACAGTTTGGAAACCATTGTTTCTGGGGGGATCATACCATCATACCATACTTCTGTCTTTGCTATAGAAAATTCTGCTTTTAAACAACATAATTTACATGTGCTCGTTATACTTGGTCAGTAATCAGCTTTGTTGTACACTGATCAAGGCAACTGAATGTTGCTTATGCATATTGTTGAATAACAGGATAAGCATGCCTTTTAACAAACCAACAACTCAAATAAGGGAAGAGATTATGATTGATTATGATTGCACTTAGGAAAAGGATACAACTGGCTATGTTTCTTGATTTTTTTTACAAGCAACCTTTTCATTTGGATGAATGTATGCACACAAAGGTTATAAGAATCATTTGCAGCTAATAAGCCATACCTCATCCATATTTAATGTTAAGTTCAATTGGTGTCCCTCTGTTCTCAGTTTATACATAGTAACACATTCTGTTTTTGCATCTTAAAAGGTATTATTTACATTTAATAGAATATTCATTCCCTGAGAGTTCAAATAAAAAAAGGTACACATAATGCCGAGGCATGCATGTGTGTATTCATTTATTCAGCAATCCCTAGCCCTGTTCATAGCTTGTTTTTGGACAGCACAAAAATGGAATTTGCTGTAGTCACCAGCTTCAGAGATGATCCTTTGTTGGGGGTATAGCATAAAGATGAAAATGTTTCACCACTCATCTGAGTGGCTTCTTCAGTTCAAATGAGTAGTAGTGGGGAATTCTTCAGCCTTTACACCCTTGAGTCACAAACATCCAATCACAATGGTTCCATTGAACTTATTCAGTTAGGTGTTGGCTGAGACAGGTGTAAGAAAGCATGGTACAACTGGACTGTTATCAAAACAAAATCGACATCAAGCAAAAAGCCCAGACCAACACACAGAGGGGAAGAACATAGCAGGCGAAGGAACATATGCAACATATGTTTCTGGAACATCAGAAAAACTTTTCAACAAACATTGCATTGCTGTGTTTTTCTAACCCAGCAACACTCAGAGACAGACATTGGTGACACCAAAGCATATGAATAGTCTATTCTGTCCAGTGTAGTGAAGAGTGCTCAGACTTATACATACTAATGCTCTTTAAGAGAATGGCCCAAGATAGGATTGCGGACTCCTCAGGACAATACTCAGCAGTCTATCTACATCTCAAGGAAAAGGAACACTCCTTTGAGGACAGATGCTTTGAAAGAGATGTAAAAAAAATCCTTGGACAGAGGAGGGGGCCTGCAACACAGTTTGTCAGCAACTTACAATGCCACTTTGATATCCTTGCATACATAGGTGGACTTTTCGGTTGGACTGGGCTGCCAATCACGATGTTACCACTCCCCGGTGTCCTCCCCTGATGCATTTCTCTTACACTCATTCAGGGGAGGATGCCAGGTGGGTGGCGGGGCCCCCTGCAGGGGTTAGGGGGCACGGCAGGGGCCGGTGGGCCCTGCTCCTCCCAGTCTGACCCTGGACTTTTCGATTCAGGGACACAAAGAGAGAGAGGCACTACTAGGTGGTTACAAGGTGCCTTGTGGAAAAACAAGTTCTGCTTTGTAATAAAACCATATGTGTTTAATTAATGTTCAGAATATTTTAAAGGGAATAACTTCATTGCAATTTGTTACAAGGTACTGTACAACAGGGAAAACAACCGGGAAAATAAAGATCCGTAACCTATTTAAAACTTTTTATTTTCTGTTAAATGCACATTTTCAACATATACCAGGATGTACATCATATTTTATAATGGCAATTGTTGATGACTAATGATCATTTGTCTAAATGGCAACAGCAAGAACTACAAAGAATGAAAGAAAAGAGAGCGAATGAAAGCCAAAGCAACACATTCTACATTGAAAATTTGTTCTCTATTATATTTTTATGTGAAAACTTTGTATTATTAATATCCAGAAAAAATATTTGAGCAGTTTTTCCTTTGTACTGAATGCTTTCCGCGCCGAGCTCTTTTGATCTTGCCATGATAAGTGTTGCAAGTAAATAATTACTGGGGCATACATTTAACAGAAACATACAATCTCCAACGTTTTCATGACAATACTTTGGTAACGGCACCATAACTTCTACAGCAGCTGTAGTAAATACAGGTTTTGTAAACCCACAAAAATATTTAGTGACCCATCTGTCAGTGTAAAACAAATAGCATGTTTTATAGTTTGTACATTCTTAAGCAATAAATCTTGCTACTTTAAAAATGGCTATTTTTTCAACCAAAAGATACACAACCTTCTCATCAAGCTACATAAATGCAGTAGACATTTTCAGTGTCGTAAGTGTCAAATGAAAGAATGGGGCTCAATTACAAATGGCTGCAAGTACCTATAAATAGCGTCACTGCATACCCTGTTTTGCATTCAATTAAGTGCTTTATATTTGTTCCTGTGTTTATACTGTCTATAAAGTGATATATTGAAACACAATATTTTTTTTTATTGTCGTATTGTTTTACACCTTCAAAAAATAAGTAAGCATTCCCCACATTTTGATATGTTATACAGTTGTCTTTTACAACTTTTTGGAGTAAGTATCCTGTTCAGTTGTATATAAATCTATGATAGATTGACTGATGATCGAAAGGCAGCACTGGTTACATCATAGTAACAAGAGGCAATGTATATCCAGGGGCGGGCCAAGTCGACCGGGCGCCCTAGGCAACCTGTTCGGCCACTCCCCCCCAACGGCGCATGTGCGCCAAAGTGAGGGGGGGGCGTGATCCGAACGGTCATTGCCTCCACAGCTAATGACAAGCAGCGGGGGCAATGACAGAGGAAAAGGACTAGGGGTAGGCAAGAGAGGCTCCTGTCTGTCGCCCTCCAATCGTTGCGCCCTAGGCAGCTGCCTCTTCTGCCTACCCCTAGTTCCGGCTCTGTGTATATCTACCAAACTGAATAGAAATTCTGACTTTCTGTAATTTATATTGGATTAAGCCTCATTTAATGATAGGAGAGAGTTGAATGTGCTAATAGACTGTTCTACCAAAGACCTATGAATTGTTATACAATATTAAAAAGCAGTGATATAGTTGCACAATATAGCTGATATTCACAATCTACAAGGTGATGTTTATATTCAAAGATAGAGATTGATTTCCCTGTGCCAATGCATACTAGAGCTTTGCCAGAACACATTACATATTCATGTCACACAACTGATTGCATATGCTTAAATCAGCAAGTATAAGTGAAATGCTATTACCTGATCATGTCCCGGTTCTAGTAGAACTCCCAAAGCAGTGACAACTAAATATAACTACAGACATAATGATTATCTAGTTCACAAAAAAATAAATTCCCTTTATAAGAAATGTAATTCAACAAGCATTTAAAGATGCTCTATCACCTGGTACTAATTCTGCCCAGAAATGTGCTCTTAGGGACCCTTTTATCTTTAGTCTTCATACAACATCAGATAACAACATAAAGAGCCTTTAGCTAAGCAATATACAATCAAATTGGGGAAAATACATACAAATGTTTGGGCACCGGACAAGGAGTTGTTGAAAGCAATCAGAAATGTAATAAGTGCATTGCATCGCTAGATAAATTACAGGATGTGGGATGTGTGTTAAAGATGACAAAACTAAAATGTACAGTACTCTAATAAAGAGTTTGCTAAATGCTTCAAGGAGTACTGTGAAGCATTATACAATATTAATCTCTCTTCGGGTTCTAAGCATAAACCTCCCCTTTTTAATAGATGCATTTAAAATGGTCTCCATTTCAGACACCCTTATAGTTAATGCGAAATGAATTATATTCCACTCTTAGAAGTGACTCCTAAGTGGTACAAATCATGTTTATCATTGGTAGAATCCAAGCAATGAAATTCAGGCTATTCTTAAACTCCTACAAATCATACTGCTTACTGTTCCAAAGATTTTTTTTTGTCAGGATTTAAGAAACTGTTTTCTATATTTATTTAGCCAGGAAATAAACCAAAGCTGAAATATAATAGCCTTTCAGAACCCAAAATACAAGAGAAGCTCACTCTTCTCTAACCGTATACTTTACCCACAAGCTGGAAAACAAAGACAAATTTTGGCTAAATATACAAGGTAGTCCCTCTGTGACTTAAGGTCCCCATACACGGGGCTATAGTAGCTTCCGATATCGGTCCCTTGGACCGACTCGGCAGCTAGTCGGCCCGTGTATGGGCACTTCCGATGGGCCTACCCGACCAATATCTGGCCAGATCTTGATTGGGCAGGTTCGAAAATCTAGTCGGATTGGGGACCGCATTGGCTCATTGATGCGGTCCCCGGACCGACTTCTCCTATACCCGTCATTGTAATCTGAATTACCCAGGATTCTCCCGATATCTCCCACTCGTAGGTGGGGGATATCGGGACAAGATCTGCTCGCTTGGCCAAGCGAGTGGATCTGCCAGTGTATGGGGACCTTTAATCTTGTCCAAGGAATAAACAGTAAGTAGGGATGAACAATTTTGTCTGCCCCATACAGTTTTGCTGTGAAATTCATAGTTTCACAGAAATGTTTTGGCAAACCAATGATAGAATTCTGGTGCATGGTTTATTGTACCAAAAAAAAAATGTAAACATCATTATTGTCTACCCCTTGCCTGCTAAATCAACCAGTGGGATAGAAGCCCTGCCCAGCCCTCCCCCTGTCTATCTAAGGAGCTGCCAGGGCACCATGTTTGGGAAAAATTGGCAACACAGTTGTAGAATAGTGTTAAGGAGCATCTCTAGCAATGTAGGGCAATGTAAATGCTATTGTAGAGCTAAAAGCACCTCAACCACAGTGTTATTTTGCCTTCAAATAGACTCCAATGTGAAATTTGAGGTTTTGCTAAATTTTCCACAGTAGTAAAATGCTTCAGGTTTACTCATCACTAATAACATATTAAGCACTTGCTCCACTGTTAGAAATACATGAAATGTTTGGCTAAAATAAATCAGCAAAATATATATTTTCTACCTCTTAAAAACCAGTACCCTTGATCCAAAACCTACACTTCACCTTATGACCATTTTTTAGAGTAAAGTAATTCTCATAGCCATCATGCAGCAAAATATGATGAGATTTTTGTTTTTCATTATTAAGAAAGGTACAATATTAAGGAAAAAATGTAAAGTAAAAAAGCTGTGACATATAATACTTGATATATATATACCAGCATATGTATAAGAGATCCTTGGCCTCAAAAGCTCAAGAAATTAATTATAAGCTGATGTCAAGGTGCTACTATATTCCCTCTGGACTAAAAAGGATGTTACCTCATTCTTCAAAGCTCTGCTGGAAGTGTCACAAAGAAGAAAGGTCATTCACACATATTTGCTATGACAAATTTAAAATTTTTTTGAAAGATGCCTATTAGGGATCATTGTGATCTTCTTTATAATACTACGTAATGATTCTGATAGAGTCATAAGAAGATTCAAAAATTCAAAACCCCACACTATTCTCATATTACTAGCAATGACAGTGATTGTCCTTTAAAAATGGAAGTCAGCTGTTAAAAAGAAAAAAAATTAGAGGACATAATGTAAACAGAAGAATTAAACAGGCATAATACATGTATTTAACAGGAGCAAAATTATAATAAAAAAATACAATCATAGTATAAACAACCCTCTCCCTACAGATATGCACAAGTCTTTATGCAGAGGGATTATCTGTGCACTAGGTAAATTAGTTATCAACCTTGCAAGGACCAAACATAGTAGCTTTAGTTTCTCAATTTGATCTGTTTAGCTTGAGAAATAACAAAAACCATAGATTTTTGGAGATTAGGACAATAGGCAGAATGTACATTCAGTACAAGTCCTGCTCATTGAACTCATGTTACACAAGGGATAATACTGCCGCTTCAGTTCCCATAAAACAAGCTATTCTATATTATCATCATTATCTTGATTTTTTATAATATATGACTGGTTAATAAAATTGGCATGCAGTTATGACATATAACTAATAGATATGCTGACCACAATGTTTATTGAGTTTCATTTTTCTATGATTTTTTTTTTACCACGCAAACACTTTGGGGGAGATTTACTAATCCATGAACGGTCCGAAGGCGTCCGAATGTGTTTTTTCATAATGATCTGTATTTTTGCGACTTTTTCGTATGTCCCACGATTTTTTTGT
Organism: Xenopus tropicalis; assembly: GCF_000004195.4. NCBI lineage: Eukaryota > Metazoa > Chordata > Amphibia > Anura > Pipidae > Xenopus > Xenopus tropicalis. The sequence goes on from NC_030677.2 coordinate 52,159,776, forward strand.
CGCTGCCGGGACTTTTTCGTATATTTTCAGCGACTTTTTCATCACCGTCGCGAAAAATTTGGATTGGTTTTTCCGTCGTTTACTATCGCTCAATACGGAAAAATCGCGCCGGCGACGAAATAGTCGCGCAAAATACGATAAAGTCGTGACGGCGACGAAAATGCCGCGACAAATATGAAGAATCGTGACGGCGACGAAAAAGTCGCAAAATTTTCGTTTCCAATACGATTTTTTCCCTTTCGGGATTCAGATTCGTGGATTAGTAAATCTGCCCCTTTGTATCTCTCTCTTTCCTTGTCAGATGTAAAAAAGTATGCGATAAGCGTTATCGACCTTTAGGGCTCTGGCACACAAGGAGATTTGTCACCGGCGATTTTTAAAAGAGCAATTTGGCGACAAGACGAATGACAAGACGTCAATGCTAAACCAATGGAAATCGCCAACGTCAAAACATATGAGGCTACTTCAAGTCGCCTGCTGTTTCAAATCGCACACAGACCCTTTTCTGAGCGACTTGAGCTCAACTCGCATGAAATCTCTTTGTGGGTATTGTCGTGGCGCCTGGGGGAAAAAACGCAGGCGACAAATCTCCTTGTGTGCCAGAGCCCTTAGTGAATCTGCCCCATTGACATAAAAAAACCACACTTTTTGGCTTAACCAGGAAATAAATGTCTCCCTCACATAGGAATCATCATTTTTACTCAGAGATGAAATCCAGGAGCACATTCTTTAGAATGTGTTTAGAGTTTTGCTTACAGGTTTCTGCTCATTGATTTAAGTATAGGATTTGTAATATTTTTCTGTCCTGCCTGAATGACCCTGTCTTATTACAGATTGTGTGAATCCCTAAAAAAATCTCCCAAGCTGCCACAAAATAGTATTATTCTTTGTTTAGTTAACATCTATATGTAAGCATTATTGTTTGTCCCAGAAAGCTTGGCCTGCCCTATCCTCGCCTATTTCTGTTTGCTCTGTTTTATTTAATAGTTAAGATCTCTCACAGGATGTTCTGATGATTTGGTAATAGGATATGTAATAGAAAACTGTGGAAGCCGCAGAATCTTCAAGTGTACTTTCCGCTAAGAAAACATACACCCTGTGAACATGATAAGTTGATAATTATGTTATTCAGCACATTTGACAAAAGGTCATTAACAATGTTCCACATGGCTGAAGCACATCTTGGAGGTTGTATGCAGTCTAGGATTGATAAGCCTCTTTATATAAATAGGTTAAAATGACTTCAGCTGACAAAACATAGTAAATGAAACACTGCAGGCAAATGTTGTTCCAATTGTCCTTTACTACATGAAAGGTTAAAGCAAAGTAATAAGTGATAGCTCATAATTTATTTTAAGATAAATCTGTAGAGCTGCTTTGAAACGACAGAAGCTTAACAAGCAAACCGCCAGTTTTAAGTAGTCACCCTTTTAAATAAGCACCATTCATTACACTGACTCCTGAAAAAGGGCTTTTTTCTCCTTATTTATATAACGCTATCTCTCTTTCTTTGTATATAATGCATAAACAACAAAAATATTTCTATCAGCTCCTGTAAATTGTATTTGAATAATTGGTGTGTTCTGACATTATAATGCACCAATATACAGATATATTGCACAGGAAATTCATTCTGTCGCCTGCTCACCTTCTAATGCCATTACTCACTGCCATTTGTCATTGCTCATTAAAGGGAGCAATGATTTGCCATCCTCTCACTGGAGATAATTCACCATGGGGTGGATACAGCGTGTGGGTACTTGCATGTCACTGTCAGCTGGTATGGCATTACGTGCATGAGAGTCACGGCGTTTAGTTCTATGTTTCAGTATGTAAAGTTGCCCCTGAATACTTCCCCCCTTTCAATATTTATTAAGTGCAAAAAACTCAAATGTTGGCATGTAAAAGCTTGCAAGTTCATGTAGAAGTCAATGGTAGTTGCCCTAGGCTAAATTCAAGCCAATTTTTCAATTCCTGAATTTTGAAGTTTTTCATATTTGGATTTTCTAATAAATATGTATAAAGGTAATTAGAATATAATATACTGCTGCCTTGCACTAGTGCAGTGATCCCCAACCAGTGGTTCGTGAGCAACATGTTGCTCTCCAACTCCTTGGATGTTGCTCCCAGTGACCTCAAAGTAGGTGCTCATTTTTGAATATCTGACTTTGGGGCAAGTTTTGGTTGCATAAAACCCAGTGTAATTGCCAAAAAGAGCCTTCTATAGGCTCCCAGTCCACATAGGGGCCACCAAATAGCCAATTATAGCTCTTATTTGCACCCCCAGGAACTTTCTCCATGCTTGTGTTGCTCCCCAACACCTTTTCCATTTGAATGTGGCTCACGAGTATAAAAGGTTGGGGATCCCTGCACTAGTGCAACTGGTGGTTTACCTCAGATAGTTTATATTAATATAGCAGCTGTGTAGCCATGGGGGCAGCCATTCAAAAGAGGAAAGGCACAGGCACAGGCACATAGAAGATAACACTGTGCCTTGTATTCTACAGAGATTATCTGCTGTCTGCTATTTAACCTGTGCCTTTTCTTCTTTTTTCCAGCCTTATGGCTGCCCCCATGGCTACACAGCAGCTTATTTAAATGAACTATAGTAGTGTTACTGTAGCAAACACACAACTTTTACAAGTGCAGGGCAACAGTGCATTATATTTGAGTTACTTAAAACACTGTGCTATTGTTCCGTTAAAGTGATCATATGCCTTATGTGTCATTTCACAGGGTATGTGTGACCCAATCATTGCTCGGGCTAACAGTTGCTTATATGGTACTGATGAAGCCACTTTGGTTTGTGTGTTTAACACAGAATAACTAAACTCATTTAACTCATTTATCCCATTTAACACCAGAATTTGTATCACAGAGTCCCATCTAATTAAGAGTGAAGACACACAGAGCTACCAGTAGCAGATAATTGTCACGGCTACTAAAATAGACAATGTTGATCATTTACTGATAATTGTCTCTATGTGCGTTTTAGCAAAAGGAATTCTCAGTATTGTCAATAGCAGGGTATTTTCTGGAGTTTAGTAGCCATGAAAAAGTAACTGCTACTAGTAGCTCCATTTGTATTCTGGTTGTTTTATGTGGCCCCTGACCATGCCGAACCAATCGCCTGACTGCACTGTGACTGTGCCTGACCGTACAGTATCTTAATAAAAAATTTGGCTGGCAACTTAGCCTGTGTTTTAGATTTCGTCCCTCTTATGTGATTAAGTTTGATACCCCTGCGTCTAAGGAATTGCCTTATGTAAACAATGGTGCTCTTTGAAAGGTTAAATGTGCTTAAGGAGTCTACATGACTTAAGACAGGGGTGGCCAGACTTTTCCATTCCGTGGTCGACTTATAACCACGGAATGAGGACGTGCGGCGTGAATGTGTACGTACGCGACACAGCGTACGTATGCATTCATGCAGCACTTACGCATTCCCGGCTTCATCACGGTCCACCAATAATCCACGGAGGATCGACTGGTGGGCATTGATCAATGTATTGCCCACCCCTGACTTAAGATAACACAGTTTCTTTAATTTATCTCAAGTCATGATGCATTTAACTCACAAATCCAAGTGGCTTCATCTGTAATTGCAGCAGTCTGGGATGCAATGCAAAAATTGAGCAGAAGTATAGCAGAAGAAAAATCGCAGGATTGAAGATTAGAGAGAAATAAGGGCATAAGGGGGAAGGTAATGGCAACAGAAAATATTAAAAAAGTAGGACATAGTATGGGAAAACAATATACAATATATTTTACAGAACTTGATACTTTTATAATGAAATTATTAGGCATCTCATTTTCAGGAAGCATACATCTTTGGGGTTATATAAGATTTTGACTGTGTAAAACATGCTTAGTTTGCTGTATTTGTAGCCTCATAAAAGTCAAATATAAAAAACTATAAAACACACTTTCCTTTTCTGCGATTTGGAGTTACTCAAGTGGAAAAATCATTTTTTATGGGATATATCAGCATACTTGGCAATTACGTTACATTAATGTTTAATGCTTTTCTTGTTTCATAGCGCTTATGTGAGAAGCAGAGGTACAAATAGTGTGTGACATTATATGAATAAATATACTAGACTGTCCCTGCTGACAAATTAGCATCCCATTGTCTTTTATATCCACACACACACACTGAACACAAAATGTAAATATCAATAAACAACAGAAGTTTATGGTAAAGGAATTTTGGAGATTTTTTTTCTTTAAAGATTCTTAAGTTGCTGTTACTTTTTGGTGTATTTCTGCAATAGCTCTTAAAATGGCTACTAGTATGTTTATCAAAGAATGGTTGTCTCACCCTTTTGTTAAAAATTTCTACTTATACTGAGTTCTTTAGAATGTGTTGTTTAAAAATATATAGAGCCAAAGGCATTGTCATCATTTCTGAAGGCATGTGTCAAAACATGTCAGAACATTGGAACAGAAGTGACTGTTTATTTATTAGGCTCTAAGAAAGTCTCACATTTAGGTCATATATTTATGTTATCAGGGTACTCAGGATTGTATGTGGCATGATGATCAGGATGTTTTTTTTAATCTTTTTCACTTTATGGATCTTAGCTGTAGACTAAGTTCTAAGAAAATGTGGCCCTCTGGTCTTAGCCTTACTCTACACAGAGGGGCATCATATATTTATAATAGTGTGTATAATAATTGGTAAATTGTGTAAAAAGTGGTTTGAAATACACTTAAGTGACATAATGCTACTCACATTATAATAATTATTATAATTATAATGCTAGATCACATTATAAAGTTGTGTATTAATCTATTATGTTACACTAGCTCAGAACTGCAAAGAGGCGGTAAAGAAATTATGTGTAAAAGTAGCAGGTTTTGTGTAGTTTATTTTGAACCAATGAAAGCTTCCTTAGGATTGCTACAGGTGTGGTTTTGAAGCAGACAGATTGGTTTTTCAGTGGGCTGTCTGATTCAGAAACCCCTGTCCTGTTTCCAGAGTTGTAAAACAGTAGAAATTCTAGTCAATTGTCGACATGTCATGTCATAGCCACACCCAAAATATCACCAGCCCCCCCCCGAATGTCACTGCCCACCACCTGACATCACAGCTCACATCATGTATTCAAAATCCCCATCCTGCCCTGCAACATCATCACCCCAACTCCAACTTTTGCTCCAAAACAAAGGTGTCAGACCTAAGCTTCATTGATATTAATGATCAGTGGACTTTTTAATACATCTAAATGTTATTTAACTAGGAATGTACTCCCCTTTAAGGGAATCCATATGTTGTGTGTGTTTAAATTATTCTAGTTGGAACTTTAGTATGGTATAATAAATGTAAGATCAACATTCTGAATTGAAAGTACAAAGATAAATAAGTGGTAGAAAGTAGATGAAAAAAAGGAAGACATAGGCTGAAAACTGAAGAAGATTGACCAATGAGAAAAAAGAAGAATTAAACAAGCTAAAACAATGTGGCAATTTTCCGGTATAAAAGTTTTTTGAAACTTTAATGTTTTAAAGTCTTCTCATTAGAAAACTCTAATAATGCCAGCAGCCAGGATGTAATATTGCATTGGAAATGTTGCAATTTAGTACTAAATATTTAGTTGCTATGGTTTGTTGCAGCAGCAGTGCCATGGCAGGCACGACTTGATCTTGTGTGGAGACCAGACTATGTTGGCTGCTTGAATTTGTTCCACTTACTAAGGGCTGTAAATATTGTTTGGTTTACAACCATTAGCTATTTCTTGAGAATACCACATCCAAAATCCAGAGTAGGATGACAGTTAGTTACGGCCTATTAATTTCAGTAGTAGACTGTCTATCTTAGTCGAAAATGTTTTAATGGTTGGGCAAGCCCACCAAAAATGAATGTCATTGCCCAACTGCCTACATTTTTTTCCTGGAAAGATTTGTTGGGATCTCTCTGGAGTAAGGTGCCATCCATAAGAATTTGGCATGCTTTTTCCAGATCAAATATTTTGAATGTTTCTATGGCGTCTCCATGGCAATTTCCATAGCTGAGAAGTACATTTTACATGCATTGTAAGTTCTTCTGTGTATGGACATCCAAAGGACTAGGTGTTGGATTGTTAAGTGATTCATAAATGCAACTTTTTATTTAGGGTATTTCTTGTGGAAAATCCTATAACAAATGGCATTCTGTTTTTTGTCTCTGGTATATTGTGAGTCCATGAAGTGCCACACTTTTAGATATTTAAAGAAAGATTTGTTTATTTTGCCACTCTCCATGGAAATAGATAGAGTTTCCATAGAAGCATATGGTGCTAGGGTGGGAAAATGCCAGATCTTGGCCCATTAATCTAATACTAATACGACAGTGAAGAGAGTATGTGTTTAAATGATTTTATTTGTTACTTTAATATAGATCATTTGTTAACTGTTCCAGAAAGCATTAATATGCTGACTGTGCAATAGAAAAATGAAACTGTTAAGTGCAGAATTACATAAACTGTGGAATTTGTAACAAATAATTTACAAGTTAACAGTTATTATGGAAAGGAATATATACAACTAAATTCATAATTATGAAAAATAACCAGCAAGCATCATTACTGCAAACTTCTTCACAGATAAAAATGAATTGGTAAAAGTGGAAGGTTTTTCATATTTCAGCAGTTTTATTTTCCCTTCAGTGAACTGGAAAGAAAACGTGACATTTAGTAGGCGCAAAGTGTGGAACTAACTAGTAAAAATATTGCTATACACATTTGTCATTGCCCAGCTAACAGAAGTGAGGGCAGTCTTTAATAAAGTAAATGTTCTATCAAGTACATTTATAGCATTTGAGGTGCCAGCCGTAAGAGTGAGAAACTGCTGGAGAGTTTGGGAAGTTTAGACATCAATGATACTTCACAGAGAATAACCCGACAATCTAAAACTGTTAAAATCTTCTGCTTTACTACCATTTTGACAGTAGGACCTTCAGCTCCATTTGCTAAATAGGTAGGGCGACAAAGAAGATTTTGTTAAAGATATAAAATGAGGTACAGTTTAACAACTGAGATCTGAGACTACCAGCTCATCTAAAAGATGATAAGGTTTGGATCAAATGCATTTGAGAGAATGTAATTATCAGATATATATTTCAAGTATTTTTTGAATTATTCAGGGTTAATTCATGCCAGACTACACTGATTTTCTGTGCAAATGGCATTCATTGTAATCAAGAGTTCTACTTTACGGGGCCCATTTACTAAACAATTTTGAAATAAATTCATATTTTTTTTAAATTATAGAACAGTTCGGAATGAATGAAGTTTTTTCGTGGTTTTCGGTAAATTTCATCAAAAAAATCGTATTTTTCTCAGAAAATACAAACCTTTCAGAATTCGTTAATGCTTTGATTATACTTTCCTCTGGATGATAATATTCACCAGGTTTGATCTGTCCAGTGCCATTGAGTCCTATGGAAGGCTTCCAAAGCCAGAACTGTTTTTGTGGTGTTTACAAACTTTATGGTCTGAAAATTTTGTGACTTTCGGAACGCAATTGCAATATTTTCGTACGAACGATAAAAGCATTGTTGAGAACTGCAGAAATTATCGTGGTTACTTCGAATTTATACCAAATCGAGTTTCAAGGCCAGAAAAAACGCATTTTAGTAAATGTGCCCCCTGGTCATTCCTATGGGATGTTTAAAAGTGTATTTATCAATGGGTGAAAGTAAGAACTCACCATTTGATAAATACACTTCTAAAAACTCCATAGGAATGACTAGAACATGGGTTGGGGTTTATGAACTAAGCTCTAAACTCCTATTTTGATAAATCTGCCCCTATGTCTACTTTATACTCGGGTTGGAATTTACATTGTACACCACCCTTGGCCTGTTTGTTGTGGTCCTTTCCTTCTCCCCATTGACTGCCCTAATCTCTTTCTTGATGCACAAAGAAACAAGTTTCAATTTTATCATTTAATTTAAAAATAAGGTTAGGCTGCCACCCCACTGTCCACCTCTGTGGAGTTTTGACAACTGCATGTATGTATCTACTAAGAATTGGTTTACTGTATCTGTCAGTACATCCACAATGCCACATTGTAAACCAGGAATTGACAAACTTTAGTTCTTTTAAAGTTCTACCTTTAAAGAAACAGATAAGCAGGACTCATGCTCAACAGTAGTGATGAGCGAATCTGTCCCTCTGTAAACAAACCCCTCTATTCCTTAAGGTAAAGCCTATTAAAAACGGGGTATCCTGCTATAATAATTGTAAGGTTGATATTAAAATAGATTAGTTGGATGAAGGCTGAAACAACCTTATTAGCAAGAACACAGCACTTACCTTCGTTTCTGATCTGACTTGGTCATAGATACAATCCTTCTCCCCACACTCACGCACCCAATCCAACAGATTCAGTACAATCACACAATTGCAAACTCACTTATCTCCACTCATTTGTAACATCACCACTGTATTGACATATCCAGATGAATGTTTTTAAAGATATAATCGTTACATAATTTTTTTACGGTACCAACAGAAAAAAAAACCTCATGCAATGTTTTACATGGTAAACACAAAAAGAGAAAAAGAATAAGTAAGAGAGAGAGGGGGTGAAAGATAGAAAGGAAAAAATAGGTGATTTGTGATATGAAGGAAAAAGAGTGATATACTGCCAATAAAACTGAAGCACTGCTGCAATAGAAATTCAGTGTAACATAGAAGGAAATCTGGCAAAATCTAGATTAATACTATATACTGTATGTATATATATATATATATATATATATATATATATATATATATATATAGTACAATCTTCTGTTCAATGTGAAACTATAATAAAGATACTTAAAATACGTTCTTTAATGCATCTTTTCTTCAAAACATAATGGCTTGCATTTGTACTTCAGAATTTCTTTTAGTGTAGCTAAAAGCCATAGCACAGACTTTAATATTCCTTTCACATTTTCTGTATTACTATTATTTGAAAGCAGAACTTATTTTCTGGAACCTTTCCCCAGGCTATAGAGTTGTGAGACAGCTGAGATCTGACTTGTGAACCTGTAGGGTAAAGAGAACTATAGGGAGTAATGACAGCCACTCATTTTGTAGCTCTTTCTTAGAATTAATGGTGTAGGTGTGTGTTCTCTCTTATTTTGTTGTATATTATTTAGGTATTCTGGCTATATATATATATATATATATATAGTATAAATATAGGTCATAAGTGTTTTGGAGTAACTGAATTGTATAATTATGTGTAGTGATGAGTGAACTCAGGGAATTTTGCTTAAGAGGAAATTTCACAAAATTGTGAAATTTTGCCAAAAGCATTAAAATTAATGAAAAGGTGAAATTACATTACAGTGAAAGAGTTTTAGTTCTCCAATAGCATATATATTCTCCTGCATTCCTTTCCACTATACTACAACTGTTCTTTTAATTTTACAAAAGCAGCTTTTTCCAGTGAATCAGACCACATGGAGAAATTCTAGCATGGATTCTCCAAAAAGTTCACCATGGGGAAAAATTGTACTGGCCATCCCTAATTATGTGTGCGTGTGTGGACATGGGCATGTATAGGCAGTAATATTAACCCAGTCATTTGGCTAATAAAATTAGTGTGATTGGACCCAACATTGTAAAAAGGCAAAACTAGGTCAACTGATACCTAATATACAGTATATGGCCCGATGCAGAAATCACTTCCCTTTTAGCATAACTTCACAACCAATTGGCAAATAGCGGCCCTTGTGTGCAAAACCCTGTAAATGTATGAAAATTTAGCAAATATTATATTCAATCTTAGGGGCAGATGTACCATTTATGGAAACTCTGTTTATCTGGTTTTTATTAAAGGATAAGGGATCCAAACACCCCAAGCTTTCCTGTTAAGTTAAACTCCACCACTGCCAACCACCAATAAGCAGATAGGGATGGGGCAAGTTCAAACCATGGTAGCTTAGCCCTGTAAAAAACAGGATAGCCCCCAAAATCTAAAGCTTGCCACAGTGCATGGCCATATTTGTTGGTGCTGGATGCAATTGGGCCAATTTAAGCAAGTCTACTAGAGGGACCCAATGCAGCTTTACCAGCTGTACAGGAACCTCTAAGTATAGTCAGTAAGGAAAAGATCACATTTGCATCAATGATTGACCTGGTCTAACCAACATGTGGTCTCTCTGAAAATGAAGGATCCTTACCCTGTGATGTATGCACCCATTTAGATCTGTATCTGTGTATCTTTTCTGCATACCACAGTTAATCTGAAAGTCCTGGGGCATTATCCATTCAAACTGAGCTTTAACAGGCATACATTGGTGCATGCTGCAGTGTATACAACTATTACTTCATCTTATCATTTTCTTTCTGTAAATAGTTGCATATCTCCAAACATTTGAAAACAGGACAATTCTGGCACAGTCCTGGCCACCCCCTGATCCGCCACAGAGGCAGTACTATGGTGCAGTGTTCATGTAAAAGTCATGATAAAGATCACTATTTGGTGCATAGGCAGACATAGGTAACATTTTTGCTCTGTTGCCAGCTTTATGTTATTGATGTTTACAGTGCTTACATTGCTTTGAAGTTTCCTATGAATTTGTACGTTTTTATAAACCAGTATAACTGACTTACAGCTGACTTTAGAACTGAGTGGCTTCTATGTTGTGTGTTTTGTATTCAAATGTCAAGCTTGGTGACTAGATAGATTAGATATATACATTTATAGGGGTGTTAAGGTAAAGCTAAGAAGAAGAAAAAACAGATCTACGCCATAATATATTAAACTAGTCTGATGCTGATGAAATGCTAAATACTAGAATAAGCATTTCATTTTATGTTTCATGATACACCTGCTTCTGATAGGAGTGTTTCAAAGGATATACTGTAAGTCACTGATTAGCTGGTTAAAAATACAGGGATGTTATTCAGAATGCTCAGGACCTGGGGTTTTCTGCATAAGGGGTATTTCTGTAATTTAGATCCCCATTCTTTAATCTTTAATCATTTAAACAACAATTAATGATATCTTAGTCGGGATCAATACCTGTACCAAAGAAGAATCTTACTAATGTCTCTGCATATAAAATGAAGCTGATCACTATAATTATGTAAATAACAGATGAAATGGACAGTGATTGTAAAACGAATCCATGTTTGATGATGATTGATATTACCCAAAAACACCAGGATGTACAGCCAATCAGTTATGAACATCCTGTAGAAACACAGAACAAGAGGGGTGCATGTCCATGACACTGATAACCATTTTTGAAAATAATATGCTCAGAATGGAACAATGATAATTTGACACTGACGAAGTTAAAAGTTAGGAATGTAAAAAAAAAATGGAACCTACTTCTCATTTAGTTTTAATAAAAAGTTTGCCCAGGTGCAGTATCACTTACCAACCAATAAGATGTTTGCTTTTATGCAGGTAACCAGTAAATTCTACCTGTTGATTATAGGGTATGAAAATATGATCTGGGATACCACCAGACTTTATTAATACTCATAGGCGTGTCCCTCACCCTTAATTTAAAGGGAAAGTGCTAACCATAAAATATTACAGCCATCAAAAGAGCACAAACCAAGCAGCATATATCTATCTCACATTGTTATGCCCCTTACTGTGTGTTAAAAAAACAGCTAAATTGACCCTGTTCATTATGCCCCCTTGGAGCCAAAGTTCCCAACTTTTTAATCCAATATTTCTCATGCTTTAGCAAGATTCGGGCTCTGCCTCCCCCCCCCCCCACCGTCTGGGGGCTGGGACATGATCTATTCCAGTATACGTAAATGTTGGTAATCTATGCCCCATCTCCAAAAAATGTTTTTCTACTGGTTTAATTGTTTTTTTATCACGGAAGGCCGTGCTTATAGCAGACCTATGTCCATCTATCCAGATGTGAAGAGTCAATTCAGTTTTCCCCACGTATGATAATCCACATGGACAAGTTACCATATAGATTACATGGGTCGTGGTACGTGTGATATGGTGTTTAATTTTAATTTTCTGTCCCGTCTGGGGGTGGGGAAAATACTCACCCGGAGCCATATATCTACACGATGTACATTTCGGGCATTCATAACAACCCGGCTTATTCATTTTGAGCCACATGGATAGTTTTATATATATATATATATATATATATATATATACACAGTATATCTATACCATTTTTTTGCTATGGGCATGCACTCCTCATGTTTTATATTTCTATGTGGACTAGTTATAGCAAGGGTTTAATGCTAGTTCATGTCTATAGGGTCAAGAAACTAAGTGAATATTAATCTAGGTTAACAGGCAAACATTTCTGTTTTAATTAGGTACATTCAGTTCCAAAAATGCTGCTAATTCTGATAGCAAAGGAAAACTTTGATGATGATGGTTTCTCAAAGTCAGCTCCTAGCTACTGTATGTACTTCAACTGAGCAAAGAAACTTATCAGAGATTCTCATCATATTTACTTTTTCTGAGTTACCATAGAAACCTCATGAAGGTCAAACTGGCCAAACAGAGTAGGTATTTACAAAGTTTCAAACAAAATTTCAACACCTAAAAAACTATGAATGCAGCTTTTAAGAACATATATAAACACTGAGCATTTGAAGCATTCTGTAAAATATATATTATATATTTTGTGGATTAAAAAATATTGGATTGTTTGAGGGATTAAAGGAAAGAGAGATATAGGGCAACCAATCTAAATCCTGTGGCAAAGTTTTGAGGCCTCAACTGGTAGGAAAAAGGGGCCCTAGCAAATAGTCAGGTTACTGGTGCCAAACTTCCCCACATATCCGATAATCACATTTATACCTACTATTCTTTAATACAAATCAAATACATTTTATTATTTTTGTCAACAACTCCCAAATACAGTGGCTTGCCTACTTAATAAATGCGTATTCCCCTTTCTCTTAATGTAAACGTCTTAATTGTTTCTCTGTTCTTTATTGATATTAGAATATTAAGATGTATTGCGCATATGGAGTATTGTGTTATAGATGAATACGCAGGATGTGTATGCATTCAGCAGCAGAGCCCATCTGTGGTTTTTAGCATATTTAATGCATGCATATGCCTAGGGGTAGAATCAATAATAATATACTTTGAAAAATGTTTTGTTTAATATTTAAATGTCTAACTTTCCTATTCTTAAACTCCTCAATGGGAGGCCCTCTCATCTTCTAAACCAGGCATTCGATTTGCTTTTTATTAGTGCAGAAGGTGTTTTCTAAGTGGAAACAGCTGGTTTAGTGTTCTTTCCCATCCTACCTATTACTATACTTTCATTGCTGTTATGCTTGTATATCTTAATGAATGTAAATTAATTTGATGCTTTTGACTAAGCCTCTATAACCATAATGTTGCTGCTTTTCAAAAGTGTTGATAATATTTGTAAATGTTATAAATATAAATACAGTATACAGGGAGGAGCAAACCCTATTCAAGTCCAAATGCCCTTGGTGCAGGTCAAAAAACAAAAATATAATAGAAAGAGTGCCGCACACAAACCCTGAGGAAGAGCACAGATTGTGCTCGAAACATTGGAATTTTATATATTATATTAGTATATTATATTATATATTATATATTATTATATTATATATATTATTATATATACTGTAAAAATGACCAACAACACCGAGATCTCTTGTTAAAAAAAACGTGTATTTTTAAAACAGCTTAAACAGTATATACAGTATATATATATATATATAGAGAGAGAGAGAGAGAGAAGGAGAGCGAGAGAGAGCGAGAGAGAGCGCAAGAGAAAGAGAGAGAAAGAGTACCACACGCTCAGGGACTTGGTGCAAAAGAAAATTCCCAGAGTTTCTTCAATAAACTTTTTCCCTGAGTGTGCGGTACTCTTTCTCTCTCTCTCTCTATATATATAAAGAATATAAAAATATTTATGTATACAGTATATGGAGAGCATACCTATACAGATATAGCCTTGGGCTGTGGATACTGCCCTCTCCCAAAGGTATACATACACCATGGTGCCAAATAATCAGATCAGCCTCATTTAGTCCACCTAAATGGCCAAACCAGGCAAAAAGTTGCTTATTTGTGTTTGGGGGACCTCTGAACTACATGCTTACTGTAGGAAAATATTTGTACCTATGCAGTATCAAGCATCAAATATAAAAATGTTACTGTATTGTTCTTATTTATAGATGTTCTTTTTCTTAGAAATTAAAACCTAATCACCCAGCATATGTTGACTAAACCTACATTAGTACAATGTACAGTGTAGAAATATGCAGCTTCATCCTGCATGGCTGAATGGAGAAAATAAGGAATTATAGACTAATTATGGTTAGTTAAATTAGAATGTTTCAATCAATGCACCAATCTATTCTGTGTAATGTAACACAGCTAAGGGTTATGTCAGTGTATTCTCTCCTGCTCTCTTTGATGTGCTCTTCGTTAAAGTGCATTTGATAAGCTGACAGAACACTATAGAGTAGTGAATAAATGGAATATATAGGCAAGCTCCCTTGCACTATGCACTAAGTGGTGCTGAATACAGTTAATTAGAAATGGATGTTGTGGAAGCTGCACCATTATACCTTGACATTAGGATCATGTTTAACTACAGCCTGAGCACATTTTGTAATAGTCATGCATAATTACTGTCAGATGACTCTTGTTCTCTCAGTTCACTGCATGGAGGAAAAGTTACATTAGCAGACGGTCAAATAAGGCAATCTTCTTAAATATTTCCTGGCTATCAAGGTTAATTATGTGCAAATACAAAATGTGCATGCTATAATATGTCTTGTCTGTTTAACAGCAGGCTGTTAGAAAGCTATTAGGCATTACACTAAATGAATATGGACAATGGCCATGGCGCAATACAGTGTTTTATGTAATTATTTCACACTGCAAAAATTGGTTTCTGCAAGAATAGTTTGAAAGAGGCAGCAGCATGCAGAGGGAACATTGGGAACATTGGGAACATTAGCTCCTTTCTCCGGGCAGGTGACGGATACTGGGATTACTCTGTTCACTAGATTGTAACTTATACTTCCAGTATGTTCTTATGTGTTTCATCACAGGCAAACTATTCTGCTGTACACTGGAACACATAAAAATGCAGAGCACGACAATCTCATGTTGAAACATCTGTGAATATAGAGCTTTAGTGTGCAGTTTACTAAATTATTTTAGAAAAAACCTTTGCCAACAAATAAGCATATGCAAGGGTTACATTTTCCACTTTCATGTTCACACGGCGACATTCAACCCTTCAAATCCTAATTAGCATATGCATGAATGAATCTGAACCCTACCGAAAAAGGCTGGTCGAATACCGAACTGAATAGTGGATTCCGTGCATTCCTACTTTATAAATAGTTATCCATACATACTTATATACGATGGCACATAAGGCAAACACAAACCCCAGGTAAGTGAATGGGTTCCAGTCTAGGCATGTTCTTTAGCCTATAACCTTTGGCTTCAGGGCTGGCCCTCAACTACTTGTGCTGCCAGGACTTACCTCATGAGAATCCAGGAAGAATCTTGGAAGAAAGGAAGAGAATCCAGGGATAGGAGAAGGAACTGGTAACAGTCTTATAATCATTAGGCCAGCTAATATAATCATAAGGTAATCTAGAAAGTAGTAACAAGCTTGGGTCTGGACCTACATTTTGATTGAGTGAGCTCAGAGCTGAGGATTTTATAGACAAACTGATGGTTAACCAACTCAACCTGTGGCCAGATTAACAACAGCTCTAGTGGTAAGAAAATTTGTCTGGAGAAAAATTAGTGAAACGGTGAAATGTGGCTACCACATTAATTTTTTTGATGAAAGCGTGACTTGACGAGACCATGACATATTTGACATGACCACTTATGTGACACAACTGCGAATCTGTTGATGTGACCGTGACATATTTGACATGACCACTTATTTGACACAACTGCAAATTTGTTGACGCAACCGTGACATATTTGACATGACCACTTATTTGACACAACTGCAAATTTGTTGACGTGACCGTGACATATTTGACATGACCACTTATTTGACAAGCCTGCTACTTTTTCCTCACTCAGTGAACTTTTTGTGACTGCAAATTTTTGCAAAGAAATTCACCAATGGCAAAATGTGGAATTTTCCAGTGAATCCATGCCTGGTGAAAAAAATGTATCTCATAATACCTATAATACTTTCAGTGCTTAATGTATTGAGCCTTCAGTAATACATTCTCCTCTATATCCTTGTCAAAAAATGCATAGCTTGTTTTTCTACATATAAATGTAGCTAAAAAAGGATTTTCTTAGACTCCATTAAAAAATAATTGAGCTTTGCTGCTTTTTTCCTTGAAAAATACATGGTCTACACAGGCCCAAGGCTATCCATTAAACTCCCCATGCTCTTGCACTGCTGGTGTTTGTTAGGGATCTAGATCTCTGACAGACATGTGTCATTGCTGTGTTTATATTCAAAAGCTGTAGACAGTGCTTGCTGAACAAGGAATCACATCTTGTATGAAATGGCTGAATCCTACCAAACAACTTCTTGAAATGTAGAGCGCCTCGGTCCTATTCTTATACAAGATGAACAAAGCATGAAATACATGGATTGTTTATTTTATGAAGATCTAACAGCAGCTTACAATCTTATTGTGACATCTAACCAGTGTTAAGGCTTTATAGTACTGTGGGCATATAAGTGCAGTGACTGTGTTATGTAGATGCACGTTTGCCATTATATATTTTTGGTTAAAAAGGAAGATAACCATATACAGAGGTGTAAAAGCAGGAGCACTGTACAAAAAAATATATTCTTATATTGAACATACACTTGTTCTCATATAATTCAAATAACGCCATTGAATTGTCAAAGGATTTCCAGCATTTAATTTTCAAGCAGAAGCGGTTCCCAGTTTGGAACAGGTGTAGTGTATACATTTCCTACATTTTTAATGAAGCTTTTCCAGTAGAGCATATAAGTGTGTCAAGTCTGAAATTAGCTTCGTAGCACTGTGTTAAAATAAATTGGTGGCGTACTGCCTTTTCATTATCGCTTGATCTGCTGAATGCATTGCTACTGTAGATTTGACACAAAAGAGAAACAACACGGCAATGAACATTTTGTAAATATCTACATAAATGGTTTTTATATACTGCCCCAGGCTTTTTCTTAGCGCTTTTGTGATATTCAGTAGGCAGCATATAATTTTGAAACAAATATTGTTAGATATAAAAAGTCATTTTAATAATGACTACATAATATTAAGAGGTGGAAATAGAAAGAAAGTCAAGCATTTCCTTACAAAGGGAACATACATCTAGAGGTTTGGAGTCTGTGTGTGACCCTCCCAAAGGTTTTTACCTGTGAACTGTCTAGCCTTTTAGGTGTACATGAAGCCCAGTGTAAAAGGCACCCAAAAATGGTGCTCACCATCACCACTTATTATGCTGTTTTGTACATAGATTGATAAGCTGGAATGTTTAGATGAACTTGAATGTGTTATAGCTGGCCTGAGGTGTTGCAAAATAATTGTGTATGCCAATGTTGCCCCTATATGTGATGTATAAAATAATCAGTTCATAAAGCAGAACAGCTTAGAAAGCACTGGTTGTTCTTAGAAGCCTGCTTCACTGACAAGCCTTAAAGCATTGGCCTTCCATTAAGGTTTTGCTGCATCTGCGGTACAGAGCAGAGGAATAATAATCATATAAGATATGTCTGTCTTTGATCAGTGTTATCACTACTCCTTAGCAGGGGGCAAGGTATATCTGTAAAGAGTTTAAAAATACATTTTGTGTGGAATCTAATAAAAAAGCACTTAAATATTAACATAACATAAATTCCCATAAAAAAATATTATTTCCAGCCAGAGAAAAAAACTTGCTTTGCCGAAATGCCACAAAATCTTTAACGCTATATAGAGAAGTTTAGCATTATTACTGATAAAAGAATAAAGGTTTCACGCTGAACTCAAATCTAAGTAAAGGCAGCTCTCTGTAGTGTAGCATCCTCAGCTTCATACACACCAACCAGGAAGTGCTTAAAAAAAGAACGAGTGCACAAGGGAAAACTTCCCTAGTGTATCACCAATGGTATAACTGTAAGGTTTCAAAATCCTGTTACCAATTAGCAGGAGATGTGAGTAAAATGTAAGGGTTAGAGATGTAGCGAACTGTTCGCCGGCGAACTAATTCGCGCTAACATCGGGTGTTTGCGAGTTCGCAAGTTCGCGAACTTTTCGCGTATGTTTGCAATTTGGGTTCGCGTGGCGTTTTTCCGCTGTGTTTTTTCTCAGCCTAAAAACGCCGCACAAGCCACACATGGCGTTTTTCAGCAAATCCCGTTTCCATGGTGCTAATAGTGCGAAATAGCAAAAAACGCTGCGTATTTCCGCTAGGTCTGCCAGCTGCCTTTGCGGTTTTACGCAACGCTGTGTCAACAAAGTATTTTTCAGAGAAATGTTTGCCCTTGATCCCCCTCCTGCATGCCACTGTCCAGGTCGTGGCACCCTTTAAACAACTTTAAAATCAGGTTTCTGGGCAGAAATGGCTTTTCTAGGTTTTAAAGTTCGCCTTCCCATTGAAGTCTATGGGGTTCGCAAAGATTCGCAATTTTTGGCGTAAGTTCGCGAACGGGTTCACAAACTTTTTTTTGAGGTTCGCTACATCCCTAGTAAGGGTCCACCAGTGCTCCCCCTCCCACCTATATACTCACAAACACAATATTAAGGATTGCTTTTCAAAAGACAACTTGATCCATCAGCATTTCAGCAATGGCAACCCATTTAATCAATGTGAGAAAAAAACAACAAAAGATACCATTGTGCATTAGCATTTTTAATGATCATAAATAATAAAACAGATTTTGTTGATAAAAGTTGTTAAAAGTGCAAGCGGTAAAAATATCATAAGAGGAGACACTGACTGCTCCTGGCTAGCAACCTAAACATTATTACTGAACTTACTGGTTGTACATACTGAAAAGAAAAAAATACATGAATATTATTAAAACTATATATATATTAGTTGAAGATCATCTATGTTGTATCTGATCCATCCTCAGCACGCCTTCATACTGTAAATTATCTACTGTATTACTCACTAATGCACCCTTTAACATTGATAAGCTTATTAATTTATTGCTTTTTACTCTCATCAAGGGTTCTTTGGCCATGAAGAAAGACATTTTGGAACCTGTGAAAATAGATTCTGTGGACTTGGGAGGCACTGTGTGGTTAACAGAGAGACTGGACAGCCAGAGTGCATGTGTATGGAACACTGCAAGCCTCATTTCAAACCTGTTTGTGGTTCTGATGGAGAATTTTATCAAAATCATTGTGAAGTACATAGGGCAGCTTGCATAAAAAGGCAGAAAATTTTCATGGTTCACAATGAAGACTGCTTTTTTAAAGGTAAGATTATTTTTTCTTTAATTATTTTATGAATATATCTTTAATTCTGGTGCTTTACAAATGTTATTTATCGTAAAGCACATGTTTATTCCATTAAAGCAAATCAAAAATATTTGTATTCAAAAAGTGGACTTCATGAACAAATTAACTTGTAGAATGTAAGCTCTTGTGATCAGGGCCCTCCCCTGATTGTTTCCTAGCAATATCTATTTGCAACTATGAATCGGTTCTGGTGAAATGTTTGGTATTTGTATCCCTCTATGTATGGTCACTTCCCCAGTATTTCGTATCCATGGTTAGGGAAAGAATCCTTGGAGACTTTGAAACTTCTAATTTTTATGGCATTTTTCGCAGTTGCAGATATCAATACTATTCAAGTTGGTTAATGTTAAATAATAAGAGTAACTGTATCCTGCATATACAGGAAAGAATCCAGGAGATATATCATCAGCTAGAGCAGGGATCCCCAACCTTTTTTACTCGTGAGCCACAGTCAAATGTAAAAAGACTTAAAGAGCAACACAAGCATCATAAAAGTTCACAGAGATGAAGGTCTAAGGGCTAAGATTTGCTACTAGGTAGCCTCTATGCACACTATCAGCTTACAGGAGGCTTTATGTGGTAGTAAATCTTGTTTTTATTCAACCAAAATTTGCCACCAAGTTAGGAATTCAAAAATAACTCCCTGGTTTGGGGGCACTGAGAGCAACATCCAAGGGGTTGGTAAGCAACATGTTGCCCCTGAGCCACTGGTTGGGGATCACTGAGTTGAAGTCAACAATGGACGGCAGACCATTTGACTGTGATATATGGGCTTTAGTTAAATGTGTAAAGCAAAAAAGAACTAAATATGTTGAGTGGAAATATCTACATTATCTATTTTCTTGGTTTTCCAACCCTTATAGAGCAGTTAACCGTGACCAGGTTTTAATGCATCAGATGTTCAGTACACCCAAAGCTTCAAACTTGGTAATAAAACTCCCCCCAAAGATGAACTTGAACAAAAAGATTTTTCCTTTTCTTGAAGGTTTATATTTGCTCCATTATGGTATTGAATGCATTACCCAAGCTAAAATGTGTGCGTATTGATGATATTCTTTAAAGGTACTTGCATCCACCATAATGATGCTGGAATTGTAAGATAAAATGCTGCATTGAGGGTAAAAAAACATGACAGTTTGCATCTTGTCATGGGTTTATTTATTGTTTTTTTGCATCTTTATTATATATCCTATAACATACTAAAAGTTAACTTAATCTCCTGTATTAGTAATAAATACATTGAATATGTGTCCTCATCAAAAAAATCCATGAGAAACACACATATGATATCAGTCATTTTGATCAATCTGACAATCAGGGTGACTATACATCAAGCAAGCAATCTCTTTAAATAGAACAATATACCAGCAAATTGCTTTATGTGCATGGTGACACCTTTTCAAAGCATTTTTTTTAAAGGAGACAATGATTTATTGTTTTAATTATTATAATGCCATTGCAATTTTTGTTTTTGCTTAGCTTATGGGAATTAATAAAACAAATTGCATCTTTCAGAAAGTCTCATAAAAAGTAAAATGCACAGCATTATAATTCTGCAGAAGAAAAAGTCCACATGTTATTTTATGTTAACCAAGCGTAACAAAACTGCCACGGGCATTACTGTCTAAAGTATTTGGGATCAGAAAGGGATGTATGGAACAGACACAGTGCAAATTGACAGTGTTCTTGGTTCACACAGACACTGTGGTTTTGGGAAAGAAATGCTGATCAGTTAGCTGATAAAGGGCATAGAGCCCAAAATATGTTGCGTGATTTCATCATATACAGTTATCTTATTTTATATTTTATTAATCAATCTATTATTTTTTATATAATTTATTATTTAATTGTATGCTTTATGGTTTATATGGTGTATACACAGCACATATTTTGTATAAAGTTTAACCATCACTCTGTGGTCAGACACAAATATATCACCAAGAAAAATTAAATTTTTAACATACATAAAACGGTGTAATTTGCAGTAATACTAGACTCCATTTCAGAACATGGCTGCTGGATGCACAGTTGTTGCTGAGAGTCCCAGTCCAACAACAGCTGGAGGTCACAAGGGGAGATCCATTATTTATGCACTAAAAAAACATTACATTATACAGTAAGTTACACAATATGTGCTTATATTTCCCCTCACCTAAAATTATAGGGACCCAGGACAAATGCCCTTTCTGCTTTTCTAAAAAAAAATTGGCAACTTCAGACTTCCAAGCTTAAGCTTCCAAACCAAATAATTATTGTAAAACCACAAAAAGTTACACACACACACACACATATATATATATATATATATATATATATGTATGTATGTATATATATATATATATATATATATATATATATATATATATATATATATATATAGAAAAGGTATCTCAAAATTATTTCATTCTAAAGGCGGCCATACACATTAAGATCGCTTCTTTGCCGAGGTTGCCAACCAAGTGGACCTTCTCCCAATATGTCTACCAAAGGTAAACAATATTGGGCTAAATTGATTGTTTGGCCTTATCGTTAAACGATCAAATTACAAAAACAGGTATAGGAGGTGTCAGATAGAAGACTGCATCAATGAGCCAATGCGGTCCCTGATCCAACAGGAAAAACAAACCTGCCCCATTAGCACCTGGCCCATTTTCAGTCAGGGAGGTTTGGTGGGGGTCCCCATACAATGGCAGATAAACAGATAATCAGGACTTGAATCAGCAGCTTAAATTTGCCCATGTGTGGCCACCTTAAGAGGACCATGGGTGCTCCTGGCATAAGGCAAGGTAAGAACCTTTCCTCAGATGGCAGTACCCTTCAAGTTTCCAGGGGCAGCAAAAAGCTACTCCTGGTAACTTTAAAAACCATATTTTCAGTTAATAAACTGATGTGCCCCCCTGGATCCAGGGTGGCTCAAGGGTTAGAATTGTCCCTGAAAAGGACTATATAACTAATATAACACTTGTGGAAATCTGCTTTCTCATTGCCCAAAATGTAGATGGGCTGCTAATCTCTGCTTGTGCTGCTTTATACTAAGCTCTGCTTGCGCTGCTTTATGCTTATAAAAATAACTGATACCAGCTTTTTATTTTTTTATATTGCTGTTTTTAGAGGTTTGGAGGTAAAAATACTTATCTTTAACTACTTTTTAGGAAATGATGATGTTATGGGTTCTAAAACAAAACAGTTGATACACCTGAATTCTTTTTATATAGAGATTTATGATTTTTTGTAAGGAAATTTTCTCTTTATAAAGTGCGGAAAATTGTTGTGAAAATTGGAACCCATTATCATAAAAACCTTTATGATAAACCTTTATCTCCAAAATACAGCAATCATTTCCTTGAAGTTGTATTAAACTTAATATGTCACTGATTTGCTTTTATTCTGTAATAATAGGATAGTAGAGCACATTTACTAAGTTAAAGCAAGATGCAAAATCCACAAAATTGTTGCACACAGTCATGTTTTGTGCCCATAATACAGTTTCCTGCTAATGCAACTCTGTGCAACTTCAGAAATGAGTGCTCTTTACTGTTTAGCCAAACAATAAATTTCACCCCTACCATTTCAAATGCAATATGTGGGCAGCCCATGCACACCCTATGTATACTCCCTGCTTCTGCATCATTCATTATAGGCAAATAGGCATGATAGGCTTCACATACAGGGCTTCCTTGTACCACCAACATGCACAGTACAATTTGCACTTCATTTCTGGTGATCTAAAGGACACAATTATCATGCCTCAGTACTATAGCAATTGTTTTGTATCCATATTAAATGAAGTCCCAGTGGCTTTATGGCTTTACTATGCAAGTATAGATTCATACTTGTCAGGTCCCCAAAACAATAAATGGTATAAGCTATTGAATTGGCAATTTTTATACATTTTTTTTTCTCTCTGAGTTCCCCACTCTTACGGGAGGGGCATTTCTCAACATTCGAATTTTCATGGTCTTAGAGTTCTTTAAAACCACAATTAAACTAATTTCCACTAATGTCAATTAATTATCAAAAGATCTGAATTGAAAAAGCACAAACAAAAAAACACGTGGAAAAAAATGCAACCTGACGTGTCAAAAAACCTGAAAACCTCTAAAACAAAGAAAAGAAAAATCTTCCAGCTGTAAAAGGGACATATACCACTGAATTCTACATGATCTACATGGGTTTTAGATGGTGTATTTTTGCTTTCGGATTTATCATGGTTATGTCAAAAAAATAAATAGCATTTTTGCCCCTTGTACTTGAAACCATATATATTTGGTGAATAAATGTAGTCGAAGTCATTAAGAATATATTTTAATATATACAAAACTGTCCACAGTAATTTTCAATATTAAAAACAGCTTTGCACAGGTGCAAAAATTTAAAAGCTGCTCCGCCGCTCTCCAAGGGGCAGGTTATTAGTTTAAACCTAATATTTAACTTTACCTGATGTTAATTAGTTTAACCCACTCAATCATTGACACTGGGAATTAGAATTAATATTTAGCAATAAATATGTATGTTTTAGCATATATCTAACAAAGATGTGTTAAATAGTAGGCGATTAAGGCCCTTCAGACACTGAAAAACCAGGACTAAATCCATTTTAGACAGGTAGACAAAAGTCTTTTTTTTATAAAAAATGAATTTCTTTTACTAATGGGTTTCCATCAAACAGGATCACACGTTGCCAGGCAACTTGTGATCTTGCAGAGCATACAGTAACCGTGAAACATAGAATCTGTGAGCTGGCCATAGCAATTGCAATTGTGCAGAAATGTATGTAGTCATTGTGCTAATTGTTGTTATTCTTTAAAGGCATTTGTGTCCAAAGACCCCCTTGCATTTGTCTGTATTTGGCACCCATACCTCTGTCTTACTTCCTAAACCACTTTCCAAATCACTTGTTCTGAATCACTTTCAATTGAACAAGGCTAAAACCATCATAGAGTTATCAGAGCTACTTTATAAAATGACAGATTAGAGAGTTTGTTTAAATCAGTGTACTGTACACGTTCTATGGATAGTCCACGTGACTTTTGTAAAATCTGACTTATTGAATCAGTTAGATCACTGGCTGTTGATTTTGAAAAAAACTTCTTCAGATTTAGGCGTAACCTTTGTTTGCCTTTTAATCTATGGATTAACTAATTGACTTTGACAATGGGAAAAGTAGGTCTAATTGGATTCACTGTACAGAATGCCTACACTAATTACATATACACATATCAAGGTCATCCCGTAGTACAAAAGCATGTATAGTTTTTATGCAACAGCTAGACAGAACGCTTTGTTTAGATGAAGTCTACAGTATGTACAGTGGCTATAAATATATAACTTTTTTTAAACACCAAAAATTTGACTCAAATATTGAGTTCCTGAAATTCTGAACACAAAGAAATGTGTTAGGGACAATTGAAATATAGGACTATGCATGAATTTCTCAAACCTTTGGATATCTAATGAACACTTCATTTTATATTATATTAGGCATATATATTTAAATGAAAAATTTCATGAGCAAAAAGACAATCTAAGAAATTTGTAATATTCATTAAAAATTGATGTATGCAAGGCAATGTAGGGGTTGGAGTCCTGTCTGGTGAATAGCTGATTGTTTTTAAAAACTACATGAAGGGGTATATTTATCATGCTGTGTAAAAAGTGGAGTGAAACATTACTGGTGATGTTGCCCAGGGCAACCTATCAGCATTTAGATTTCAACAGTTAGAAAACCCAAAGCAAATCATCTGATTGGCTGCTATAAGCAACATCACCAGTAATGTTTTACCCCACTTTTTACACAGCATGATAAATATAATTATAATTATATATATAATTATATATATAATTATTATATTATAATATAATATCATTATATTATAATATAATAAGTCTGGACCTGCAGTGTAGGGGATATCAAAGCATGGACACTAAGGGGCACATTCACTAATCCACAAATCCGAATGGGAAAAAATTGGATTGGAAACGACTTTATCGTATTTTGCGCGACTTTTTCAACGCCCTCGCAATTTTTTCTTATTGTAAATGGAGGAAAAACCAATCTGAATTATTCACGAAAAAGTTGCTAAAATATACAATAAAGTCGTAACGGCGATGAAAAAGTCGCACAAAATACAAAAAAATTTCGACGGCGACGAAAAAGTCGCAAAAATACCGATCATTACGAAAAAAACGCATTTGGACGCTTTCGGACGTTCCTGGATTAGTAAATGTGCCCCTAAAAGTTACTGCTTTAATAGCAACTCTATCTTACGTGTCAAAAAAGTTGCGGGCGCAAAAAAATAAGTGTGGTTCTATTAAAATGGGTGTTATTACGTCTAAATAGACAAGGTTGCATACAAATAAGCACTGTCGCATTGAAATGGTAAAAAAAGGTGTGCAACATACGCTTTTCCGGCGATTCGCAACAGATTTGCTCATCACTACTAACGAATGTTAGTTAGATCTTATCCTTGACCCTTACTATGTAGCAGTAGGGTTCATTCTTTTGACCCAGCAAACCATGGCTCAGTAAAAGAAATTTGAAAAAATGAGTCTTTTATATGACCCTTAACCCATATGCTACTGTATTGCCCTAACTCAAGCTTTCCAACCCCCCCATGCTAGTCAGCATAGGCTTCAGAAGTGGGACCTCCTAACAACTGGGACAGTGATTGTTAATATTGTCATTCACCTGCAAATAAGTTGGCTTACCTATCTGACCATTTTGCCAGCTAAGGAAAGAAGGTTTCATAATGGGTGACCCCCCTATTTATTGAGATTAAACACACTGTAGGGGGATCATTTATAAAGCATTGTTTAGCATTGTAAACTGCTAAAAAAAATGGCCCACTATTGTGCGTGCATTGATGATGTTTGCAGAGGTACATAAGGGTTGATTCACTAAAGGTCGATAAGTTTTTTCGCACTTTTTTTGCATTAAAATTGACGCGAAAAAAAAAAAACGCGCGATTCGCTAAAGTATTATCACATTTACGTGCAACCGCATTGCGTTAATTAGCGTGCAGAAATAATACTAACCCATGATTCACAAACACTTAGACGCGCTAAATATCGCATTTGTCTGTGTGAAAATTAACACCTACTTGGGGCAGGCGGTAATTATAGAAAAGTACAGTTCATGAGCTTTTGGCAATAAAATATGGACTTTGCAGTGGGATTTATTCAAGTCTGTGTTGGCTCTAGAGTGATGCAGCTGCCAGTTTGCAGGGAAATGGTCATTTTCATAAAAGTAGTTTTACGAAAGTAATGACATGTATGGCTAATATGGCGTGCGTTTTTTCACACACGGCTTTTATATAAAATAGTCTTCACAACTTAAATAACGCAAGCAGCATCACGTCTAAATTAACGCAAGTATGCTTTTAGTGAATCGTGCGTTAAGACGCGAAAAATTAGATGCACTTTAGTGAATCAACTCTAGAATCTCCTAATACACTTGTGCCCAAGTGTCTGTACAGCCTACTGTGCATTGCTTTCAATTTCAGGCATGTCCAAAGTACAGGGCAGATGAGACAAAAGAACACTTGAATTAACACCTCCCTTAAGATGTCCTTAATTCCAGCAATTCCTGTTGTTTCTACACACACAATAGACTTGCAGTGATTCCATGCCTTATAAGAATAATTTGCACAGCTACCTGTGGGTAATTTGGATAAGCGGGGGCTAATTTGCATATGGGTTTCCAATTTTAGAATGTGTTTTTCTTCTTTAATGAAAGTCTGCATTTCTAATACTTAACTTGAATCAACAAAATGCAACATTTACAGGAACAAATAGAAAGAAAAATGCATTGCTTTTACTTTGCTAATGCTCATTTAAAAGTAACAGCAATTCCGAGTAACAAGAATAAGTAATTATGCTGACATTATTCCTTAAAAGGAGGTTAAATGTGCTTCTAACATTATGCAAATAAAAGAATTTGCAAATTTTCAGAAATAGCTGTAATTTTATCATGTAGAAACAAATATGAAACCCTTGAGGCATGACTTCTAAGGCTGAAAATAATGTCAAAATGATGTTCTACAAGCAAACCAATAGATGTTTCAATAAAATTAGGCACATTATCTTTGGCTTTTCAGCACTAACTGCTCTCTAGTGAATTCAAGAATGATAAATTGTAGGAAATAGCTCTGCTCTACAATTTTATATTAAGAGCTATAGATGCATTTATACTTCATATGTCCCTTTGGTCTACATCATTAATGCTGGGTTATTAGTAGTAAAGTGTGTAATCTGTTCAGTGCCTTTCTAGTAATAATCAATGCTTTTAAATCAAGTTTTAATATTATGAAACATTTGTTTTTTGCAACAAATATTGATTTTCATGGGACGCAGACCCTTATGTGAGCAGTGGTAATGTGCAATGAAAGATTATAGATTGCCCATCACTAATGATAGGAGATATAAGAGCTACAATTTTTTTATAGGAAGACTTTAGTGTTCATGATAATGAGCATTTGTTATAATTAAAACACCACTTTTATTAGAAGTTAAACAAATTGCATACTACTGCATTGGGGCTAACTATAAACATACTTTTTAATATTTTGGATAAAAGAAAAGACATGTTGGGCCATACCCCTAATCCAATCAGCCACATCAACAGTCTTTAACATTTACATTTCTAACAAGTTCAGAGTTCTGCCTTTTACTCCCACACTACTTCCTGTTACAGAGCTGCATTATATCTGGTCATGTGATCTCTGAGGGAGCACACAGCCCATCACTAAATGGTGGATGAAAGAAAAACATGTAAAAGGGCAATATTTACTGAAATATATAGTCCAGTTTGGTGAGATTCTTTAATAGGTCACTTATTCTGGGGGTATAATTTTCCTTTAAACAATGTTCTTGAAAAATGGGACCTTTGGGGGTTGTAAATTCATTTTAGCTCTCTGCATATGCACTAGTGTTTTGGGACAGTTCAAACTATAATGTGCATTGAAACTGGAAAGTGAAGTCACTGGAAGTAAATAACAGTTCTTTGAAATGATAAAGTATCTGTTGGAATTATACAAATGTCTTTAATGAGTCTTGACCATTTCAGTGATGCTGCTAAAAGCTTTTTCTTTGCATTTGAGCCAGCATAGAATTCATAAGAAATGTTACTAATGACTATAATTAAATACATATTGAAAACAATTATAAAAAATAAAATAAAATCAAAACTAATTAAATGAATTTCTCAACTTCACCCAGCACAAATATTGATCTAAGTATTTTCCATTCTCTGCAAAATGATATGCCTTTGCATGTCAATAGGCAAGTAAACTTTCTTTGAAACTTTTGGTATACACCTTCGGCTGTTCTATACTCCAGGGTATATGCTACTGTTGCTTCTTATTATTCTAGTCCAGCGGAACTTGGCTCTATTGAGAATCTCCGCTGGTTTGGGACTGTATTCTCAGATGTCCTAGGCTTTGTTAAACCATAGATTCATTTATTTCAATCCAGAAAAAAATGGTTGCTTTACAAGATGCATGTTTAGAATATTCACCACTCGTGCTATTGTTAGACACATGAGGATTGTGCCTGCAGGCAGCTGTGGCTAAAGACGTGTCTTGCTCTGCTTCTGCCACTGACTCTATGCTAATTCTGTACATATTATTTGAGTTATCTAGACAACATTGTCCTTGAATAGTAATGAAAATCAGCACCCATTAGTATGCCCATCACATAGTAGATGTGCTGACATGTTGCTACTGAATGCTTAAGTGTTGCAAAGGGTACTTAACAAGTGCTAGGAATTTTTGTTGTTGCTTTAACAGAGGCTGAAATCTCTTAACCTTGAATATTTAATTTGGTAATGAAGCAGTGATACAGAATTAGGATAAAAAGATAAGGCAGCTACTAGCTAATAACATCAAATGAAACTTTATAATAAAAGCATTGATCATATAGGGGCAGTGTTTTGATTATTTTAATTAAAAGGTCATTAAAAGTTGTGTAAAACCCAAAATGTGTTGTCATCCAATAAACCAATAATACATTTTTGGCTGTTTAAAATGACTTCCTGACAACTCTACCTTGTTTCATATGTTTTTAAAATTCCTATAACATTTGTCTGAATCTGAAATATTATAATACACAATACATTCAATATTTATTACTGGTCCCTAAACCGCCCCCTTCATCCTCACTCACAGGACCCTGGTCCTCCCACTCCATCCTCACCCACAAGCCCCCTGCAACTATGGGTACATGTAAAAGCAGGGGGTGCTGGGGGATCATGAGCAGCTAAAACAAGAGTCTCATGTGGCAGGAACAAGGATCACAAGCAGCTGGGAGACCAGAAAAGGGACTATGGCCCAATAGTAATCAGGTATCAAGAGTCCTTATTTCCCCCCATTGGCTGTGGGGTCTGCTTCCTGCAATTATCTCACTGATATTTATTATTATTAATGTAAAAATTACCCTCCAATCTTCTTTCCAGCTATGAAGTTACTCTTTACCACTTTAGGAAGAAGGGTTGTTACCAACTAAGTTCTGTTAATGCTGCCATTCATCTTACAGTGATCACTTTCACTTTTGTACCTACATTCACAGAACTTAATTTATTACACCCTATATCTGTGATTGAATGGATGATAGGAACTGTCGCCTCAAAAAGCTGGAGAATATTAAAGTTCCAGTTTCAGTACAATATTTCTAACATTTTCTTTCTTTTGTATAAACATAGGGATTTTAAAGATATTATTTACCTGTTTATTATAATAACATACATCTCTTAACAAGAGGTCTTTTTGCTATGCTCTATGCATTTTTCAAAAGTTTGAATGAGAATGAGAAAATGGCCATTAAAAGAACACAGTACTAACCAGCCTTTTCAAAGACACATCCAATGACCAATGAATCAATTATTTGCCAATGCTCTATGCTAAATTGCTTCCTTGACTCCACAGGCAATACCTGTTATCTTTTACACATAATTGTACTACTGGGTCAGAGGAAAAATCATACACCTAGAGGCCCATTTATTAACATTCTGATCAAACCATTTTAGTGGTTTTAAAGTTTTGTTAAACCATGAAAGCTCTTTTCAACTACGAATGTCTAGTAATTTATTAAAAGATCCATATATGAAAAGCATGAACGGACACAAATGCAAAGTGAAAATGATAAGAACATGAAAACCTTTAAATTTTTTGTTTTTGTAAGAATGTTCTTGTGCTTACAAATAGTGACGAGTGAAAATTTTTGGCAGGCATGGATTTGCGGCAAATTTCCGTGGATTTTTCTCAAAACAACTACAAACATTTGCTGCTGAAAAAAGTTGCGCACGTCAAAAAAGTAGCATGCTTCTAACGTTTTTCACAGCTTTGTTCATTTTTTGGTGAAGCGTAACGGAACAGATTTGCCCATCACTACTTACAAAGGAAAAAAACCCAAAAAACCCTTTATCCACAAATTAAATAGAGATCATTACAGTTTACCTATTACAGCTCTCGTTAACTTCTACATGAACTCAGCAGCTTTCAGATGCCATATTTTTACATTTATGTTTTTTGTGGTTTTGACATAATAAAAGATGAAAAATGTGTGTGTTTTACACAAAAAATTGTGTTTTTAGTGCAAAAAAACATGAATCAAGGTAAAACAATTCAGCTATTGGTAAACCTGCTCCATATTCTTTTGTTTTGAAATCCATATATCAATAGTACTATATACTATATATATTACTTTAAATATTATACTGTACATGTAACACCACAAGTATTTTGGTTCATGTAGTTTTGCCCCTAGAAAAAAGCACTCCTTACTTAAAATGTAGTATTATCAGTTTTATTTTTTAACTACAAGCGGGATATTCTAAGGGAACACATTTGTTTATGCACATAAATGTAAGTTTTTTTTTTTAAATAAGAAGAACCTTGCTGCCAGACTTTTTCATTCTCTGTATTGAATATTCAGAATGTTTAATATGGAATTTAAAATTTGCAAGGCCCGGAGAATTAATCAAGTCAAATGTATGTACTTTTCTCCTCAGCTAACATTTTGTATAAAGCCAGAGGTTGATCTCATTCTTTTCGCAAACGGATAACACCTCCACAAAATCCTCAAGCCATCTGCCATCAGTCAGTTAATCCCTCTTAATTTTCCATTAATTGCTAGTAAAAATTAAATTTCCACTCATCAGTTAAAGAGGAGCTTTATATATTATAAAGAACACATTCTTTTAAAGTGAAATAATGATTGCACACTTTGGCTACATGCAGGAAAGTAAAACCATACACTTACGAATATGGTGATGGTATGTTTGACACAATGTTCTGCACTGTACATACAGTATTAATAAAACCCACTTAAAACATAATACATAGATTTTTTTCCCATTTTTATTGCAATTTTTGCAATTGATTGTTGTGGACATCACTGTGATACTAAAAGCCATTACATATACCAGTTAGATGGTCAGATTGTGTCAAAACACAACTGCAATTCATCATCCAGTCACTTTGTCTGTCACTTCAGTGAAATATTTCCCCACATTGCTTTATACATGTGAGTACTTATCTTTCCATATATGCCTTTTTGTGCATTAATGGAGTCATTTTAGGTATTTGCAGAACTCTCTGGGATATATTCTGCTGAACTTTTCCATTAAGTGTAATTTAAGCTGAAAACGCTCAGGGCATTACAATACAATGAGTACTCAGCACAAAGCAATTGGCATTATAGCTTTTAAACCAGCAGCTGACCTTGATGTTTCCATCTAATATTTATGTCAGTCCAATCTTATATTTACAGAGATTAATATTAAACAGTAAAACTAATTTTAGTACAAATAGCAAAGTGACCATGTTGGTGAATGGCGCATTAAAGAGACTGTGCTGAATGATGGGGCTCTCCTTTACTTCCATGGTGGTGTGATACTGGAATCATTCTGCAAAGGGGGTTGCAGCATGCATTAAATATCATGTTGTCCATGAAGAATTATTTATGGTCTTATATCAATGTGTTTTTCTTTGAAAAATTCACTAGGGATTCATTAATAAACCTCCAGCGGAGATAAGTCAGAGAGTGAAAAAAAGAATGACACACTCCTGAAGTACACTTGGTTTATCTAAAAATAGATAATATTATGTATACTTTAATACAAATGACAACCTTGAGTTTCATGACACTTCTCGCTGGAAGGCAGGTGTGTTTCAGGACTTATGCACGCATAGGGAAATGTCACTGTATTGTTGCATAGGTGCATGTATGTTTTGAAGCCTTAGATGCCATCGTGGTTATGGTTTTTTTGTTTACTTTCTTTTTCCTCACTTTCTTCTATGTTTTGGCACCAAAACTCCCTAGTTAAACCTCTGCTCTCATTCCCTCTTTGCCCAAGCTGGCTTCTGGTCTTCTCAGATCCTGCTAAGCTTTGTTTTTGTGTGTTTTCCGGGTTTTGACTTCTGGCTGTTCTTCCTGACCGCAATACTGCCCACCTCGACCTTAGCCTGAATTGACAATGTATTTGTCTCATCCTTACCTGTATTTTGTATTTTGGTTGTCTAAACTTTGAAGTTCCCAGCCAATACCGCAGTAGAATGTCCAGGGCCCCAAAAGGGTGTTGGTGAACACTGGGACTAGTTGGGTATCTCCTACATGCGGAAGAGTCAGATTTCTGTCAGTGGTCCAGCTACCTGGTTCCTATCTGACTAGAACGTTACAGCATGTTTGGAATTGAACTCTGGTCAGCATTCTAAATAGTGTTTGCATTTATCCACTGAGCCACTGGAACCTTTTAGCACTGATCTCTCCATGTTGCCCTCTTGTCTCCACCTATCTTGTTAATTACATGTGTCACTGATCTAGTAATTAAGGGCCTTTATAAGCTTGCTTAATGCTTCTTCCCCTTGCTGGATCATCGTAGCTCCTGAGCCTGATCTTGAATGTTATTTTCTGAACTCCTGTGATTCCTGCCTGATTCCCTACCTGGTTTCTGGATCCCTATCTGGTCCCCTATTCCTTTCCTCCAGTCTCCATCTAGTGCCCATTTGATTGAGGAAGTGGCGGGACGCCACAAAATGCGTAAAGCGTAGGTCCTTGGGCTGTACATGTGCCCTTTTTAGATATGACTGAATAAAGACTTTTTTATTTTTATCCTTGTGGTGCTCTGCAATTTTTTCCATTTTTCCTTGCTTTTGGTACCGTCTAGGAGTTGGTCCGGGAGTAGCACACTTGGATTTGAGGGTTAAGTGCTCCCGTGTATCATTTGTATTTTGTAAGTGCCCATTTGATTCCCTGGTTTTGACCTCTGCCCTGTTTCCTGACTCCACTTGCCTGCTGCCTTCCTAGACCTCAGCTTACCTTTCAGACTGCCTTTAGCCTTAACCACAGGCTTTTATTTGGGCTTATCTATTATTTAATTTTATTGTTTTATATTCAGTTTTTGTTTATTTAACCTGTCTTTATCATGCCTTGGCCTCCAATCATTATCAGACCATTAAAGGACATGTAAAGCCTACATTTGCCTGCAATGTATATCAGTTGGACAAGTCTCCTCCACCCAAATGGCATCATTTGTACTGCATATATTCCCTCCGCTTGCAAGCACCATCACATTTTCCTAAAGCAAATAGCAGCTTTCACCCGGGGCCATTTTTCCTCTGATACATACTCAGATACAGTACATTTAAATCTGCAAACAGCATACACACATACACAGACTCTTATTCAGCATACAATTCATCAAGAATACAGGCTCACATAGGCAGAACTGTCTCTGATTTCTGTTCTGTTCTGCTTTGTCTGAGCTGAGCTCAGGAGAGGAGGTTAGGAGAAAAAAATTGAAGCAGACAGCTAGTGCTGAGTTTCTATGGGAACCAGCAATGCCATCTCTACTGCTAGACTGGAGGGCGTGTTTAGTAATTTGAGCTTAGAACAACTGAGCATGTCTGACAAGCCAGGAATCAAGGCAAATTCCAGAGTGGGCGAGAGGGTTACAGGAGGAGAAGGAAATCTAACTGATTAAGGAGATGTTGCAGCCTTACTATTAACATGTCCTTTAAGGGGTATACTCAGCACATGGGCTCCTACCTGCCAGTCACTCACCAGTGGTCAGACCTGACACTTGAGTGGAACCTATACCATACTGATTTAGTTCAACTACAGATTTTTCTATAGGATAAAGTAATCAAGCTTCTACCACAGTGACAACAATAAATATACAATGTGTTCCTGCCTTCATAAAGATCTGGGATATGTATACAATTAAAATAGGGAATTTCTAAGTTTTTAATAGAGAAACTAATTTATCTAAATTTGATATACTGTACAGTATGCTTGTACTGACAACCTCTTTAATCGAGTACCTACCAAGTATGTCCAAACTGTTCTTTTATTACAATGTACTGAGCCGCTCACTGACTTACGAAATCTGCTATTAAGTTTATTACTTTTTATATACATAATCCTCCATATCAGCTTTTTGGAGTTTGCTGTGTAAATATTTGCCCAGAAGCAACATTTCCCCTTGAGTGCATTTAGCATAGGAAAATAAGGGGTATAGATTTTCTGCTAGTTCTATTGCATGCCTCAAAGGAGTAGGCTGAATTTTATGTGTGAAGAGATTAATAAATGCAGCATATTTCTCATTTTCCCCTTCCCTCATTTTATTTTTTTCTACCTTTCTCTTTTACATTTTTTTTTCTTTGTGATATGTCTTGATCCGCCAGATTCTTTTTTTTCTTCCTTTTTAATTTCCTTCTTTGCCATTTGCCCCCTAGTTGTTCACATAAATAACATTCTGTTATCTTTCACAGACTACCAGCAGCTACTTTATACTGTCATCCATTTGCAAGAAGGTTGAATCCAACTTCAGAACTAAAAGGGCTATATAATTTAAAATACCTCAAACATATACATATTTGGCAGATAAGTGGTCTATTAGGAATATAAAAAAATAGTATGTTAAACATATGGATTATGCCATTTTCAGGTAATATTATAGTTTTAGAATTGTATGTAATACATTGACATTACATTTCCTTTGGGCTGCTTATGGAAATGTATCTGTATTTTATAGATAGATAGACAGATAGATACTAAACATTTAAAATATATATATTTTCCCCTCCCTTTTGTATTTCTCTACTGAATTATGTTATTACAGTATGTTAAACTATTCTCAAGTTTTTAAAGAATGGTATTATTTGAAGGGGGTTTATGTAACCTAGTGCTACACATTGTCAGAAATGCTGGTTGGAGTGGTTGAAAGGAGCGTGCGTCCGTGCGGTGTAACCTTCAGCAGACATATCAAAAGCTTTGACAATGGAGGAAACTTAATTCAAAAAGCTAAAATCATTCAATAATAAAAATAAAGACAATGTACAATGTTCATTATAAGGCTTATGGTCAGGGAAGGCAGCAAACAGGTGGAAATCCAAATAACTGGCTCTAGGTCAAAAGCAGAATATTAGGAATAAAGGCAGGATAGGAACAAAATTAGAGGACTCGTGATACTCAAACTGAAACTCAGCACAGGAACTTCATAGGCTTGGACATGGCAAGAGATTAAGGATCCAGCACAGGGTATAGGAGGAGAAAGGCTTAAGTAGCCTTTTTATTGGGCAGTTGCCTGCAGATGGATTATGGGTGAATACAGACAGGATGAATAGTCCGTGTAAATTCCAATGATTATAACTTTAGTTCAAACCCCTAGTTATGAAGAAATAGCTGTGCTCATACACCAGGACCATCCAGGAGTCAATTAAATTTTAATTGACACCCGCAGAGCTATTTCTGCATGTATGGTTGCTTACCCTTTAAAGCTACGGGTTCGGGGGTTTTGCACCTGAAGTGAGTTCCTTGTCTGGCAAGTTTTTGTTTTGACTTCATATTAACCTATGTTTAAAGCTTGCGACTGACACGGGGTTATATATACACCCGGTCACAACTATTCCTAGGTACGTTTGCTCTAGGTAAATGCATTAACTTTAGCTTCCTAGTGATTAACAGTTATAATTTAAAGTTACTTTGAGTTGTCCTTTATTTCTTTTGCTGAGTAAATTTAGTAGCTTGTAATCCTCATCAAACTCCTAGTTAGGCATCTAGAATTGTATGGGATATGTTGCCAGAAGAGTCACTAAACCATGCTGGATGTTTAATAAATCATTTTCACAATTAAATTGATGGTTATTAAAAATTCATACACAGGTTTAAGGTGTTTTTTTTATTTATTTAATTAATTCATAATTGAAATTTAATTTTACATCTTAACTATTGCACAAGGTTTTGCTCAATAAGTGTATCACAGTCTGAAACATATCTTAAAAACATGCACTAAAGACATTACTGGGAGCTATGTGAGGGCCCTATGGATTTTAGTTGAATTTAAGATCTCCTGAGAACAAACCTTCCAGCATAAGTAAGGAAATGAGACCCAGATACTTTAACAAATGGAAACCATGTTACAACAAGGTCAAGTTTCTATAGATTATAACAATAACTAGAACAGTGGGGCAGTTGAAGAGCAAACAAGTTTGGTTTTAAATAACAACTATTTGTCTCAGGTAGTTAGGAGTAAGGTTGATTTGGGTTTTGTACTACACTACTAATGTAGGTGAGCATTAGGGAATACTGACCATAACATGGCCTACTGTGAAATTCTGCAGAGACAACAGTAGGACACATCATTTTTTACATTTACATTTTGGTAGTATAAGGGCCATATAAACTGGGAAAAACTTTTTACTGGATTAAACACAGAAGGTAAATTAAGTGAATTGTGTGTGTGTGTGTGTATGTATGTGTATTTTGTGTGCTTGTATATATATATATATATATATTTATTTATTATTATTCTTGGACAGATGGGCTGTGATAATAAATAGTTGGCAATGTAACTAATTAAACAATTTAGATATGGATTTATATAGACCATATACAGAAAGATGGCTTGTTTATAAATGCAATAGGGCATTCATTTGGTGTTCCAGACTGGTTAGAAAAAACAGACAGTTCATTCTACCTTTTCTAGCTGTTTTCAGATAATTGTGAGCTATAGACTTGTTCTTGACAATATTTCTCATTAATACTATCAGTTATTTGCAGAGCCGAGTTACTAACATAGTGCTGTGGAGTAGCTTGTTAAAATATCCATAAAAGTAATAGGACCCTTGAGGATCTGTAGACAATCCTGAGGTTTAAAAACCTTGTATCTTGTCCATCAGATTTAATGGATGCGGTACATACAAAGACATACTGTAATAAAGTCTAAACTAGGGTAAGCAAGACTTTCTAGCCCTTTTAGAAATGGGCAAATAAGAGAATTGCAAACATCTCTATTTTTGTATTGATGCTAATACTTTTAGTTCAGACAACAGAGAACGTATTTAGCTACTCTGTGCATATCAACGAGATAACACTGCATTGCATTAACTTTGTATCTAGCCCCACTATAGCATAAACTAAATTATATCAGAGTTATACAATGGAGATTAAAAAAAGAATATTTTTCTACAATATATAATTTGAGCCTTTAGGTATAAACAGACTAAAGCAATCATTTCTGAGAAAAGATTCATTCTTTTTGAATCCCTGTTCAAGAAGAGGGCTTCTGGGTCATCTCATTAAAAGTGTTAGTTCCATTAAAAAAAAAAGCATTTGCCAGAATGTTTAATTCTTCATTCTCGTTTTCACTGGTCTCACATACAGCACCTGCCGATCTGTCTAATCATTGTTGCTGAGATTTTGTTCATCCATAGCATTACATGAATCCACTAGCTGCAAAGTTCCTTTGTTAGCATACCATAGGAGTTCTTAAGCAGCGAATGTCGCACAGCTGTGGCAGAAGGTACAGTGCTGGTTTTGGCTGTACAGCATTGAATTACCAAATAAAGCTTTAGAAAACTTCCAGGATTATATTGCTAATTCGCTATTTAGGCTCATTTTGATTTAGGAACTCAGTATTAAAAGGAATGTTCACGTTTTGTTAAAGCCTCCGCAGGTCCGCACTTACCCTAAAGTGGGAGATTGACCCTCCTCTACCATGTAAATGTAGAGATTAGTGATGAGCCCCTTTTCCTGTCCCGTTTCAGCAAAAAAAATTTCAAAACTGCTAAAAAATCTGCAAAATGGTGAAAAATTTGCAAAATGCAGATCCTGCATGACTTTTTGTGATGAATGCATTTTTGGCACGACTGCAACTTTTTCAACACCACCACAAATTTTTCAACGTGATTGCAAAACTTTTTTCCTCACTCTGCGAATTTTTGTTGCGCCGAATTTGTGCGTCAGTTTTGCAGAAAAATGAGGCAATACCAAAATGTGGAATTTTGCATCGAATCCATGCCTGTAATGGTAGTGTGTTTTTAGGTACTGCTGTGCATGCTCGGTCTCTTGGTATGCCTGGCAGTCAATAGGATGGATGCTAGAGGTGTGCAAGTCTTTAAAGGAAAACTTTACCTCCAAACAATGTAGTTCTCTATAAAAATATATCACATAAAACAGCCCATCTGTAAAACCCTGCTTCATCTAAATAAACTATTTTCATAAAAATATACTTTTTTAGTAGTATGTGCTAGTGGATAATCCTAAATAGCAAATTGCCATTTTAAAAACTAAGGGCCGCCTCCTGGGATCATACAATTCTAGACATATTAAAACAAAAAAATATGTTTTTTTTAATACAATGATAGAACATATTAAAAGGGCCTATTAGCGATACATTAATGTATTTGCAAAAGTGCTTCCAACCAGTTAATTCACGTTATCCCAGTTGACCAGTAATTTAATTTACTCACTATCATGAGCCATTAGGGCGATCTGATTAGTTGGTTTTTCTGCCAAACAATAAATTCTGTGTTTTTTTATCCAGATTAGCCCATCAGGTTCCCTCTGAACTAATGAGATTCCTTATATAAAACAATATTTATAGTGTGGTGGTACTGTACAATTTCTTGGCATGATTTTCAAATTAGTGTTTGCACCCAACAGGAATACAACATTTAAGAATGTGAATTTTGATAAAATCTGACACTAAGGGGCATATTTACTTACTCACGAACGGGCTGAATGCGTCCGATTGCGGTTTTTCCGTAATGATCGGTATTTGGCGATTTTTCGGAAAATTGTCGCAACTTTTTCGTTGCCATTTCGAATGTTGTGCAAAATCTGGCAATTTTTTCGTAGCATTACTACTTGCGCGAAAAGTTGCGACTTTTTCGTAGCCTTTGCGCCGAGTACGAAAGATTCGGATTCATTCAAGCTTCAGTATGGTGACTTTTCTTGGGCCAGGTTGGAGCTGCAGAGTGCCATTGAGTCCTATGGGAGGCTTCCAAAATCATGCTAAGTCTGAAAGTTTCACCCGCCGCTTACGAGTGCTCAATACGAAAAAGTCGCGACAAGATACGAGCGAATCGTAATGGCTACGAAAACTCGCGTTTTTTCGCACAAATCGTATTGGTAACGAAAAAGTCGCGACAATTTCCGAAAAGTCGTAAAGGCGCCGAAAAAAATCGCAAAAATACGAAAAAGTCGCAAAATGTTCGTTTTCCAATCGGAATTTTTCCAATTAGGATTCGTGGGTTAGTAAATGTGCCCCTTAATGTTTAAATGTTTTTAGAATATAGTGATCCAAATGAAAGAATGTATAGTATAGTATAGTATTGTGATCCAAATTATGGAAAGATTCCTTATCTGGAAAACCATTTAAACATGCTCACATATGTTGCTTTAAACCTGTCACAGAAATAGCATTTGACAGGAATTACTAGAAGAGACACTTTTCTAATTTTCTCTACACATTACCCCTTTATCCAGGGATGTTATGTTAATTGTATCCTCAGGATACAATATATTTTATAAGCTTGTTGGGGGGCTCATTTGGTTTTGCTACTGCTTGCCCATTCAGCACAAGGAAAACTAAGTAGCTCAATCTATTGTAAATTATTTCAGAAGTAGCCAGAAATAACTGGCAAACTGGCAAATGATTTATAAAATTATTTTTTTGAAATATATTATGTTATATTAATGTGCAGTGTTTTAAATTGTATTTAGGGAATTTTAATTTGTATCAAATACTGTAATTTTTATTAATATCTTTCCATACCAATAAAAAAGTACCTGTATACGTATACAATATTTTTCAGGGTTTCAACTATTTCACTTTTGCATTAGATGAGCTAACCAGAAGGAATTTGTTTATACTCTTGTATATAATATAGTAAATAAATATGATTAAAATGACTTATTACTAAAGCTAATACTAAACAAATACATACATACAGAACAATACAAATATAATTATATAAAACCTTTATTGATAATAAAGATAATTCATTCATAATTCTCTTGCACTTGGGGCACAATGCAAGTAAAATATAAGAATTCCCTCTTGGTTGTCCATGTTTGTATTGAAAGTATATATTAAAAGCAGGAGTGCAAACCATAATGAATATGATGGAACCCCTTTTAAGGGTGAATACATGACCATAATGTAGGTAGAGTGTTATCAGTAGTGCGGAGCAAATTTTTTTTCGGTCAGGCATGGATTCACAGCGAAAATCTGCATTTCGCCGTTAGTGTTTTTTTTAGTGAAAATGGCTCAAAATGTTGCTGCAAAAAATTTGAGGTTGCAAATGTAAAAAATGTCACGTTTGCTGCAAAAAGGCAGCGGTTGTGTAAAAAATACATGGTTATGTAATAAAAGGGGCATAAACAGGTCACAAAAAGGCACGTGTGTGTAAAAAAGGTTTGTGAATTTTTCCCAGTTTTGCAAATCTTTCAGCAGTTTTGCAAATTTTCCAGCAAAGTGAAACAGATTTGTTCGTCACTAGTTAGCAGAAATATCCTCGGGCATCCCCCTTTACCACAATAATTGCAGTTCCCTTATATCATAATATCTCCCTTTTTGGAACAATCTTACCCTTTCTGTAGATGGTAAACATCTAGTATATATATATATATACAGTATATATATATATATATATATATATATATATATATATATATGTATATATATATATGTATAGTAAGTCCATAGAAAGCAGTGAAGGCATCAGGTCTGCAAAAAATGGTCCTTTATGCTATAAACATGATGGATATAGAATAAAGGACTATTTTTTGCAGACCTGATGCCGTGAGGGCTTTCTATGGACTTACTATACTTTGTTGGTCAGCACCCAGCTAATATCTCTGAGTGGTGAGTGGCAATGATTGGATGCTATATATATATATATATATATATATATATACTTATAGGCCATCATTTTCGCTGTTAAAATTCAATTAAATCCCGGTTGTGAAATGATTTATTGTATGATACTTTTGTTCTGGAATCTGGTTAAATTTGATAAGCCAGCTAATTAGTTAAAAAATCAATCTTAATTATAAATCGATTGACTTATGCATGATTGGGAAGAATCGTAGGAAGATTTATAGCACTTGTTAATGAGAATAATAGTTTTATTTTATTTGTGTAACAATTCGGTAATCGATTATAGCTGTGTAAACACATACAGAAAATAAACTGCAAGAACATTAATCTTTTGTTTGTATATTGTCTTGTGCTTGAACAAATTCAAAACGTTAAATTCTATCTGCAAAGTAGGTTCCCTATGAATACTGTTATTTTATTCAGTAACAATGCTTTCAAAAGAGTAGGTTCTTTAATAAGCTGAAAACATGTTGTTCTCATATGAAAATGTATCTAGTTTTTTACACATGTACCTGCTTTATGGAATAGACTTAATGGCTGGAATCTGTTTTACAATACTTTGGCATTTTGGCTGCGAATAATACAGAGTAACTTTATTTTATTGAAGTAAAAATAGCTAGTCTCTAAATATTTGTATGTGTAAGAGTCAATGGGTCTCTTAGGGAAATGGAAAAGTTGTCTATGTTTTGATTGTCATGGCTTTTCTGTGGTTCACTTTCAATTATAATGAATGGTAAGCAACGTGAGTGTGGAGAATGCACACTTCTGAGCAATAATTGGCTTTGTTGCATTTTCCACTGGCTATAACCTAAAGCAATATGAAGATTCAGGGCCTGAGACACCCTATGGCAGTTTTGCTCTTAGCAGGTATCATTGTAATAATGGTGAGAACCCTGTTTACTATGCCAAGGAAAAATTCTCCTACCAGCAGTTTTACATTTGAGGGATTAGATGCAGTAAAGCCAGAAAACAATTTAGTTCAGTTGCTTTTAAGGCACAAGGCACAAGGGCTATGTCTGATGTAGCTTGTCAAGGTACCCCTCTGTGTCACCATAAATATACTTGGTTATCTCAGTCTGAAGTACTACAGTGAAACTCTTGACTCAAGATACAGATTTTTCTCATCTCTGCTAAAGCCATGCACACATTGGCATCTTTTCTTCAGTGTGCGATATACATCATATTTGAGCCACAAGTGGACTAAGGGGCAGTTATTAAACTGAACAGGTCCTGTAGGATTCCGTATAATGCAAATGTCATCTTAGCCATTAACACTTACCTGAAAGTATCCAAAGAATCAACTCAAACACCCCATTGAGTTGCCCCCCCCCCAAAAAAAATAACAAGAAATACATTAAAGTGGATGCAATGCAAGTTAATGGGATCGAAATATAGGTATGTTCTTTTCTACTCTGAGTAAATCATTCCAGTGCAGAAAGGATCTGCTCAAATCTGTCAGGATTGTTACAAAGCCATAAAAAATAAGCCTGACAGTTTTGTTTATTTAGCATAAAAATTCCCAGAACAAGATGTAAATCTATGGCAAATATTTTTAACAGATACTTGTTTCTATATAGTATATATACATTTGCACCTGACTATTCATGTTTTATCATCACTGCTGCTTTTACAGGAATAGTTATTAAACACTATCAGATCTCCTGGTAATGATACACATTGTCTCCAGCTGGAAAATCTATATTACTATTTCTTGGAATCTTGCTATATTGGAATAGATACTTCCTACCCCATGAGAGTTCTTAGGCATAATAATGCATCTCACACACAATGTCATTAAGAAGGGAAATATGAATGTGGCCAATTTAGAGTTGCATGAAGGTCTAAACCAACATACATAAATAAACTGTGGGGTAGAAGTTTCTATGACTTGACAGAAAAACAATCTATAAAGCACATCTCATTGATGGAATTTAAAGAGCAGGAGAGGGGGACAGGTATTGTCCATGGCTCAATGCTTTCTCTGTAATGGATAGAATTTTCAAATCAAAATCATTTAATGTAAAGGGATCCTCCATGGGGATTCCATGGAGTAGTAATGAAGATATTGCTTGAGGACAGAAATTTCCCTTCTAGCAGTGTT
Source organism: Xenopus tropicalis (assembly GCF_000004195.4). Lineage (NCBI taxonomy): Eukaryota > Metazoa > Chordata > Amphibia > Anura > Pipidae > Xenopus > Xenopus tropicalis. Next base: position 52,203,445 of record NC_030677.2, read on the forward strand.
TTAATTGGACTTTAGGTCAAACAAGTAAAAACATGGGAAATAATATTTGTAAGAGGGAAATAAATATGTATTCACACAATCTTATTGCAAGGAACACTAAGGAGGGCATTTCCTAATGTATATATTTTTTTTCCACAGTTAGGGGCACATTTACTAAAATCTGATTTTTTGGGGGGGGGTTAAAACATGATAAGGTAAAAATTTGGAGTAACCATGATAATTTCTGATGTTCTAAAATGTCACCATAATGCTTAAATCGTTTGTACAAAAAAATTGAGTTTACATTCTGAAAATCCCAAATTTTTTGAGTTGAAAGCATTGTTAAAACTCGAAAAATTTGAGTTTAAATGGACATTTTTTTCCATGAATCCTTTTTATTTTTCCCAAAGAGAAATTGCTCCAGCAGCCATTTTAGGAGCATTGGCACTCGTTCTTGGAAAACAATAATGTGTTTAAATTTCAGATGAAACGTGTGAAACTGAAAACAATGAGGGGATCAAGCTCCCCTTTGAAGCTGGGTGAAACTGAAAACAATTAGGGGATTAAGTTGTCCTTTAAGGACAGGCTGTCACTGACTATTTTATTCCTTGGTATTCTAAGGCTCCATAGGACTCAATGGTACTCAACAGATCAAACCTGTCGAATTTTTATTTTACAAAAACATTAATAAATCACAAATTGTAGGAGTTATTTTCGAAATTATCTTGAAGTAAGAAAAAAATCCCACTTTATCTCATAATTTCTTAGTAAATGTGCCCCTAAGTGTTTTTTATGCTAAAACATTTATTATGTGTCAAAACTGCGACAAATCTAACAGTAAAAATACGCCATCTGTCAGGCAATCTGCACCAATCGCGCTAAGCCGCCCGTTCTACGCATGCGCGATTATTCGCGCGCACCTGTGCGTATCTGCGCGCGCGCGTTGACGCGGTCACGTCGGCGTGCGCACGCTTCGGCGCATTTTGGCGCGAAAACAAACGCATGCGCATTGCGTTTAAAAGGACGCCGCGGCTTTCAGTCCAGTGCGAGGTGATCGTTCTCCTGAGTGACACTAAGCGGTTCCTGTTGATATTCTGGTTTTGATCTGTTCTTCTGTTCCTGACTTCGGCTCCCTTCTGACTTCTGATTGAGTTCCTGGTTCCCGACTTTTGGCTTGTCCTCGACCATTCTTGTCTGCTGCCCGTCCTGACCTCGGCCTGCCTACTGACTTCGTTTTGATTGCTGCCTGTCCCGACCTCGGCCTGTCTACTGACTTCGTTTGATCGCTGCCTGTCCTGACCTTGGCCTGTTTGGTGACTACGTTTCGGTCTGCTCCCTATTACCTGTTTACCATCTCAGCGGTGACCTGTGCCTTCATTATCTGCACCTCTGCTACTCTGCATCTGAACTCACCCTGTTTGCATCTTCAGGCCCTGAGCTCTCAGTGGGAGGCGTAGGGGAGTGCTCTTATCGTCCAGTTCCGGGTTGGCAAGCATCTGGTGGAGGTAAGCCTGACAGTATCACCTCGCCAGTTTAAAGATGGACCCAGCCGAAGATTCTGATGTTTCCCCTTTTGACCTGTTATCCCAGCAGTTGGTTTCCTTGACTCAGGCTGTAAGAGACTTGCAGGGGGGATATCAGCAACTACAAACTCAGATTCAAGGGCTAGCTGATCCATCTAACCCTTCTCCACCTGTTATGCCACCCATGCCCGCTGCCTCATCTGCCGTACAAACCGAGCGTCCTTTTGAACCCAAGGTACCACTGCCTGAAAAATTTGCTGGTGATAGACGTCAATTCCGTACTTTTATTAATAGTTGCAGACTGTTATTTTCTCTTCAACCTCATACCTTTTCCTCTGAACAAACTAAGGTTGGGGTAATGATATCATTATTATCAGGGGAACCTCAGACTTGGGCCCATCGTTTATTTGAGCGTCGCAGCCCTCTTCTTGTTAATGCCAATACCTTTATTCAAGCTATGGCTCAGTTATATGATGATCCCCATAGAGAAGTCACGGCTGAAGCAGCTCTACGTTCCCTGTTGCAAGGTAAAAGACCAGTGGAAGAATATATTTCTGATTTTCGTCGCTATGCTGCTGACACAGAGTGGAACACTCAGGCTTTAAAACACCAGTTTCGTATAGGACTGTCAGAGACTTTGAAAGATGAACTGGCTCGTGTGGGGATTCCTCAGGGCCTCGAGGAACTCATTGACCTCTCTGTTCAAATTGACCGTCGTCTAAGGGAGAGACGTGCTGAGAGACTTCAACCTTCTTCAGTCTCGTGGGTGCCCCCCAGAGTTTTTGGAAATTCTCAAGCTGCTGCTCCCGTTACTGACACCTCTGAACCAATGCAGATTGGTCTGGTGAGACCTGCCTTATCTACTGAAGAACGTGCCCGGAGACGTCAGTTGAATTTGTGTCTCTATTGCGGCCTGCCTGGACATTTTCTGAGAGATTGCCCAACCCGTCCAAAGGGTAAGATTGAGTGTCCTGCTATGTCCTCTTGTCTTTCCTTCAGAGAATCCACCTCCCTTACACTCCCTGTTGTTTTGCAGTGGCCTCAGGATTGCCTCAAAAGCACAGTGGTCATTGATTCGGGAGCCTGTGGTTGTTTTATGGATCTGGACTTTATTAAAAAACATGCAGTCCCTACTTGCCCTAAGTTGCAACCACTTTCCTTAAGGACAGCTGACGGTTCGCCCATCACTTCGGGACCAGTAACCTTAGAGACTGTTCCACTAAAGATGTTTCTGGACTCTAAACATGTTGAAACAATTTCATTTGATGTTGTTGCTTCCCCTTTATTTCCTATTCTCCTGGGTTTTCCATGGTTAAGATTGCACAACCCTTCAATAAATTGGAACACTGAGAACATTCAGTTTGATTCTACGATGTGTTCTTCTCATACATTAGAAGTTTCTCATTCTATGGCGGTGTCTTCCATTATTGAACCTCAAACTACAATAATTCCTGATTACCTTTTTGACTTTAAAGATGTTTTTGACGAAAAGGGTGCCGACTCTCTTCCTCCTCATCGAGTATATGACTGTCCAATAGATCTTTTACCTGGTGCCTCCATTCCGTTTGGTCGTATTTACCCATTGTCTGAACCTGAACTTGTTGTTTTAAAGGAGTATATTGATGAAAACCTTGAGAAGGGGTTCATTCGTCCTTCTACATCCCCAGCTGGAGCCGGTATTTTTTTTGTTGAAAAAAAAGATCATTCCCTACGACCTTGCATCGACTACAGACAGTTAAATCAAATCACTGTTAAGAATCGTTATCCTCTTCCTCTAATTCCAGAATTGTTTCAGAATTTACGAGAGGCAAAGATTTTTTCTAAGTTGGATTTACGTGGAGCCTACAATCTGGTAAGAATTCGCGAGGGTGATGAATGGAAGACGGCGTTTCGTTCTCGTTATGGTCACTTTGAATACCTTGTAATGCCTTTCGGACTATGTAACGCGCCCGCAACTTTTCAGCACTTTGTTAATGATATTTTTAGAGACTATCTTGATCAATTTGTTATAGTCTATTTGGATGATATTCTAATTTTTTCTTCTTCCATGAAGGAACATGAGACCCATATGAAAAAAGTTTTCACTAGACTTCGAGAGCATTCGTTATTTGCTAAACTTCAAAAATGTGAGTTCCATAAAACTTCTGTTGAATTTCTTGGTTTCATCATTTCTACCGACGGAATTCTCAATGACCCAAAGAAGGTTTCAGCAGTCCTGAATTGGCCAGTCCCAACAAATCGAAAAGCAACACAAAGGTTTATCGGTTTTGCTAATTTTTACAGAAGATTTATCCGTAATTTCTCCAAAATTATTTCTCCTATCACTGACTTAACCAGTACTATTAAACGTTTTCATTGGTCTCCTCAAGCTCAAGCTGCTTTTGACAAATTAAAGGAACTTTTTACCTCTGCTCCCATCCTCAAGCATCCAGATCCTTCTCTGCCATTTGTTGTAGAGGTTGATGCTTCAGAAACGGCGGTTGGAGCGGTCCTTTCACAGAGATTGAGATCACAAGATTTTCTTCACCCAGTGGCTTTTTTCTCAAAGAAACTTTCATCTTCCGAAAAAAATTACGATGTGTCTGACAGAGAACTTTTGGCTATTAAAGTAGCTTTTGAGGAGTGGCGTCAGTATTTAGAGGGATCTTTCCATCCTATTCTTATCTTCTCGGACCACAAGAATCTGGAATATCTGCGTACAGCTAAGCGTTTAAGACCAAGACAGGCTCGCTGGGCACTATTCTTCTCCAGATTTAATTTCCACATAACATACAGACCTGGTTCCCAAAACCATAAAGCTGATGCTCTCTCTCGTATGTTCCATGATGACAATTCAGAAGTTCAACCAGATACTATCCTGCGTTCTCAGAATTTTTTATTACTTCAAAGTGATTTAGTTTCGAAGATAATGGAACAGTCTTCCTCTATTTCTCCTTCAGATCAGTTACAAAATAAAGATGGACTTCTGTTTTTTAATGACAAAATTTTTGTGCCAGAATCATTACGACTAGATGTTCTCCGTATGATTCATGATCATCCATTAGCTGGTCATATGGGGGGACATAAGACTATTAATTTGCCGAAGAGATCGTTTTATTGGCCTGGGATGGTTAAAGACTGTAACCAATATGTTCTTTCTTGCGAAGTTTGTGCTCGTTTTAAAGATTCACGGTCCAAATATTTGGGCCTTCTTCACCCACTACCAGTGCCTGACAGACTTTGGGGATCAGTGTCCATGGACTTTATTGTTGAGTTACCCCCCTCACATGGGTTTAATACTATCTTTGTAGTTGTTGATCGGTTGTCGAAGATGGCACATTTTATTCCTCTCACCAGTATTCCATCCGCAGTAACCACTGCTGAAGTTTTTATCAAGGAGGTGGTTCGTCTACATGGAGTCCCTGATGAAATTATTTCTGACCGAGGTGTCCAATTCACTTCTCGTTTCTGGAGGACCCTTTGTCATGCCTTGCAGATTAAACTTGCATTGTCCACTGCCTTTCATCCTGAATCCAATGGACAGACTGAGAGAACTAACCAGACCCTTGAACAGTATTTGCGTTGTTTTTCATCTTTTTTACAAGATAATTGGTATGAGCTTTTGCCATTGGCAGAATTTGCATATAATAATTCGGTTCACTCATCTATCAAACAGACTCCATTTTTTGCTAACTTCGGATTCCATCCACAAGTTCTGCCGAATTTTCCGAAAGAAGTTTCAGTACCAGCGGTTCAAGATAGACTTTCTTTCATTTCGGATAATTCTCAAAAGATTCAAACAGCTATGAAACAGGCTCAAAGAAACTTTAAATTTTTTGCAGATCGTAAGCGCAGAAAGGATCCTGAGTTTAAGTCGGGGGATTCTGTATGGTTATCTACCCGTCATATCAAGTTACCATCTCCATCCAAGAAGTTGGGTCAAAAGTTTATCGGCCCATTTCTGATTACTAAGCAGGTAAACGAGGTAGCTTTCAAACTGAAATTACCCCCTTCCTACAAAATACATCCTGTATTCCATGCTGCTCTTCTAAAACCTGTAATCAAGAATCGTTTTGTAAGAAGAAATGCCAAGCCACCTGATCCTATTTCCATTGAGGGGGTCGAGGAATTTGAAGTGGAATCAATTTTGGACTCTAGGGAAAGAAGAGGTCAGTTACAGTATTTAGTCCAATGGAAGGGCTATTCACCAGAAGAAAATTCTTGGGAATCCGCATCTGACGTTCATGCCCCTTTGCTGGTAAAAGACTTTCATAAGAAATATCCTAATAAACCAGCACCTATCTGCGCCCGGAGGTCGCACCTCGGGGGGGGGCAATGTCAGGCAATCTGCACCAATCGCGCTAAGCCGCCCGTTCTACGCATGCGCGATTATTCGCGCGCACCTGTGCGTATCTGCGCGCGCGCGTTGACGCGGTCACGTCGGCGTGCGCACGCTTCGGCGCATTTTGGCGCGAAAACAAACGCATGCGCATTGCGTTTAAAAGGACGCCGCGGCTTTCAGTCCAGTGCGAGGTGATCGTTCTCCTGAGTGACACTAAGCGGTTCCTGTTGATATTCTGGTTTTGATCTGTTCTTCTGTTCCTGACTTCGGCTCCCTTCTGACTTCTGATTGAGTTCCTGGTTCCCGACTTTTGGCTTGTCCTCGACCATTCTTGTCTGCTGCCCGTCCTGACCTCGGCCTGCCTACTGACTTCGTTTTGATTGCTGCCTGTCCCGACCTCGGCCTGTCTACTGACTTCGTTTGATCGCTGCCTGTCCTGACCTTGGCCTGTTTGGTGACTACGTTTCGGTCTGCTCCCTATTACCTGTTTACCATCTCAGCGGTGACCTGTGCCTTCATTATCTGCACCTCTGCTACTCTGCATCTGAACTCACCCTGTTTGCATCTTCAGGCCCTGAGCTCTCAGTGGGAGGCGTAGGGGAGTGCTCTTATCGTCCAGTTCCGGGTTGGCAAGCATCTGGTGGAGGTAAGCCTGACACCATCTAAAGCTGTAACGCTCATGTAGAAGCCAATGGAAGTTATTTGAGGAAAACTGTAGAGTCTTTCTTATGTGGTTTTAAAGGACAATGAAAGGTTAATTTAAATTAAAAAGGTTAAATTAAAAGTAAGTCTAAAGGCATTCTTTTTAAGTACTTACTTATCTAAATTCCCAGATCCCTGCTTGCTTCTCTGAGATATGGTGCTGGCAGCCTACAGCAGTGTGAAGCCTACAGTGACATCGCTGAAATCTCTCTCCCCTTCCTGTAGGTGCCAGCGGCAGCCTTCCTATTCTCTGAGCATGTGTGTGACTTGATCCTGTCTCCTGTTCTGAGCTACACATGCCCACCAGCCAATCAGAAGCGGATCTGCCAGAGGGGAGGGGGGGAGGGAATGAAACACATGTGCAGTATGAAGCAAGGAGGGAAAGGAAGGGAGAATACCTTTTTAGAGATGGCTGCCTGTTCTAGAAAATGTGAAGTAAGTGTGACTGAGTAAATATTTGATTAGGTGAGCCAAAAGTGTGGTGTTTTTACTAAACAATAGGAGGACTATTGGGCAGTATGCTTTTTAAATTTTGACTTGCATTCTCCTTTAAAGGTTTTCATGTTTTGTAATTTTTTTGTAAGCGCACAAAAATTCTTACAAACACAAATAAATTGAGATTTTCACTTTTTTCACGCCCGCTTAGTTTAGTTGTGGAAGAAAAACAACACAACAATTACCCAGATTTTAATAAATCTACCCCAGGGGGCCCAAGAATGGAATAATTTAAGAAGATATTTAAGAAATAATACTGCATGTACACCAAGCACACTTCATCATTTCGGACATGAATGGCAAATGCCAAAAACAATATTATTCAACTGATATACAGAAAAGTAACAAAACATTCAAGTTATGAAAAACGTCGCAAAACATACAATATTTCATCTCACTGCTGAAATGTGCTATAAAATATAATTAGAAGGAAAATGACTTAATGATTTTAATAACATAATAATAACAATAGCAATTCATCAATTAGCAAATTTATTTTAAAAGACTTGCTGGTACAGGTATGGCATACCTTATCCATAAAGCTCAAAATTGCAAGAAGGCCACCTCTAACAAAAATAATTTTCATTTGTAAGGGTCCTTTTACTCTCTAAAAATAAAACAGTACTATGTACTTGATGGTAACTAAAGGTCCCTATTAGTGATGAGCGAATCTGTTCCGTTTCGCTTCGCCGAAAAATTCGCGAATCTTTGAAAAGATCCGCGAAACGGCAAAAATTCGCGAAACGGCGAAAATGCCGTGCGACAAAAAAAATTGTTGCCCGCGGCTATTATTTTGTCGCGCGGCTATTGTTTCGTCTCCCGCGGTTATTGTTTTGTCGCGCGGCTATTATTTCGTCGCGCGCGGCTCTTGTTTCGTCGCCCGCGGCTCTTGTTTCGTCGCCCGCGGCTCTTGTTTCGCCGCCCGCGGCTCTTGTTTTGTCGCGCGGCTATTATTTCGTCACGCGTGGCTCCTGTTTCGTCGCCCGCGGCTCTTGTTTCGTCGCGCGGCTCTTGTTTCGTCGCCCGCGGCTCTTGTTTCGTCGCCCGCGGCTATTATTTCGTCACCCGCAGCTATTATTTTGTCGCACGGCTATTGTTTCGTCGTGCGCGGCTCTTGTTTCGTCTCCCGCGGCTCTTGTTTCGTTGCGCGGCTCTTGTTTCGTCGCCCGTGGCTATTATTTTGTCGCACGCTATTGTTTCGTCGCCCGCGGCTATTATTTTGTCGCCCGCGACTATTCTTTTTTGACGCCGACAATTTTTGGACGTGCGGCGAATTTTTCCGCGGCAAAATTTTTCATCCGTTTCGCGAAACAATCCGCCAATGACGAAACGCGGAAATTCGCCGCGAATCCATGCCTGGCGAAACTTTTCGCCCATCACTAGTCCCCATACACGGGCAGATTGTAGCTGCCGATATCGGTCCCTTGGACCGATTCGGCAGCTTATCTGCCCGTGTAGGGGCAGAAACGAGCGGGCTGGCCGACCGATATCTGGCCTGAAATTGGCTAGCTATCGGTAGGCCAGGTTAGAAAATCCAGTCGGATCGGGGACTGCATCGGCTCGTTGATGCGGTCCCCGAACCGACTGCCCCATTGCCGCCTATATAATCCGATCGTTTGGCCCCGATATCGCCAACCGTAGGTGGGGATATCGGTGGAAGATCTGCTCGCTTGGCGATCTCTTACCATGTATGGGAACTGTAAGCTTTTAAATCCATTTTGGAGGTAATACAATCCTATTAATGTTATTTCATGCTCGGTATTCGGCCTAAACCCTTACAATGGATTCGGGGTTCGGCCAAATCCGAAAAACTGGGTTCGGTGCCTCCCTGTCATTAATTCACAGCTTACATTGCATTACATAGGATGCATCACAAAAAGTCAGTAAGAGATGTTACAATACAAACAAACAATAGGTTTCAGACTTTATTCCCATTTGAAAGCAGGGAAATATATAATAACTTTAACTCAGAAACGATCATTAAGCCTTGACCAGTGACCTTTAACGTCAGCACAGAGAAGCTTTACAAAGCCATTAAGTCTATTGCTGGCTTATGGAAAAGCAGAAAAACTTAACAACATGCAGACATAAGACAATCATTCAGCTTTGAGTGATAAATTATAATAAACAAAATATCATCTAGCCTTAAATCTAACTGCAGATGTAAATATGGAAAATAGCATTTGTACAGCCTCAGATATAAATAATATACATAATACTTGCAAAAATATCTCTGCCAAACAGATGGACTTAAAAGGTCCAGTTGGCATCTAACAGGAATAAGCTTGCAGCTTTAACTCCTGTCAATCAAATCTTGTTTGTTTAAATTTGTGTGTATTACTTATTGCTTTTTTTTTACAGTTTGATTAATCGTAAGTGAGCTTTGTATCATAAGACACCATTTTTTATACAAATTTAAATTTCTATGGAATTATAACACTTCATAATCCTATCTTATGATATGATATGATATAATATTGTTCTGTAAAACCTTGGATGCAGTTTTATACAATATTATAGCATCATTTTAGTTACAGGTATTGGATTAATTTACTGAAATGCTAAGGATCTTGTGTTGCCTATTTAATATGGCTGCCTCAATGGCAAAGGCAAATGATGTAGATACCTTTGGATCTGATCTTTGTAGGGCCTGCCACCTCAGGCAAAAAAGCATATATATACAGCAGCCTTGTAGCAGACAGAGTTGACTGCAGGATATAGGGGGTGGAGGCTTAGAAGTTAAATGTAAAGAAATGCATAGCACCTAACATGGTTGGACTCATCTTGTGATGCCTTGTTGTACTAAACATTGGTACTGGTACATATTTAGAGCACTTGAAGACAGGTTAAAGTTGCCAAGCTCTGTGGAAGTACACATTACCATTCCTACAGGAGCAGGGCCTTAATACTGTACTTCTCTTCTAGGCTGAAATACACTTTTATTTGGTGGGGATGTTGAGAATTCCTGTGCTGGGTCCCAAAAAACAACATAGAGGTTTATTAGAGGGGCACATGGCACATGGCTCATGGGGGTTTAATTTTTCTTGTCACCTGCCAGACATTACGCAGGATGATGTCAAGATGTATCATTTCTGACTGGAGTGCACATTGTAATTTAGTGACCTTTAAAGTACCAGAACAATCCAATACATAGGTACCTTCCCCAAGTTTGCCTACGTGCTTCCATTTCACCAGGCTTCCTGCCCACTACAACTTGTTAGCACTCAATGTGCACCACTAAGTGACTATTATATTTATACTGCTAGAATATTATATGGTCTGCATTACCAGTGGTAGGGACACTGTTGGCACAGGGACTTAGTGGACCCTGTATTTTACTGCCAAAACTTTATGAGTTACAATGGACACTGCACTTGCACTGCCAGGATACTTTTAAAGCTGTAGAACACTGGACTCTTCCTTCTCAGGTGGGCTCCCACAATACTGTTGGATGAAGGGTTAACCACATTATACAGTATGATGAAGAGTTTAAGTCAAAGGCAACTGGACTATGGCACAACATTAATTAAAAAAAATAGGTAATAATACTGTGTTTAAATTGAGATAATGAGACGGTGAGCCATTAAGCCATATAAAGCTAACTTCTCCTGAACATTTTGTTCTTTGCCTCCACAGAAAATTTGTCACAAGAATAATTGGACTGCATCCTAGAAGGGAAAAAAGAAATAAGGTTTCACCATTCTAGCACAGTAGGAGTTCTTATGGGTGGCTGGCCTCACAGTTTGAGATAAACTAAATAGTGTTAAAATGGTGTTCAGTACAAAACAGAATCTAACAACAATCTCTGGTACTGTACCTTTGAAATACTCCGGATGCATAATAGGCACATATTGTTATTCTTTTTATTATAGCGATTGTGCTTATAATGAGATAATGAAACTTATGTTTTACTGTGTGTCTGGGGGAGACAGCACGCACGTGTGAAACTATTTCTCTTCTTATTTGTACACAGCTACATCCTTTTTTTCCCTCTGATGTAAATAAGAAGCTGTGTCCATCAGAGACAGGTGCACAAATTACAGCTGGTAACATTTGCAAATCTTGTTTTAATGGCTAAATATTATAGTTTTCACCTTCTATGCATTTGGGGGTTGGTTATAGAATGTGTGTTATTGAATCCCCTGTTACTACAGTATGTGTTATATGATATCTTAATTGCTGATTACAAGAAGCAGTCTTTTATTCCCCTTTGTAATACCATACTCTATCTTGTTTGGAAACAGATTCATTTTCTGTATCTGACAGGCTAGTAATAAATTCTGCATTTGCATTGCTTACTAAAACTTCTTATACTTATTGCTGCAGTAAAACATGTTACTCCAAAACATAAAGAGAATTCACACGGATCTCTCGTTAATAATGCATTATCATATCAGGGACAGGAATTAAATATATGGAGGCATAGGCTTTATTTTATACTTTTATGCAAAACTCTTTCACTCCTAGGTTACAGTTTATATTACTATTCAAAGTAACAGTGCTGTATATTGCAAATGTTGATATATAAAATAGCTGTTTGTAACATTTATTAATAAAAAGGACACTTTGCATTACCCTATGCTGTAGTTCATCGATCTTTTTGTTTGGCTCCATATATTATTGATGAGTAGGCTATTTAACTTCACAGTTTAAAGGGGTTGTTCACCTTTTGCAAAGCCTTACCAAAGTGGTAGGAAAAAAAGTCATTTTCCAAGTTTGCAAAAGCAGACATTTTTCAAATACATTATTGTATTAAGTTGATTTTTGTTGAGTGTTTTTGGGCTTCTGTCTTTGGATGAGGGGGTCACAGACTCCCTCTTTCACCATGAAAATGCAGAGATCAGCAGCTGGTAAAAACCTTCTGTAAGGATACTGTGGTGGCAAGTGCTACTGTGCATGACTGGCCACCTATGTCACTAGGGCTCATTACTTCCCTCACTCACTTACAGAACACTGACACTCCATAACTAGCGTTTTTGAATTAGGTGCAAGTTAGGGCTGTATGGGGGCAGATGGGGAATGCCTAGCTGCCTCCCACTGCACACTCAAGCCTAAGCATTGATTTACCCTGTCAAAGCTTGATCCACAGAGCAGGCTAGAGGTCTCTGCACTCCAAAAGTGCAGCCTGCAAAGTACAAAAAAAAAAAGAATTGGCTTATTGTGACCTTTTCTTGCACTTTTCATGCTGTGTCGTGCACTGTAAATGAGGTCTACTGTCTGGCAGCCAACATGGTCAACATTGTGCAAGTGCTGTCCTTACAAAAAAATTACTACCCTCTGCTAATTTCTGCATCTGCACTAAGGGAAAGTGGAGACATTAATTACTACTAAAATTTAAATGGTCCTTTTTTGATATCCTAATATATTTACGAAAGTGTTTCTTCTGCAGAGCTCTAAAACTTTGGCATGATGGGTGAACATCTCCTAAAGGAGAAGGAAAGTCATTTTGGCATTTCACTGCCAATAGATTTGCCACATTAGTGCCACCTAGAAAGCTATATTTATTCTGCAGAAAGCATTACCATACCTGAGTAAAGAGCCCTAGAAGCTCCCTCTGTTTATTCAAGATTGCAGCTGCCATTTTAGTGTGGTCTTAGTAGCTTCCTGCTGCAGCTCTAGGCAGTGGTAGCTCAGATCACACATTCCTAAGGGAGGGGGGAGGGAGTTCTTATTCATTCCTATGGGAAGGGGGAGCAGGAGAGGGGAGAGAAGAGAGAGCTGGGCAGACTCTGGCCCCCAGGAATGAAGGATTTCTGATAATGGATTTCTGGATAACGGATCCCATAACTGTACTCCCACCCATATAGAACATATTCTAAAAGTGTTTTCATTTTAGTAGACAAAAAACATTCTTCTACAGGTCATAGCTACACAATAATAATGGATTTCTACAAACAATCCCAAAAATACTGTTCCTTTATGTTAAAACTAGAGAGAACTCAGTCACTATGTTTCTTTAAATGTTACCAAAAAGTACTTACTATAAGGACAGTAGAGCATATTATGGCCCAATATAAAAAAAAAGTGATCACTAATTCGTTAATAAAGCAAACATATTTCTATTTGCTTGTACCTCTAAAAGAAGACACAGGACCCAAGCTAACCAACCATTCAGATATACAGTATATATGTAATATCTTTTATGTCTGCTATGTCCTGCTGTGTTGTCCAGTTACTGAGCATGATGTTGAATTCACAGTGAAATGTATTTACATAAAGAGCCTGGTCCATATGGTTGATATATTATGCATTACTTAATGTTTGCACAAACCCTGTGCCCAGATATAACCAATTTATATAATTAGATTTTTATAGTAAATAACTTACTAAAATGCTCTCTACATATATGTATATCACTTTAATACCACATTATAGCAAAGACTGGACTAAACTCACCAATTATAGACATATTTTGTTATTAAAAGGTCAGTAACATCAATAATAGTTTATGTTCTTAAATATAATGAGCTGTTAATCTGCCCTTGTACAAATTAAGTTTTTGCTTCAAGAACTCTACTACAATTTATATCAATAAACTTCTCCGTAGCCATGGGGGCAGCCATTCAAATTAAATAGTGCAGAAAGGTTTGTGTTTACACAGTAGATAACAGATAAGTCCTGCAGACTACAATAGTTTTAGTTATTATTATTAATAATAATAATAATAATAATAATAATAATAATAATAATAATAAATAAACAAAAGTAGAATGATATACTTAGATCTCTATATTACTATAACATGAAACCTCTCATATAAAATAGGAATAGAAAAATTCATTGGTAAGTAGTGATGAGCAAATCTGTCCCGTTTCACTTCGCCATAAAATTCGAAAAACAGCAAGAAAATTTGCGAAACATCGAAATGGCGAAAAATTAGTAAAACGCTTTTGTCGCGTGATTTTTTTTCTGCCGCTCACTTCTTTTTTTTGTCGGTCACGTCTATTTTTTTGCCGTCCGCGCTTTTTTTATGTGACCGTGCCTTTTTTTTTTTTGAGCGATTGCGGCTTTTTTTTACGCGACCACGGTTTTTTTTTTTACGCTACCACACTTGATTTGACGTGCAACAAAAACATTCAGCGCGCCAAATTTTTTAACCACACAGCATTTGGGAGGGGGCGTTGGATTCTATGGGCTTTTTTGCTCTGCAAAACCTGGTGAAAAATGTTGCTTATCACTGTTTCTCACTGCTCAAATCTGCAAACAAAATAGCTGCAAATGATCATGTCTATCATGTATTTGCAAAGTGAAAGATGTTAACATTATTCAAACTGTGTTATACCTTTAGAACACCTATAACTATTCCAATAACTAAAAAAAAATGTTAGCAGTCTTTTGTAAATTTATATGGCAATATAAAAAACCAAGAAGCTGACTTGATTGTAAAAAAAGAAATAATCCTCCAAGGAGGGCTAGGAGTTCTACAACCTTATAAATAAATAGTAATAAGCCATCATCACACAGCAGACTTTTATCTTACCAACTTGTACACAATACACAAGTTATAACATGATAAATGATAATGATAGAATCTAATGTCCAATGGCCCTATTCATCCTATTTAACACTGGTCAAAGGAATCATTTTAAACTTCCTAGCTACCAACATTGCTCATTGCTCTTTAAACCTCAGAGACTACATGTCATGCATGTGTTAAATATGCTTTCAATGTGTGTGTATTTCCCTCTCCACTTGCCCCATTTAAAGGAACAGTAACACCATAAAATGAAAGTGTATAAAAGTAATGAAAATATCATGTACTGTTGCTCTGCACTGGTAAAGGTTGTGTATTTGCTTCAGAAGGCTACTATAGTTTATATAAATACTATGCTGTGTAGCCATGGGGGCAGCCATTCAATGGAGAAAATGCACAGGCACATAGCAGATAACAGATAAAACACTATTATATTCTACAGAGCTTATCTATTATCTGCTATGTAACCTGTGCCCTTTCTCCTTTGTTCAAGCTTGAATGGCTGCCCCCATGGCTACACAGCAGCTTATTATATAAACTATAGTAGTGTTACTATAGAAAACACACTGGTTTTACCAGTGCAGGGCAACGGTACGTCATATTTTAATTATTTTAAAGCTCTTTAAATTTTTGGTGTTACTGTTCCTTTAAAGTGCTAGAATCCTTTTTTACACTCAAACTTAACTTTTTGGTTCAAAAGCCATATCAAGACAGCAATGTCTTGGTAAGATAATAGGTTCAGATTATTTGATTAGGTAAAACAACAAATTTGCTTTAAATATTCAGAACTATATACATATTTTTATATTTATCTTCCCTATCTTACATTCCTAATAAGAGTGGAAGACTTCTTACACCATTTAAGCTATTTGTCTTCACTAAAACCAGTGGCCTAAAAGGCCTCTTTAAATGCTATAATGCAACTAGATCACAAAACATTAATAAATTCCCTTTCTTTAAAAAAGAAAAAAGTACAGGTACGGAACTTGTTATCCTGAATGCTCAGGACCTGGGGTTTTCTGGATAAGTGGTCTTTCGGTAAATTACATTACGTCTGCTAGCATATCATTGAAATATTAAATAAACCCAACAGAATTGTTTTGCCCCAAATACAGAATAATTATATCTTAGTTAGAATAAAGTACAAGGTACTGTTTTATTATTACAGAGAAAAAGGGAATCATTTTTAAAAATTAGAATTATTTGCTTATAATGGAGTCTATAGGAGATAGCCTTTCTGTAATTTGGAACTTTCTGGATAATAGGTCTCCGGATAACAGATCCCATACCTGTAGCAAATAAATGTTTTCAAGAATCAAAGATTGGCTAAATGCGATATATAAGGCCTCATTTCATTTGTAAGGGCAGTTTGCAGTATTGGCACTTTACTTGAAACCCTCTTTTGTAACTTGCGTCAAAATGCACTCCTTCCATATACATGTCCATAACCATGTAGTTATGCTCAGTCCCTCCTGCCTTCTCTTCTGAACTGAGTGCTGCTGTAGCTATTGGTGCATGGGAACCATAAAGCTACTAGGAGCTTTTGACTAGATTTGCACCAAATGCACATGCAGCTGCAGTTATTTTGGCAAAACGCAGGTAATTGTGATAGGTGCAGCACAATTGCATCTAGATCATCTCACCTCAGAGACAGCAATGACACCAGGATTCTGGGGGACAAAAACACTGCACTGTGGGATAAAACCATGGCTATTTTGCTCATATTTTCAGACTGTATTGAAGTAGTTATTTTGCAAATAGGGCTTGCATTTTTATTATTGCCTAATGCAGGTTCACAGAAGATTTTATAAACATTTGTGTGTAATGTTTCTTCTCCTTTTAAGGTTCCTTATCAGGAGACAGATGCAAAGCAACAGAATACAGTAAGATGAAGAGCACACTACTAGATATACAGAACCAGAAATATGTGAAAAAAGAAAATGACAGAAACAGCGAAGATAAAACGGGACTAAAAAAAGTGTTGGTGGACCAGATGTTTAAATACTTTGATGGCGATAACAATGGACTAGTGGATAGCAACGAATTATCTCAGGTACATTTTTTGTAACATAAATTAACTTATCACTTAGCTGTAGTGTTAAGACTCATGAAGTCATTATTGCATGTTATTGAGATCTAGCATGATAGGCCACTTATGTTTATGGCACTCAGTGATTAATCATCTCCTCTTCTGCATTTGGGAAAGTGCTGAGATTTTCAGACCCCTATAATCATCCATTTATATGGGAACATTCAAAAATGAAAAAAATGTTGGTGAACTTTGTATAAAATACTTGCGAAAAAAAGCTTTAGCTCCTAGTTGTTGCTCTGTGCTGCAACCAAATACAATTGTAGAAATCCAAAAAATAGGAAAAACAGTTTCAGCAGGTTTGCTGCAAAACATGTATTATGGGTAGAGGTAACAACATGTTTCGGGTCATTACCCTTTATCAAGTGATAAGGGTATTGACCCGAAACGTGTTGTGTTACCGCTACCCATAATACATGTTTTGCAGCCAAGCTGCTGAAGCTTTTTTTCCTATTTTTTGGATTTCTACAATTATATGGGAAGGTGTATGGATCAGACTACTGCTGAGGAAGTCTCAATTTTTAGAGACATTGTGCAATTCTTTGTTCCTGGCAAGTATAGGGTAATCCTCCCAGATACCACCAGTACATAATACAGGCATCAGTTAAAATGCAGACCTTGGGCTGCATGGGGCAGTAGGCTTGTAATAACTTATTATGTATAACATTAACTGATTTTTACTAGGATGATATTTATTAGTCTGTGAATGTAAGTTGTGTTTATTGCATTCAAAATAGCAGTTATGAAAATGATATTTGGGCACCACCATGATGTTTCAGGTAAAGTTTTCTGCACCGTGTGGTGTTAAGGTGATATCTTTATTGCTAACGACAACCATAATCACTACGATGATAATCACAGCAACCTTTCAGAATATTTCAGTTCCTTCTTCGAAACTTATTACAAAGAAGCTTCTTTGTAACTAGTTCTGAAGAAGGAACTTCAGTGTTCTGGAGGGTTGCAGCGATAATCATCTTAGTGATTATGATTGTAATTAGCCAATAAAGGTATCACCTTTACACCACTTTTGTTATTTATATCAAAAGTTTTACCCTATAACGTACCATTATGTGAAATACATTGTTTTTAATATTAAATTGTGAGTCATTTCAGTATTTTTGTCATTGATCCTAATGGACATAGCCACTATATTATGTAAGATGTGCAAATGGTTACTTCCAAAAAACAAAAATACCAGTTGTTATGATGAGTTTATTACACATTTCTACAGATTTGGAGTAACATTGAAAAGATTTCTAATGATTCTTTATATCATACATAGACTTGCATTGCATTCAACACATATGGCATATTTGAAAAAGCTGAAAAGGCATTGATAAATATGCTAATTCATTAATAACTATGATAAAATGCAAACTGCTGGGAATCCCTCAGGAATTCTCAGTTTGAATTTTTGCAAATCTGCTCCTATTTGATTGAAAACCTTTGGGTTAACTATATTATTATTATTATTATTTAATTGGATATATTCACCACATTATTTATTTCACTTAAGCCTTCTTTGGCTGCCTAGCTATCTAAAATAAATAAATAAATACATAAATATATATATATATATGTATATATATATATATAAACTTGCAGAGGCAATATATAATGTTGTTTCATATTTTTTTTTACTCTAATAGTAAAAGATTAATTTAGATTTCGGCAACACTCCGTTTCCCTACACAATAATGAAAATTCTTCCTAGGTATCTGTTACCCCTTCAGGGCTTCCAATAAATGATTTTTTTCTTATGAAAGTGCTGTAAGTGTTGATAGCAACAGTTAGCAGATATATTTTTACTTGAGCGTGAGATGATTTTCATATTTTGCATTATAGTCTTCTCCCCTGCAGCCCAGCCAAAGTAGTTCATGCTGCAATATTTGTACTATTTTGCAATATTTTTTTAGTTTGTCATTACTTCTTGCTTGGGGTTGGTATTCTTCACATGCTTCAGTTTAGCTCAGAAAATGAAATGCAAAAGAAGTGGAAGATAACCAATTGGGAGGGATGAACACATATTGATATAGAGGGGCATATATACTAAATAATATACTAATACTGATAAACATTCTTGTAACATGCACTGGCAAGTATGCTCTTCTTCCTCTTGGAGCGCCAGTCCCTGGGTCCTCCTGTACATACACAATAACACTTTTGCACCAAATTTGAAAATTTAAGGTGCATACTGTCAGAAATCTTTGCCCAAGCTGGCTTTGTATTTAGAGTTCCTGGCCAATCCTCGAAAAAGTTCTACAGATCTCCTGGTTTTTGTCTCTCACCTGACTTTTGACCTTGATAGTACTTGGCCTGTCCTGACTCATTGCCTGTCCTTGACTACGATTTTGGCTAACCCTAGTCTGTACCGTGATTTTGATCAAACTCTCCAGTGTTGAGGTTCTCCCTGTCAGCAGAAAATTTCGGGGCCCCAAAAAGAAAACAGTTCTGGTAGGGCTCTCTCAAGCAGCCTCAGTGTTCCTGCTTTATCGTTGTGTTAGGTTTTTTTTGTATTGGAGAAAATTCACATCTTTTTGCCAGGCAAAATTTCTTTAATGAATCTTTGATAGTTTACAAAGAGCACATTTTTGAAAAGAGAAATGTCTCCAGGTTCAGACTGGCAAACTGTCATACAGATTCAGCAGCCACTTCTGAATCTCATTATCTACATTACTCCCCCCCATAATAACTTTTCCATATACATAATAATTTCTTAATAGCAATAAGCACATCTTTCAGTAGGCATGGATTTGCAGCGAAATTACAATTGTCACCATTGTCTAATCTTTTTTTGTCAAAATTTGAGGTTGCATCAAAAAAAAATATTTCAGGAAATATAGAAAAGTTAGACAAGAATTTAGAGAAGTTATAAGAGAAATGTCACACTTTAGTAAATATGCCCCAGAGCATGGGTAGTTATACAAGCAAGCCAGCCCTATAATGAACCAATATTTCCAGTTCAGATACATATTAAAATATATTAAATACTTTACCAAGGAGAAATTATAAGGACAATTGACAAAGTTACAGAGTAATGTAATAAAAAATGCAGTTCTGTATATAATCTATTGTAGAATTCATTACTAATTTATTTTAGCCAACTGCAATATACATTTTTGCATTAAAGAAAACCATAAGATGATAAAACATTCTAGAACGTCCTCTAATTAACCCCCTGGAGATATATAAAGTTAAAGTTAAAAAAAAAAATAATCTAAATGGACAAGAACTATAAATCTTAAAATCAGTGATTTAATTATAAAATAATAAACTGTCTGGTCTTTAAGAGTTGATAAATTAGGTGCCATCGCTCAGTTCCCTAGATATTTGTCCAGAAAGAAGTATAATCACAAGTGTGGACGTATTTTTAATTTGAAACAAATTAATTTTAGATGCAATGACATTAAGAAATGTTTAAGAAATCATTTAGAACATGTTAGTTAGTTAGTTTATTTTAAATGTTCAAATATATATATATATATATATATATACATTTCTCTATTTACTGAGACAGAGAAAAGAATGTCTAAAAAAGTCCAAAACAACTTGTCTCAGTGCCGGTAAATGCAACAATGCAACCAAACAACCATACACACCATGACTAAAAATATCTCTCTTTTTTTTTTATATATATATATATATATATATATATATATATATATATATATATATATAAAATCGCAGTCACTAAAAGCACTCACGGCACCAAAACTTTATATATCAATCACCGGTTTATTCAGTACCCATATCTACGTGTTTCGATCCCCACAGGATCGTCGTCAGGATATATATAACATCTGAGAATACCAAATCATCCAACTCTTAGAACCTAAAATAAAAATGGTAATGTTGATAAATAGTTATTTATATGTAAAGACTATCCTCACTCAACTATTGCTGTGAAAAGAAATACACATGATGAATACTGTAATGGTACTTTTTTAGATGCAATTTAATGCAGTAATAACCTCTTTCTGAACTATTGCTAGAAAAAAAGTGCTCCTTATTTTTCTCTCAATATCTTTAAAAATAGAAAAACCAAAGTAATTTTTCTTGATGACCCACATGTATCACTGTAATTTGATTTGTTAAATGTCAGTGTTAGTCGCAAATATATTGGATTTTTTTAAAAGCTGTATTTTTAAGGGTACTATTTAAACCTGAATTTCACCTATGGCTTTCACTGTGCTTTGTTTGGCTACAGAAAAGGTGTCCTTACACAATTACACTCTTTTCAGTTGTGCATGCCCAAATAAAGATGAACAGTGCTGTTCCTTAATTAGTTATTTCTTTTTTAGGGTTGTCTGTCTTGGAACTTTAGTTTAGAAGCCTCAATAGAATAAGAACTGGATAGGGCATGAACAAAATCCTATGCAATCATAAAATATGAATAACAATAAAATAGAGCCTCTTGTGTTTAAGCTGGTTCAATAACCCAGCCAGAAGGAAAGAAGAATAATGGACCAATGTAATCAAAAGCAAAATCAGCTGTTTGCTTTTAAAGAGGTGATCAGAAAATGCTAATTGGTTGTTATACATGACTACAACTATAGACAACCAGCAAGAAGGCTTATAATTTGAAAAAGTAAAGACCAACTGAAAAGCTGCTGATAATAGGTCCATTTATAAAATATTGGAATATTTATCAAAGTGTGAAAGTGCTAGTTGTTGTGATAAAATCCCTACTGCCAAGAATCCATTAGGATTCCCCAGGTTGACTTTTCATAAATACCTCCCTATATGTATTTGTTTGCAACACTTACATGTTGTTGTTCAGTAGCACCTTTCCCATGAGAGTATTGGTGTTTTTTCCATTAAAAATGCATAATGGACCACTTAAATGTATGTTATTTTTTTTATAGCTATACCTATAACTGATTTATATAATCAACATTTTATTCTTATTTTATTCTTAGGTAATAAAACAGGATGGGCTTGCCAAAGTACTGCATGACTGTTCACTGTTTGACCTAGTTAAGTATGATGATTACAATGGTGATAAACATCTTACTCTAGATGAATTCTACAGAGCTTTTCGTAAGTATAAGAAACAAAATCTACCAGATGTAATTTAATATGTGATATTAATATTGTTCATTAAAGTTATTGCTGCAAAATTATAAACTAACATGCTCAAAGTCATAAGTCAAAGTAATAAGCCCACATTCTTTCTAACAAAATCACAATACATCATAAGCCTATATCATAGCATATTGACTCCTATCTCTTAATCTTCATAGAACAGAAAATGATTTCATGTCTTTTATGTTCCATAAAGTTATTAATTTAGTATTTGTCATTCAGCTGACATTGGATTTATACAAATGCATGGAATATATATATGATATTCTAATTATAAATGTAGGGAAATATCATCAAAGCATTTTCTGTATGTGGATAATGCACAATGCTGAAATAATTATGTTGACACATATGGTATAATATAGGCAAATGCTACATAAGGTATAATATAGGCAAACAATTTAATACAAAAATATTACAAAATATGTTATAACCATTGTTAAACTTGCTCTCTGCTTTATAGAATTATGAATTAATAATTCATAGATTTTGCTTTTTTGCTTTTTCAAGAATATGTGAATTAGCAGCATACTTGTGACTGGTTTATATGGTGCATTGGCTCAATTGATTTTTATTAAGCTTGGCATCAAACCGATGGATATTCACAAGCTATCAATAAAAGAGAGAGTCACATTTTTATGCCTGACCCCTTATTGATTTATCCCTCATCCACTAACTTTGTTAAAGAAATGTCTCTGGTACATGTTACTGTGCTATGATAAAAACATGAAGTCAATAAATAATGAATGTGAGCAAATCTGGTATTTGATGCTGGAACAACCCTTTAGCTGCTGGTTAACTGCATTGTCCTGCTTGGTTAGATAAATAAAATTAATATTGAAAGATTGTTCTATTGCCTAGAGAAAATACAAAGACAGACAAATGGTTTCAAAGAAATGAAAATGAGTTGGCCATGACAACCCAAAGCCTTTACAGGAAATGCTTGGGGGCATGGATTGAAGGGAGGTTTTTGAGCTGGGGTGTACTGTACCACTGAGTTCTAATGAGTGGATCATAGGAACATAAAGTATACAGAAGAAAAGCAATAAGGTTGAACAGATTTGAACAGATAGCACAGTGATAGAAAATATGGGCCGGAAATGTTTCTCCTCTAATGGTTTATAGGAACAAGTAGTTATAATGCAAACAAGATAGAAAATTGTTCATGTCAATGCATACTGTTAATAGCAAATATTAATAAAAATAGGACAGAGATTAACTGAGAGATTACATTTAGGACTGATGGAAAAGATAATCAAGCATGATTACATAATATGCAAGATTAGTAACATAAAAATACAGAAGGTAAACTATGTAGGCTTATAGAGTAAGGACAGGGTCAGTGTATGTGAAGCAAAGGTCAGAAACAAAAGCTGAAATGGGGAGAATAATTCAGATGTACAGGAGCATAGAGAAGCTGGCAATGACTTATGTAGGGTACATAGGTTATTACACTATTCTGGAATGTTGTGATATTATTTCTGTCTTTTGCTGTCTTCTTTTTTAATCTAATTTATGTGTTGGATATTTTCCCAGTTGGTGTTTTCCTTGTTTTTCCTGGTTGTTGGTTAAATGTTATTGCCTTAATTGTAACAGTTTAATTTAAAGCATATAAATTGCATCAGAAAGCAACTTATGCAGTTGAGATGATTAATACAAGCACTATTATGACTTTACTAGTGGAATTCCTTGTCGTTGTCCTTGTTTATCATTAAAAAGTCAGAAAACTATTCAAATAAACCAGTTAGTCCTTGTAAGGGCATTTATTAAGCCCACTGGCATGCTCAATAAATTGTACTGTAGGTCTCTGCATATTTTTAGTATGTTGGATCTGTGCAAAGGAGAAAAGGTGAGGGAGAAAATTCCACTTTTGTCACTGATTTCATTTTGGACTTACACTGTCAAATACAATTAAAAGCTTGTTTTTTCACAAACGACTACACTAGCGCTTCCATAGACATTACACAATGGCATAGTTATAAATACAATCTAATATTCCGTTATCCAAAAGTGAAACTCAACAACTTCTACAAAGCAACCCAGGTCACCAATACCCTGGGCCCATTGCTTGTGTCGAATATTAGCTAATTCACTCGGCAGCTCACAATATTCATATTCATTTCATATATTTAAAACTGAAAAAGGAAACTCACAGGTTCCTGTAGGTAGTCCAGGTGCCCTGTACCCACAGCTTAAGGTGCTTAAGGAAGTGATTCCAAATGCTGTAAAGCAAATTTCTTCGTTCAACCTAAAGTAATTTTTGGCATATTATCTATTATTACAAATTAACCAAAATCATAATAGATTACATTGTAGCTGAGGTTAATATAAAGATGTACTAATTAAAATCAAGCTATGCCAAAAAAGGCTTGCCTTGCTTCTATTTGTTCAACTTGATTCTGTAAAAAATACCAAGATGTTTTTAAGGGTGCTGCAGAAGAGGAAAAGTTACACAGTACTACCTTACACAACTCAGAAATTGAATTATACTATTATTAAGGTTTCTATTCTGATACAAAAAAGGGCTAAAAAAGAACATTTCTGCATGCAAATTTATTACAATTTATCATATCCGATTTTGCCTTAGGGTTATGCAGATCATTTTATTACCAGGCAGCATTTATTCCTGTTGAATAAGCTAAAATATTTTCAAAATAACTGCTGTATAAATATTGTAAAAGTTAGATATTGCTACAGTGCTTGATTATTGCAGTTTCTACAGAAACTATATGGAGTTAAACATACTTATTTGGCAGATACAATCAATTAACTGTAAAATGGCGCTTAGCAAAAAATATAAAATGAGCTTGATTATTATTTTTTTTAATGTAAATACAATTGTAAAAATACTCCCACATGCCAAGGAATAAAAAAAGACCATTAGGGCAATGCAAAAGAAAATGCAACATTGTAAATACATAGTGCAATCATGGCGGGCAAAACACAAAACTCAATGTGACTCAGGGCCACCATACCCAGTTGATTACAGGGAAATGATTCCATATGCTTAGCCATCATAATATTCAAGCTTGTTTGACAGTTGTTATGAAGCCTTGCTACATATACACACATATACTGTACATATTGTGATGCAAATTCCTGCATCAAGTGCTACAGATAACCCTAGCAAGATGACAGATTTTGCAGCTTAATAAGTATCCAATTCTGCTGTCATGGTAATAAGTACTGAGCTTTTTAAGCCTTTTGTGTTACAAGTAATATGATTCAGATGCTTAAAGTAAGGATTATAGAGTCTTCTTTGTAATAATTGTAAGGTTGTCATTTTCATTAATATAACTAGAAACACTAATACATATCTCCCTAATCTGCTATAGAGGGAGGATTATAACAGCTTCTTTTCACACATTTTACCAGTTTTATTAAAAATTTTATTTGTGGTTTAGACATAGATTTGTGGAGATAGAGCTCTGATATGCTTTGCTAAAATGTATTCGAATTGGATTACACTTTATATCTTAAGAAGTATATTGGGTGGAATCTTTACAATCAAAACCAGGGGTGATTCTGATTCCAGAGCCACCTGAATCAGCTCCAGCAATGCTGCCCTTTCACTTCCCTCCCGTGCTTACCTTTCCTGCTCCAGAGGGGGTGCAGGGAGGGCCACATCGCTAGCATGGAGAGTGCAATTGGGCTTTCTGCACTAACAGAGTTAAATTTCCTGTTTAAAAAACAGACATTTGGCTCTTAAAGTTAGCATTTTGCTGCCCCTGAAACTTTGCACATGATCATAACAAATGTTGCTTTGACAATACATTTGAAGACCATTTTTGTTTTGTCTCTCTTAATTTTTCCCTTCTTCTAGGCCAGTGTCCGTAACCTGTGTTAATTCATATGATTATAGTTCAACAAGTGTTGTTTGTGCCTTGTGCTTTGTATTATATATTACAGTTGTCGTGGATAGCAAGAAGTAGATTACAAGAAAATTTTGTATTGTTATATTAAAATCCAAATGCAAGAATGCAACTGCCATAGAGTCTATTTTAAGCAAATACTTCATCTTTTTAAGTGATTTCATTTTTATTAGTCATAATAAAACACTACCTTGTACTTGATCCCAACTGAGGTCCATAAATCCATACAGGGGCCTGGATGAGCCCTGGAACAAGCATAGTATCAAAGGCTATTGTGATGCTGAAATCTACAAGAGTATTGATGTTGGTATATATAGTTTATGTATGTGAGCGTATAGATACTTCAGTGTAGGTTTGTGTGTGCTGGGATTACTTGAAAGGTTTGAACTTGATGGACTCTGGTCTTTTCTTAACCTAATGTAACTATCTAGGTTAGTAGGATTATTGAGAAGGAATAGGAGTGTTCTTTTGTATGTGTTTTATTGCATCCCAGTGCTGTTATCTTTATTGCAATCCCTTCAGTTTTTATTGCTACTGGTCCTTCCTTGCCTCTTTTTTTTACCTATTTTAATTTGCAAAGTTTGAAGAATATCATCTCTAGCCATAGGCTGGTGATTTGCCATTTAGCAGCAGATTTACTCATGAACTGTCCACGAAAACCTCTGTTAGGGAAGAATATTAGAAACAGTTTGCTAAAGATAGTAGAAAACTATGGATTATAAACAATGAAATAAAGATAACAGTGGTTATTTGAGAACATTCCTATTAATCTATCTTGTAAATTGTACTCTTTTGTTCTTTTTCCTAAACTTTTATTCTCCTTATGATACAGATTTTGTAACGATAGGAGGTTTAATAAAACACGAGATCAGGATATGTTTGAAGCGTTCCCCGACAATGACTTGCATTGGCTTTTATACACAGGGTTTATTCCCCACCAGCATGTAGATATGGTTTTTTAGATGTATGGTATAAACACATGGTATCAAAGAACAGAGGTTACAGAGCAGGACACTGGTAATTACTGCTTTTGTAGGAATATTTTGTAACTCGTGTTTATAGGTCATGCTTAGTGATGAGCGTATCTGTCCCGTTTTGCTTTGCCATAAAGTTTGCGAAACTGCGATTTTTTTTGGTCGCCTGCGTCTTTTTTGACGCGTGACTAATTTTTCCACTGCAAATTTTCATGGATGTTTTGCGAAACACTTTGCCAATGGCGAAATGTGGAAATTCGCTGCAAATCCATGCCTGCCGAAAAAATTTGCTCATCACTAGTCATGCTATTTGCTAGGGTCTTACAATCTTTGTACAGAACGAGAAATAGCTTTGGTGTCCGCTGTCACTAGTATTGCCAATGTCAGTTAGCAATTAGTGATTTTTTTTTGGCAGGCATGGATTCACAGCGAATTTCCGCATTTCGCCATAGGCTAATTGTTTTGCGAAACTGCAGTGAAAATTCGCAGCGAAAAAATTCATTGCGCCTCAAAAAAAGTTGTGGTCGTGTCAAAATTGGGTGCGGTCACGTAAATATGGACACGGTATCGTAAAAAAAAACCACGGACGACAAAAGAAATTGCACAACAAATGCGTGTTGCAAATTTTTCGCAAATTTTTTGCTGATTTTATGGTGAAACGAAATGGGACAGGTTCGCTCATCACTAGTGAGAAAAAACATCCATTGACTTGCATTTGGAGTAAGAAAAATGCATTTTGCTAACTTTTAGTTAGTGTTGCAAATTTTTTTGGAGATGCAAAATGGGACAGATTTCATTGAAATGGGAAACACACAGAAACACACTATTGGGGCAGGGGGGGGTTGTCCAAACCCCTCCACATTTTTAGGATGAAAAGCACAAGAAAATGGATGCCATTCTTTAAATATGTAGTATATATCCCATGGGCCATCAGCATAAACAGGAGATCTGCATATGAGTTGTTCCTTGCAGTTGGGAAACTTTGCATTAAATTATGCAGGCTGATTTTTGACCTGATATAAATAAAATAAAGTGTGGAAACGGATCTGGAATGAGAACCATTTTGCAGCAAATCAACCGCAAACTGTCTGCCACACAGGAAATATGAAATCATCAAGAACCTTTTTTTACCTGGAACTGAAATTGATTGATATTGGAAATGTTTGAATGCGTATTTATTGTGTATTTTTGCATATCGTATAGCTTTGTCATGAATACGCACGTAGAGACAATAATCGCTTATTTAACTAATTAATATCCAAGTGTCATGTAGTTTGCAATATCATTATTTTTTATTAAAGAAAATTGATACTTTCAACGTGCAATAAACATGCTCATATGCATTACAATCCCTGAACACTTTATTATGCAGAAAGCATTGTTTGGCCTTTAAATAATGTATGCACCTGGAGGTAAAATCTGTCATGCTTAGTATAACGGCTTCTCTGTAACACTCTCGGCTGAATTGAATCTTTCCTTCTAGGTGATAGTTGTCAGTCAATGTAATAGAAATGTCAGAATGACCTATTATTTCAAATATGCGGGGAAGTGTTTTATTCATTTGAGCCTGAGACTTTTGTATTACCATTACAGTCAAGGAATTTCTTGTGAAATCATTTGTATCGCTTTCAGAAATTGTTCAACTGAGCCTTCCTGAAGATCAGCTGATTAAAACCACAAGTGTAACAGTCGGACAAAGTATTGTCTTAATCTGCGCCATCCAAGGAAATCTAAGACCTCCCATTATTTGGAAACGTAACAACGTCATTCTCAACAAGTTGGATTTAGAAGATATCAGTGTAAGTTGCTCACAAATCTTGAATTTGCATGTATTTAACATCAGTGTGTCTAAAGCTTCATTTCCATGAAATATTTTGGAGGTGTGTGTGTGCTGGGTAGGCAGGTTGTTACTGAAATATTTTTGTCACGTAAAATATTATGCATTTTTAAAATGTATTTATGCACAAACATTGAAGGCTGTTTCTCTTCACAGATCTGCAATATTTTGTCATTTGCAGGTCCGCCTCATGCAGCAATTGTGATAAATGTGTAGAAATAATCTCATTTGCTTTAATTCCGCTACCTTGCTATCCACTTAAGCTCCAAGTACATTTGAAATTCCTATTTTAGTAGTAAACTTGGATGGCAATGTATTATCAAGAGCTTAGTATTGGTTGTATTTCAGCATACCCTACTAAATGTAGCTTTTGCACTGTAAACACAGGAAATCTGGATAATCGTTCTATAAACAGATATAATTCATAATTTATTTTTGCAAAACTTGTTCAGTTACACACCAGTCATTGGAGATGTCATATTTGCAGCAACTCTGCTGAGAAAGGAATCAAAGTCACATGATGAAAAAAAAGAGGGTGGTAAGCAAAAGTGTTTAGGCAATAAATGTACATATAATCAGAATTTATAGATAATACAAATTACAAATATACTTTTCTTTGCACTGTAGATTTATGTTAGCTAAAAGTTATTGTCAGTTAAGTATATTAATGCTGACTATATGGAACTATATAGAGAGAAAGGGCAAAAAATGACTGACTGGGTGCTAAAGTGAACATTTCGATCATTGCACAGACCTTTATGAAGAAACATTGACAATGTCCACAACCCCCAAATAATTACCCAAGTGGCTGACACGGAACTCAATGTCCAAATTGCATCATAATGACGCCATTACCCAGGGGCGTTTCCGCCTTATAAAGTGGAATTTCGGCTCTTTGGTTTTTGCCGCCACTGGGAACTTCAGGGCGCTGTTGCATCAGGAGAGTTATAATGAAACAATATGGAAACAAATTAAATAATCCCATTAAATAAATGTCAAATACTGTAAATACTGTTCTCACAGAGCTGGGCAGATGATCAGGGCCGGAACTAGAGGTAGGCAGAAGAGGCAGCTGCCTAGGGCGCAAACACTGGGGGGCGCCAGGCAGGAACCTCTCCTGCCTACCCCTAGCTCCTTTTTCATTGCCCCCGCCGCTTGTCAATACGCGGTGGGGGCAATGAACTATCGCATAGCCACCGCCCCCCCCTTCCCCCGGAACTGCGCATGCGCGCTGAAATGCAAGGGGGGCGGAAGGTGCAGGGGGGAGGTGGCCGACCCGGTTGCCAAGGGCGCCCGGTCGGCTTGGCCTGCCCCTGCAGATGATGTTCCCTACAGTGGGTAGTTATAGCCTACATGCAAGGCAGCATGTGTCACAGGATGAGAAACCTTCAAACAAACCAGAAACAAAATTGTATGGTAGATTGTCTTAATGGGCATAATCAACTGCACAGATAGCATCCCTAAATAGTTTAAAGGAATACTTTTATGGGAAAACATATTTTTTTCAAAATGCATCAGGTAATAGAGCTTCTCCAGCAGAATCCTGCATTGGAATCTATTTTTCAAAAACACAAATAGATTTTTTTTATATTTAATTTTGAAATTTCACATGGGGCTAGCCATATACTTCATTTCCCAGGGTGCCACAGCCATGTTACCTGTGCTCTGATACACTTCAGTCACACTTTACTGCTGAGCTGCAAGTGATATCACCCCCCTCCCAGCAGCCGATCAGCAGAACAATGGGAAGGGAGTAAGATACTGTAGCAGCTCCCAGTAGATATCAGAGTAGCACTCAATAGTAAGAAATCCAAGTCCAGCTTGGGACTCCTCCAGTTACATGGGAGAAGGAGAAATAATAGGTTACCTGAAAGCAGTTCTAATGTGTAGTGCTGGCTCCTTCTGAAAGCTCAGACTCAGGCACAATGCACTGAGATGTCACCTACACACCAATATTATCAATAAAAAATACATTTGTTCAAGAACAAAATGTTAAATGTTAGAGTGAATTTGCTATGTATACAATGTAACTTAGAATTAAAAAGTATATCATAAAAATCATGACAGTATCCCTTTAATAGTGAATTTTCATGCACCACAGAAAGTATAACCTCATGTACAGGTCCAGGGACAGGAAGGGGTCAGCCCAAATGCCACACCCACATTTTAAATCCCTCATTTCTGTACACCCTCTGAACATCACAGCCACATATTTTAATATTGTTATATTTCCATAGAAAAGCTCCAGAATAATTGTATGCATATTAACAGACCTAATTGCATGGGGATTCTTGCCAGGGTCAGTTTTCCACAGGGACAGTGATTCTGAAAGGGGTTCAGTCCCCCTAAAATAGGGACTGATGGAAACCTTACTGTGTATATGCTTTTTGCGGTAAAGAAGGTAAAAAAAAAAGAAAAGGTACCTACATGAGTATTATTTGTTTGTAAGATGCCTATTGGATTATTATTTAGTCATACCATCATGTCAATGCTAAGGATGCCAAGAGATGGGAGAATAAACAGAAAAGCCTTTATACACAGAAAATGGGATTATTAAAACTGGAATCCATGAAGATTTGCAATTTGTGTAAACAGTCATGTTCTTCATTTAAGATAATATGTTATTGATTGTGCTTTTTTGAAACATTATCTTTCATGTCCCTTGTATGTGAAATGTAGTAAGAAGGAACGGAGTTATGTCAGATATTGTACATATCTGTTTCTGTTCATGCAGTAGTACTGTATTGAACTGGATTTTTAACAAAAGATTGTAATACAGCACTTAGATTGTAGAGATTCAGTGATTGTTCCAAGGCATAAACTTTGGTCTGGAGCATGGAAATTATGTTACATATGCACATTGATATATGGGGGCATCACTAGAGATGCCAAAGTATTAGTGTTTAATGTGCATGTTGCATTGTCTCTGACTTGCCCTACCATTTCAAAACCAATGCTATTGTGCCTTCGCGTTGACATTTAATGTGTTTTCTCTCTTCCACTTTTGTATTTATCTTTCCAGACATAACTGAGTAACATTTAAGCAAAATTCCTTATCTGAGAAAACCATTTCTGAATGTAATAACCTACCAGTCTTTACAAATAACCTCAATATTATAGGGCAAGTTAAGCTTTAGAGAATCCAGTCCCTAATTGTTATGTAGCATACCTTGGCAGCAATATAGAGAAACATTTGTCTCAGCTGTCTGAATTCTAGCACATATTAAATGTTAAGTCTCTTGGTAACAATAACATTCTTTGCTTTAGGGAGAGTAACCATGTTTTTCCCTCTGGGGGGGGGGGGACTATGTTATATTTCAATATACCAAGCACCTCCCCCTCTGAGATTTCTCTTAACAATAAGTGAATATAAATATCAATCACTGCTGCATTTTATTTAGTTGGGCATAGCTGGGTTAGCCTGGCATAACCTTTGGTGCTTTATGTAGTGTTCTGTTAGCATTGCCTTGTGGTGTTATGAAAAGTATCTTCCATTGAATAGTATCTTTTATTTCTCCCCTTCACTGGTAGATTTTCTAATCCTCTGCCCTTTGCACTGTGCCCTTTGTACAATGACCCCTTATATCACTCCGAGGGAGCACACATTTGCTCTTTCTAGCTTATCCTACTTTACATTTCTAGAGTACTATGTACTATAACAGCATCTATCCTGCCACTTACTTCAAGCCCTCATTCAAGGGGTCCCTTTTCCTACTTCCATTAAAGTTCCGACCTATTATAAGCAAGGGTCCCGAATATGCTTCTACTGATGCCTTCTGTCACAGACAGTTCAGCAACATTTAACCCCTTGCTGTGAACTATACGATCCTTCACTTTTATAGACAAGGGATTGCTCACCCCTGTTGGGAAGGCATACATAAGATTATACCACAATGAAAGGACCATCAATACCATAAAGTGAAAATCTTGTGTTTGTTTTTACATTTTTCGTATCTGTTCATCTAATGCCTACCAACAAATTATTTAGTTGCAATAATTGTCATATTTTTAGAATTTTCATTCTTTAGTTTTGTAGATGACCATGTACTACATTCTTCCATATCTTCCTGTGTAAGAATGAAAACAATTGCATTCTATACAGCTTATTAGTTATTATCTTTTATGGAAATGTGCCCAATTTCAGCTTGAATGGCTGCACCCATGGCTACACGGTTACTGATTTTTTAATCTTTACTCATATAGTATAAAATTGTTCTCATTATCAAGAATGCATAACCCACACATACATATATGGAAGGTATGAGGTGCTAGCAAGCCAACCCAACAATACATATATAAATCATATTTGCTGATTTTCTCTATGTGCAGTGTTGTATACTTAGTAATATAGCATATTCCAGTACTACTACACAAGGTTAGTCACGTGGTGTTAAAAGCAGTGTAATTGAGCACTTTTTAACCTGCAGACTGTGTTTGATTTTTTTCTGTTTCTGAAGGTTCTTAATACCATGCTCCAGAGGCCAGGAATGCTATTTTACTCGATTTTAAGCTTCTGCTGTATTACACTTATCAGTGCTCTTCAGGAAAAGGGATTATTGCTTTTTCAGTTTATTTACTTCTTCCTTTGAAGGCTGTAGCACCCTCTTCATCTTCCTTTTTTGTTGTTTGTTTGTTTTTTTTTTTTCTTTTTGACCCTGTCAGAAAAGAATAATTCAGTAGCACAAACTTGAGTTGTTCTTCTAGTCAGAAGTATGTTTTCTTCTCAGGTATATGAACAATATCAAATAAATTTCAGCAGTTTCTCAATCACTTGATCCTTATTGTGCCACTTTGACTTCTTGCTACCGAAAGTCCTATTTTCTTAAACTTTTTTATTGAATCTACTGGACTGGACCTGGGCCTTGACTTCACACATGTTAGTAGTAATTATAGACTTTGCTATTTGCTAACTATCAAGGAGAAGACAGTATGCCACATCCACGATTTTGATTGTACAAGGTACAAAAATGAATGAAGACTTTACCTTCAATCTAAAAATGAATAAGTTAAATAAGAATAAAAGAGAGACTTGTACTGAATTGATTTGCCATTTAGGATGAATTTGCCGCTAAGGGACATGTGACTCGTACTGTATAATGCAAGATTTGAATGAATCAGTTATTATAATACTGTTATAGGATCTCTGGAAATCCATTATCCAGAAAGTTAAGGATTATGGGAAGGCCATCTCCCATAGACTCTATTTTAAATCAAATAATTAACTTTTTTTTTTTTAATTATTACCTTTTTCACTGTAATAATAAAACAGTACCTTGTACTTGATACTAACAAAGATATAACAAATCCTTACTGGAGTCAAAACAAAGCCTATTGGGCTTAGCTAATGCTTACATTATTTTTAGTAGATGTAAGGAATGGAGATCCAGATTATGAAAAGACCCCTTATCCAGAAAGGGGTATAGGACCCGTTATCCAGAATGCTTGGGACCAAATGCTTTCTGGATAAGGGATCTTTCTGTAATTTGGATCTTCATACCTTAAGTCTACTAAGAAATCAATAAAACATGAATTAAACCCAATAGGATTATTTTAAATCCAGTAAGGATTAATTATATCTTAGTTGGTATACAACAATACAAAGCACTGTTTTATTATTACAGAGAAAAAGGAAATCAATTTAGAAAATCTGAATTATTTTATTAAAATGGGGTCTATCTGTTAGGACTTGGTAGGGAGATACCAACATCATCCCAACCTGCATAAGGGATAAACTAAATATTGGTATATTAAAAATGTCATTAAAATTAAAATGCATAACAGTGCACAGTACTAGACTCTTATTTCTAGCTGAGATTGCCATGATGGTTGTATAGATTGCCCGCAACATGACAAAGAAACTGTTTGTGTTGTTTATTTAGGAAATAAATGAAAAAAACCTCTATTCATAAATCAGTTTTGTTTAAATTTGAAACAGCAGTGCTAATGATACCTGGAGCTAAAGATAATGGAAAAGTAATTTTACAAACTATTCAAGCATGCAAAATTGTACACAGTATAGTATAGCATACCCCAATCGAAACTGTTAATAATTAATTATTAAATGCTTTTGTTTAGTAGCAATTTAGTAGCGCTTAAAAGCTATTGTGTATTTCTCCTTTTTAACTTAATTAACAATACTTATAAGAATGTTCCCTTATCAGTGCTAAAACACAGAAAAACAGAACGCAACTCATTTAAAGAGCCAATAATTCAGCTGTAACTGCAAAACACTCGGTAATTGTTGTAATATTTGTTCATTGCCCAGGTGGAAACACTCATGCAGATACTATAGCTAGGAGAAAATGATCAATCTTTCATATAACACAGCAGAAAGGAAATGTTTTCAGATGATCAATCTTTCATAAAACACAGCAGAAAGAGAATGTTTTCAGTCCATCCTACTGACACAACAGATCTCAAATTGCTACAGGCTCCTTGTTAAAGGATACAAACAAACATAACAGATGTGAGCAACATACTCTATACATACATGCTTTTTGTCAAGAGAGTTTCTACGCTCTGTTATAAATTCCTGATTACTTTTCTCTCAGCATATTTTATGCTATTTATTTCATTCCAACACACATGGTGTTGGATTTCTGCACTGTTGATAGGGTAGTTCAGGGGGCTCAAACTCAATTTACCTGGGGGCCGCAGGAGGCAAAGTCAGGATGAGGCTGGGCCGCATAAGGGATTTCACAAAAAATTGGCTTTCAAGGGATAATGCAAGGCACGGCGGGCGGGAGCTGCTGATTGCGGAAATGACGTTATGCCATCATAACAGTTATTAGGGAAGACGTTCTGTGTGCACAATTAGCTCCTTAGCAGCTAATTGTGCACACAGAACGTCTTCCCATAATAACTGTTATGATGGCATAACGTCATTTCCGCAATCAGCAGCTCCCGCCCGCCGTGCCTTGCATTATCCCTTGAATCACAATAAAAATCGCGATCCATTCATTGCTTTTGAGAAGGCGTTGGTGCGGGCCACAAAATATTGTACCGAGGGCCGCGAGTTTGAGACCCCTGGGGTAGTTTCTCCCTAAGGAAATGTGGTATCACAAACAATGAACATGCTATCACATCTTGATTCCTGCTGCATTATTTGAGTGGTCTCTAATTGTATGTCCAGTCACAGTGCATTGAAACTGTGTCAGTAGACTACTATGAAGTAGAGAGGATATAGATTATGTTATGTTTTAGCCCAAACCAACCACAGCCCTTTAGCAGTTAGAATCATCTTCCAATGCAACATAGGACAACCTTTCATTTGTGCCTTTGGAAGATAGTAGTACACTTGTTATACTCAACTCAAAAATCACACAGCTACAGATTTTAATGCATGATGCTTTTTTAACACAATCAGCTGGAGAAAAAGTAAAGAGCACAGATTTTCAAGTCTCCAGGTAATTTTTGCAAAACGTGGAGTTGAAATGTGCTATACCTGGCTTGTATTGAATGCAAGGAATGCACAACATTTTGGAAGGTGTAATGATTCCTTATACCTTAGCTCCTGAGGTGGAGAAAGTTTTCCAACGCCACATAGAGCACACTTTAGCAGCATATAGACCTCCTCCATCATTGCCTTCCATTATGTTTATACACAAGACAATAAAGTGATGATTCAGTATGGAGAAGCCAAGTTGGCAGCTTCAATCAGCCTGTGTATGGCCAGCTTAACTGTGTCAGCGTGTCATTGCCATACAATCTACATTATATTGAAGGTTATGGGTTAGAGCACATGACAAGAACATTGGAAATAATTGGAAATAGCTTGGGGACTGCAATGATTGCTCAAAATTGCTGTGGTCATCTTTTCAATGATAATCATTGTCCATGACATCTACTGCAGTCACTGGAAAATAGTTTTTTTGCACAAAGAAGGTAGAATTATTCAGGCTCTTACGGCTGGAGTATGCTCTAAAGAAACCAAAATGTTTAAACAGAAGACCTCTGGGTATTGCCTGTAAAACAGACAGATGATGTGTTAATGGAAACGTCCTAGAAGGTTTATTGCTTCCCTTACCCCCAAAGAATAAATTAGCTGATGAAATGTTAATAACATAAAACTTGTTATAGTATCATGTATATCAGATTACTTTGCATTCCAAGAAGGAACTCAGGAGACCTGATTAGGGAAAATACTTCTCCGACTAATGCAAATTTATTACAAATGTCATCACTGCAAATCATTGTTGCTATCACAAAAATACAAATTAGTATAAGATGAGCTGCATCTGTTTGATTCGCCTTGTGGTGTTTTATGTGGCTGTGATAAATGCGTATTTTCAGAGTATTTCTGCAATCCAGTGGGTTGTATTGGTATTGTTAAAAAGAGACACACTTAAAACCATTGCTGTTTTGCATTTAGTTTGCTCATTAAAGGGGTGGTTCACATTTACTTGTAGCATGTTATAGAATGAATAATTCTAAGCAACTTTTCAATCAGTCTTCATTATTTATTTAAAATCGTTTTTGAATTAACTCTTTGTAGCTTTCAAATGGGGGTCACTGACCCCAGCAGCCAAAAACTATTGCTCCAGTTTATCATTCAAAATATTCCCTGCTTGCTAAGGTAATTTCGACCCTAGCAACCAGATAGCTGTTATAGCTCCAAGCTGGAGAGTTGCTAAACAATTAGTGAAATATTAGTGAAATAATTAATAAACTACAAATAATAAAAAATGAAAAGCAATTGCAAATTGCCTCAGAATATCACTCTCTACATAATTCTAACATTTAACTCAAAGGTGAACAACCCCTTTAATGCTGTTAAAACAACCGTAACAATATTTTCTAGGGCTTTCTATATATATAGACTACATAGGGCAATTACTAACCTTTTTGGGTCGGGGTTTTTGACACCGAAAAAGTCACAAACACCAAAAAACGGTTGCAACTTTTTTGAGATTCATTCTGAAATGAACTCTCCACCTAAGAACTGTTGAAGTCAATGGCAAATGTCTCTTCCCTTCCCAGAAAGATTTTCCTTTGCATTTAACTTTTTGAAACCAATTCACTAAAGGTCGATAAAACGAGCGTTATTTATAAATTTTGTCGCTTCTTACTTTTTGCGACTTAACGCTCGATTCACTAAAAGGACAGGCATCATAATTAAGATGAGATGTTCTTTGCGTTATTTAACTCGCGATGAGTGTTTTTCTTCCGTTAATTCCCGCCGTGTGCGTTATTTCCAGCTGCGCGCTATATTTCGCCACATGCTATATTAGCGTGCAATTTTACGCACGTAACCATTACTTTCGGAAAACTACTTTCTTACCATTTCCCTGAAAACTGGAGGCTACATCACTCTAGGGCCAACACATACTTGAAAAAATCCCACTGCAAAGTCCGTGTTGTGTTGCCAAAAGCTCAGAAACCACAATTTTTTTTTTAGTACCGCCTACCCCAAGTAGGTGTTAATATTCGCACTGACTAATGAGATATTTAGCGCGTTTAACGCTTCATATGTGTTTGTGAATCATGTGTTAGTATTATATCTATGCGAGAATTAACGCAATGCAAGGTAAATAACGCATGCGATATGACTTTGATGAATCGGTACTTGTTTATTGTGTGCTTTTTAACGCAAAAAAGCATGCGATGAGTGTTATTGCACTTTAGTGAATTGGCCCCTTTGAGTCTTTCAGATTTTTTGAGGCTGGTTTTTGTGCGACAGTTCGAAAAAGTCACTTATCATGTGGCAAGTCGAAAAAGTTGCACTTTGTGACTTTTCTGTGACTTTTCCCCGCACATGAATTTTCGCTTTTTTGATATTTCTGATAAATGTCTGACATTTGTGGAAGCGAGTTTATTCGTGGTTTAAAAAAAAATGAAATAAATACGAGTTTTAGTAAATCTGACCCTTAAAAATAGTTTCTCGGCATTGTACTCTGATGACTTTTTCACCTGCATAAAGAAATATTATGAGTGCAAAATGTGCAATATGCTGTCATTCCCCTTTACAATATTTAAGAGTCAGTCCTTGTATAGTATCAGTGTGTTGTGTTGCTTCAGAATGCCCTATTACATTTGAATGGACCAATAAATAACTCTTTCTTTTTCAGTATAGAATTGATGCACCCTAAGGTAAGGTGAAATGTCTTGCTCCTAGTGATTTAATGCAAGAATTTGAATCCAAATTTCCAGCTGAGAAATATGAACAATGCCTAAATCATGTTTTAGACAAATGCAGCTGTATTTTGCCAGCAGTTTTCTGGGACCCTCCCGGAACGCTAACACTTTCATCAATTCTCTGTAGTATATAGTGTCAAGCTTCCATGTCCATTCAACACCGCTATAACAAATCATTCCCCAAGACAATGTTGTAGTTGCTCGTCTGGCAAGTGATTTAGATCTTCAGTCAGTGACATAAGGGACAGAGTGCATTACCTGCAGGATTATTTATGTCTGGGAATGTTTAAAGATGAAAATGTGGATTTATTTGCTGAACATTTATCTAAAATGGAACAATACATTTATATAGTTTTAGCTTGCCAGAGTTTGACAGTTATATATTGATATTAATTGCTAAACTGTAAGGAAAACAGCCTAGATAAATTGTGTAAAATAGTGAGAGCTCTGGTGCTTATGTTATGGCAACCAATTTTTTCTCAGACCAAGGTTAATTTCTATATATTTTACTAAAAATTTATTATTGTGGTTTACCAACATTTTTTTTTTTTATAATATAAGCATACTTTAACTGGAATAGGGTATATATTTTTATTAAATCTTCACTAAAAGTAGAAGCCCATAGCAGAAAAGAATATTGATAAATAGAATAAATAACATATGTTACAAAATATCATGTAATAAATCTGTTAACATCAGTATTTCATTCCCAGAATTGTTCATACAATTAAATATTTTTCATTTTTTCAGTAATGTAGAATTTTTTAAGAACTTTTTTTACACCTGTTTTTTTAATTCTCTAGCTTTCCACAGGGGAAGAAGCACTCAGAACCTCATCCATGTTGCCTATCATTAAATTTAATGTAAACTGCATTTTTGGGCTGAAAACCATGTATACGAGCAGTGACAGAATAATTCCATTAAATTCCATTCCATTAAATGGGCAGTTTGGGGTATTTCTTTGCTTGAATAGTTCTATACACCAGCAGTGGCATTATGCTGATCATGTTATTATGGCTCCCTGTTAAGCAAAGGATATAAACAAAATTCCTGCTGCTCCTCTTCAAAGCTCTTCACAACTCCACATCTCACTATCAGCCTCATTCAACAATGCCCCACACACAAGGGCTAGAGATGTTAGGGTCATAAAATTGCACCCCTTAGTGCTCATTCACTAAAAATGTAACATGAGGCGCTAAGTGCAGGACTGGAAGGAGCAAGGCTGCCCTGTGCTTACTGCCTGCCTCTTCAAAACAAAATTTTTGGAGCATAGTAGCTAATTCAGACTTTGGGGCAGCTTTAATAAGTTAATTTATTTAAATGTTTTGACCACAGTTCAGGTTTTTTGGGCAAACATCACATATTTCAGTTTGTAAAACTCAATAAGGGAATTTTACTAAATCTCTATCATTTCTCATTTTGTTTTCTTTTTAAACTCGACAAAGCTCATTTCTTTTCTAAAATTTACTAAAAAAATCCAATAGAAAAAGTCAGTGTGAGAAAAAGTCGCAAAAATGTTTTCGAATTGTCGCACAAAAAACAGAGTCAAAAATCCAAAAACTTTGAGACAAAAGAAGGATCTTCCAGGAAAGTAAAGAGACATCTGCCATTGATTTCTACATGAACATGGCAAGTTTTAGATGGCGAATTGTTAGATTTTAGATGCATAGTAAATCTTGAAAAAGAAAAAATCCTAATAGAGAATATAAAAATCTGACGGTTAGTAATGGGCCACTAAATGATCAAAACCTGAAATGCAAATAAAATAATTCGGCATCTAAAAGCTGGCAAGTTCATGCAGAAGTCTGTGGGAGTATTTTTGAATTTCAAGCTAATTTTCATTTCAAGTTTTAAGACAATAATTGTCGGACACATTGAAAATGACGAATAAAATGTTCATTTAAAATAGTGATTACTTTTTCGAGGTTTTTTTTTATGAATAAGGCCCCATTCATGATTTTCTTATTTTTGAGTTCATTTTTTATTCAAAAGAAGCTTAAAAAATCAAATGCTGAAAATATGCCCCTAAGGGGCTTCCAAAATGCGAATGTTCAATATTTATTAAGCACAAAAAAATTTGAAAAACTTTAATTACATTTTTTTTAATTTAGTATTTTTTATAAATAAGCAAAGATCTGAGTTTTGTAACATTTCGCATTTATTTGAATTTAAAAAAAATAAAAATCACAAGTTTGAATTTCTAAAAAAACTTCTTTGTGTCAAGTGATTGTGAAATGAATTTTGAAAAGCAGCGCTTTTTACCTTTAGATTTGTGCTAGTAAAGTTGCCCAGCCATACTGTAAGCTCTGCAGAGCAGGAATTTCTTCAATGGGTAGTTCACATTTAAATTAACTTTCAAAATGATGATACTCATTGATTTTCTGAGACAATTTGCAACTGGTCTTCATTTTTTATTTTTTATGTTTTTTCAATTATTTAGCTTTTTGTTCAGCAGCTCTCTATTTGGCAGTTTAGCAGCTATCTAGTTGCTAGGGTTTTATTAACCCTAGCAACCAGGCAGTGATTTAAACGAGATGAGAATATGAATAGTAAAGGGCCTGTATAGAAAAATAAATAACAAAAAGTAACAATAAAAATATTTTGCTGCAGTGAATTTTTGCTAGTTTTGAAAAAAAAAAAAAAAAAAAAGAATTTCATTGTAAATCCATCCCTGCCAAAAAAAAGCTTGGCCCAGCAGAACGAATCAGGGTGATGGACTGTGTGCCCCATCAGAGATCACATGACAGGAAAAATTGCAGCTCTGTAACAGGAAGTAGTGTGAGAGCTAAAGGCAGAGCTCTGTCCATTAATTGGCTGATGGGGCCTAGCATGTATATGTGCCTTGGCTTGTTTGTGTGCACTGTGAATCCTATGATCCCAGGGGGCGGCCCTTAATTCTTAAAATGGCAATTTGCTATTTAGGATTACCCAATAGCACATACTACTAAAAAAGTATATTTTTATGAAAATGGCATATTTAGATGAAGCAGGATTATACATATGAGCTTGTTTATGCAATATATTTTTATAGAGACCTACACTGTATGGGAGTCTAGTAGCACCTTTCTACTGCCCAGCGACTGAATACTTTTAGGTGCTTTATTGTTTTATTGGTCTCTCTAGTACCAAGATTATAACAGTCGATTGATGTACTATAAAAATGTCCATGTCATGTATAGGTTTACATACTTCTTTAACCAATACCTTTAGATTCATGTCTAGTTTGCAAAGACACCATGAGCCTCCCATAAGATGACAGAACTTTGAATTACTTATTTAAGAATAATTTATAGCAAAATCACATTTTTTTTTTTTTAAATAAGGATGTACACATTTTAATCACTACCAATATCATTCTATATCTATATCTAACTAAGCAATCATGAAGGAGAATTTTCCTGACAGTCAGTAAAGTTTTTAATGAATTGATACATTTATCAAAGCTAACGCCTGTTTCAATTTCACAGAATGCGTTTGGCTACTTTGGGAAGTCTGGTGCATTTGTTGGGAGGAAATGCTCAATTCTGGAAAAAAAGAATTAATTGTACCATTATTTTCTGTGCTGTTAGTAATTATTTAACATTTAACCTTCAATGTGTATATTTTGATATTTGAACCGGGGTGTCCTTATAGATTACCAGCAGTTCACATTTTATAACACTTTATTGAGGGTGGAGAAAATTTCCATGACAGTCGGGAAAGTGTTTGAATCAAATTAGCACTTATATCAAAGACGTTTTGGCAGCTATAAATGTGCCATTTGTTCGGTTCTCTTTGAAATTAGTACTTTGTCTATTGGGGAATGGGTAAAAATTGCTTTGCTTTTTTGGTTATACCAGATCAGTTGCAATGTAGGAAATGCTTAATACTTCAGAAGCAATTGCTGACACACCTAAAAACAAGTTAAATTAAAAGTCCGCCCTAAAGCATTAAGAAGTGCATCTGAAGAAAGAATGTTTGATTGCCTAGTGGTGAGACAATTATGATTAAACTTCTAATACTAGTTACTTCACTTGGAAAGTAGTATGGTTCCTAAATTTGGTGCATTCAAATTACTGAAGTCATTTTGTATTTGCTTGCGGCATTAATGTACCTTACAATATAATGCCATATGAGATGTGCGCTGTTGCTTTGTTTTATCTTTCTTGTGTTGAATTTTTTTGTTTGTTTGAATGATGTAAATACAATTTTACATTTATAGTGCAGATGTTTGAACAGAAACCCAATTATAGTAGGATATTTTGCTACAGGCTACACAGGTTTTATTTTGTTTGTTGAATACTATAGGAACATGGCAGCAGTCAATTTAAAGATATCCAACTATTAACTTAATTCTGCATAAAGA
The DNA here is from genome assembly GCF_000004195.4 of Xenopus tropicalis. Lineage (NCBI taxonomy): Eukaryota > Metazoa > Chordata > Amphibia > Anura > Pipidae > Xenopus > Xenopus tropicalis. The sequence continues at coordinate 52,246,275 of NC_030677.2, forward strand.
AGAAATCATGAAACATTTCTAACTCTGTGTCTGTGTATAAACCCTAAAACAGCATATATATATATACAGTATATAGCTATAGATATATATTGTAAGACTAGCACACCCTATAAAAGTGATCAAAACTTTATAGTGAACGCATTGCACAGAATAAACTCTCTTAAACGTGTGTATTTTTTGGTCAAGACAATCCTTGGTGATGTCAAATACCCTTATATTTTACAGCTGGTGGTACATGATTCCCTGTATATTTTTTGTGGTAATGTTTTGATTAGTTGACAACATTTTCCCATATTTTTATATAATGGCACCATTACTGTTTATTATTTTCCAGTATTATAGTGCAAGAAGTAATATGTAAAAACTGTAACCTGTGTATGAATAGAGACTGCTCTAAAGTCAAATAATTTTTCTATGTTAACATTTTGTATTTTCCCTATTTTCACCCAAAAGTGTACTCCAGCTCTAAGCAGAGAAAACTTCCAAGTCTGCTTCTGATTCAGTCGACTCAGGTGAAAGGTTTTTTGAGCTGCAAAAAAAGGGGCAGATTTACATTCTGATTTTCGCGGTTTTAGAGGTTTTTGTTTTTTTTACAAAAGAAATCGCACTTTTTAGCAATACAATTGTATATTTGCGCAAAACAATACATGTTGAGGAAAAAATCAAACGTTGGTAAAAGTGATTTTTAAAAATAATCTTTTATAAATCTGCCCTGTGTGTTTGCATCAACCCAAGAAAACTGTAATTGTAACTGTAACTGCTTTCCATTACTGGACATGTTCCAGTTAAGAATGAGTTTATGGCAAACATTATGTCTTATGGGAAAAATGTTGGCCTTTAAAACAGTAATCATCAGTTCCTTGTGCTATAAACCACGCTCGCTATTGATAATAAGTGGAAGTTTGCTATAATTAATAGATGTTTTTTAGCTATTATTTTCCCACAGAAATGGCTGTCCTCCAAAATTCCTGCATGATGTGTCCTTAAGTATTAAAGTAGATAGATTTTGTCAGTAACCATAATCTATTTTTCTGCAGATCAGCACGAGTTGTCTGTCTCCATGTGCAACTGGAGCTGTGTCCTTCAAAACACTAGAGAACCTATTTAATAAGATTTAAGATCACTTTTTTTTGCTGTGATGCAAGATTGACCTCAATTTTTTCCCACCAGATTCATTTTTTTTTTTAACGCTAATTCTATATAAGTCAATGGGAAATGTATTTTTAAGTTCAATTAGCAAAAATTAATAGAACAATGCAGTTTTTGTTGCAAGCAAGTTAAGGCAATTAAACTTTTCATTAAATTGTAATCATGAAAAAGTAGATCAAGTTTAATTGCGACTGAATCAAATTTCGATAAACTTAAATTTGAAAGTTGATAAATCTGCCTTTTCTGGGCTATGGCTCACATTTCATATTGATCATTGCTACTTTTTTGGAAGTACTCTAGTAGCTCTAGTAGCTCCAGATCCCTTTTCATTCAGCCAAAGAAGTGGTGATTACAAATCCATACGTTCCATTAAGCTTAACCTTGCTTATTGGCATTTGCAGTTTTAAATGAATATCAAAAGAACCAATTATGGATTTACTAAACATAATATGTAGCACATGGATTTGCTTGCAAATGATATGACATGTAGTTCTTGTAGAAGCTTTTATCTAGATTTATTGCTTGATAAATCTCAGAAAATATTTTGCCATTTTTCCTTCTTTTTTAGTTGAGAGCACTTAATTTGTTAGTATCAGTTCCTGGCACTACTTCGTCAGAGACATTTCAATGCCTTCACCTATATGAATAATGAATACGATTGACTAAACATTTATTATACAAGCAGTACTTATAAAAAGGGTATTTTATTCCCTTAAAGGACAATGAAAGGTTAATATAAATTAAAAGTAAGTCTAAAGGCATTCTTTTTATGTACTTACTGCATATCTAAATTCCCAGATCCCTGCTTGCTTCTCTCGGATATAGTGCTGGCTGCCTACAGCAGTGTGAAGACTACAGTGACATCACTAAAATCTCTCTTCCCTTTCTGTAGGCTGCCAGTGGCAGCCTTCCTATTCTCTGAGCATGTGTGTAACTTGAGCCTGTCTCCTGTTCTCAGCTACACATACCCACCAGCCAATTAGAAGCGGATCTGGCAGAGGGGAGGGGGGAAGGGAATGAAACACGTGCAGTATGAAGCAAGGAGGGAAAGGAAGGGCGAATACCTTTTTAGAGATGGCTGCCTGTTCTAGAAAATGTGAAGTAAGTGTGACTTAGTAAATATTTGATTAGGCGAGCCAAAAGTGTGGCGTTCTTACTAAACAATAGGAGGACTATTGGGCAGTATGCTTTTTAAATTTTGACTTGCATTCTCCTTTAAAGCAAATAAATTACAAAAAATATTTTGTCCTTGAAAGTGAATGTGGTCTTAAAATCTTATTAGAAATTAGTAAACACAAAAGTGTCAATCAGTACACAGTTCTCAAAGTGTCGGTCGCCAAATTGTAAAAATGTTGTAAACAGGACAAATTCACAAAAGGTATCTTGTAGTTTTATGGATTTGACGTAATGCTGGCACATTTTAAAAAGTGTAGTATACCCAGTAACAGGGCCGGAACTAGGGGTAGGCAGAAGAGGCAGCTGCCTAGGGCGCAATGATTGAGGGGCGCCAGGCAGGAGCCTCTCCTGCCTACCCCTAGTGCTAATTTGTCATTGCCTCCGCCGCTTGTCATTAGCGGCGGAGGCAATGACCGACTAACCACCCCACCCCCCTGCACCTCCTCCTGTGCATTGGCGCGCATGCGCCGTTCGGGGGCGGGGAGGTGGGTGGAGTTGGCCAACCGGGTTGCCTAGGGCGCCCGGTCGGCTTGGCCCACCCCTGCCCAGTAAATATTGTCGTTATTGTGCTGTGAAAATGTTTGTGCGCCAAAATCTTTTCTTTATACAGACTTAACTTAATGTGGTTAAATACAAGACTTGACTGTGTGGTCTCACGTGGACATGTCAGCTTGTAGATCACCAACTTTGAAATAAATGAATAATAGTCCTAAAATTGTGCTTTATTTCCTGTAACTGTTACCTTATGGAGGCTTGCTTGTGTCATAACTTTATTATATACAATATGGGGCATATTTTGTGTAAGCATCACCGATGATATTGCTTATAGAAAATAAAAGTTGCAACTTTTTTTGCGACCAAGCAGCTAAAAATCCGAATCCGACAATTAGCCAGCTAAAACTTGCTAAGATTGTGTAGGAGTCAATGACAGATGTCCCTTCCCTTTCCTGAAAGATCCTTCTTTTGCTACAAAACATTAGAGGTTTTAGATTTTTGATGCTGGCTTTTTGTGCGACAATTCGTAAAAGTTGTGGTTTATTGCAACTTTTCTTGCACTGACTTTTTCAGTTCAGACATTTTAGTAAATGTAAAACATTTGTAGACTCAAGTTTAGCAAAGAGTTTTAGTTAATTTGACCCTAAATGTTTCCAGTATTAATTCCTCACCAGTATCTTTCCCTGATAAACATAATCAGCTCAGGAAATGTCACATGTCCCTAACATAGGATAGACCCTCCTGAATCAAAGGACCCAGTAGTTTATCCAACATGGTCACCATAGAGTTGGAAATCGAACCAAATAAAGTGACTATAGGGTGGCCTGGTGGATATACTGGGTCTTTGTTAATTTTTGGCAGTGTATACAGAATTGGTGTCCTATGATTCTGCACAGTCAGAAATGTTTTCAACTTCTCTGTAATCACCCCTTTATTAGTGTTCAACACAGTCAGAATCTTTCTCTGGATACCTAGTAAAGGATCAGAAGTTAACACTTGATACTCTTTTTAATCAGACAATTAGGATTCAATTTCAGCCGCATTATAAGTTGTATCTAAGATAACTATAGCTCCCCTTTGTCAGAGGGTTTATAGTTTTCATATCTTTGTGAGAGTTCCTTAAAAGGGACCTACCCCACCTCTATGCCTCAGGCATAGAATCTGGACAGGCAATTACTTTCACTTTCCATTAACCAGACATCACTGAACTCCTTACATTACCATTCCCCCCCCCCCAATGGTCTATAACCATGGGCATGGATGCTAAATCTCCCATTCTGGTGCATACACACAATTTTGGGGTGATACGAGACTTGCCTTAATAACAATGCCCACAAAAAGTTCATGTAAGTAAAGTTTATTGTGCTTAACTAACATGATAGAAAGGGATTTGGAATAATTTCTTAGGGTGCTAGGTCCCCTTTAAGGACTACCCTCTTGTCTAGACCTTTATATGAGGACCGATAATGTAATTTTTTGCTAGATCACTTTAAATACTGTGTAATGAATATGCACGGTTAGATGACTTGTGGGCTCATTGCATGCCTGCAACAGTGCCTTTGATGCCATTTGTCCTTATTATAGATGCACACTATTTTAATACACTTTTTTGACCAGTAAAGGTTTGCGTGATGCCTGATTTCTTAAACAATATATGTGTATGGAGAGGGGATTGGTATCTCTTCTGTTGAGACAGAGCACAGATGAACTCTTGAATAACTATTGAGTGTGCTGCTTAAACTTTTGAGATATATATTTGAATGATGGTCTTCATAATTATGTTTAGTCTTTCATAAACAAGATGTGGCAATTTGCCTTACAATTATAAAGATTGACATGTGATTGTAAACTATATGTGAGACGTGCTTTGCTATGATAGAAACAAATTTAATCACACCCTGTACTAATCCAAATAACGGTATGCTTGTGGTTATTTCAGTCTGCATTTTAATTAATATTTTATATTTGACATATTATTTTGTTTTCCCGATTAGTTTTATATGACAATGTATTAAATACAGTAATTTGTCCTCAATTCCCATTTGATCAAGCTGGCAGAATAATTATATTTCCTGCTTCACATTTTTGAAGGATAAAACCTAAGCCTGGTATTGCTAATTAAAATGCTTGCTGTCTATAATGCAGAATGAATAGGAAATCATGATAGAAACACCAAATGCCTCAAGAATATTAATAGAAAACAGAATGATGAGTGGTAAATGGCAGGTTATATTCATATACCCAGGACAGAAGGTAATAGATTTGGGGGATGGTCACATAAATCCTCCCTCATATGAAGGAGAGTGGATTAAACAATCTCCTAGCAAAGACTGATAGAAGAAAGAAAATCAGAATTGATAGTTTCAGGTATACTATAAACAAGGATAATCGAAATGCATAAAGTGATTTCTGGGTCTCTCCAATGGGGCTTTTAAATTACCCATCCCACTCTACATTGCTTTAGATTTGTAGTTTATTGTTGGTACATTTCATTAGATTTGTAGTCTGTTGATGGCACCTGTAGTAATTTTACCCATCCTCCTGGTCCCTCCAGATATCTAATTAGATTGTAAGGGTGGGTTAACTATCAATTTTCTATGATTTATAAAAGCAATGAATGTGCACGCCTGCTGTATTAAATATTTTATTATACTTTACTTTACTGCATTATACAATATCAAAAGATCTGATATCGGAATGTTCTCAGGGGCCAAAGGGTAAATACCTTTTGATTATATGTGTCTTTTATTATAAAACATATATACACTGAAGAGATACTCAGCATTAGCTGAATGAAGAGATCTGTAGATTATAATGAATAATGCATCCACTACTACATTATATATATTATATTATATATACATTATATAAAGATAATAGAAGTAACCTTAAAGTTATGTGAAAGTTAGAAATGAAATATGAATAACTCCATACTCCATGACAACAGTTACCTACAGACCTTACCTAATAGACTTCAGCTTATTATAGGCATAGCTTGTGGGAGATAGTAAGCGATCATATAAACAGTTATATACTGTATATTAATATGCAATAGATACAGTTTTTCTTCATTTATCCTGCAACCGGGGGTTTAATCCTTCTTTCATATCACAGAGGGGTGTCTGGGTTTGATTGTTGTTGATAACTTCTATGTGAAATTCTTCATTAGCTCACATATATTGTAATGTGAAATATAGAGGTGTTCAACATTACTTTGCAAATAATTGAAAAACAACTGTATCAAACGGGTTGATATATTTTAATTGGTCTGTTCCTACTTCTGCAGTGTTCAAGTCCAGCACTCTTGCTGTTTTCCCCAAGACAACAAAAGTAACCAAATGAAACATAGTAAGGTTTTTATACAGAATAGAATGTTGTGGATGTTCTTCAGCTTAACTTGTGTAAAATCTGGAGCTGCTGGTGAACTAGCAAATCTTTTGCAGATCATAAAAAAGAATGTGTGCTGCTGGGTTCCTGGTTGACTTACTTTTATTCACATGTGACCCAGCTATGAAATCCAATGCTGCTGGTCATCTTTTGGTGCCAGAAATTGTTGCATAGCTCAGTAAGGATGTATAAAAGATGATGTTGGACTTTAGCTGGTGTAGGAGGGTAAAATGTGTATACAGTGTGTTTCAGTAGTAATAAATTAGTACCTAAGTAGGTGTAATAACACAATGGCTGTTATGGGCACATTAATATCACAAGGTTGTTCTGTAATCAGAGAGACCTTACAAAATAATTGTTGTACCCTTATATTAAAGGGGTTGGTATGTGTATTGCAGGTAATAGATGTCTAGACATTTCTTTAAATAGTTGTTGATAGGTTTCATCATGAAACTACAGCCTGACAATTACTACAAGTTAGAAAAGCCGAAGGCGTTTGTGAATTAATTGCATTTTCATCTGTTGTATCCTTTCTACTTACATTGTTCCTTTAACAGGCATTGTGTAACAGATATAGTGTATTTTATTTAGCTCTACTAAGCAAATGTAAATATAATTTTTGACACAGAAATAACTAATTTAATCAGAGTCCTGGTAAAAAGGTTGGTGCCATAAATTAACACAACTGTGTGCAGACTAAAGCATCATGTTCTTGTGACATAAACTGTTGGAAAAATGCCAAACAGCATTGTGAGCTGGCAAGATGAAAAGCTTTTAAAATCCATGTCACTGAAGACTATAAATTAGTGGCATAATTTAGTAAGCTTTACATTTCTACAGATTTCTGAAGTTTGCTACTGGCAACGTTTTTAAAAACACATTTTTTTTTTTAGGTTTTCCATAAAGATCCTCAAAAAGAATATGGCTGTGGTCACAGGGTCACAGATTTTATTAAACACTTAATATACTTGATATATTTACATTATGATGAAACACTGGCAGAAAGGAATTTTTTTTGCCCTGCTTTTATTTCACCTACAGAAATATACCTACTAATGAAACTAGAGAATATTTGACATTTTTAGGTACAACATGTTGCTCATGAGCCATTGGTTGGGAATTAGTGCTCTAGATGGTGGAAGAGTGCAAAGACTTGCCAGCAAAATACAATAGAAAACGCCATAGACTATTCATCCTGTGTTAACTTGGAAAAGATATAATGCAACAACAAATAAAGGCATTTGGCTGCATCTGTAGCTATTGAGTCAAAATTCTTAGTGAATTTATTATATATTTCAAAGAAATATGATGTATCATTCTATCCTGACAAATTTTGGCCTTTCATGTTCATGTGACACATTCATATTCTGCAAATTTTGGTGAGAATACTAGTAGCCTCTTATATAATCACAGGTCTAGAAACATAATGTAAAAAATACAACACCAGTTGAACTGAAGAAGCTGCTCGGATGAATAGTGAAACGTCTTTAATGATTACTTAACAAGTCCAGTTGCTTTAGATTTATTTATACTAGATACAACACTAATTAATTTAGCTTTTTTTAGGGGCAAACATGGTGGGGTAAGAGGTAATAAATCCCCTCTCTCCTAACTAATGTGTGGCAAAGTAATAAATAATTAGCACCAAGGTCTTTAGGGAATGTCCACCTTAAACTGGAGGATAGGGGTGTATAACAAAAGAGCTCCACTAAGACCCTTGTTTACATATTTCAAATTGAAACTTGATGAATACAGTATTCACAGAGTGTTGTCTGCATGACATTTGGGCAGTTGTTCTATATCAACCAATGTAAGTCAGAACATTATGAGCCACACTCACCAAGTGATATTGCTTCATATTATTGAGTCATTGTAGGACAGAAAAGATCTCTAGCACATATCTATTAGAAGCACTACTGCTCTGGATTTCCCTGACCACTGTTGCACCTAAACAAGTTATATCTAACTACTCTGCAATAATCTACCCTCTTCATTTCCTTTTAGCTTTCATCAGAACTTGGTTGTTACAAAGGACCAATAATAAAATAACCTAGAAAGTCTAAGTAACACCAAGAAACAAAAATGTTTAAAAGTAATTAAAATATAATATATTGTTGCCCTACACTGGTAAAAGTTGTGTGTTTGTGTCAGAAACCCTAATATAGTTAATATAAACAAGTTGCTGTGTAGCCATGGGGATAGATAAGCTCTGTAGAAAACATTGGGAATATATTCAATTTAACTTTTATCTACTATGTAACCTGTGCCTCTTCTCCTTTTTTTCAACTTGAATGGCTGCCCCCATGGCTACACGCCCCTTATTTCCAATTGATTTGAAAAGTGGACATGCTGACAACTCAACAAAACTACACAAAACAGTAGAGAAAAGGAAACTCCAAGGAGAGTGTCTGGGAGTGTTGCACAGTCCACACCCCACTGCCATATACTTGCCATGTACTATTTAGTATATGGCACTGGACCTGTGACTGAAGTTTATCAGAGCACAGGTCACATGGCTGTGGCACCCTGGGAAATGAAAAATATGGGCTAGCCCCATGTGAAATTTCAAAATTAAATGTAAAAAATAATTTTTGTGTTTTGAAAAACAGATTTCAATGCAGGATTCTGCCGGAGAAGCTCTATTAGCTGATGTGTTTTGAAAAAAAAAACATGTTTTCCCATGACAGTATTCCTTTAATATTTATGACATTGAATCTTATTTGTGTAGATTGTAAGATAATTGCAGAGCATCCTTATGACAACAATCTTAAGAATTCTGTTTTTATATCTACAGGTTTTTTTTATGTCAAGATATTCAGTATTTCTCTGTCTGACCTTGTTTGCACAATATCCTGCATATGATACCAACTGGCTTTGTTAGCAAGTATTTTTCAAAATACAGCCTTGCTTTATACATTCTTTTCAGGGGTCTTCAGCCTATTCACTTGTTTTTGAATTCTTTTCCTCCTCCTGTATTGTTACTCATCTCTTTGTTACCTCAACTAAATGTTACTTGGACAATGGTGAATTGTATTTATTTATATCAGCCAGTTGCTATTATAAAATCTGTTTTTTTTTTACCATGTGTTTATTTTTAATGGAAAAGTGCCACATGCTTGTTAAAGATGGCTTAAGGATAATTAGAAGAATAGACATTAATGCTGTAAATATAGAATGTTGCTAAGCATAGAATAAAGTAAATTATTACTGTGCCAGAAATCTGTGCAAAGAAAGATGACCTGGCATTTGGTATTTCAAGTTATTTTCAAATAAGCAAAATAATTAGCAAAACACTTAAAGCTGGAAAAACAAGCTTAAAACATTAGGAAAATAAAGAATTAAAATTAAGCATACTCTTAATATGGGGAAAGATTGTACAGGTATCAGACCCCGTATCCGGAAACCCATTATCCAGAAAGTTCCAAATTACGGGACTCCATTTTAATAACATAATTCACATTTTTAAAAATGGTTTCCTTTTTCTCTGTAGTAATAAAACAGTACCTTGTACTTGATCCCAACTAAGATATAATTAATCCTTATTGGAGCCAAAACAATCCTATTGGGTTTATTTACTCTTTAAATATTTTTATTAGCAGATTTAAGGTGGGAGATCAGAATTGTGGAAAGACCCCTTATCTGGAAAACCCCAGGTACCGAGCATTCTGGATAATGGGTCCCATACCTGTACTGTAAATAACACAAAACAATAGAGAAAAAGGAATGTGTTGCACAGCCCACACCCCAATGCCATATACTGTACTAAATATGCCTCTTATAAACAAACCTTGGTTTGAGTGTCAAAAGAGACTAATCTCAATATGTCCCCCATAGAATATCACTTTAGTTCTGTCAGCATTACTTCTGTCAAGTTTACTGTGATGTGACAATATAGAGAGATCATATCCTATTCCGAATAGGATATTCTGTTAATTGAGTCTACCAAAAATATATTCTTGGCGTAAGGATCACCCAAGCACAAAAAGCAGAAAAAAGTGCACTATTTGTTCTTAAGCATATTCTCCTGCCTATGCAAGTCGTGTTTTTTCATGTAATTATGCAGAGCCAATGAGTGGTTACATAGTGACGTAAATCTTGTGAGAATTTGCTGCCGTTTTGCCTTTGGCAAAGCCCTCATAGGTGAAATGCGCATCAGGTTTTAAGCTTTGTCTTTCTCTTTTTTACCTTTCTTTAGTTATTTTCACCAACAGAATTGGGAACCACAATATAGGGGGTATGAAGGGTGGGGGTTTTAATAACATCCTTTTAATGTTAATACTTCTTTCTCAGTTTTTTCTCATGAGTGATATTATATGTGGTGCATATTGAGATTAATCTCTTTTGACACTAAAACCAATGTTTGTTTTAGTATTTGGCAGTGGGGTGTGGACTGTGCAACACTCCCAGACACTCCCCTCTGAGTTTCCTTTTCTCTACCGTTTTGTTTAGCTTGGTGGAGTTGTCAGAATTGTCTACTTCTCAAATCAATTAATTGGAAATAAGGGGCGTGTTTACTAAGATTGGAGATAAATATCATTAGTGATGTTGCCTGTAGCAACCAAACACACTTACCACCTAAACACACTTTTAGATATACATTTTTTAACTTGTAGATACTGAACATGTACTGATCATTTATGTACCCTAGCAACAAATGTAAAGAGTACTACTAAAGTACTACTAAAGAGTAAATCTACCTAAACAAATATAAGGGATTATTTACTAATGCAAGTGCAAGTGGAAAGCAAAACACAGAGGGACCATTAAAGTACAAATCCGGATCATGAAATACGATTCTTTTCGTTTCAATACAAAAATTTTAGAACTTTCGTAGTCATTGTGACAAATATGATTTTGTCGCACAAATTGTTGCACGAATTGTCACAAAGCACGAAAATACGTTTTTGTCGCACGAATTGTCACAAAGCACGAAAAAGTTGCGCTGAAATTAATGAAAAAATCACAGAAAGTACGCACAGCTCTAAAAGTTAGTAAAAATACGAATTTTTTGTAATCGTAACCAATTGTACATTGATAAATGGACCCCTGAGTCTATTAAAACCCTATTCACAAATGTTATTGCATATATATTCTCTATATTTGTGCCCTGAACCCAAATGCTAATAGTGTCCACATGCAGGGTATAAAGTACAGGTTGCATAGTACAGGTATGGGACCTGTTATCCAGAATGCTCGGGATCTTTCCATTATTTGGCTCTCCATACCATAAATCTACTACAAATAATGTTAACATTAAATAAACCTCATTACCCCATAAACCCCATTTATTATATCTTAGTTGGGATCAAGTACAAGGAACTGTTTTATTATTCCAGAGAAAAGGGAATCATTTTTAAAAATCAGAATTATTTAATTATAATGGAGTCTATAGTAGATGGCCTTCCCATAATTCAGAGCTTTCTGTAAAACAGGTTTCTAAATAATGGATCTTATACCTGTACAGGGTGCATGAATGCAATGATTCTACATTGGTAAATCACAACACAGTTGTGTTGCATGCTGGAATTCTGCGCAGCAACTCTTCAGTGACTATAAAAAGCATGTTGGTTTTTATCCATCTTTGAACTTTGCACAAGGCTCATGTTTGTAACTGATCCCTATAGAAATAATCAAGTATTTGTATCAGAAAATGTAGTGACGTTAAACTTGAGGCAATTATCAAGGTAGTTCCCTTGACAACTAGGAACTCAGCTTATGCATAGCTGTTTATACCCAGCCTTCTGTCTTCGATAAATGCTTTTAAAGATGGATTTTTTTTATATATTAGACAAAGTGCAGCAAAGATGATTTGGATCCCTAAAGCAATAGCCCTGGGTGAAATGTGTCTCATTGGTCCATGTTTCCTGTCCTCCTATCTATCCGCTAAGCCTGATAGTTGCAAGCAATATGGAGTCAGGGCAATATCTGCATATTAGCCCAGGGAAGGCTGGGCACCTATAATTTATAAACATAATTGAAGTGCACTTCTTTTTTAGTTTAGAGAGGTAGTTGTTAAATGTAATGTAAATGCAACAGCTGAAAAGCTTTCATCTGTGTGACAATAAGTGTGGAACTATATAACCCTACAGATTATTTTGCAGTGAGGACCCTTTTTTTCTCAGTGGAGAAGTGTGCCTATTATTGAGTGAACAAGATGCACATTACAATGCATTCGTTGGCAAAGTGTCAATTCAAACAAATGTAAAAGACTTTCCAGTATAGTTTCTGTATATGATTATTGGTGCAATTAACTGACTTTAAAAGTGTGCTGGATGATGAGATCTAGAACATTGGTCGCTATGACCAAGTAAAGACAATGTCAAGTGGATACTGTGCTTTTTGCATTCCTTGCTGTTGAACTTTTAAAGTGTCTTTGCATGCAAATGTGAACAACTTTCCAGTATGGCTACTTCTTATAACTGTTGAATTGCCTTGAATTGTGTGACCAAGAGGTTTACCACAGTGGTTGCTATAAGCCAATACAGACAACTTCAAATGCAAACTGTTACCATTTATTATGATGATTATAACTAAATTTGTGACCTGCAATTTACCTGGCCTTTAATGTGTCAATTTTTATATAGATACCAATGTGAGGTTATTGCATGTTTTATTACTTCAATGTGATTCCAGAAAAAATCATTGATTTTTAGAAAGCTCTGAGTGCACAGTTTTGACATCTATTTGTCTTTGAATTAAGACCTTCTCACCTTTCTCTACCCCAGATTTCCCCTCCATCTCACCATAATAATAAAAAAAGATAATATAGACAGACCTGGATTTGTGGGCAGGCCACACAGGCCCGGGCCTAGGATGGCAAATCTGGGGGCGGCATGCCACCTGCTGGCTGCATATGAACTGGGGACTGGGCAAGAGATTTTGACAACTGTTTGAATCTCCTACCCAGTCCCCAGTTCTGGCGAGTGGGGGTATATGAGCAGGTGGTGGCTGCAAGTGCGGGGGGACGGCGGTGAGAGTGACCTAGGGGCACTCCATCTTTAAATTTGGTCTTGAATATACATGTGTAAAAAGATGAAATAAACTAAAAATATGTTTGATTTAGTTTATTTCCCTCTGTTCCTGGCAATAAATTCAGTATAACTCAAAGATTCATGATTGAAAAGTAAAATCTCTTGCATTAGCACTCATCTGCCAGGCAGAAGATTGTAATTAATGACATATTATTGAGATATTTACACTAACCTTATTTTTTATTAAATTATCCCTTCAGGATTTTGGAGATGATGGATCTTTATACATTACGAAGGCTACCACAACCCACATGGGAAATTACAGTTGCCATGCTGATGGCTATGATAAGCTTTATCAGATTCATATTCTCCAAGTGAATGGTAGGTATTCTAATCACAATGCCACAAAAAAATGAAATCTTTTTATAGCTTCTCTTTTAGTGAAGTCTGTATTTTAATTGAAAAGGCACAATGTGAGAAATGTATTCTTGTGCTCTTGTTATGAGCTCTATTCAAACCATCTTCCACAAAATTCTTATTCCTTGGATAGTGCCAAGGCAGTCCTTACATTGATTGGACAGGTGACAGTAACTTCTTCCTCAACACATTTTTACTGCATTTTTTTGTGATGCATTGCTAGGTTATTTAAGCTTTTTACATTTCAACCACTTTAATAAGAAAACCAAGTCTAACTCAATCTCTTTAGCAAGCTTGCATGGAGGTGAAATATGGGACTGTAACTAAATGCAAGATGAAATAGTAGTACTTACAACACCAAAAGCATAAGAATACTAAAGGTCCCTACAGATCTCCCCTTTTATACAATCCAATTGCCCAAAAGATCTGACCTCCTCAGACTTCACTAATTTTAAGGGATTAAAAGAGATTTTCTGGTATGAGACCCCTACAAAACTTAGCCACATGTTTCCACACACCTCACCACTGTGTTGGAGAAAATGCATCCATAGCGGCTCCCTAAAACACATGACAATGCCCTATAATTATACAATTTTGGAGAGACATATAAGACTTTTTATCCCAGGTGGAAAGACCATGATGGGAAGACCAATTCCAGATAACACATCTGCAGAACAGAAACACAATTTTTAGCATTACTTATACTAGCACACAGCACACTGAAAATGTATATAATCTATAGTTTCACCAGTTACTAAGAATATGAATTGAGAATAGGATAAAGCTGTGAAACTACAATCTTTCACCATGCTTCCTACAGACCTAGGGACAGTTTTGTCATTTGGAGAAAGGTTTAGAAAAAGTGCCCTGAGATACTGGGAATATATTTTGAAAGGTCACCCTTCCCCCACAATTATATACCGTCTCCAGTTATGCTTAGCAGTATGTCTAAAACAGCACAGTTACAATGCGGGACAATGCAACCAACAAAATATAGACATTTTAATTTCAAATTACTCTGGTGTCTTCCTCTATATAGTACAGGTATGGCACCCATTTTCCAAAATGCTCGGGACCTGGGGTTTTCTGCATAAGGTAATTCTGTACTTTGCATCTCTTTACCTTAAGTCTTCTAAAAATCATTTAAACATTCAATAAACCCAATAGTATTGTTTTGCCTCCAATAAGGATTATTATATCTTTGAATCAGTTCTATGGGAGATGGCCTTCCAGTAATTCAGAGCTTTCTGGATAATGGGTTTCCAGATAACAGATCCCATACCTGTAATGGTATAGACTCACATTAAACTTTAATTGCTTTAAAAGGGTACAGGTTTCTAGGTATAGATTTCCCTGATATAGTAAACACCATGTATTAGGTCCATCATTTCTAGCCTGCTTAGAGGGGCTTCAGTGGACTCCTTGCTTCACAGTACTGAATTTGGTGGGGTAAGAGCCGCAGAGAGATATATTTAAAGAGCTTTGTGTAATGAAGTAGGGCAAAGAGCTTAAGTTAAAATAACAATAGAAGGACACTCTGTTGCTAGGAGACATAATGAACCAACATTGAAGTTCAAAATTCCAGCGGTGCAGTGCATTTTGTATATATTGTTTGGTAAATTTGAATATTAGAGCTGTGGATAATGTGTATTAATGTGTATTAGCATGTTAAGTAATGTCAAAATTATGTATTTCTTTTCTGTTTCTTTAGTGCCACCTGTTATTCGTGTCTATCCAGAAAGTCAAGCCAGAGAACCAGGGGTGACTGCCAGCCTTAGATGTCATGCAGATGGAATACCAAAGCCACAGCTCAGTTGGCTAAAGAACGGAATTGACATGACTCCAAAATTATCTAAACAGCTAACATTACAAGGTAAGTTAATGACCTGTAAGTAAAGTTAATTTCAAAGAAGAACATAATAACTTTAATTATTTTCATGTGGTTTATTTTATTGCATTCCTTTTTGTGTTCTCTATAAGACTTCTAACCCAGACACAGACCTTATATGAGCTATTTATAAAAGTAATAATAAGTAATATTATGTAAGCACATTTGTTTGGCCTCTAGCTAAGTGTCTGCTGTTTCCTGACTCATAATGCTTTTCTGTTATATACTTTTCTTTTGCTGTGAACTGATTTTGTACTAACATATCTCAGTATTTTATACACTACTCTCAGAAATTAGTTTCTTATATGGTTTTCTTGAAGCTAGCACCCTTACACACTATGGGGCTGATTTACTAATCCACAAATTCGAATCCGAATGGGAAAAATTCGAATTGGAAACGAACATTTTGCGACTTTTTATCTTTTTTTGCGATTTTTTTCGTCGCCGTTACGACTTTATTGTAAATTGTCGCGACTTTTTCGTAGCCGTTACGACTTGCGCGAAAAGTTGCGACTTTTTCGTAGCCGTTACGATTTGCTCGTACATTGTCGCGACTTTTTCGTATTGAGCGCTCGTAAACGGCTGGGACAAAACTTTCCGACTTTGCATGATTTTGGAAGCCTCCCATAGGACTCAATGGCACTCTGCAGCTCCAACCTGGCCCAAGAAAAGTCACGATACTGAAACTTGAATGAATCCGAAACTTTCGTACTCGGCGCGACGGCTACGGAAAAGTCGCGACAATTCGCGCAAGTTGTAACGCTACGAAAAAGTCGCGACAATTTGCGAACCAGTCGTAACGGCTACGAAAAAATCGTGAAAATTTAAGAAAAAATCGCAAAATACCGATCATTACAAAAAAAAACGCATTTGGACGCCTTCGGACCGTTTGTGGATTAGTAACAAAAGCCATGTTTCCTAACTATTTGTTATTATAAAGCATTTATTGAAAATAACTTTACCCAACCCCATAAAAGAGTAATTCGATCAAATGGAAATAATGAGCTGTGTATAAACAAATACGTCTCTTACCTAAGCACTCCTCCCTAGGCAGTGACTCAAGAAAACTAGGAAGCTAGAAGTAAAAGTGAATTGCTTAGTTCAAGAAATAAAAAAACAATAGATGTTCCTTAATTAAAACAAAAGAGAAAATGTATGTTCAGCACAAGCCCTATTCATTGGGTTTAGCTAAGAACTAAAGTGTTTGGGCACAGTCATTCAGTAACAGGTGACAAGCAAATATATGTAGATTCAACACAGTAAACACAAGTCACTTTATTATAGTGTAAGGTTGAGATTATTGTCATTTTTTATATTGTAATTTTCTACTGTCACATAAATCAAGCAGCTGCTTTGCATAAATCAGTGGCACCAGAAACAGAGGAACCTCATGCAGAAAGCTAGCAGGCAAATAAACCAATTTATAAGCTGTCTGCTCAGACTGGTGTCACTAAAAAGGTGTTTAGGAAGATAAAAAGGCAGATTTCTGGAGAAATCTGAATACGGTAGATATTAATCTGTATCTCCATGGATGCTTCAGCAAACTTTATGTATAGTATCGAATATACAGGGCACTTTAATATCACTAAATTTGATGTGTGATATTTGTCCATATCTGTTTTTGCATCAAAACCAAACCACCTAGATGTACACATGCACAAAGACAGTCACATAACTACCCACATACAGTCAGAATGATCCCCTTTGCATTTTTGATCTTATTTAACATTGTTTTTGTGGCTTGTGTCTATTCATAGAAATGGTTCACATGTTAGGGAAGCATCTATATTTAGGATGCCAATTATTTACTGAGAGTATGCACCTCACATTTTTAACATGCTGTATTCATCCATTTCAGTTTTGACCCAAGGCCATTTAGTTGGCTGAAACCATGCCAGCTTCCTATTGGTTTTAGTTGGCTTAATCTGTCTTCATGCTTAATTAAGTATAAAGTGAGACCTTTGGCTCTAAGTTCTAAGATATTGCATTAAATCCAGCTTAAAGCTGCCCTAGTCCTCTTATCACTACTTACATATTTTAGGGTAAGAACTAGGTTATACAAAATTAGTGAAATAATGTTGTTCCTATTATATGATCATATAATGTCAAAGCAGCATTTATGTTACTTTTTACCTATGATATGTAATTAACAATTTTTTAAAGTTTGCCAATGCTTAAGAGGCTTTTGATGAGATGTAGAAAAGATCTCTGAGTATTTGACCAGCCCAACATTTGTGCCAGCTGGGCAGGGGCTCAGTGTAATAATGGGCTACCCAACATACCCAATGATTATGAAAAGAAGCTATAGGGAATAGAACACAAAAATGCATTCTCACTATCATAAGGTAGTTGTACAGTAACTCATATTAATAAAGCAGCCATAAGTCTAAAGCACATGGCAATTAACATTATTCTTTGGGATGACCACAATGTGTATTTTGCTAGCTAGGTTTTGATTCTGCCAAATTTTTCTGCCAGACTTTTTGTCTTTCTATCAAAGATCATGTAGGAAGTTAGGTGCTGCAAAGTATTACTTTTCATAGTAATAATATGATGATAATATATATTTTGAAGCGGCTCCCTTACTATTATAGTTTTAACGCCATGCATAGAAAAGGGGATGAAGTGTCAATTTTGAAAATATGTGTGCATATTTATATTTTGCTGACAAGTGTAATATTTACCATTAAGCTGTTTTATTTCTACTTAAAAAATGTGAGAAATGCTTCAATATACCAATCTGGTGTGAGTTTTGTGAAATCTGTAAGCAGTGTTTAGGCACTTTTATGACAGTGGGGATCACTTATCACTACTGTGCCAACTTTCACCTGGGCAGTATTCCATAGCAACCAATCTTTCATTTTGTTTCATTGTTCTACCTGCAGCTGGCAAAAAAAGAGAATCTTTGATAGGTTTCTGTGGATTGCTGCCAAGGTGCAGATTAGCCTAATGTTGATAAATGAGCCCCAGTGAATTGTGTTTGCATGGGCCAAAGTGTGAGCCATATAAATATAAATATACAGCACAAACTTTTTCAATTATGTGCCAAATAATTGCATACTCCTATGTATACTGGATAGAAAACTGTTCAGACTACGTGTAACACTCAGAGGATGTTTCTTGGGAGATAAAAAGCCTAATTTACAAACCCAATGCATAATGCAAAGTGTTATTTCCAGATGTAATTTTCCAGAGTACATGCTAAGTGGTACATGCAACCATTGCAACCATTTGTATGCAATAAATCAACAGGGAAAATATGTCTGGCACAAAGCTTGATTAACGCTGCCCAGAGCTGATAGAATGACATGGGTGCCAGTATCTCTATAAATGGTTTCAATGCACACTCATTTTGCATCCAGTTTAGTGCTTTTCCCTTGCAATTGTACATAGCGTAATGGGGTTGATTCACTAAAGTGTGTTAAAACGGGCGCTATTTATAGCATGCATTAAAAATTTTATTGCTTCTTATTTTTTTGCGACAACGCACGATTCACTAAAAGGATACTTGCGTTAATTTAGACGCAATGTTGTTTGCGTTATTTAAGTCACGATGAGCGTTTTGCTTGCGTTATTTTCCACGCGTGCATTAATTCCCGCTGCGCAAGATATATTTCGCCGCTTGCTATATTAGCAAACGATTTAACGCATATTACCATCACGTTCATAAAACTACTTTTCTGAAAATGACCATTTCCCTGAAAACTGGAGGCTGCACGTACTTGAAAAAATCCCACTGCGAAGTCCATATTGTGTTGCCAAAAGCTCATGAACCACAATTTTCTTTAAGTACCGCCTGCCCCAAGTAGGTGTTAATCTTTGCACAGACTAATGCAATATTTAGTGCGTTTAATGCTTCATATGTGTTTGTGAATCATGCGTTAGTATTATATCTATGCGCAAATTAACGCATGCGTTATAGCGCGATTTAACGCATGCAAAATTACTTTAACAAAGTGGTCATTATTTATCGCATCAATTTTAACGAAAAAACACTTATCGACCTTTAGTGAATCGGCCCCAATGTGTGGTAAAGTTGAAGTTCTAATTTAATTTTGTAAAAAAAAAACTCTGGCATTCTAGTGTAATAATAATAATATTTTTTTTTGCACTTTGTCAACTGCCTTCTGGTAAAAAAAAATGTTTTAAATTACCCCGGGTTTCTGCTGTAAAATTGCTTCCCCCAAACTGCATTTGTCAATGATCTGTCCAACTTAAGTGTCATTGAGATGTGCATGTTAGGGAGCAGCAGAACATACAGGCTATAACAGGAGCATGCAGCATTCCCTGGGGCACACAAGCTTATTTTTGTGCCCCTTAGTGCTTTAGCATTTGTGCCCCTTAAAAAGTAAATGAACCCTTTTGTGTAGTAAACTATTTAAGAAAATAAGAGCAACCAATCAGGTATTTACTTTCATTTTATGCTAGTAGTAGTTAGTTCAAAACAAATGTCTAATTGCTTCCCTATATTATATTTGTAAATAAGCCTTCCATCTGCCTTTCTTTCTCTCTCTGCCCCTACCTTTTTTTTTTGTCTGTATCTCCTTATTTCATCCTCACCCCTTCCTACTTTCTCACTAGCACTCATTTACAAAATTTAAGACATGCTGACAGCACTAGTTTGTATACAAAATCAACCTCTCATTTACCTTATTCTGAAAAGTATTTATGCCTAAGCCTGCAGTACATGGCACAAGGAAACCCTGGAGTTGCTGGCTATATGTGATGCTAAATTCCAGGGTTCCCTTTGTAGGTTCTGGAAGTGAGTTCATGCCTGTACAAAATCTGAAGAGCAGTGTGTGCATATCATTAACCAGAACATTAACTGCGACCCAATTTGCTCCCTCAAATTGCACCTGCCCTTGTGTTAATAAATAAGCCCTGTTGTGTTACAGTCAGTCTGCATTCTAAGCATCACGTTATTGCTCTTGATCTGTTACTTCTATTATTTCCTTTTCTTTTAACCCCCACCCAAAGCACATTTCTCTTCCCACTTAATTTCAGTTTTGTAGTTACTACACATCAAAATACACACACAGTTTACATTATGATATGTAAAATGTGTAACATGCAATTGCTTTGTGGAATGAGTGTTATAAAAAGAAATACAGCAGAAGATTTAGAGTGTAGAGACAGAGGAGAAAGGAAAATAAGTACAGAAAATTCAAGCTAATTCTTTGCAGCTCAGCACGGTCCCGACTAGTTTGCTATTGTAGCGTTATGAAAGTAATCCATTGAAGCTACCAAAGTCCCTGTTTCATCTTTATTAAAAAATGCCTCAATGGTTGCTTCTATCCTCAAGGAGTAATCTGGTATGACATCTTTCATTTGTCCAGTGGATAATTCTACTTGCAAGTCTTCTAACCCCACAGCATTCATTATCAGATAGCATTCAGTATGTTTTCAGTTTTCTCTGCCTGAGGGGCGAATTGGACTTTTCTGTCTCTTTCACTTACTTGAAGATGCTAAGTAAACCTTTATGGAGTTTTACCTGCAACATCCCTCTGTTTCTTTAGTCCTGAAACACTAATGCAAGTTCATGTTCTTTCCCATACTGAGTAGAGTGGCAATATTTTAACTTGATTATCTGTCACATAACTCTCTTTTTACAATCTATTAAAAGTACAGCAGCAAAAATCATTTCCTGTGCCTATCGACTTTGCTGTTTCGCTTCAATCCTCTCAGCTGGCATCAAACTGAAGAAATATTATACCTGCTTATTATGTTTGCCTTCATTTGATTCTCTCGGTCTCTTAGTCTCTTATTAGGCAAGATCAAATGATCAAAAATAAGGCCCGAGTGGATGTTACTTCTTGCTCTGTCAGAAATATTGATAATCTTGTTAAAGAAGGACCAAAGGCAAACTGAAATGTAATATAATATAACAGGATATAGTACAGTCTGTAGTTTTGTGGACTGGCATTTATAATGCCGTTATACAATGTAATAGAGTATGATATTACTCTTCAGTATTGTCAGGGTCAGATTGGGCTGGTGGGGTACTGGGAAAAACCCGGTGGGCCCAGACTTGATCCCCACTGGAGCTCCCCTGAAGCTCTAAAAGTAAGTTTACTTTTAAGGTCAGTGGGGGCCCCTGGGGGTCCTGCACGCCCCAGTCCGACCCTGATTATTGGGCATCTATTTACCCATAAATATGTATGTTCCTTAGGGAGTTATTCTACACTGCAACTGCTAAAGTCAATAGGCATTTTTTTTAGGCAACTTTTTTATGCATGTGACTTTTTTCCAAATGCTTTAAAGTCAAGGGGGTTATTTGGATTATTGGTTTTTTTACTCATGTTTTTGTGAAGAAAAAAATTCTTTGCAGAATTTTGCCACAAATCCATGGCTTGTGAAAAAAAAATCACTCATCAATATCTACAGAATGTTGTTATAATGTCCATGCTATCTATGGATACCTTTGTATTGTTGCTACTTTTTATAACTGAACTGAAACATATTTATATATGTGCATATTGGCTCAAATGTTTTGACCACACCTGTTTTTGCGACCACACCCCCTAAATACCACTCCCATTTTACAAAAT
This sequence comes from Xenopus tropicalis, assembly GCF_000004195.4. NCBI lineage: Eukaryota > Metazoa > Chordata > Amphibia > Anura > Pipidae > Xenopus > Xenopus tropicalis. The sequence goes on from NC_030677.2 coordinate 52,268,306, forward strand.
TTGGCAGGTTATTTAAAGTTTGAAAACAGTTTTGGGGTCTTGTTTTATGTGTTATTAAAGTTTTGCTAAAAAAGGTGTAATTGCCCTTTAAGGTGCAAGTCTCAGTTCCCACATGAGACCTATATAGCTTATTAGTTACAACTGTATCCAAGTGCAGGTGTTGAGTAGTCTGGACTCTTTGCCAAAAGCTACTTATATAATTAAGTTTGAGAAACTTTGTATCTTTTTTGATGTTTAGTGCAGGAGATCAAAGGGAAATGAAGACCTGGAATAAGAATCTGGGACTGTGGGTTGAGCTGCTAAAATTGAGACAGTTGGGAGATATGGTTTTGCAGTTAGGAAATTATATGTAGTTCTGTTCAGTTTCAACCTGCTGTACTTAGTGATAGTTTCCTTTAGGGATGCACTGAATTCACTGTTTTGGTATCTGGCCAAACCCTGAATCCTTTGTGAAAAATTCAGCTGAATACTGAACCAAATCCTAATTGCATTTGAAAATTAGGCCAAGAAGGGGCTAAAGAGAACCACACGCAAATTTTCAACTTCCGTGCTTATGATTTTAAAGGGAAACGAAAGTCAAAGTCACTTGGGGGTGCCAAAATGTTAGGCACCCCCAAGTGACTTTAACCGCTTACCTCGTACCCCGGGCTGGTGCCCCTGTTAGGAGAAAACAGCACCAGCCCGGGGCACCTGGAGCGCAGCGCTTCCGTCTTCCTGGCTTCCTTTTCCTGAGTGCCAGCGGTGGGCGCATGCGCAGTAGAGTGAAAAGCCGACTTTAACATTTAAGTTCGGCTTTTCACTCTACTGCGCATGCGCGCGCAGCGAATCAGGAAAAGGAAGCGCCGGCAGCTACCCCGGGCTGGTGCTGTTCCTTCCTCACAGGGGCACCAGCCCGGGGTAAAAGGTAGGCGGTCAAAGTCACTTGGGGGTGCCTAACATTTTGGCACCCCCAAGTGACTTTGACTTTATTTTTCCTTTAAGGATTCACATTCCGTTCGGCCAAGCGCATTGATTCAGCCAGATCCAAATCCTGCTAAAAAAGGACAAATCTTGACCTAATCCTGAACTGAATTCTATTTTCCTTAGATCTGGGCTGGGATCAATGCTGAACATTGTTATGAGCAGGCCTCCACAGACAGCTGAATTCCACCATAATGACACAAGTATGCAGATCTTACTGATGTTTATTCCACAGTTAAAATCTTCTATACAATTAATCAATCCAGTCCGTCAGAGAATATTTTATAATAGGCAGCTAGATAGCCACTAACTGTTTAAGAGGGGAAGGGTTAAAGGTCACAGCAGCTTCCTGGAACTACAGGGAAACATGAAGGACAAATGTAAAAGATATAGCACACACCACAATCTACAGTATATAAACTGAAGTTGTGTGTAACATAACAGTAGTGTACAGTGTACTGTATATTGGTGCAATTTAGCATCAATATGTGTTGTCATCTCTTGGACCCCAATATGCAGATAAATAAATGTGACATCTGCTCAGTAGTATAATATAAATTATTATGGACAGAATGTAATGCAGAATAAGAAAAAAGACCAATTTGGGAAATTAAAGTGACAATAAAGCTCTGGCAGATAGTTTATATTACAAAGTTATAGCCTAGAATATAAATGTTTTTCTGTATTATCTTTTAAGGAAAGCACTCTTATTTCACAAAAATATTATACATATAATTTAGGGCTCATTTACAACTTCAACAGTGGTTGCGGTCTCAAAAAAATAAATGCAGTCATTTGTCAAATTGATGTCATTCATGAAAGGTACTTGCACCCAGACATACTTCTTGCACTGTAGTTTTTCTGAATTGCACACAAGTGCATCTATTAACACAGCGGCGGAAGTTTCTGGGTCCTAATAGAGGGCTATGTCAATGCACACAGTGCACAAAAAAAAATGATGTAGAAATAATTATGACACCAAGTGCCAGAAATTATGTAATCCCAAAAATTTTGTCTGTTTCGTCAGAATGTGTCTGCACAATTGTACTTGTTTTGTTGTATCACCTTCAGTGGTGTCAAACAAAACTCCACCTTAGGGATGCAATTACACTGAAATTATGGGGGGAAATATTCTGCATTCTGGGTAAACACCATGGAAAATTGTGACCAAAATTACACTTTGAACACTATACTTGCATACTTTTAGAGTACAGACATACTGTATGTTAGATTACATATGTTGCACACTGGGCTAGACTTCCAGCATAGCGACTTCAGCCTTGTGCCCTTTATGTGGTCATGGAACTTATCAGTGACTTATTCTGTAAAATACAGAATAATATATATTATCTGCTCTAAAGTGTCAGTAAGCCTAGCTACAGTATGTATTTCCATTTTTTTCCAACAGGTCAATTTCCCCTCTTCTCCCTCTTGTATAAACTCCAACTGTTGACAGACATAACAAAAAACATGTGTACAGTATTTTTACAGTATTATTGGTAATATTGCCCTTTAATTTAGCTGCTTTATTGAACACCTCACAATTTAAATGATTTTTGGCCTCTACTTAGTGAACAGAATGTTATTAAATGTCATTCTCTCTTTTATTTACCTTTAGCTCAAGGTTTAACTTTACTGAAACAATGGCTTATTCCTTAGAAAAATATAAATATTGTTTTCTAAAACACCATACCGAGTATTAGGAAATTTTTACTGCATCGTATTTTTTTCTGTAATTTGTACCTTCTAATTAAACTGATGCTCATTGTTGGGTAATTTTGGGTAATGATTAGACTGCTGGTTGTATCCAGTATCCTGTCTTTTTCTATGTGTATTTTTCTATGCCTGTATGTTGTACATCATTTTGTTCCTTAACATGACAGAAAGGCAGGGCTTGCAGAAAAACACAACAGAACTGGAATATATTACAATAGTAGCTTCCCAAACATTCCTTGGAGAGATTTATATTTAAATAACACGGGGGAAATAACAAGTATTATTCTGAATGACTCTTTAGATAAATATTGCATATTGTGCATTTTTGCTCAAATAACTCACTTGCATATTCCACAAGCAGGCAGGTGATAAAATAAAACTGCATTCTACTCTAAAAAAAGAAAAATGGGAATCTCGCAGGAATCTATTTTGCACTGTGAACGAGGCTTTAAATGGTTCTTTTGATCCAGTAAGCATGTCAGAAAAACTTTAATGTATGCAAAATGTATTATCCTGGCTTTATCCATTTATTGCTCAATTTTTAAGATTTTAATACTCCAGTCCTTGAAATAAATCTAAGGTGTACACAATGAAAATGTGTATTACAACATGTTTGTTATATGATAAAAGGTGCTTCTTTAAGGAAATAATTTTAAGCTTGAGCTTGGCAGCGACCCATCTTATTCTAGAAATGCTTTATTAAGCAGGAAGAGCCATGTATACCTACAAGACTGTAGGATGGTCTCCCGTGCACTAAACTATGTCCATCCAATCAATCCATACTGCTTCTGCCTGATTCGTCTTCATAAATGAATGACTACAGTTTGTAGTTGCTACCACTGGATAAAAATCCACTTATATGAATTAGATTTAAAATATTAAGGATTAAATGAAAAAAAAAAAATTATAAAATATACCAGTATTATCCAGTTACTGTCTACTAAGTGTCCCACTTATCTTTTTTTTTCTTCTGAACTCACTTGTACAGTATTTATCCGGTATTGAGGGAATTTGATTACAATGTCTAAAAGCAAGATGATTCATTTGTTTGGCCAAGCATGAACTGAAAGAAAGAGAGAGGTGGTAGTGAAATGCACATTAAGTAGTTTATGAACTGAATTAGAGAGATAGAAGATTGGGAATTTTTTTTGGGGGGGGGAGTAAATTCTTTTTTTGGGTGGCTGTATTATGGCTCATCAGAGTATAGAACATTGCACATTCCTTCAATGCAATAAAAGGGCATGTCATGTAACAATATTTTGATATACGTGTGCCTTTAAATTGGTTGTTCACCTTTAAATTAGACAGGAATATGACTAGAGTAGGGCCTAAATAGAAAGATAATTAATAAAAAGTAACAATAACAGATTAATTATAGAATAATTATTTTTTTGTCTGCTTAAAAGAGTCAGAAGGGGAAGCAAAATAATAAAAAACTAAAAAAAAAAAAAAAAATAGAAAGGGAAGTTTAAAAACATACTTCATGTCAGTTTAAAAGGTCACTGAATGAAATATGATTGGCTGTTGTTGGCTCCACCCAGTTTTTCTAACCTTGAACTGCAATTTAAATTTTGGGGACCCTGGTTATGATAGTGTCAGAATTGACACTATTGAAAGTCAATAAGTAACATCTGATTGACGGTTGGTGGATCCACCCATTTTTCCTAACCTTGAACTCCAGTTACCCAAGGTTTAGGGACCCTGGCATTAATATTTCAAGAATGTCAGCAGTTTAAATTTAAACCAATAAAAGTCAGTGGGTGAAATCTGATTGCCTGTTGTTGCCTCCACCCATTTTTATTAATCTGTGAGAAAGGCAGCTGTTTAAATATAAACCAATTCAATTTAATTGGTAAATCTGATTGGCTGTTGGGGGCTCTGCTCACTTTTCCTAACCTTTAATCTTAGTCTGCTAGTGACCAACTATGAAAACTTTGAGGAAATGGTGTTAAATGTGTAAGAATGGTAGCAGTTTAGATTTCCCCATTAAAATCAATTATACCAATTTGATTGGCTGTTGGTGGTGCCACTTTTTTCAAATCTTGAATTATTGCCACCCAATGATTAATTCTTCAAGTCTGGGTGACCCTGATTTAAATAGTATGAGAATGGCAGCATTTTAAATATAAACCAATAAAATTCAATAGGTGAAATCTGATTGGCTATTAGCAGACCCCTAGTGACCAACTGTAAAGTGTTAGGTACCCTGGCATTAATACTGTGAGAATGGCAGCAGGTTGAATGTCCCCCATTTAAAGCTAATTGGTAAAATCTGATTGGCTGTTGGTGAACCACAGTTTTCCTGAAAATGGCAGCATTTTTAAATTTAAACCAATTAAGTTTAATGGGTGAAATCTGATTGGCTGTTGGTGGCACCACTTGTTCTAACCTTTAACCTTAGTCCCCCAGTGACCAATTTGGACAAATTTTAAGATTCTGAGATAAATCTGATTGGCTGTTGGTGGCTCCACCCTCTTTTTTCAAACCTAGAATTATTGTCACCCAGTGACAAACTCTGCAAAGTTTGGGGACCGTAGTTTAATTAGTATGAGAATGACAGCATTTTAAATTTAAACCAATAAAATGTAATAGGTTAAACTGATTGGCTGTTGGTGTCTCCACCCACTTTTTCAAACCTAAAATTGCAGCCCTCTCTTTACCAACTGTCAACAGTTTGGGGACCCTGGTGTTAGAAAACTGTGAGAATGGCAGCAGGTTGAATTTCCCCATTCAAAGTCAGTAGGTAAAATCTGATTGGCTGTTGGTGGGATCTCTTAGAAAAGCACAACCAACCTGCTCTGCTATAGGATGAAGAAGTGTGGAGAGTTTGGGTGTTGTACCCCTACAACAGGAGTAGCATTTAGAAAGAATAAGAAAAAAATTAAGAAAAAGAAGCGGAAGAACAATATGTTGTTTACTATTCCAGGTTACTGGGGAAGAATTGTGGAACAGGAAGTAATAGAAAGCATTCAAAGCTTCTGAAAGAATCATATTCAGAATGCAGTCCGAAGCTAGACATATAGTTTCATTGTGCGAAATAACGCAAAAACTTCAGGGCAGAATATATAAAACATCTCGAGAGAATTTAGTAATATAAATCATCAGTTCAAAGGTAAAAATTACTGCTGGACATTATGTTAGAAGTATTTGCAATAAAATATTTGTGATCTTTGCCATTGGCTGCCTCCTGAATAAAACATTACTCCAGAGGTCTTAAACAGCAAAGCCTCCTGAATGTCAAATGAAAAATTCAAAACATAAAAATGGCAACCAAATCTGGGTTTCCCTACATGTTAATGGCAATTGTATTACGCCAGAGGGCAGCACATATGTCGAAAGAGAAAGTGATACCCAGTGGAAAAATGTATTACAATATGCTTTTTATATGAGAACAAAAATAGGATTTTTTCAAAGCTTTAGGTTGTCAGTGTGCAATGGCCTATGGGTGATCCATCTCATTCTAGAAGTGCTTTATTAAGCATGAAGATAACTCAAAGCCATGCATGCCTATGTGACTGTAGCCTTCACCCGCCTGGGCTCCCATGCACTAAGCTGTGTCCATCCAATCAATGCATGCTGCTTCTGTCAGATTCATCTTCATCAATAAAAGATTTTGGTTTACCTTGCAGTTGCTACCACTGATTACAAAATAAATAACATTCAAAGGAATGCATCAAGTGCACAACATGTTACCAGATCATGTTAAAATGACTTATAATTAGCGATGAGCAAAATTTTTCACCAGGCATGGATTTGCAGCAAAATTCCCCATTTTTTCCAAAAAACGGGTGCAAAAATTTGCTGCAAAAAAAATTGGCAAGTAAGCATATAGTTGCCCGCGTTCACAAATGTTTCGCTCATCACATTACTCATAGGGACACATTTATAAAAGCACGAATGCTCGAGCGTTCATGCGAACACTCTGAGCGTATTTTCGCCGATTTTTTCGGGCGTCCGCACGACTTTTTCGTACTGTGCACGACTTTTTCGTACTGTGCACGACTTTTTCGGACGTTTGCACAAAAATATCGGAAAGGTTTTACCGTTGTTTACAATTGTTCGATACGAAAATTTAGTGACTTTCGGATTGCCAATACGATATTATCGTAACTAATACGATTTTTTCATAAGCATTTTCGTGATATTTTCGATCTTCCGAAATTTTCGTTTCCAATGCGTTTTTTTCCCATTCGTGATTCGGATTCGTGGATTAGTAAATGTGCCCCATAATGTCTTGGTGTTGGGTTATTTCATCTGTGCTGTAAATTACAAAATCATCTCTAGTAATGAGTGAATCTGTTCCTTTTCTACGTTAAATTTGAGAAACAATATGCCAATGGTGAAATGTGGAATTTCGCTGCAAATCCACGCCTGGCAAAAAAATCATCTCCCTTTTTTTCTTTTAAATATCATTTTCTTTCAGTGACTGGGATGCCTTAACTACTAAATCATTAGTTTCCATTTATGTGTTCTATGTATATGAAAAAATTACAAAGGATTATACCTTTTCCAGAGAATATTCAATTAAAAATTCTTCTTAAGGTCACTGTATATTATGAACCTAAATATATAAACGACTAGAGCAAAGTAGAGAAAGACATAACCTCATAAAGTTATTCAGTATAAATTATATTTGATATCATGATTGATTGATTCTAAGAGTCATTATTTTTTTATATTATTGTTTTTCTTTTCAGCAAATGGCAGTGAAGTTCACATTAGTAATGTGCGCTATGAAGACACCGGCGCCTACACATGCATTGCAAAGAACGAAGCTGGCGTGGATGAAGATATTTCTTCTCTCTTTGTAGAGGACTCTGCTAGAAAGACACGTATGTAAACACTGGTACTGTATATAGGAAAAATGAACTTGAATTATACTTTAGCTACCAAGAGAATCTATCCATGAAACAACAGCCTACGTCCAATTTAATACTTCAAATATAAACTGATTTATCAAGCAGAAAGCTTTTTGGCATTTTATAAAATTAATTCAACAATAACATAACACTTTGAAAAATATAAAAACAGTTAGAGGGTATAAAAGGAAACATACAAACTGAATTATTTACAAGCTCTGAAACAGTGAATGCTCCATCTGTTAGACATTCTTTATGATTTAGAACCATCTTTGAGCTAGTTTCTTCACCCAGTTATAATCTGGTGTTGGGATAAAAGCTCTCTTTGAATATCATAGTATCTGCACATATTGATTAATATTCACACTCTAATCAACTCTTTTGATAACTTAGTACATGTATGAGACCTGTTATCCAGAATGCTTGGGACCTAGGATTTTCCAGATAAGAGATTTTTGGATCTCAGTACTTAAGAGGGGGACATTTATTAACATTTGGATTGCTTTGGGGTTTTTTTTAAACCACGACTAAACTTATTTCCACGAATGTCAGTCACTTACCAAAAGATCCAAATTAAAAAAGCATAAATGATATCCACAACTTTTTCATTTTGTATTGGCCCACAAATGCCAGCATCGAAAAAAAACCCAAATCCCGTTTTTTCTGCAACAAAATTGGATTTTGCTGTCAAAAATCTTGAACCAAAAATATGTAACATTGGTAGTACCCCCCTAAATCTACTAAACAATAATTTAAACATTAATTAAACCAAATAGCATTGTTTTGCCTCCAATAAGGATTAATTATATCCTTGTTAGGATCAAGTTCAAGGTACTGTTTTATTATTACAGAGAAAAAGGAAATCAATTTTAAAAAAATATTATTTTTTTAATAAAATGGAGCCTATGGATGATGGCCTTCTATAATTCTGAGCTTTCTGAATAACAGGTTTCCAGATAAAGGATCCCATACCTATACCTAGACCCGTAATAAAGTCTTTGTATTGTAGACATTATGCACATGGAAGGATCTGTAGACATAGCACAAGTGCCTATAAGATAATAAAATATTACAGGAAAAAACATTCGCACATTTGTGGCGAACACGTTAAATGTGTTACAGTTCACAAAAAAACCCCAACATTTAAATTTCACAGTGTAGTTGCATTAAAAATGTAATTACATTTCTTCTTGTAAGACCCACTTCAATATAGCTGGAATTTTGTAGCAAAATAATCACTTTTTCCATTAAGAACATTATTACTGTGCACATTGCTACACTTTAAAAGCAGCTTTTTCTGCTGGCCGATAAGGCTAAAAATCTTTGTGTTAAAAAAAAAAAAGAAAAGTGAAAATGTTTCCCATTATACACATTGTTTTTCATGAATTCTGGTTTCTTAATTTAGTTGTTTTTTTTTTTAATTTTTTAATAGCACTCAAGTTATTTTATTTTTCAACACACAGAGCAGGATCACAACACAGTATTTACAGGGTACCTAACTGTTGACTATTAGGAAAACCTGCGCTGATCAAGAGACAAGGAAAATTGGCATTTACTAGCACAGTGCCACTGCTTACTGTAGTATCCCATCAGATAATACAATGAGTCAACAAATACATTTGAATTACAAATAAACAGTATCTAGTAGAAAAAGTCTAATTGGAAAACATTTCACCACTCATCCAAGTGGATTCTTCAGGTCAAATGACTGGTATTGAATTCCCTGGCATTTAAACACTTGAGGGTAGTACAATCACAGACATTCAATCACAGTGGTTCTATTGAACTTATTCAGATAGGTGTTGGCTGAAACTGACAGGTGTAAGAAGGTATGATCCAGTCACAATAGCACTATGATTGTCATCGATGCAGGTGTTGATCTTTCAAAGTACATGAGTGGAAGTATGAATTTTTGTGAAACCACCGGGGTAAGGATGTCTAAGTGGCATTGTATGTTGCTGAGAAGCAGTGAAGCAGGCCCCCTTCTCTGTTCAGGGATGTTTTTTTTAGGTCCAGCAAGGAACAAACTTGATCTAGTTTCAGCCTGCATCAATGACAAACATGGTACCATTGTGACTGGATCATACATTTTTACACCTGTTTCATCCAACACCTAACTGAATAAGTTCAATAGAACCCTTGTGATTGCATGTCTGTGACTGGTCAGGTCAGGGAATTCCCTACCAGTCATTTGAACTGAAGAATACACTTGGTTGAGTGGTTAAACATTTTCCAGAAAACTCCAGTTGTTTTAGACTTAATTCTACTAAATACTGTATATCATGACCTGGATAAATGAGCATCCTCATAGACATTAGGATTAAACTTGTCATAGAAACAGAAAAATGCAGCCGGGGCCACTACATGGCTCCCTTTTGAATGTTGTACCTATAGCCCCTAGGGTTGCCATCTGTCCAGTTTTGACCCTGAAAAACTGTCCAGGTCCAAATTAAGAAATCCCAACAGGTATCCCCTTGGTTGACATGGTCATTGGCCCGTCCACTGACATCACAAATTCTGCCCCAAAGTGAAACATTCCATCCATGTTGGCAACCTTAATAGGCCCTCACTATTGTGCCAGCTGAATCTCAACAAATGTAGGGTCTGTCCCATCCGCGTGTCACTCCTTTCCTCTCAAGTGCATGCAATTTATTTACCAGCACTGGCTCATATTTTCAATGTGTTATTGGCATAGTCAATATTCTGCCTTCAGATTCCATGTTTTTGAATGCTCTCTCAGCTTCTGGTACACTCTCCCATTCCTCATTTTTTTCTCCATCCCCCTCTCTTGAGTAGATTCTCTCTCTGGCTCAGAGGCATACTTTAAAGATCACTTGAAGATGCTTCCTGGAAATGAAGTTTATGCAAAGCATCCAATCGCTGTGCTTGAAATGCCAGCAAAATATATAAATATGTAGTACCAGTAATTTTGCTAAATGTCACGCATATACAAATTTTTCTTTTAAAGAATAAAACAGCTATTTTAACTCGTACCTTTTTGCTTTATTTTGCAAGCTAAGTTATAACAGGTATTTCATTTAATGCATGCTCTTGCACTTTCTTGTAAACAGAATTATTCTCCCATATTCTTATATTATTCTCCCATTATTGCTTGCTAAGACACTAATGCATGCAAAGGACACCTTTGAAGCATATTACTCCTTTTTAAATTGCTTTTATGTAGTTAGGTGGGGAAAATACCACATAAATCACATCAATCTCGTATACAAACACATATCCAGTTTAATGTAATGGAGTAGATCTTTTTTTGTCAGTTGCACAGATTTTCTTAGATTCGCTGTTTGGCTCATTTAATACTGATGCAAAAATGTAGTTTTACTGAATGGGAACATATGACATGATGCTTACATACTCGATAGAGGCATAAACAAGTCCACACTGAGAACAGTTGTGTAATTGAAGGGAGATTTTCTATTTAAGTGAATAATATAGTAAGCCTCAAAGTAGTTTTTAAAAAAATATGTTTATGTAGTGGCTGTAGTGTTTGTAGGGACTTTGGCACATGACCCATGTATATATATATATATATATATATATATATATATATATATATATATATATATATATATATATATATATATATATATATATGCCTATTTGTTATTAAAAAGCAGTAAATTTTATTGGGCAAATACCCATGGCAATCAGCTCAAGGTGAAAAAAAATATTCACTCTATTATCAATATTGTGAAACCTGGTTTATTTTGCTTACTGACTGGAGAGAGACAAGGTAATTGTTTTTTAGCTGTTGGGAACTATGCCCCCAGGATCCTGTAAAGGTTTTAAAATATAAGACTGGCAGGACAGTAGATGTGAAGAAAGTGAAGGACAGTAGATGGGAAGAGAGAAAGGGGCCACTCCAAACTCACTTCTAAGATCAACTAGAATACACTCTTCAAACAAATTATTCTATTATGGTCAGGTCTTCTCTGGGTGCAAGCCAACAAGATTCCTTAAATCACAATATTGCAGAAAGAGACCTGCAGATTAATGCGGAAGAAGTGGAAAGGAGAGCCAGGAGGAGAGAGGTTGAGAGGAACACCAGGAGCAAAACTCGAGGGAGAGGGTGGGAGTGAGACTGGAGAGGGGGGATGGGAGGGGCAGGGGGAGTGAGACAGGAGATGGATGAAGGGTGGGAGCAAGACCAGAGAGGGTGGGAGGAGCAGAGGGAGCATGACCCGAGAGGGACAGAGAGTGGCAGGGCAGAGGGAGCAAGACTAGAGAGGGTCAGAGGTTGGGAGGACAGAGGGAGCAGGACCAGAGAGGGACAAAAGGTGGGACAGAGAGCAAGAACAGGGAGGGAAGGAAAGAGCTTAACTAGAGAGATGGAGGAGTGAGTGAGTGCAGTGTTTGAAATAAGTGGGGGAATTCAGATGGGGGGGCAAGCAGTTGAAAAAGCAGCAGCAAGACTGTAACCCTTTTTGCTTTTAATGGCATTTTTACTCTTTTTTTGTTATATTTTAATTATTATTAATTATTATTAATTATAAATGGTATTGTACTAGAATTTAAACAGGAACTTTTCCATGAAACCTTATGGTACGTAGCTTATCACTACTGCGGGATATAAATCAACAGCCATATAATGATCAAGAGAATCTAGCATAATTTACCTGCTGATAACTGAAAGGGCACCTTTCTCTACATCTTAAATACACCATGGAAGAAGGTTATGATCTCTTTTCAAAGACATTCATCAATACTTCACAAGTTAAAAAGGCTGTAATTTTTAAAATACTGTAACCAGCATAGTCTCAGTATAGATTGCTTGAAGACCTGTACAAAATTCTGCTCAATAGAAAAAGACTGAAACACACAATTTTCCCCAGGCTATACTTTTAAAACACTAGTCTTAGCCAAATCTGATTTGTATTTTACAAAATCCTTCACAGTCAGCACATCATCTTGGTAAACAATTCAAAACACATTAATATAACATAAGTAAAATGATTTGTCTTTTTCATTGCATTAAGGCTAGATACATTGGTATCTCCCCATCACTGGTACTGCACAAACTATCAAAAACTATTAGTTTCACTGGTGTTCAGATGATGAAAGCACTATAAAAGATAAGTCTTTAAGAGATACCGGTTTTCAATGAATGGAAGAAAATATATCTGTTTTTCACCTGTGGGATTAACCAGCCCAATTGTCCATTTGTTTCTGGCCAATTGACAGCAAGTAAACACAGAAGACTAAGTGCACCACAAGTCAGAAAGTCTGCAGGTTTAAAAACATTCCACAGAGCAAAATACAGAATAATAAGCAATTTTTGAAATCATTTGAAAGATATGTTGAATAAATACATAACAAGCAACAAATATTTATAAGTACACAGTAATAGAAGGACAAAGGGTCATGTTTAATTGAAAGGCTTCTTTAGATACCAAGATACTGAAACATGCAGGTAAATATATCACCTGAGTGTTGGTGTCAAACTGACTGATAAAGGAGAAACATCTTATTATCATTTAAATGGAAATGGAGCCATGACATGGTGGCTACCTCTGCTGGTGTAAACTAAAAGTCTAGTATGTAACTGTAATTACCAACATGATCCTATGGCCTGTAGTCTTTTAGCAATAACAAGTCTTGTTAGTCACATATGACATCTTTTGTTTATTATATGATATCAGTATTCAGTGGGGAAAGAGGTAGTTAAGACATTCTTCCTTTTCCATCAGTTTGAAATGTTACATGGCATCTGCCTATACACACAGATTGCAGGGGGAATTAGCTATGGTAGGCAGGTTATCATGGGATTGGGAGCACAGGGACACCACGACTTCAGGAAAAACACAGGTTTATAAGGGGCAAACTCTTCCCTATATAAAGGTCACAGGAACACAGCTGTATTAAATTTCAACAAAATGTATTTAATACTTGTGCCCTCTCTGGGACCCTCACCATCCAGAGTAACTTTCACACTCTGGAACCTTTTGGTGCTTCTCACCATCCCCATTCACACATCCACGGTGACTCTCACACTCAAGAACACCCCTCCAGGGGATACCAGCTCACCAGCCTCTGGCCAGACTCCCCTGCTGGCAGCACCACACCTCCCTCCAACACCAGGAGGTGATGTGAAATCCCACCCTCGTTTATTTGCTAATCACCAGTAGCCGAATCAGGCAGCTACTTACAGCTGGACAACTGAAAACACTAAATGGAGTATCGAATGGAGGGCCCATGCTACTTTCCTTCATCCACCCATTCCTCCAGCTTTTCCTAAGTCAGCAAAAGAACACAGCCTTACTTGCTGCAACACCAGGCATTTTCCCCGGAGCTGACTGTGTATCATTTTCAACACTGGTGAAAATAATCTAACAAAGATCTCGTCTATTGCATCTCTTACAGATAGTACCACCCTATAAGCAAACACTATATCAATTGAATATGTATTTTAAAGCTGCAATATTGCTCTTGGTGTAATATCATTAATTATATTTCTAGTTACTATCCTGTCGTAATATAGTGTGAAATGAATTTCGACAGTCAGAATTACATTGCGGTATTAGTTTTTCTTTATTTAATTATATTTTTATATATTAGCCCATGGAGTATAGGAATTAATTACCAGTTACCATTTTTTTACAAATATTAACAGATATATGTTTTTCATTCCAAAAATATACCATACCCACATACCAATTTATTAAGCTCCCACATTTTTCAAGGCATACAGAAGTATCTGAGTCCATAATGGATCATTGATTCCTTGATTTTATAGGCCAGATTCTTCTTTGACTTTTATTCTTTCACATTCTGTATCAGAGTCATAGAATAAGCAACTGGATTCAGTGTAATTAGTGTACAGCATAAAGCCCCATCATAGTATTTTTCTGTAACTTTTTCCCAGACCTCTTCTACTTTTCTTTTTCCTCTGTATTGAATCTCTGAATGCTAAAAACCACTCTCTCAAGAAGCTCTATCTTTCCTATTACATTATTTCAGCTCTGCTAATTTTTCAATCTCTCACCTCTGTCATTCAAAATTTCTTTAGATTGCTTTTTTTTCTTTTTGTATTAACTCAACTCAACTGTAAAATAGGAAAAACTGAAAATGTTTCTTTTCCAAAACTTTATCATTAACATGTAAACCCTTCCAATCCACCTCACTACTACCTGCTAAGCTGCCTAGTTTTGTGCAAAATAGCTGTACATCCAAAAGGCCAAAATAAATATACAGAAATTTAATTTCAGAGAATATATTGATGAAAATATTATACGTTGCTAGATTTTGTAGAAAGTGAAATTGTGTTGTATATGCTGTGCATTACATTTGCATTGTTTATTAAAGATATTCTAATTAGGGGATGTGAGAGAAGGGACACCAAGAAAAACTGACATAATAAGGAAAATATTTAATAATATTTAGCTCCTCTTACCTTCCTACCTTACCTTACCTTACCTTCTCTATGCCAGGTTAATTATAGGGGAATGTAATAAAAATCTCAAGCAATTTTGTGCAAAATCGCATTTTGCACATTTGGTGCTGCTCGGAATGTAATAATGTTCACTAAACCTTTATTGCTTTGTACATGTTTAAGACATGCTTGAACATAGTGGAAATTTTAGTGGAAAAATAATGACTTTTTCATTGAGAATTTTTTTTACATACTGTATACTGTGCACCGGTGCAAGCTAAAAAAATCACAATCACAATCCTACTGCTGCATTAGTGATGAATATTACATTCCCTTTATTACATTAATATTAATTAGTAAATAAAAGACAGCAATGCCATGCAAATGTCAGTCAAACAGATTATACAAAGTTGTACTTGTCATCTTTTTAAGCCAACAAAACAGAGTGGACTTCAAATACATGTAACACTATTTTGGCTATATTTAGAAAAAACCAGGCTAGTAGTTGTATGAGAGCATGGGTTACATGCGACTCCCTTTCTTAGGATGGGCCTTCGCTTGGGTGGAACAGACCTGAACGGAGCCATGGGTGTAGTTAAACTACAACTCACTGTAGCTGTGTAGTGCAGGTGTATTAATTACGGACGCAAGAAAGGTGCTTGCTGTTTAACTATGATAAGTTTATGATAAGTTTATTGTCCAAGACACAGTTGCAAGCAGGATTATCAAATACTCACAGACAGGCAGAGGTAGATGGTAAGTAATAGTACACTCTGAAGAAGAAGAGAGGGTATACACCGTTTTATCCTACCTCTTGGTACAGTCTGGGCAGGGTAAATACACTTTTCAGCTTAATACCCCTGTGGAGATAGCCTGGTAAAATATCTTGTCCTTCAGGTTGATAACCTCTAGTATGAGTCCTCCAGGTGAGTAGGGATTTATTCTAACCTGTCACCTATCTCTACTCCGTGGCCCTACACTGAGGCAACATTGCCGGATAGGAGAAATACTCCCAGAACTAACTCTCCTTTGGTGGGGCTATTAACTGCCCTTTCTTACTAGGTGCTAACTACGTCACTTTCCTAGAAAGTGCTATAACAGACCTGCTGTGCTTGCTAAACCTCGTTCACGGGCCCTGTCCCTGACTTCTCCAGAGGAGATGTATCCTCTGGGATAAAATGGTTTCTGGGGCCTATGTTCTGCTCCCGGGCTCAATGGAGTTTTACACTGGATGACAGACTGCAGCCAAAGAGGACGTCACACCCTCCTGCTAGACACTATATCAGTCTGCAGGGGGTGTGAACAACCAGACTAAACCAATAGGGAATAGTTACATAACTGAAACCTGAGTACAAAGGCTTTTCCCAATAACAGTAAAGATGTGAAGAGGTAGGGTTGTAAAGCCATAGGGAGTTTAACCCTATGGGTCCCTACATAGTATGGAAAGGTTCAAGCTCTAACGTTCAAAAGCGATAATTGGTTGTAGGAGGGTATGGTTGTTAGTGATAAGATGCATCAGAAATAGGACATGTGGAATACTATTGTGGCTGCAACACATTTTTTTGATAATGGAATCTTTGCAGTACAGTATTTGCTGACATCCTGAACATCTTTGTGGCAAATGAGAAAAAAAAACTATGCAGGCTACTTATACCCCAACCCCCTGTAACTCATATGCTGAATAGAGAAGGATATAGGAAAAATGTGTACATAATGAATGTAGAAAGATAGTAAGGGGGTTATAATAAAAGGCACTGGAAAGTTTGCCCTGGAACAGTAACCCTTAGTAACCAATCAGCTGAAAGCATTTACTGGTCACCTGTTTAATAGCCAGCATTTTATTGGTTGCTATGGGTTACTGCTCCTGGGTAAACTTAGTGCCTTTTATTACATATGGGGGTCAGGGTGTAATTCTTCCACTTTTAATACTGATAGGGCCCATTGCAATACAATTTTGATTAGGGAGCAACAGTGAATGCAGGCTAAAACAGAGCCATAGGGCAGGCAGTAGGGACAGGGTTCCCTTGTGCCTGCTGGAACTGTGCTTTGCACCTAGCTCCAGATTTCTAAGGTGCAGATCTCAGTCAGACCCCAGATGCAAATGCTTTTAAAATGAACATTAAGGGACTTGCTTTTGCACTCTTCATGCTTTTATATATACAGTGGAGGAAATAATTATTTGACCCCTCACTGATTTTGTAAGTTTGTCCAATGACAAAGAAATGAAAAGTCTCAGAACAGTATCATTTCAATGGTAGGTTTATTTTAACAGTGGCAGATAGCACATCAAAAGGAAAATCGAAAAAATAACTTTAAATAAAAGATAGCAACTGATTTGCATTTCATTGAGTGAAATAAGTTTTTGAACCCCTACCAACCATTAAGAGTTCTGGCTCCCACAGAGTGGTTAGACACTTCTACTCAATTAGTCAACCTCATTAAGGACACCTGTCTTAACTAGTCACCTGTATAAAAGACACCTGTCCACAGAATCAATCAATCAAGCAGACTCCAAACTCTCCAACATGGGAAAGACCAAAGAGCTGTCCAAGGATGTCAGAGACAAAATTGTAGACCTGCACAAGGCTGGAATGGGCTACAAAACCATTAGCAAGAAGCTGGGAGAGAAGATGACAACTGTTGGTGCGATTGTTCGAAAATGGAAGGAGCACAAAATGACCATCAATCGACCTCGCTCTGGGGCTCCACGCAAGATCTCACCTCGTGGGGTGTCAATGATTCTGAGAAAGGTGAAAAAGCATCCTAGAACTACACAGGAGGAGTTAGTTAATGACCTCAAATTAGCAGGGACCACAGTCACTAAGAAAACCATTGGAAACACATTACACCGCAATGGATTAAAATCCTGCAGGGCTCCCAAGGTCCCCCTGCTCAAGAAGGCACATGTGCAGGCCCGTCTGAAGTTTGCCAATGAACACCTGAATGATTCTGTGAGTGACTGGGAGAAGGTGCTGTGGTCTGATGAGACCAAAATAGAGCTCTTTGGCATTAACTCAACTCGCTGTGTTTGGAGGAAGAAAAATGCTGCCTATGACCCCCAAAACACCGTCCCCACCGTCAAGCATGGGGGTGGAAACATTTTGCTTTGGGGGTGTTTTTCTGCTAAGGGCACAGGACAAGGTCGTGGATGGGTGTTCCAGCACGACAATGACCCAAAACATACAGCAAAGGCAACAAAGGAGTGGCTCAAGAAGAAGCACATTAAGGTCATGGAGTGGCCTAGTCAGTCTCCGGACCTTAATCCAATAGAAAACCTATGGAGGGAGCTCAAGCTCAGAGTTGCACAGAGACAGCCTCGAAACCTTAGGGATTTAGAGATGATCTGCAAAGAGGAGTGGACCAACATTCCTCCTAAAATGTGCGCAAACTTGGTCATCAATTACAAGAAACGTTTGACCTCTGTGCTTGCAAACAAGGGTTTTTCCACTAAGTATTAAGTCTTTTTTTGTTAGAGGGTTCAAAAACTTATTTCACTCAATGAAATGCAAATCAGTTGCTATCTTTTATTTAAAGTTATTTTTTCGATTTTCCTTTTGATGTGCTATCTGCACTGTTAAAATAAACCTACCATTGAAATGATACTGTTCTGAGACTTTTCATTTCTTTGTCATTGGACAAACTTACAAAATCAGTGAGGGGTCAAATAATTATTTCCTCCACTGTATATGTATTAGCAAAAGATGTGCACCCTCCATTTACATTAGTTACTTTTTATTCCATGTCATCCAAATATCACTGTGGATGATATAGAATAAAAAGTAACTAATGTGAATGGAGTCGAAGATCTTATCTCAATATATTTCTCTATGAGCACGGCATTTTAATGTATTTAAAGTAAAATTTCTTGTTACAGAATTACAGCCTATTTCAGGCAGATTTACAGGCTCATTTATCAACATTCAGATTTTAGGGGTTTTAGCGATTTTTTAAACCACAAAAAAACTCATTTTCACTAAAACCATAAATGCAAAGTAATTCATTAAAACAGCCTAATATAAAAAGCACAAACGAAAAAGTGAAAAGAATCCGAATTAAAAAACCACAAAGTTCTCATTTTTGAAAAACAATGTGCTTACAAATGAAAACAATCACAAAAAACCCTAAAACCACAAATGAATTAATGATTGTTACAATTTGGCTACGACAGCTCCCACTGACTACATGACCTCGATAGCTCTTAGATGTCTTAGTATTAGTGTTTTATGTGGTTTTAACACTTGATAGATAATTAAAATTTTGTGTTTTCAAGTAATTAGTAAAATACACGCCTTTTAGTGCTAAAAAGAAAAAATATAAACATAAGTAAATCTGGCCCTTGGAAATCTGATGTTCTTTTGCAACTTGCAGCAGCAGCACATTTGTTGGAAAATCATCTGGCAATGAAAAGTCTACATACCCCCTCTCTAGGCATAAATATACTGTATATGCACATGTACAATTGCCTTTGTAGAATACTAATATATTTTATATAGGAGATGCCTGTGGCATGTCTTCTAACTATTTCTTCCTGTTGCCAATGTTTATGGAAGTGTTTGTATAGCTTCCAGCTAAGACTTTACATTTCAAAATCAACAAAAAAAAAATGAAAAGGAATATTTCTGAGGGTTGTTGCTGATCCATATGTCTATGTGAATGTAAATAGTGAAATATTTCCTTATCTGGGCCAGAACTAGGCATAGGCAGAAAGGGAACATGTTTAAGACACTACATTGGGGGGTGGGCTAATGGTTAGAGTTCTCGCAAGAGTTTGGGAAAGCTAATGTGCTCTGCCTGTCACCTGTGGGGTGCAGTAAGTAAGTAAGGCTTGCCTAGGGTGCAACGGTCATTAGGCCGCCATTGTTTCTTATGTTTGTCACTTTCTAATTGCAGAAAGTGACTGATAGATGAGATGGTTTTTTCTGTAACATATACTGTCCAAATACAGCACACATCATGAAGGTTCAAGTTTCTTTTTGTGTGTGTTAAAAGCCAACAATTTGTGGCATAGGAAACTGTCTGCACAGCTAATCCTCAATTCCCCATCCCATACACCTTTATATAGCACATCTTTACACCAGACAGCCAGTACTGTAAGGTAAATTAGCCAGGCTTCAGCAATAACATTTTCAAAACCACCATCCACATCAGTTCGTGATAGCCATGCATCTCCATTCCATTCCCTAGCCCCCACCTTACTACAAGGAGGGAGGGCACTCATCCAAAGCAATTTTTCAAGATGTCAGATATCTATGCAGACCATTGATGAACAAATAGGCTTCTGTCGAAGTAAGACAGGCAAAGTTATAAGCCAATGTTAGACTTTATTCTTTCCAACTGCCAGATTTACATAATAGTAAAAGCTCCTGATTTTTAATAAACAAAAGAAGCTACTTATTACCATCAACTTGATGCAAGCCATGCATTTTTTGGAGTCAAGGCCCCAGCAACTTTTGACATCCACTTTTATTTAGAAATTGCATTCTCAATATGTATCCTATCATGTAGTCTTTTAAAGCTGTTACAGATAGCAAAATAACATTCAAGAAAATGGCTTCTATAGCAAAATAACAAGGGAGGTTGGGGAACAAGAGGGGAGAGGAAAAGGCATTCCATGATTAGCTTTCTATATAAACTGTACTGACCAAAACTGCTTTGTTTTCCTAGGAAATACATTTTTCATAGAACTGCTGCCTTTTTTTATTCATTAAATAGAAAAATAACAACTGCCCAAATAACTGATATCTGCCCAGATTTTATTTCAAGCATACTTATGCCAAGTTTTGCCTTCCTGCTGCCACTGATACGTTTACAAGATGTTCATTTCTTTATTCTTTCTTCTTTCTAATTTAGACATCTGATCACTGTGCTGCTTTTTTGGCTGCCTATTACATGTTTATGGACTCATCTTTTATGTTCACAGTGTATTTCTCTGTCTGACCATACAAGTGCAACAATACCATTGTATGTAAGGTGGTCCCTTCTTCTAAGGGTGTAGTTATTGGGATAACTCTAGCTACATATCCATTATGTCATTATGAAGAGGTGAAATAAAATGTTATACATTCAAAGAAACTAAAAAATACATTTAAGAAATCAAAGAAAAATATACTATGGTTAAAATTTTCTCACAAACATAACAAGATTCCAGTTTTGCAACACTCTATAAATGCATTCAGTCTCATTCCATTCCATTAGCATTAAGTAGCATTTACACCAACTATCTAAGTACAGTAGCTTCAAATACTTTACTCTGAATCATTAACTGCTGTAGACGAATATATGTACCTTATTATAACCTAACAATCGTAAGGAGACCTGAAACCATTTATGTTGTACTTGGAGGACAGTGTACATCTCTTCTGCAAACAAAATAAATGTATACAGTATATTACACATTCTGTATGTACCTGAGCATTCCACAGTATTTAAAAGGATATTAAAAAAATACTCTCCAAGATATGAATGTACATTAAAACTTACCTATAGGTCATGTTGATCATTTTTCACTGATAGGGCTGCTTTTGTAAGTAATTGTTACTTAAAGGAACAGTAACACCAAAAAATGAAAGTGTATAAAAGTAACTAAAATATAATGTGCTGCTGCCCTGCACTGGTAAAAGTTGTGTGTTTGCTTCAGAAAGTCTACTATAATTTATATAAATAAGCTGCTGTGTAGCCATGGGGGCAGCCATTCAAAGGAGAAAAGGCACAGGCACATAGCAGATAACAGATAAAACATTATTGTATTCTACAGAACTTATCTGTTATCTGCTATGTAACCTGTGCCTTTTCTCCTTTTTTCCAACTTGAATGGCTGCCCCCGTGGCTACACAGCAGCTTATTATATAAATTATAGTACAGTTACTGTAGCAAACACACCAGTTTTACCAGTGCAGGGCAACAGTACATTATATTTTTATTACTTTAAAGCTCTTTCATTTTTTGGTGTTACTGTTTTGTTTTGTTTTGCCAACCTGACTGTCCCTTCTCAGCCTGTCAGTTATAGCTTCTAATGCTACTGGCCTACTGCTGCACAAATATGGCAGCCCCCTCATAGGGGAACATGGGGGATTAAATAGGTATGTTAAAGCATCAGGCAAATACTTTTATGGCACAATTATAAATAGCATGCAAAGACAATGTTATAATAGATGTAAAAATAAAAATATTAATTCTTGGGGGCTGATTTACTAACCCACGAATATGCATCCGAATGGGAAAAATTTCGATTGGAAAACGAACATTTTGCGACTTTTTCATATTTTTTGCGATTTTTTCGTCTCCGTTAAGACTTTTTCGGAAATTGTCGCGACTTTTTCGTAGCCGTTGCGACTTGCGCGAATTGTCGCGACTTTTTCGTAGCCGTTACGATTTGCTCGTATCTTGTTGCAAATTTTTCATATCGAGCGCTCGTAAACTGCGGGCAAAACTTTTAGACTTAGCATGATTTTGGAAGCCTCCCATAGGGCTCAATGGCACTCTGCAGCTCCAACCTGGCCCAAGGAAAGTCTCCCATAGGGCTCAATGGCACTCTGCAGCTCCAACCTGGCCCAAGGAAAGTCTCCCATAGGGCTCAATGGCACTCTGCAGCTCCAACCCGACCCAAGGAAAGCCTCCCATAGGGCTCAATGGCACTCTGCATCTCCAACCTGGCCCAAGGAAAGTCTCCCATAGGACTCAATGGCACTCTGCAGCTCCAACCCGGCCCAAGGAAAGTCTCCCATAGGGCTCAATGGCACTCTGCAGCTCCAACCTGGCCCAAGGAAAGTCTCCCATAGGGCTCAATGACACTCTGCAGCTCCAACCTGACCCAAGGAAAGTCTCCCATAGGACTCAATGGCACTCTGCAGCTCCAACCCGGCCCAAGGAAAGTCTCCCATAGGGCTCAATGGCACTCTGCAGCTCCAACCCGGCCCAAGGAAAGTCTCCCATAGGGCTCAATGGCACTCTGCAGCTCCAACCTGGCCCAAGGAAAGTTTGATTGAATCCGAAACTTTCGTACTCGGCGCGACGGCCATGAAAAAGTTGCGACAATTCGCACAAATTGTAATGGCTACGAAAAAGTCGCGACAATTTGCGTAAAAGTCGTAATGGCTACGAAAAAGGCGCGACAATTTCAGAAAAAATAGCAAAATACCGATCATTACGAAAAAAACGCATTTGGGCGCTTTTCGGACGTTCGTGGATTAGTAAATCAGCCCCTTGGTGCCAGTATCTCTTTAACAGTGACATTTTAGGGGGATATGTAAAAAATTACTTATAAATCAAAACAATAGGTAATAGGTGTAAAAATATTTAATAGTCGTATTATTGCTAGATCGACTGAAAGATAACCAACTTTACAAATGTCTAATAGAGGACATAATTTCAAAGATATACTATCATTTTACATGTTCATCCATTCATTGCATTTTTTGTGTTTCTTTTTCCCTTTCCCACATGCTGCAGTTTCCAATATATTGTGGCGAAAAGAAGGTATTCACCCATTTTTCTTTTATGATGTATTTAAATATAATGTAGTTAAGTGATTCTTATCCCTGCAGATGAGATGATTCCAAAGCTGCTGAGCTGCTAAACTTAGTATCAGGTAGCGAGTTAAAACAACCAATACAATTTTTGCTTTTAAATGTTTTTGGCATTTAACAATTAGAATCTAGTGGTTGCTCTGTTGATAAAAGATATTATTTTATTTGCCCTATAATGACAGCATCACATGGAGGTGGGCAAAAGAGAACTGAATTAGGAACAGGAAAATCAGAAAACAAGGGAGACTTGACAAAGGCAGGGCTGGGAACAAACATTGAGGTGAAAAGTAGATAAAAAATATTAGGGAGATGAAGATATAGAAGTATATATATATATATATATATATATATATATATATATATATAAATGTTGGGAAGTATTAATGTGGGGCAAGTATAAATTTTATGAAGATCATAGGCAAATCTATTAATTAGGCTGAAATGCATCCAACTGTATCAGGACTTCTTTTTATATCCGCCTCCCACTATCCTATTTGCATTTGGTAACAACTGGGCAGCTGGAACACTCTGTGTTGCTTATCTATGATCTACATAGCTACATATCGTTATTTGCTATCTTTGTATAAATAAAATTCCAATAGCAGTACCATAACACCCACAACCGTAGCTGAAGAAACATACAAATAATTATGTATCTAAGTGGAATAATTTCTTACCAAAAATATAAAAAATAGAAATCCTTTTACACAACAAGCGTATAGTTCAAGCTGAAAGACAATTTCCACAAAAGCCTAATATTAATAAACTTTTCCAAAAGTCCAAATTCTTTCCAGAGTATCTCACCCATTTACGGATGGTTCTTAATGGTGGTTTCTATTCTAAGAAGAAGTGGTAAGATTGCTGGATTTGCCTGGTTGGACTTAGGGAACTATAGTATTAGTGTACATGTATGTTTTATTTATAACTGTTGTACATTTATAAATGCTATAAAATCGTTTATTGTAATTGTTGTTTTAGACCACTTTACTACCCAGCAGCCTCTCTGGGGCCATGTGTAGTGATGAGCGAATCTGTCCCATTTCGCTTCACCATAAATTCGCGAAACGGCGGAAAATTTGCGTAATGCCGGAAAATTTGTGAAACACATTTGTCGCGAGATTTTTTTTGTCGCCTGCGTCTTTTTTGTCACAGGTGTCTATTTTTTTTGTGAATTTTTCTGCTGTGAATTTTCACTGAAGTTTCGTGGAAAAATGCGCTCATCACTAGCCACCTCCCCCCCCCCCAATGAGGAAGTTATTGCCCACACAGTGTAATGACAACCACCGGGGGCAAGAGAAGGGAGCATGGGCTAGGGGAAGGCAAGAGAGGTTCCTGCCTGGCGCCCTCAATCATTGAACCCTAGGCAGGTGCCCCTTCTGCCTACCCCTAGTTCCGACCCTGCCTAAACGCTGTCTGCATGGAACTTATATGTTTTCCATGTTTCAGCATCGGTTTCTTTCTGCACTGCAAAAACATACAGTACAGGCAGGTTCCTGGCTCCTGTTAAAGACTTACCATAGTGTGTATGAATGTGATAGGGACCTTAGTTTGTAAGCTTCACTGGGGCATGTACTGATGGGATCATGACCAATCACTGTAAAGCACTGTGAAATGTATCATCACTATATAAACAAGAGATGATGATGATGATGATGGTGATTATTATTATTATTATTATTATTATTATTATTATTATTATTATTATTATTATTACCATTAATAATAATAATAATAATAATAATAATAATAATAATAATAATAATCACCATAATCATCATTATCATCATCATCATCATCATCTCTTGTTTATATAGTGATGATACATTATACAATAATAATAATGTGTAATCCTTATTGAATTAATATTTTTTGTATAATTTTTGTATATAACCTTCTGTTATAAAAGCTTTAAAATAAAGCTTTAACATAAATATTGTTCTGTTAATATGTACTAAAACCTTACCCCACAATAATGTTGGGTTAGAAAAATGACAAAGCAATCATATTAGTTGGCTGCAACATTTGTTCATGATACATGATCGTGGAAGGAGAATTCATCACTATGAATTGTGAAATATGTTTTCTGTAAATGAAGAATGTTACAATAGGGATGGTAGTCCCACAAATAATTCAGTGCTCAAAGGTCATGTCTATATGTCTGGGCTTTCATGTCTTTAAATATTCCTGTAGCTAGTGGGAATTAGCATATCCTATTTTAAAGGAGAAGGAAAGTCATTTTGGCATGTTACTGGCAATAGTTTTGCCACATTAGTGCTACCTAGAACACTATATTTATTCTACAGAAAGCTTTACCATATCTGAGCAAAGAACCCTAGAAGCTCCCTCTGTTTAAGATACTGTAGCAGCTGCCATTTTAGTGGGTTCTGAGTAGCTTCCTGCTGCAGCTCTAGGGGCTGGTAGCTCAGATCACACATTCTGATGGGAGGGGGTGTGACTTCTTAAGGGAGGGGGGAGCAGGAGAAGGGAGAGAGCTGCGCAGACCATGGCCCCAGGAATAAAGGATTTTTCTGAGAGAGGAAGTCAGATACGGAAGAACATGTGTACACAAAAAAAGACAAGACATGCTGTGTTTATTTTGATAGAAGACTCAGTGCAGCTTTTTCTTTTATAAAAGCTTTAACTTGAACTTTTAACATAAATATTGTTCTGCTAATATTTACTAAAATATTACCCCACAATAATGTTGGGTTAGAAAAGTGTACTTGAAGACAAAGACATGGGCCAGATTCAAGCCAGTGACAAAAAGTTAACACATGTTTTTTTCAGGTGAAAACGTATAACCGAGATCCAGTTCAAGGAGAAAAAACTTTCCTCCTAATTCCATTTTTTCTTTAATGTCATAAACTGTGAGAAGAGTTTTTCTGAATTGAATTGCACCTCAAATTAAATCTCATCCATATATTTTCACGTGATAAACCTTTTTCTCACTCAATTAAATCTGGCCCATTATGTAGGAAATGTACACGCAATGCTCTTATAACCCTAACAAATACAGGTGTGCTTGGACCTTATGGGGGGAATTTAGTAACATTTAGATTTTCATGGCTTTATAGTTTTTTGAAATTACAAATAAACCCATTTGAATGCCAGCCATTTATCAGAAGATCTGAACTGAAAAAGCATGACCGAAAAAAAAGTGGAAAAATCTCGAAAACCACAAGTTTTTGGTTATTGTTGTGAAGGTTATAAAACCAGCGTAATCCCCCCCCCCCAAAAGCCTCCTAAACTATGAAGCGAAGAAAGATCTTCCAGTTGTAAAAGGGACATTCCATTGACTTCTACATGATGGCGTGGTTTTTTTCTTTTGGATTTGTCACAATTATATCACAAAAAAAAAATCATGTTTTTTTCTGCAACAAAATTGTATTTTGGTTTAAAAAAACGGTAGTAAATGCCCCATTTTGTAAATACTTTTTTCATCTGTTTTTCTTAATAAATGCTGAATAGTACTTTATGTAATTAATACACAGTACAGTATTGGAAATGTGTTAAAGATGTTCATATTTGTTTGTACATTAATTCCTTTTAGCAGTGAGTTTATATGTGACCAAACACTAATGAACCCCAGGTATATGACCTTGTGCCAAGGGAAGTGCTAATGTATGTTAAAAAGTATAGGCAGTATCTCTGCTCTCATAATTTACTGTTCTTGTGCACATCATGCTGAAAATGCTTAAAGTAATATTAATACATTTGTTCTCTCTTTAAGGTTTTGGGATTGGAAACTTATTTTATGTATTCAATAGCGATGGTATCAAAGTGATCCAACCTATAGAATGTGAATACCAGCGGCACATTAAAGCTAGTGAGAAGATTTTTGGCACCCAGGTAACTACATAGTAGTTGTTTTGCTGTTCATTAACAAACAAAGGTATAAAACAGTTTTAAAATGCTTCATGCACTAAAGCTGGATATACATGAGCAGATATAAGCTGCTGACCTCAAACAAGTGGAACTTGAAGTGAAACAAATGGCTCCTCAGGTGTATGGCCACCTTAACTCAGTACATGTACCAATAAATATATGGAAGGCCAGTACTCTGATTTCTTAAATTGATTAGGAAATTAAATCAAACATTAATACAAGTTGACCTTGATAATTATTGTACAATGTACATAGTCATTAAGCATTGTAATGGCAAGCACACTACAGGGCAAACCAAGGTCTGGATATTAGGGATGAGAAAATTTGTCTGGTTTCAGTTTTGTGAAAAATTAGCAAAACTGTCAAAAACTTGCTAAATGCAGCTACCGCGCAACTTTTTTGGTGCCTACAACTTTTTTTATGTGACTGGGACTGGTTTGATGTGACTGAACCTTTTTTGACAGGGCCACTACTTATTTGATGTGACCGCTACTTATTTGACACAACTGGGACTTTCTCCTGGGAATTTTTGCAGCAGTTTCACAAAAAAATTTGCCAATGGCGAAATGTGGAACTTTACAGAGAATCCATGACTGGTGAAAAAATTTGCTCATCACTACTGGATATTACTATTATCTGCTATTCTGCAAAAAAAACTGCAGAATGAATAAAATGTATTGTGCCCATAGCCCTAAGCTGGACTAGTGAGTTTCCCCCTTCAGACCAGCAGTTTTCCCTTGATTATTCCTCCATTCAGAAGCTCGCTGTTCATTTTCATAAACGAATTCTGCAGCCCATTATCAAGCAATTTTGTAGCGTTGATGTTTATTCAGGTTATACACTGACATGATGAGGGCTGAAATCTTTTGAATTACAACTGTATTCTTTAGTAAAAAGCCTACAGTCTTTCCTGGAGTAATCCTGGCTTTGGCTAAATGAAAAAGATAAAACTGTAATACATTTCAAAGGTTATATGAGTAGAATAAGACCAATACCTTTTATGACAGTAGTTGCAGTATGAAGCACATGGATTGCAAGGCTTAAAATGATGACTTTAATGTTACAGACAGTTCAGCTCCATTATCTGAACAAATTAATTTTTTATTGTTCAGTTCTTTACTGTTTTCCTTTCCATCCTGGTTTATTTAAGAGGATCTATAAAAACCCCTTTTTCTAACAGACTAAAAATCTGATTACCATCTAAGCATGTCATTTGATCACCTAAATACTCAGCTTTTAAAGTGTAATAATCATTGAGAAACCGGGCTGAGGTGTAAGTTCTATTATGTGATGCCTTGAACCCACGCATGTATTGCACAAATGCAGGAAGATTTTACTAAACCATTATAGCGTCAAATATGTACTGTAAAATAAATAGGGATAAGGTAAACTAAATGAATTGGTTGCTTTAAGGAATAGACAATGGAATAGACTTTCACAAGGAGATTCCGAACTCAAAATAGTATTAAAAAAAAAATAAAACCCCAAAAGCAATTTCTAACATGAAGATTCTTTTCTGTCACAATCCCAATCATGCATCAACCTATAATGCTTTATGAACATTTTTTACTTTACATCTAGGGTGAAGTCTGCCCGAAACATGATGGAGAAGAAACTCAGATTTGCCAATGGGCATCTGCAGTCAGTGTCAAAGACAAGTTTATATATGCAGCACAACCTCACCTGAACCGGGTTCTTCTGGTTGATGTACAAACACAAAAAGTTGTGCAGGTACAATATAGTTTTATTTCTACTATTATTTAAATTTTTATCTTTTATAATAGAAATGCATGTAACTATAAATATTTGGTTGCTTCTTTAACTATTATTATTGTAGGGACCCATAGGTATTAGAGTCCCTATGGCTTTAAATCCCTACTACCTATTTCCTAGTGCTGTTGCTGGGCAAAGCACCATGTATCTAGTTCACACTATATTGTGCCTTATTGGTTTACTTAGAATGACCACTCCCCTTGTAGACTGATAAAGTGTCTAGCAAGGAGGGGTGGCTTCCTCTTTGGCTGCCTTCTGACTCTCAGGAACATCTCCATCGAGCCTGGGATCAGACTTGGCCCCAGTAAAAGCCAATTGCCCTAGAGTAGCCCTTTGGTGCTCTAGTGAAAGTCGGGGACAGGGCCCCGTGAATGAGGTGAAGTTAGTAGGAGGATAGATACTGTAATAGCACACTCTATATAGTGTGAGATAGTCAGGGCAATTTAGCATGAGCAGCATTCGCTCCACCATAGGAGATCTTAAAAAGGGTTTAGCAATACCCAGGCTCTGTTTGCCTTACTGAAGGGACCGCAGTCAGACATAGGTATCAGGCAGTATCTTCCCCTGATCCACCGTTGCTGTAGGGATCCGGCCCAGTACCAGGTGATCATCCTTAGGATTGACTATATCTCCTTATCTACCTCCACTGTGGTGTTACTCTGCCTTGCCTAACTACAACTGTTATTAACTGCTGTAACATCTACTTCAGTATTGTGAGTATTACCATGCATCAACCCTGTCTGTAACAATAAATGTTTAATAGTTGATCAGCAAAAGAACCTCTGGCGTCCTATTTACTATTACTACACCATACAGCATCAGGGAGGTGTAGTTTAACACCATCCTCATCTCCAAAATAGCTCCTAAAGGTCATCTCCCACCTAGCGGAGGCCCATCCTGGGAAAGGGGGATCGTATGTAACACATGCTCTACCTAATACTAGTCTGGACTGACCCTTTACTGGCCAACAAGGTGTTACATTATTTATTATTTATTGCTGCAAGAGCCAACACAACCTGACTCACCTCAATTAAAGTTCCTGTATACAGTACATTGCTACAGGAAAAGCATAAGGATAGATATCCACTATTTTGTGGTTTTGTTTAGCTGAATTTAGGGTAAAATACATAAAAATGTAAGAGTGTAATGACTTATTTGCTTTAGTTTAACATAGGCTAATACTTACTTACTGTAAGAAGGGACTTTAAATGAGCTCATGTGTCCGCATTAAGACAATGCTTGGGACTCCTTGCACACCAGGTGGTCAGTTGATTTGGGATCTTGGAACTTGGAGCCTGAGAAAAGTCTCACTGTTAATGTTTGAAACTATAAAATAGGAAGCACTGAGTTCTAAAATATTACAGATTCACAGTGACACCTCATACCTCTCATACCTCATAATCATTCAATTTTTAATACTGTATACAGAAGCAATATAGCGCATTTTCAAGTTTCTTTCTTCGATTTCTGAAACTGCTGTCATTTGACCTGGAAGGTTAGCTTTGTTTTGCTTACAGCTGCAACAAAGGTCATCCAATTACAGATATTTCATTTTAGATGTCAAAAGTCTTCTCCTATCAATAGGCTTTGTACTGTATTCCAACATTATCCTACCTCATTTTAAACTGATTTCTAAACCTCAAGTTACAAGCCTGCAGAAATAAATTAACTTACATCAGATACATCTGTGCTGTTCACTGTCTGGGAAATTGCAGAGCCTTGTAAAAGTAGCTGTTTTATTACAAGTTTTAACACACTTTGAGCTTAGAGATCTATCATGGTTTTGCTTTGTGACAGCGCTCAGTTTTATATAACTCACAAGATGAACCTGCAATTTTTGTTGTAAGAATTCAAGAATTTGGTTTAGTAATTGGACATATCAATAGCTTTTGGTATAGAAGTTGATATTGTATCAAGAAAATTAAATATATTTTATTATGAAAAATATTTGTGTATTTGAATAACTTCATATAGCATTGCACTGAATGTTCGCCTAATCCTATCCCTTCACTTATTTCATATTATTTGTTATGTGATGCTCATGCCAACTTTGTTCTAGAGAATAACATATAAGCACCTTCCTACTTTATATTTTAATGAGGGATTATAAATACCTGTGGACTTTTACTGTTCCGATACAAACTATTAATGTTTAGGCAAATTTCCAATAATGTTTGATTGCAGATATTCATAATTTTATTAGACCACTGCACTAAAATTGACATTGGCACATGTATACTAAATTACACATTCCATACATATTGTAAATCACTAAATGGTGGATTAAGGGAAAGGATCTTGTTTTGCAAGATTCTTTAATAGATCACTTAACATAATATAAACTATCTGTTGGTTAATTATTTGTTCTGGAGATGTAGTTTTCCTTTAACACTGTGAATAATAGTCATCGACGTGACAGCAGAAATTACCAATGCCTGAAACGCAAGAGCTATAACACTAAAATGAACAAAATGTCTCCACTTATCCACCAACGTCTCATGAATACAGTGCTGCTGAACAGGCAGTGCCATATTCATCAGGAAAGCACAGGTCCAATTTGGGGCACAAGGACCAGCAACTGTAGGTGAACATTGTAGGGATAAGGTGCAAAGTGTGAAAAACAACATTTCTTTTGTCTGTTTTTTTGCACTTTGAATCCTTCCCTGCCATATGTAAATAAGGCTGCAGATCTAAGATGTTTGTTGGCTAAATTGATACACCATTTTTATAATGCGCAAATGTAAATATTTTGTTTATCAACAACAGGTTTTTGGATAATTTGTCAATTAATAACCAAACATGTGTTTTACCAAAGTCATCAGTTCCATTAGTTTGTCATAAACAAATACCAGTATTTGTGTGTCTTTTGTACAGTACTTTTTGCAAGCTATTTTCTTGTGTCTTTTTATAGTTTTGGGGGGTGATACTTTGTATTTATTACATTAAATAAAATATATTGTAACAGATTAAGTCATCTTAAAGGGGTAGTTTGCCTTCAAATTAACTTTTAATATGATGTTGATATTGATATTCTGATCCGCTCCTTTCTGCCTGACCTGAAAACTGCAGGTGGAGAAAAGCATAGGAAAAGCTATATGTGAACAGGGCCTTAATATTAGAAATAGTGTTGTTTAGCAGTTTAGCTATGGGTAATAGCACCAGTGATAGCACCAGTGAGCATGTCAGTTTGGTATGGTTCTGCAAACCTGCAAGAACAATGATAATAAAATATGTTTAGGTTAAAGAATAATATTAGAAAAACATTGCCTGAAGTGTCAAGACTGCCTGCTGTTAGCAGCTTATGAAAGTGGAAGAGCGTTTAGCCCAAATTATACGTTTGTTTTATGACTTATGTTACATGTAAAGCGTTTATTGTAGTTCAGCTTTTATGAGCTTTTAGGATTTTCCCAGTTTAGACTTAAAAATAAATAAAATAAAAAAGCTTTAATGTA
The DNA here is from genome assembly GCF_000004195.4 of Xenopus tropicalis. Taxonomy (NCBI): domain Eukaryota; kingdom Metazoa; phylum Chordata; class Amphibia; order Anura; family Pipidae; genus Xenopus; species Xenopus tropicalis. The sequence continues at coordinate 52,300,863 of NC_030677.2, forward strand.
TGTAATTTGTAATGCTGTTTCTTCTGGTAATTTGACTTTTATTTCCTTGAAAGAGTCCACTTTCTGGTTCCGCCTCTTCTGCCCCCAAATTGGGATAATTTGTAGTAACAGTTAACAATTGTTTACAAGATTGAGCTGCGTATTTCAATCAGTTATAACATTTATTTCCAAAGCGTGTTTTAGAAAGTATGCGGTACAAAATTATAATTTGAACAATTCTGAAGTAAGACTCCACTTACCCACAGAAATGCATTTCCTTTTCTTTAAATACACGCTGGCTATTTAGAAGTATTGCTGGGTTTTATAAAAAGCAGAAAAACAGAAGAAACAAGTACTCATTGTTGTAGTGGAAAAGGAAAGCTGGTTCAGCTGGGATGCAGAAAATGCTTGTTAAAATAGCCCATGAGTGCACTTATGTGTCATCAGCAATCTCAACTAGTCATTAGCGCATTATCCTGAGGATCTATATCATTAGTTTAAATTAGCTGCACTTAATTAGCCAGCTGGTACCTTCTTTGACAAACAAGTAATGAAATACAATCCCATCGAAAATGTGACCGAGTTTGGGTAGCTTTGTTTTTATGTATACAAACTGTGTTTGTATTTTCTATAAAATGATTTAGTATAGAAAGTCATCATGAGTGGATTATACACTATTATGTGTTGCCATATTTCCTGCAGGACAGCTAAATAAAATATTGTAGGGCCTACTTATTATGCTGTGTAAAAAAAGGCGACAAAATTCGCCACACATCGGCAGGCTTTGCCGCATAAAAACGGCATCCAATTCTTTACACTTTTTTTCTTCTGCCGGAACTTACATAAAAAAATAACAGTGTAAAATCTAGCATTCGCCATCTGGTCCCGATGACAACTTATTTGAACAACCCAGCATTCCAACCAGGCACTGCAGCTTTGTTCTACTGCAGATGGGCCAAACTCCAACTCATTACTATTTGGGATTTACTTAACCCAAGGACACATACAATTTTACTGTTTCAGGCAATCCAAGAGAGTCATCCACAGGCAAACATCAGACTGTTCAAATACTTTCAGATCTGCCACTTTTTGGAACCATACATTTTCCTATGCTAATTTAAGCACCCTACAAAAATTAAGAATTTGGCAATCAAGAAATTACCCCTAAAAGGTCTAATTTCTAAAATGTATAACTTTTTCCCCACTGGACAATTCCCAATATAGACATGGATATATGGATAAATGGGACCAAGTCTTGCTACAACCTTTGCCTCCTGAGGATTGGACACTTATCTGGGGCAATGCTAGACAAATGGTTTCCTGCACATGACAGAAGGAACACATTTATAAAATACTAACTTTTTAGTAGTATACCACAGACAGACTCCATAAACTTTTTCTGCATATCCTCTCCCAATGCTGGAGGAATTGGTGTTCCCAAAGCACGATTCTACACATATTCTGGCACTGTCCCTTTGTCCAGCCTTTGTGGGCAGAGTTAGCAAAACTTCTAAGTTAACTATTAGCTTGCCAAGTCCCACTAGAGCCTGTCACCTTCTTGCGGGTTAAGCCAATACCAAATCTAAGGAGAAGTGGCCAATCAGATTTTAACAGTTTAGACACATTGACTAAATGGAAGAGATCAGAGCCACCAACTGTAGCTGAAATAATGAAAAGAGTAAATGCAAATAAGGTATTTGAGTCGGCATTGCTACTATTCAAAACAAGACAAGCTATTACTGTACTTCAATACCTGTCCCCATGGAAGCTACAAGGCTTAGCCACCACGACTTTCTGACAAGCTCATGGCTATATTATAGTATCTTACTGTTATAATCAGTTTATACCATTCACATTATATTATGCGCTTTATTGGCATCCAAATTATTATTACAAACTGTTTAATTGCAGATTATTCTGTAGCATACACAGTTTAGATAGCTCTGTTCAAAAGAGTCAATCATTTCCTACCACCTTCCTAGATGCACCTTGTTTTTAAGCAGTGTTTAATTTGTTTGAAAATTAATATACATATTATTATATATTGTTTAAAAATAATATATTAATATAAATTAATATAATTTGGACGGTTTTACTTTACACAGCTTTTTACACTTTTTTTGGCAAATATCGTTTTACATAGCATAATAAATAGTATTTAATCATTTAATCATGTAATTTATTATACTACAGCATTTTAGACATGGTTTTGGTAATATCAAATCTCTCTAGAATATTGTATTCAAATAGGTACAGTATATTAAAGAGGAAGGGAATTCCAGCCTTGTCCAGGAATTTTCCAGGCTTGTCCTTCCAAACCACTTTGTTGTTGCACCATCTTTTGCACCTTCAATTGAGCTCTCTGCACTTGCCGCCCCTGGTAACTTTGGGGGCACTGCCGCCTAAGGTGAGTTTCTCAACTCGCCTCATGGTAGCAGCGCCCCTGCCTTTATGTACAGTAGCTATATAAGTTACTGCCTTATGTATATGCTGTTGGGTATGTCAAGGGAAGAATAAAAAGCCATTGTAACCCATTAACTTTTTTTATAGTTCAAAGCAGATTTTGCACGTTTTTACATTATTTTGCAGTGGCACTATGCTACTGAATAATAAATGAACATTTTCTCTAGAATATGAAAGTACAGAGAAACTAATCTGTTTGAATTGAAAATATGTAAGTGTTGTAAAGATATATCAGTAGCTATGTCATACTAATGGTAGTTTCACAAAAGTAATTTTTATTGCTGCTCTCATTTTAATAATGATTCTAAATGGTTTTGTAATTCAGCAAGTCATCTTGTAATGATGATGATTTGTGGCTTGCATAGTTCTTGTGTTACTAATACTATCACTGACCGTGCTTATTTGCCCAGTGTTGTTTTGGGCAAAATGACCAAATTAAGGAGCAATTTTGAGGATATATTCGGGATGATAAGATTGGTCATTGGGGACGTTCAATTCTTGCATGGACTTAGTTAATACCCTCTACAGCAGCTTTATGAACCAAAGTAGAGCAGCAGGCAGAATTTATTTTTATTTACGTCTCCCTATAAAAAGATTGAGTTAAATGTAACTAGTCATAATTGTAAATGTTGTTTTGTAATATTTGTAAAATGTTGGCTCAAGTTTTATTTTTGGTTTGATTTTAAGATTTTCAATTTTGTAAGAGGTGATCACGTTATGAAGATATGAGGAAAAAATTGAATACATGTTGTATCATTCCTACAATAGGTCAAGATATCCTTATTATATATTGTAAAGGGTTCACTTGCTATATCAAGCTCCTTAAAGCAACATTTTATGTGTGTTTTTCATATTTATTTTTATAAATTAAATTCCAGATTTTTCCATAGAGGGAGTGAGAAACAATGATCTCACTTTTTATCACATGAAAACTCTACTGAAGTCTATGGAAGAAAAATGCAATCTCACCCATAAGTTTTCATGTAATAAACCATAAGATAATGTTTTCTGGTGGAACTGCATCTGGCCCTTTGTCATTTTGTGTTTTAAATGTATTATACAATTGTTTTTCTTTTCTTTTTGTAGATTGTAAGCACTGACCCTTTTCCCGTTAAGCTTCACTATGACAAATCACATGACCAGGTCTGGGTTTTGAGCTGGGGAAATATGGATAAATCATCTCCCACATTGCAGGTATGTATTTCTTTTTATTTGCAGAGCCATGCCTTTATAATAAATACAGTGATAGGCCCTACATTTATCATACAATCAGGTGACCTCAGAATAATGTGGTGGGCAATGGTTGGCAGTCAAGAACAGTAAGGGGCAGATTTAGAGCTTAATACATAAAACTCACCTCCGTTATATTCATTCCATTGGAATTTTCAGAAGCGTATTTATCAAATGGTGAGTTCTTTTTTTCACCCATTGATAAATACACTTCTAAAAATCCCCTAGGAATGATTAGAATGTGGGTGAGTCTCTAGGGGACAGATTTATCAAAATGGGAATTTAGAGCTTAATACATAAAAACTCACCCATGTTCTATTCATTCCTACGGGATTTTAAGAAGTCTATTTATTAATAAGTGTAAGTTAGAACTCACCATTTGATAAATACGCTTCTAAAAATCCCATAGGAATGAATATAACATGGGTGAGTTTTTATGTATTAAGCTCTAAACTCCCATTTTGATAAATCTGCCCCTATGCACACTTATGCAACCACATTATTTTAGTTTTTTTGATTTCAGTTTGTTTTTCAATTGAGTGGTACAGTTTATAGGTCACATTAAAGGTGGAAAAAGTTCTGAAAGGATTTATCTTTGTCTTATTTTTGTATAGCACAGGAACCTGACATTTTACCAGGGGTGTGTAGAGAAGTTCTAAACTCACATTTTGATAAATATGCCCCTAGGTATCTGATATGAAGCAGGTGGGAACATTATACAGTATATATAAAAAAAGATTTCTGCCTAGTGATGAGTGATTTTTTTCCAGATGCGGATTCACTTCTAAATTCCATCTTTTGCTATTGGCGATTCTTTTTGCAAAACTGGTGAAAAAATTTGCCACAACAAAAGTTTGCAGAGTGAGATACTCGCGCAAAAATAGTCGCACATTTTCACTGTTTCGCAAATTTTTTGGTGAAGGGAAATGGGACAGATTGGCTCATCACTATTTCTGGCACCTTAGGTAGGGTCAAAGCTGTAATTTAGGGGGGAATAGGGAGAATATTACAATACTACTGATAAGTCTAAATGTGAAATGGATGTACTTACTAAGTGCAAAAGGGTAACTGTATGTAAAATAAAATTCGTTGAATTGTTTGATTAGCTTTAGAGTGCAATGATTATTTTGCTAATCATTTCTTTTCTATATTTTCTTGTATGCCAGACAGACAATATAAGCTGCATTTTTTAAGTAACAATTAGAAACACAAAATCCAGGCTTGGTAACTAAAACCTATAATTGTTTTGTGTATGAAGAGATGCTGGAAATAGCTGTAGATATTTATAGTTACAGTATGGTTACCTTTACTGGTCTATCAGGCTTAACATTGCAGCCACAACAATCATCTCAAAAGTGTGTAACAACTAAATCTACAATCAATAGTAATTTTCAGGAAAAGATTACTGTTTCAGGAGCCAAGTATACAATCAGGTCTTGGCTTGTCTCTGACCTAGTGTATTAACCAACCTTTTACCATTATTTCTATAAGTCTGTTAAAAGAGATGTGTTTCTTGTAGAATTCATACCCTAATTGTTTACATGAAAACATTTTATAGGTAAAACATATTAAGTAAAGGCAGTAGCAGATTAGTAAAAATTAATACAAGCATGGTCTATACATACATATAATATTGGTTTTGGCTGAAGGAAGATTTCTTGTACATGCTCTGTGGTTCTACCATGTGAAGAAGAAAACCATCTTCTCTGCTAGGTAGTCAAATAGTAAACTACCTTTAAGGAGAACCCACTAGAATAGTGGGGAGAAAGCAGGTAGGGGGCGGATGGAGGGTAGTAGAAGGGGTCTTCTGTTCATTAGTTCTCCTTTAAAACACCCAAACTAATCTAGATGAATTGATATTGCTAGCATTAAAATAAGGGGATATGGTTGATGTTAGTTTCAGAAACATGGCTTGGCTTGGGACAGCTCTTCTTGGGACAGCTTATCACTATAATCACACTGGCTCACTGGTTATAGCAGTGAGGTGCATTGTGGTGAACTTCATATCAATGCAGTCTGGAATGGACTGTCATTTGTGGCAGTGTTTCCTTTTGAGACCACAATCCTACTTTACTGGGGGTGGGGGAAGTATATAATAACTAAATAACTTGTTATTCTGGGTGCTACTAACAGTGTCCTTCTTAATAAATAATGTTTTTATCAGAAAAATTTAAAACATTGGTTATGTATCTCATACTTGTGTATCTGTATGCTACCTCTTATAATAATTCAGTTCTCACTAATATATTTAGAATACCTTTCACAATACAAAATACATATCATCCACAGTTTTTGAAAAGAAAAAAAGGAAAAAGAAAAATGAATGCTTATTACAGACTCTGTATTATTTTGAAAATCAGAACCCTGCAAAGGAATATCAACTGATAGCTAGTGATGAGCGAAACGGCGAAAAATTCGCGAAACGGCGAAAATGTCGTGCGACAAAAAAAATTTGTCGCCCGCGGCTATTATTTTGTCGCGCGGCTATTGTTTCGTCGCCCGCAGCTATTATTTTGTCGCGCGGCTATTGTTTCGTCGCCCGCGGCTATTATTTTGTTGCGCGGCTTTTGTTTCGTCGCACGCGGCTATTATTTCGTTGCGCGGCTATTGTTTCGTCGCCCGCGGCTATTGTTTCGTTGCCCGCGGCTATTGTTTCGTCGCACACGGCTATTATTTTGTCGGCCGGCTATTATTTTGTCGCGCGGCTATTCTTTTGACGCGCGCCTATTCTTTTGACGCCCACGACAATTATTTTTTGATGCCGGCGACAATTTTTGGACGTGCGGTGAATTTTTCCGCGGCGAATTTTTTCATCCGTTTCGCGAAACAATCCGCCGATGGCGAAACGTGGAAATTCGCCGCGAATCCATGCCTGGCGAAACATTTCGCCCATCACTACTGATAGCTACTGAAATAGCAAAGCTTATTAATCTAGCAGCTTAAAATACATTTGATAAAGCAATAAACTACAACCTAAACTTGAAATCTTTACAGAACAAATAACCCTCCATGCCAAAGACACAAGGGAACTTGAGAGTTTCAGATATAAAGATGAAACTTCAGTTTTCCAATCCAAAATATCTTACTTGGAAAAAATAACAGATGAACGTTGAACAAAAGCAGATAAACAGACATTAGGGGGCGGATTTATCAAAGTTCGAATTTTGGATGTTTCTAAGTACGATTGCTAAAAATTCGTATTAATAACGATAATTTCTGATGTGCGTAAATTGCATGAAAATTTGTATTGTGGCTGTACTAAAATATTGTGGTTACGATCCAAAAATTACAATTTTTTTTTATCTCAACAATCATAAACGCTGCGAAACCCTTTCTGACTTTGATCCTTCAATGCATGATTTTGGAAGCCTCCCATAGGACTCAATGAACTCTGCAGCTCCAACCTGGCCAAAAGATATTCATGATACTAAAGCTTGAATGAATTCTGAAACTTTTGTTAAGTATGAAAAAAATTGTACTTTTTTAGCAATACAGGTATGGGATCCCTTATCCGGAAACCCGTTATCCAGAAAGTTCCAAATTACGGAAAGGCCATCTCCCATAGACTCCATTATAAGCAAATAATTATAATTTTAATAAATGATTTCCTTTTTCTCTGTAATAATAAAACAGAACATTGTACTTGATCCCAACTAAGATATAATTAATCCTTATTGGAGGCAAAAAAAATCCTATTGGGTTTATTTCATATTTGAATGATTTTTAGCAGACTTAAGTTATGGAGATCCAAATTATGGAAAGACCCTTATCCGGAAAACCCCAGGTCATGAGCATTCTGAATAACAGGTCCCATACCTGTATTATCGTTAACAGTACGAACAGTTCTAAACTTTAGAAAAAATACAAATTTTTTGTAAATGTACCCATTCGGACTTTGATAAATCAGCCCCCTAGATATAAAAACCGAAGTCAGAGAAATTTGAAATTTGAAATGCCAATACTATGTGGGACATTATATAAAGAAGTGAAAAAAAGAAACTGTAGTGTTTATAGGGGTCACTGACCCCTCCCCCAACTCCCAGAAGTGCAGAAGTGAGGGATAACGGAGGGATGATTCTGAGGTGAATATCTCTTCAGCTGCACATTTTTTGGTAACTATGTATATGGCAAAGATTGTTCTATTAATTGAACTATTAATGAGCTGGAGAGAGTGCAGAGACTGCAACTAAACTGGTGGTAAAGGGGATGGAAGATTTAATCTATGAGGTTAGACTGTCGAAGTTGGGGTTGTTTTCTCTGGAAAAGAGGCGCTTGCGAGGGGACATGATTACTCTGTACAAGTACATTAGAGGGGATTATAGGCAGTTGGGGGTGTTCTTTTTTCCCATAAAAACAATCAACGCACCAGAGGCCACCCCTTTAGATTAGAAGAACGGAGTTTCCATTTGAAGCAGCGTAGGTGGTTTTTCACGGTGAGGGCAGTGAGGTTGGGGAATGCCCTTCCTAGTGATGTGGTAATGGCAGATTCTGTTAATGCCTTTAAGAGGGGCCTGGATGAGTTCTTGAACAATCAGAATATCCAAGGCTATTGGGATACTAATATCTACAGTTAGTACTAGTGGTTGTATTTATAGTTTATTTATGTGAGTATATAGATTGGTAGGTGTGGGTTGTGAGTGCTGGGTTTACTTGGATGGGTTGAACTTGATGGACTCTGGTCTTTTTTCAACCCTATGTAACTATGTAACTATATTAGTTTGTATATGTTGTACAACAGTGAGCAACCCTTTTAACTCCTATTGGCTGTGTCTCCTGTCAGTCTGACATTGCTTCCTGTGCCTGAGACAAATCTAACATAACAGTATGTTAGATTTGTGATATGCTGAGTCTGTTTGCCTATGCCATTGCAAGGGAGAAATTAACCTTAACCTTAAGCAACTTTATGCAACCAACTGGCTAGAGTGCACAAACAACCAATGAATTGGTCCAATAGGAAAAAAAGTAAGGGCAAAGCCTGGCCATGATAATGTAAGCATATAGGAAGTTCTCAGTGTGTCAGGTTCAAAATAGGCCACTCCCATCCCTTCAGAAAACTGATCAGAGAGACAAAAGAAGGACTGATTTAACAGGTATAAATAGTAGCTTTTACAGTGGCCTTTGTACTTTTTTATGGAAATGGATTTTCTAACTCGCTGAGAGCATTTTTGTCGGTTTAATATGATTTGGACATTGAAGGTGAACAACCCCTTTAAGGCATTTGTTTTTCTTTAATAAACTGCAATTATTTGATTTTTCAAAAAATATTTTTGAGTCTATTCACCTTCACTGGCGAACCATGAAGAAAAATGAATCTCTAATTTTGATAAAGCTTCCCCAAGAGTATGTTTTATGCTGTGGGAAGCTGAGCAGAGGGACTGCAATCTGTATCTCTGTATAATTTAGCACTAGAATTTTTTTTAATTCGTGCAGAGTAGCAGCCACATCAAACTGTACTTAGTATCCATGGTAACAATTTCATGAAACAAATGCCATTTCATTTTCCTCCAAAGTATTATGTGAAGTGAGCATTTATAATGAACACATTAACTGTATAATTTTAAATAAGATTTCATTTTGAACAAAGTAGAAATCATGTTCATTGAGTTGCAACCATTTGCATGACTAAAGCACCCCCATAGCTCGCAGACACCAGTATTAGTTGCCGGCAGTGAAGAATGCACGCTCGTAGTAAGTATCCAATTAGAAATACCTGGTCAGCTGGCTCTAAAATAAAGCCTAGCCTGCTGGTATAAGTGTGTGTTTTTCTAGTGTAGAAGGAAATCTTTATAAAGAAGTTTTATTAAAATCACTTAATCGCCCACCATATTCTTATTGCTTTTGAAGGATAATTTATAGGCATGTACTTTCTTCTTTAACTTATTCCACTATACCTATATTACTGAAATATCACTGAATACAGCCTACCATCTCATCTTATATGAACATTGCTTTTATAAGCTTCATTTTTTCTTCTGCTCAACTTATCTTGATAGCAGAATTAATGTAATGAGATGGAAATTGAAATATTATCTGGTTATGCTAATTTCGTTTTATAGAACATAATTATTAGTGTAGTAAAGCTATATGCTAATGTGGCTTAGCTAATGAAATCAATGATTCACTGGCTACATATTTGCTGCACAGGTGTATGACATGATAGTTCTATGACCATTGTGGTATTGCCTTTCCTGTGACGTTCATTTTCCCCAGACAGTTACACTTCCTTACTTGCTGATGGAGTAGATAGACGTTATAAATGTGTCTAAATGCTAATAAACCTGCGTTTTAATAATACACCTTTATGGAAATAGAATATGGTAACATTTCACATTTCAAATTTAATTTCCACATGAATTCAAATTCTCTTGAGAACAAGCATTTTCTTAGCATTTTCAATAATATTCTATTCTTTTTGCAAAGCATATATTCCTTCACAATTTTTTTATTGCCAAAAATATCCTAAAATCCTGGCCCAAAACTACTTTATAATAAATCATATACATAGTAACATAGTAACATAGTAAGTTGGGTTGAAAAAAGACATACGTCCATCAAGTTCAACCATAATGCCTATATATAACCTGCCTAACTACTAGTTGATCCAGAGGAAGGCAAAAAAAACCCATCTGAAGCCTCTCTAATTTGCCGCAGAGGGGAAAAAATTCCTTCCTGACTCCAAGATGGCAATCGGAAGAGTCCCTGGATCAACTTGTACTAAGAGCTATCTCCCATAACCCTGTATATGTGTTACAAACTAATATAGGCCTAAGTTTGCCACCTTTTTGTTAAAACTATACTGGCCAGGGTGGGTGCGGGGCTGTGCGGGGGGGGGGGGGGATTGTGATGTAATTGGCGAGATTTCACAGGGGTGGCAGAGCCAAGCCTCATGGAATTGTGCCTCATGGAATTGTGAGGTGATTTGGTATGCATTCTTATGAAAGAATGGTGAAAGGATTCAAATATGTTGTGTTTTACTATAGTGTTTACACTACTGCAACACCTCTTTGTAACTTTGTGTAAAACACTATAAATAAATAATATTCTTCCAATAGCACAAGAAAAAGTAATAAAATTGTACATTGGTAGGGCACAGAAAATCGAAATATTACATATCCTCTGGTCATAGATCATTAAGAGTGTGGGAATTTGTTGTTCCAAATAACTTAATTGATTTTAATTAAACAATATACAGAAAACATAAGCTCTTTGCATGTGTCCGATGTTGAGCATAACGGACTTGTGGCATAACTGATTATAATCTCTTTAAAGGGGCATTATATCCCTTTGTTCAACATGAGTGCTATGAGTAAGGCTTGTCCTGAATCTAGAGTATACCAGGGTTTTTCAAATGTGTACATTAACAAATGTTAATTTGTGAGCAACTGGTTCTGTTTTATCCAGCACGAGTTCAAGAGCACAGCCATTCCACTATTCAGAAGTACTATGTATGTGAGCACTAAGGGGCATGTTTTTTTCGCCTTTTAGAGCTCTTGTTCTTCTGTATGGAGGAGTAGCAAATGCTCCCTTTGACAGTAATGTCTTAGATTCCCAAGGCAGGCAGTGCTCAATTCAAGGTGCATTCCCCAGGTCACAATGCTCTGAAATGAAGTGCAGAGATCTGAGGCTATTTGCACAATAGCCCATGCAGTGGGCAAAGTGCAAAAGAAGGTAGTGACTCATTTAAACCCCACTCAGTGAGCATGAAATACTATACAGCTCCTGGGCAGCATGATGGCGCAATAGTAAGCACCCCTACTTTGCCGATTTAGGGTCATTTCGAGCCAGGCCACTATCTGCTAGGAGTTCATATGTTCTCCCTGTGCGTGCATCAGTTTTCTCAAATGTACATCCAGGCAGGTTAACTGGCTCTTGATAATATTGACCATAGTATACAGTATATGATAGAGATGTGAATGATGTATAATCTCTGTAAAACAGGGTCAGACTGGGGGGTGAAGGGCCCACCGGGGCTCGCGACCATAGCCCCCCCTGAGGGGCCCCCCTAACCCCCCTCGCTGGGCCCCCACCCGACGTCCTTCCCCGAGCGCGTAAATTTAACGCGTCGGGGCAGGAGCGGTCGGGCAGGGGGAGCTCCGCAAGGGTCTGACCCTGCTATAAAGTGCAAAAGAACAGAATAGCGGTTTGTAAATATTTTATTAAAAATACACACTTACATAAATATTTTTATGTGTTTGTAAATATTTTATTAAAAATACACATTACTCCTTTATGGCTATCTCATGTTCATTGGTATAATTGATTTTATAATTTTGGTAATTCTATAATTTCATCATATTATTCCTTTGGTGATGTAGAAAGTAGTTGTATAATTATTGCACAGAAATCAATTTTGTGACATCATTTTTGTTATGTGATACATAAGTAATAGGATATTTAAATAGGTTGCTAATAGTGATAAGTGAATCTGTCCCATTTCACTCTGCCGAAAAATTTTTGAAACCGCGAAAAATTTGCAAAACGTGGGTGTTGCAGAATTTTCACAGAAGTTTTGCAAAACAATTTGCCAATGGCGAAATGTGGAAATTTGGTGAAAAAATGTGCTTATCACTAGTTGCTAACAGAGTTCAGTAACATGTTTGTAATGCACCTTAATTTAGAAAAATGTAGAATCTTCAAAACCAAAGATTTATGTTTAACTGTTTATTTCTGTTTATTTGCAGGTTATCACGCAAGCCAGTGGAGGTGTTTCACATCATACAATCCATACTCAGCCCGTTGGAAAGCAGTTTGACAGAGTTGATGATTTTTACATTCCTGACACCACACTTATTATCAGTCATATCAGGTAGTTGTTTTTAAATGCTAACAATAAAATGAAGGCAAAACGCCTATAATCAATCATACACCCATGTCCACAAACAGCTGCAGTAAGAGAGAATGATTTCTGAAATAATCAAGTTACTTTACACTGTGCCCTTTTCAGCATTTTCTCTCTCTATATACAGCTCTGTAACAAAGAAATGAACTTAGGAGGGGGAGACTAAATCCAGTTCTGCAGTGACTGTAGAGTAAAAGAGATAGGTGTATGGTTTGATTAGAAAATATTGATAAATGCATTACCTTTATTAAATAGCACCTATTTTCAACATACATTTGCTTTTATTAAGCCTAGGTGTGCATACTGTTTTAAGAAACAAACAGGAATCTACAGACTTGAACTCATCATATTCTTTCACTCGATAAACCATTGTTACAATAAAATACACCTAAGACTTTATTCTGGAAGTGTAATAGAACTTATAAACAAAAATAATATTCCCATAAATAAGTTGTCATTTTTTGCAGTGTATCATTGTTCATTAGACTGTTACTACACTTTTTGAGTAAAAAGGTTTATTATATACACTGCACATTGCTACATAAATATTTTTTCTGCTAGGGCATTGAAAAATTATTTCCACGGTGCCTTTCCTTCATAAACAACTTTTATTAATCACATACATTTGTTCCCAAAGGTACTATTATTGGCATCTCTTTAAAAAATTACCAATTATTAAAATACATTTTCTGTGAAAGCTGCTTATTACTATGCTTGACATTTTCATTTTTTTGGAAAATATCACGTTAAAGGAAAGATTGCAAAAAAATAATTTAAATGACTTAAATGGCAGAAGGATCAACAAATATCCACCCATTGGTCACAGTGTGCTTCTCCAAAGATTATGGGGGCTAATACATACTTTTGGCAGTTTTACTAAGTGGTAACAATACTGAGGGCTTTAGATTTCACACTTTATTTTAGGGTGAACATAACTGTCCAGATCCTTTCTTTATACACGAAATACACATCATGAAACAAGTATATAAACAGGTGATAGTGCTCAGAGGGGCTGATAAGCAGTGCTCAGCACTCGCACCCAATCAATCAGAATGGCATTCAGCTGTTCGGATCAGTCAAACACATTCTTATAAACTTACACAGGTATCAGGTTTTGATTAATCTGTCAATTAATTCAAAGCTTTCCTAACAGGAAGTAATAGTAAGGAAGGATTTAATGATTCCCAGTAGTTCAATACTGAATAAAAAATGCTCTACAGTAACAAAGAAACAATACGCTTTTCCATATACACATATGCCCCTTCCTTTCTAACATGATCCCATTCAGTTGGGTTTGTGTAAAAAGGTTTATAAACACTCTCTGTACTGTGAGCCTAAGAAGGGATGGGAAATGGTTCTTATGAGTATCATAGTTTCCTTTCAATCTGTGGAACTGTGCAATTGGGATTGGCAGTTCACATAGTGGCTATGCATATTTTCTCCATAAGTCCAACTGAATGGTATACTTTCCATTTAAATAAAGGGTCAATACAGCACATACTCATAAAACACATTTCCATACACTCAGTACAGGTATGGGACCCATTATCCAGAATGCTTGGGACCTGGGGTTTTCCGGATGAGGGGTCTTTCTGTAATTCGAATCCTTAATTTTACTATAAAAAATATTGAATCAGTAATTAAACCCAATAGGACTGTTTTGCCCCTAATAAGGATTAATTATATCTTAGTTGGGATCAAGTACAAGCTACTGTTTTATTATTACAGAGAAAATGGAATTAAACATGTGAATTATTTGATTAACATGGAGTCTATGGGAGATGGCCTTTCTGAAATTTGGAACTTTCTGGATAATGGGTTTCTGGATAAGGGGTCCGATACCTGTACATGTAACACATCGAGGGTTTTTATGCAGAACTACTTACTATGTATTTTCTGTTGAAGGTGCAATTTCATTTTTTCTATAAAGCTTTTATAGATTTACACACTGTCTTACAAGTAATGTCAGGGTCTTTTATAATTTTAAATCTCTCTCTGATCTCTGTCTTATAGCCTGCCTTACTTCTTTAAGCCCTCACTCATTTCTCTTTAATTTATTGCATTTCATTCCAAGTCTCATAACTTTTTGGCTGGCGTAGTTTATATCCATTAATATGCTCTCTCTGAATTGTCATTCAGTTGACTTCTTACAAATGTCTTTGTACAGTTCTCCCTTCTTAGTTCAGCTTTCTGGATCTTAGAACATCAGTCGTGTTTCAGGTCCAGTTACAAACCCTGTATTTCATAAAGTGTCATAAATTGCATTTATAGACTATGGAATTATATTATATTTTATTTGTATATTATATTATATTTGTTCTAATGTTGTGGAGCTGTCGATAAGTATTTTGCTTTCAGATTTTCATTTCTAATAATCAGTTCTTAAATATTATAGTTTTTTGTTTTTTCTTGCTTTGTGGCTACCTATAATAGCCATGGCTATTATATTGAATTTCAAATTCAGTCACATTTGGTATCATTCTCTGTTCACTTTCCTAATTATACATGAGCAGTAGTCTTTGTTCTGTAGATTCTGACATTCATTTTGTCACTCTCATCTTCATGTTCCTTCATGTTCCTGTATCACTGCTCCCTTGTAATGGGCTGATGGCTATTGACCCTGATTTCTCCTATTTATAGATTCTATTTAAACTCTTTTTTTCTGATTTGTACCTTTAATTCCCATTGCCACTTGTGGCTCTTAGTTGACTCTGTATATATAAATCCCCTGATCCCCCTAATCCAACTTTCTTGATTACTATCTGGGTTATTGTGCTATATTTGTAGCCCCATGCATACCAAGAGTTATAAATTTGTGCCACTTGTAAAGCGACTGTCACTTTTCTATGGCATGTCTGCACAGTGCATTCCAGACAGACAGACAGATAAACCATTGAAAATGTACAGAGGCTCTTTGAATGCATAACTGTTTAAATTTCTAATTCACCCTAAATGTAATTTCAATCTCAGTCTGCAGTATATTTGAAGTCCTTCTCACAATATAAAATATCATAATAAAAATCAGCTACATTTACTAATGTAATTATCCCATTAATTTGATCAAGACATGTCTCATATTATTAATTGTTTCACATTTGTTCATCATTGTTTTTTTGCCCAAAGAACTTGGAAGCTCAAAGGTGCTGAGATAAATTCTATCCAGTGTGGTTTGTGGAAAATTTTTGGGTTGGTTTAGTAAAAACTTGTCAAATGTTTTTGCTTTGCCTATTAAATATCAAAAGATATATTCATTTTCCAAGATGTATACATGCACATTGTATATATAGCAGAAATATTATGTGGAAGTACTGCTATATCTTAAAGCGAATAATGGTATTCAATACATTCCAGTTAAAGCAACAACTCTGAGCTACTTTTCCATGCAACTAACACCATTATTTAGGTCACACCAAAGCATTTGCTTTCCAATGTATATTGCTTTTTAACCTTGCTATTGGATACCCCCACAAAAAATACATTTTGTCCAAACAACTTAACTTGAAATTATTTTCATTTGCTTTCAGATATGGATTTATTCTCCACAAAGATGAACCAGCGCTTTTAAAAATCGATTTGGAAACAATGTCATACATCAAGACATTAAGTTTAAAGGACTATAACTGCATTCCCCAGTCTCTTGCCTATACTCCATTTGGGGGGTATTATTTTATCCACTGTAAACCTGATAGCACTGGAGCTATTGTTCCTCAAGTCATAGTGGATAGCGTGACCGATTCTGTAATTGGATATAACAGAGATGTCACTGGTGCCCCTTATATCTCTCCAGATGGCCACTATCTTGTCAGCATTGATGATGTCAATGGACTGATGAGAGTCCAACTCATCTCAATTCAAGGAGAAATTAAGGAATTATTTGACATCCACACTAATTTACATATATCTGATGTGGCTTTTCAATCGTCATTTCTAGAAGCTCACCAGTACAATGTCTATGCAAGCTCCAGTACCCAAACGGATGTCCTCTATGTAGAGCTGTCATCTGGAAAAGTTAAAATGGTGAAAAGCCTAAAAGAACCATTGAAGTTAGAAGAGTGGCCTTGGAGCTCTAAAAATCGGATTATCCAGGAGAGCGGCCTCTTTGGACAATACTTGATGACACCTTCCAAGGAATCTCTGTTTATCTTAGATGGACGACTCAACAAATTAAACTGTGAGATCACTGAAGTTGAGAAAGGCAACACAATTGTTTGGGTTGGAGAGCCATAGAAACTGTCATTAAAATACAATAAAGACACACAAATTTTTCTTTTCTTTTTTTTCTTGTATATTTTTTTTTTTTTAGTGCTTTAAGCTTTAACCAGTCATGCATTCTAAATAATTTTGCAGAGTCCAACAAATTCTAGTCCTCATGATAAAGAATAACAAATATGTTTAATAAAAAAAAAGGGGGTTTCATAACAAGTAGCTGGGATTCATAGTGAAAATAAATAAACGCAGCAACTTTTTATAGCTTTCATATAATAAAGTGTGAATAAAAAAGCAAGAAAAGAAAATGAGCTACCAGAAAAAAACGTTAATTTTCTTTATTTAAAATACAATATATGTTTGCATTTGTTTGCTGAAAAGAACAAATATGTCTGTCCTGAGGTCTTGAAACACTTTGTCAGTCTTGCCACCAGTTAATTTGTGCCTTTGGTGGAATATTTTATATGAAACATAAAATCAGAACAACATGTTTAATTCAGTACCACTGGGACTGTTGATTGTCGGGGGAAGAAGCATTTCTAATCTCTGTAATTGTACAATATTTGTTAAACCTACTCTTTCATTTAGTCTCTTCTGTTCATCCTATGTACTTTGTTTAGAATATTTTCATCTGCTACTTGAGCAGTTTTTCATTTAGATGTTAGAAAACAGGATTTATCACAGACATGTACATTTTTCATCAACAGCTTTCAGGTAAAAACAAAATATGGTGTGTTTCATACAAAAAATATTTTTAGCCACTGGGGATTTCAATTATTGTCCATTATTAAGCAATGAAATGCATAAAATATAAACTAGCATTAACTGCCACTTCAAATTTGTCATTAACCATATAATTAGATAATTATATGTAGGATATTTAATGAAATTGGGTTAAATTCTCATTGGCTTTACTGTCAATGTAATAACACATTGGGGTCTACTTATCATACTGTGTAAAATGATAACCGCTAAAGAAAGGTGTAAAAAGCTTTGTAAAATCAAGGTGTATGTTGTATTTACACCACCCAAATGCCGCATTTGACACCATTATTTTATACCTCATCAGACCTTACATAATTTGTGCAAGCCAATGGGAAAAATTCAAGCATTAAGTACGTTCCAGTGGAAGTTGCTCTGGAAAAAAATGGGATGGACAAATGCCGTATATTCCCTTAGCTAGTCATTCACGTTTCGGTGAAAAATTAGTGAATCTTTCAAGAGATTCGTGAAACAGTGAAATGGCATAATGGCAAAAATGGTGTGTGTAAAAAATAAATTGTGACGCAGGAGTTGCTTTTTTGACACACGCGTCAGAAAAATGACATGTGGGACAATTATTTTTTGTCGCGTGGCAAATTTTTTCCTGACGAATTTTGCCTATTTTGCGGAAAAATCCATCAGCAGAAATTCGCTGCGAATTCATGCCTGCCGAAAAAATTTAGCCCATCGCTACCCATAGCATTTCCAAACAGCTGCATACTTTTACACCTCATTATTACACAGATGTACGCAGTTGCTGAAATCAATACACAACCTAATAAATACAGGTATGGGATCCATTATCCGGAAACCCATTATACCGAAAGCTTCTAATTATGGGATGGCTATTTCCTATAGACTCCATTTTAAAAAAAATCAGATTTTTTTAAATTATTTCCTTTTTCTCTGTAATAATAAAACTGTACCTTGTACTTGATCCCAACTAAGATATAATTAATCCTTATTGGAGGCAAAACAATCCTATTGGCTTTATTTAATGTTTAAATTATTTTTAGTAGACTTATGGAGACCCAAATTAAAGAAAGATCCCTTATCTGGAAAACCCCAGGTCCCAAGCATACACTGTTTTTTACACTGCAATGCCTGGAGATGCGTGTTGTTTTTTACACAGTAAGATTAATAGACCTCTTTGTGTTGAACTAGCTGATATGTTACTTTGGATGTAATGAACCAAGGTCCACATTTTATTTTAAAGCTCATGTTTGCTAAATCTAAGCAGAATTCATTAGAAACTTTAAAATCAATCACCCATTTGAATGAGATTAAAAATAACTTTGTGCTGGTTTGCAAAATGTGGTTCTTTAACCTTTAAATAGAAATAGACCTAATGCAGTCAAAATGAATACAGGAGGGTAACCTTTTTAAAGTATGCAATATTTCATGCACATGATATGAAATATACAGGTGTTGGGGAGAAGGCTGCATTAAGTAGCTTGAAATAGGATGAGTATAGGTAGAGTAAAAACAAGTTTATACCACTTAATATACCCTTTGTCAGTTTAAAGCTTAGAGAGTGTTTTGTGATATAAACAGCTAAACAAACTAGAAGGTATGAAACTAGATGATATAATGCACAGAATTCTTTAGGAATAAGTACCATAGAGGAAAGATAAGTGAGATATTATCTTCCTAACCTGAGGGTATTTATGGGATCAACCTAATTTAGATTTAAAAACATGTATCCTTTCCTGGCTCCCTTATCCCCTTATCCTTGCATTCACAATGCAAAATGAACTGTGTAATATTTGTTTTAATTGTGTTACTTGACTAGTCTGTCACTTTTACATTGTTGTTCTACTGACACCATGTTGATGTTCTGTATGTAGCAAATGCTTGAAAGAGAATAAACCCTTATGTTTTAAGCATTTTACTCCTTTGTGAATATGGATTTGAATGAACAGAATATTATGTTTTTAACTTTTTCACTTTTTGTTTATTTTGCCTTAAGGGATTGTTATGGTAATATGAACAATTTAACCTGCACCCTCTTTTGCATAATGTGACAGTAAGTTTAAAGGTTAATGAAACAATCAATACGGCAACTTTCTGTGCAGTATTTCTGATGGTTCTCCTAAGAGAAAATGATTGAGTTGTATTAGTAAAACACTGTCTTATGGACTACAGCCAAATAATATGCACCTCAAGGGAAAATCATTTAAGCACATTAACCTTCATAAAAATACACACAAGCATTTATTGACTATTTTGCTTTGTTCCATTTAACATATTCACATTTAAATATATCCTATGAATTTATGATGACTGATGACTTTAGCATGACTTAGCATGTCAGTGAATATGGTAAATTCTGCCTATTTCTAAAAGTATAACATTTCTGCCTATGAAAATTATGCAAAACAATGGCAAGACATAATGCCACCCAATATAGTGCAGTATGTCATTTAACAATTGGCGCTGTCCTTTTTTTTACAGCAGTTTTGTTTTAGTTTTACCTTTACATTTTAGGGGCTTGTACAGTTGTTTTTTTGGAGATAATTGGGAAGATCCACAAATCCACAGTTTATTCATATAAAACCGAATATTATGTTATTGTTCATCAAAACTCTATCAGTCTTTTAAAAAACTTCTTGTACTGTAATGTATTTCCTTACTTGTTTGAGCTTCTGCACCCCATGTTGATAGCAGCATGATTTCCATCCAGCACTTTGCATTATCCAAACACCTTCTGTTATTTCCTAAGGAAATACATTAAAGTAAAAGCAGTGCTAAGCAGGAAGTCTCTTTCCTAGACTTCTATTAATAAATCCCAATGCATTAAAAGTGGTCCCAAAAGAATGAGTAGAATTATTAGCTTTTTCTTTACAAACTAGTAGCATTTTTATTCACTGTAGGTCAGGACTGTACCACTGGTGGTTTGCAGGCCACATCCAGCTTGAGTGCACTTTCTGAGTCCAGACATTCATCAAAATGTTGAAGTTATAATGAAGATATTTCCCCTGCCTTATAGCTAAATCTTATTTTTTTCTGTGTAACTGTAAGTGCACCTACTAAAGTGGTTCTTTAGTACTGGCATGCATATGCCTTGCACATGAGCTGCACAGGGGCTGGTTAAGTTTTAAGTTTAAATCCTCATATGGAAGGACAAAAGTTAAAGTGCACTATATGCTTTAGCTGTGAGGTTGGGAAGAAACCTTTACTGGTAGGTTCTGGCAAATCGGAGGGTGAGAATGGGAGGTTGCAAAGTGAGTGAGCAGAAGAGAGAGGGACAGTAATGTACAACAAAAGGTGGTCAGGGAGAGATAGAGACTGAAAAAGGAAAGAGACAATGAGGAGAAAAACATAACATAAGGGGCCTGGATTAAGGAAGGAGGAAGAATTAGTAAAAAAAAAGGTGGTAAACAAAATCAAAGGGATGAATGGAGAGACCAAAATTATTAATGGATGGGAGAAAGAAAAAAAAAAGGAACATTAGAGTGATTTTCCATAGCATTATGATGAATATACTTTTTGTTGTTTTAATTTCAGATAATCTAAAGTTTGTGTTATCTCTTGTGTTAAATAGGGCAAACAGGGGAATTATGCACTTTATTCACATAACATGTTTTAGGTTAGCATGAACCTTTTATTAAGGGTAGGTGCATAGTCCAGAGTACAGAGAGAATGCAATTCAATAGGAAATAGGTGTAAATGTGCATTATAGAAATTATGTTCTATAAAACAGTAATGATCAAGCCAGCTGGAAAAAAAGATTTTATTGTCTGATGAGACCAAGCCATATTTGGTGTGCAAATCACCATGAACACACCATCCCAACATAAAGCATGGTGGTGCCAGCATCATTCTGTGGCATGCCTCTCTGCAGCAGGACCTGCAAGGCTTTTGAGGATAAAGAGAAAAGTGAATGCAGCAAAATACATTCAAATCCTGATGTAGTCCACAAGAATCCCAAGCTTTGGTAGACGAATTGCCAGTAAGACAATGACCCCAAGTATAAAGCCAAAACTATCCATAAAAACCCAGCAATGTTAATGTCCTTGAATGGCTAACTTAGAGTCCTATCAATAGAGATCACAAGGTAACCTGCCAGAGCTTTAGCAGTTTTCCCAGAAGGAATAGGGAAAAACTGCAATGTCCAGACATGAAAAGATAGTGACCGCTCTGCACAGACACAATGCTGGAATTGCTGCCAAAGGTGCAGCTGCTAAATACTGACTTGAAGGGGGTTTATACAATTAACTATAATTAGTATTTAATTAAAATCCCTTTGTAGGGAAATGTTTTCACTTTGACCTGAAACAGTCTCTTGATCAATAATAATTAGGAGGATTAATACTTTTTATAATATATTTAAAATGAATAGCATTAGGAAAAATAATCTTTAAAACTTTAACCCCAGAATGAATACATAACCAACAGATTTATATTATATTAAGTGGCCTGTTAAAGAATCTTAACAAATTGGAATATATATATCAGTAAATATTGCCCTTGTACATCTTTGCCCTTGAGCCACCATTTAGTGATGGGCTGTGTGCTCCCCCAGAGATCACATGACAGGAAATAATGCCGCTCTAACTGTAACAGGAAGTAGTGTGGGAGTAAAAGGCAGAACTCTGTCCATTCATTGGCTGATGTGGCCTAGCGTGTATGTGTGCCTTGGTTTATTTGTGTGCACCTGGAATCATATGATCCCAGGAGGTGGCCTTTAGTATTTTCTATTTAGGATTACCCAATGGCACATGCTGCTAAATAGTATATTTTTATGAAAAAGGTTTATTTAGATGAAGTAGGGTTTTACATATGAGCTTGTTATGCAATATATTTTATAGAGACCTACATTGTTTGGGGGTATAGTTTTCCTTTAAAGTACTGCTGCCACATTATATTTACCAATGGGCAGTTAGTTACATTAACAGAGAATGACTATTCATTATGTTACACATAACCTCAGTTTGTTAAAACATAGATGCAAAAAGCAAACTGCACCTTCTGGTTTCTTCATAATGACTGTGCAGCTCAATTGGACTGAAATATGAATTCTAATTCTTTTTCTACTGTTTAACTTAGTTGTTGTTTGATTGACATTGTCTGTTGTTTTTTATTCTGTGTAAATGATGTTAGCCTTCTTCACCAAAGGTCTCTGGCCGACTACAAAATGTGTGTTTTTTTTAATATAAAAAAAATATGCCATTCCTGATACCTTCAAGAATTCCTGTGAGGTTCCCACTGCCATCAAAGCGTAATAAAATAATGTGTTGTGGCCATTCTTTATCTAAATGACTCTTATAGTCACACACACCTTATGATCCTGCCTGTCGTCTGCAGCAGACAATTACAGGAGATGATTAAGTATACCCAATAAGCAGCACAAAAATGTCTGAGAGTGCTGACGAAGTTATAAGACAGGACAGGCATCCATACATCACTTGGTGCTGTGCTTATTTCAAGAAAAATGCCATTGATTTATTTCTCTTAAAATCAGTTTTTTGTGTGTCTGTCTTTGTAATAGACACAAGTGCTTTGAAAATAAGGGTGACTGTTATGTATTTTCATAATAGTCTATAGAGTATTTTTAATGTGGCCTCATTTTGGCTTTGAAAGTAGACATGTAATGTGGGGCAAAACGTTTTAAAGGAGAAGAAAAGTCTCAATCGCTAGGGTGTGCCAAAATGTTAGGCATTCTCCAGTGACTGCAAACACTGCTCCTGTTACCAGGAAAACTGCAGGGGTGCCTACGCTTAAGCGACCCTCTTCCTTCTTCTGCCTTCATGCAGTTTGCACATGTGCAGTAGAGTGAAAAGACAAACTTAAAGAAGAAAGTTGGCTATTTCACTCTACCGATGAGGAAAGGAAGAGGATCGGTTGCATGGACCCTGGCGGGTGCAGTTCTAACAGGACCAACAGCCTGAGGTATCACTGGGGGCTGCCTAACATTTGGCCTAACGTTCTGGCCTTGCTGCAAGCCACTCCCACAGGTACTATACTGTATCATCCTCCCACTCCCACAGGTACTATACTGTATCATCCTCCCACTCCCACAGGTACTATACTGTATCATCCTCCCACTCCCACAGGTACTATACTGTATCATCCCACTCCCACAGGTACTATACTGTATCATCCTCCCACTCCCACAGGTACTATACTGTATCATCCTCCCACTCCCACAGGTACTATACTGTATCATCCCACTCCCACAGGTACTATACTGTATCATCCTCCCACTCCCACAGGTACTATACTGTATCATCCTCCCACTCCCACAGGTACTATACTGTATCATTCTCCCACTCCCACAGGTACTATACTGTATCATCCTCCCACTCAAACAGGCACTATACTGTATCATCCTTCCACTCCCACAGGTACTATACTGTATTATCTCCCACTCCCACAGGTACTATACTGTATCATCCTCCCACTCCCACAGGTACATTATTGTATCATCCTCCCACTCCCACAGGTACTATACTGTATCATCCTCCCACTCCCACAGGTACTATACTGTATCATCCTCCCACTCCCACAGGTACTATACTGTATCATCCTCCCACTCCCACAGGTACTATACTGTATCATCCTCCCACTCCCACAGGTACTATACTGTATCATCCTCCCACTCCCACAGGTACTATACTGTATCATCCTCCCACTCCCACAGGTACTATACTGTATCATCCTCCCACTCCCACAGGTACTATACTGTATCATCCTCCCACTCCCACAGGTACTATACTGTATCATTCTCCCACTCCCACAGGTACTATACTGTATCATTCTCCCACTCCCACAGGTACTATACTGTATCATCCTCCCACTCCCACAGGTACTATACTGTATCATCCTCCCACTCCCACAGGTACTATACTGTATCATCCCACTCCCACAGGTACTATACTGTATCATCCTCCCACTCCCACAGGTACTATACTGTATCATCCTCCCACTCCCACAGGTACTATACTGTATCATCCTTCCACTCCCACAGGTACTATACTGTATCATCCTCCCACTCCCACAGGTACTATACTGTATCATTCTCCCACTCCCACAGGTACTATACTGTATCATCCCACTCCCACAGGTACTATACTGTATCATCCTCCCACTCCCACAGGCACTATACTGTATCATCCTTCCACTCCCACAGGTACTATACTGTATTATCTCCCACTCCCACAGGTACTATACTGTATCATCCTCCCACTCCCACAGGTACTATACTGTATCATCCTCCCACTCCCACAGGTACTATACTGTATCATTCTCCCACTCAAACAGGTACTATACTGTATCATCCTTCCACTCCCACAGGTACTATACTGTATTATCTCCCACTCCCACAGGTACTATACTGTATCATCCTCCCACTCCCACAGGTACTATACTGTATCATCCTCCCACTCCCACAGGTACTATACTGTATCATTCTCCCACTCAAACAGGTACTATACTGTATCATCCTCCCACTCCCACAGGTACTATACTGTATCATCCTCCCACTCCCACAGGTACTATACTGTATCATCCTCCCACTCCCACAGGTACTATACTGCATATGTTCTAAGCTAAATCATTAGCTTATATTAAATAGTTTTTTGTCACCTGCCATCTATAATATCCCTATCACCCTTGTTCCATTCCTAAATTAACTCTCTCCCTATGAAAAAACTAATTGTAGCTTTTATATATTTACTGTTGTTGTTTTTTTCCTACTTTTGTAATTGTTTTGTTCATTTCTAGTTAGTTACAGTGGAGTTCTCATCAGACTGTATAGCTGGGAAACAAACTAATGTTGTGTATCAGTGTCAGTGTTATAGTGCCAGGGCCTGAATATATCCCATCAGTACCCACTGCATTTCACTACTTATAATGTGCTGGTTTTGTAAATATAGACTGCATGTGGCTGTAAATAATGTGGCTGGGATGTCAGTACCCACTGCCTTTTTCTCTATTAAAATAACTAAAACACATTTAAGCTAACTAATCCCAAACACAAATGGATGGAGATCCCCACACAGAAGTGCATGTATGAATCATTTTACATCCTAAACATTTTATGGTGAAAAAAAGAACTCCCACCCACACTTGTACACATTATCCCTGGGAGTCAGTGGGAACCACAAGAGATAGTTGGGAGGTTCATTTTTATGCCAGCAGTGAATCCACCCTCTGCCTATGCCCCACAGGTATATACATATATACTAATATGTACTAAATTACAATGTGTATAGTTTTTCTTTTGCCATTGATACTTAGGAGGAGCAAGAGAAAGTGATTTTGCTATTTCTATCTACTGAACAGTTTGATGCCCAATATGCATAGCTTATGTGGCCTGTAAAATATTACCTATGAATATATATATAAATTTTCTCAGCTGGCAATTCACCTTCAGCAAACAAAGCCCCCTGCCTGCATATTGTGCATCATAACACAGTCCAGCCACAGTGTATTTTATGTTACCCCACATTATTTATAATGCAAAATGAATCTGTTTTGTTTTCCCTGCTGTTAAGTTTTAGCAATGCTAAGTTTTACATTTTACACCTGTATACCATGCATATGCACATATGTGTAAGAAGGTACACAGGGAAAAATTAGTTCCCAGGTTCCTGATATGGGTATTGAACCTGGGCCCCCATGAATAGCAGGACTGGGACATAAGGATGGAACTTTTCTTCCCAAGTAATATCACATACTATCAGGTTATGTTACATAGTTACATAGTTACATAGGGTTGAAAAAAGACCAGAGTCCATCAAGTTCAACCCATCCAAGTAAACCCAGCACACACAACCCACACCTACCAATCTATACACTCACATACATAAACTATATATACAACCACTAGTACTAACTGTAGATATTAGTATCACAATAGCCTTGGATATTCTGATTGTTCAAGAACTCATCCAGGCCCCTCTTAAAGGCATTAACAGAATCTGCCATTACAACATCACTAGGAAGGGCATTCCCCAACCTCACTGCCCTCACCGTGAAAAACCACCTACGCTGCTTCAAATGGAAGCTCCGTTCCTCTAATCTAAAGGGGTGACCTCTGGTGCGTTGATCGTTTTTATGAGAAAAAAGAACATCCCCCAACTGCCTATAATCCCCTCTAATGTACTTGTACAGAGTAATCATGTCCCCTCGCAAGCGCCTCTTTTCCAGAGAAAACAACCCCAACCTCGACAGTCTAACCTCATAGTTTAAATCTTCCATCCCCTTAACCAGTTTAGTTGCACGTCTCTGCACTCTCTCCAGCTCATTAATATCCTTCTTAAGGACTGGAGCCCAAAACTGCACTGCATACTCACGGTGAGGCCTTACCAGGGACCTATAAAGGGGCAAAATTATGTTTTCCTCCCTTGAGTCAATGCCCTTTTTTATACAAGACAGCACTTTATTTGCTTTAGTAGCCACAGAATGACACTGCCTGGAATTAGACAACTTGTTATCAACAAAAACCCCTAGATCCTTCTCCATTAAGGATACCCCCAACACACTACCATTCAGTAGATAGTTTGCGTTTATATTATTCCTACCAAGATGCATAACTTTGCACTTATCAACATTGAACCTCATTTTCCAGTTTGCTGCCCAGTTTTCCAATTTTGTCAAATCGCTCTGCAAAGCGGCAGCATCCTGCATGGAACTTATAGTTTTGCACAATTTTGTGTCATCAGAAAAAATAGAAACAGTACTGTCTATGCCCACCTCCAGGTCATTAATAAATAATAATGTATTAATATTAATGTATAATGCAAGACATTCTCATAATTAATACTGTTTAATTAATAAGCCCTAGTTACAAGATTATGGAAGCTGTGAGCAACTTCCTGCCCATGTCTGTGCAGCCACAATATTATGCCCAGTTCCACTAGTAAACAGATCTATTTCAGCCAAAACACTGAGTTTATAGCTGTATTCTCAACAAAGGTAAATATACAGTAAAGGCAAAATCAGAAGGTGCAAGTGCAAACTGTATGGCGCACTCTTGATTCAAACTATGACTTTTATTTACATATAACAAATAAAGATTAATGTTAATTTTTTGTATAGAAATATTATACTAAAAATAAAAAATGACAATGACAATAAAAATTATAATAATACATTTCTTTTCTTTACATGCTTCTCTGATCTGCTTATAGTTTCAAAAGCAGATTTTTGGACATTCAGGAATGACTTCCTCTCCAATTAGTGTGTTCACCAGCCTTTATATTTCATCCTCCTCTCCCTCCCATCAGTTTATCTCCCAGGCTTTTGCCTCCTCTTCCTCCTACTGAAATACTTACACCTCCTCTCCCTCCTATCATTTCTTCAGTATTCCAATATAAACGTCACCTGGAGAATATACTTATTGGCTGGCTTTCAATGGATAGTATATTTTTGAGATAGTATATAAACATCTACATGTTATCCTACATCTTATGCCAACCATAGTTTTACTCTTGCTGTCATGATGAATCAAGATTGAGATGCTGATTCAGTCATGCAACCATTCCTTACAATTCAGCTCATTTTCTTTCCTGCCACGTAAAGTTAATTTGGGGTTCCAGGTCAACCACACAGGCATCTGCTTTTTTAGGGAAAGCAGTAAACTTCCTTCTCTCAAAACAACAAATGCGATGTCCTCTCATTTTGCTTGCAATGATATTTGCAGATGGAGTTTCCGCTGGACAGGAACTCAAATGCATTAACAATAGCATAAACCCCACAGTGAGGGTTTTTATGTTCATCAACATCAAGTATCTCCATAGTTCCTTCAGGATCCTTCACCAGTGCACTATAACAATCATTTATCTGTTTCCTTAGTAAGGTGCAATGATGCTTTATCTTAGCACTGTCTGCAATCTCCACATGATCCATTTTAAAGCAGCTTGTCAACCAATGTTTCTCTATGCTGTCATAATAAATCTGCACAGAGGGTTCTTTAAAAGAATTAAATCCAAGTTGGGAAAGGAGGCAACTTTGAAGCGCCTCTACCTCAAACTGTATTTTCAGCAAGGTCTGAGCTGCATCGATGATTCAGTCATCCAGACATTCTCTACCTCGCAGGCCGTATATATGCTACTGCGTCAGGTTGAGTTCAGGGATCCAGTTATCAGTCCCCTTTGGGAAGGGCTGGTCTGTAACCTCAACATGCGCACAAGAATCATCAGAGAATTAATTCTCTTCATCTGCATAGTATCTGGTGCATGATTTGAATCCATCCATTAACTTTTCTATGTTTTGATTTTCCTCTGACTTTAAAGCCTGTCTATTATATTTTCTACCTTTCCTTTCTTCTTTTTTGGCCCTTCTCTCATGTAATCAGTCAGTGAATGGCATGAGTTTCTCATTTATCCAAGGAGTGTAATCAGGTTCTGTTTTCCATTCCTCTGTTGATGCCTCATTTCTCTCTCCTTTATTTGTGCAGTCAAATAAGGGTCTGTATAAGCCCACATAGTCGGTTTGTGTGTTTTTCTCTATTTTTGCCTTGATAAGGTGTTTATTATTTTTCCTCTATTTTCTTGCCGTCTTTTTGCTATTTTCCTCCTTTAGGCAAAGAGTGGAGGGTTTTTCTTTTATTTCCACCTTGGGGATCTGTTTCTTATTTCTCTTCCCTTTTCCTGCCACCTTTTTGATCCTTTTCTCCTTTAAGCAAGAAATAGATGCCTCATTTCTTGGTTCCTTATTGGAGCAGGGCTCTGGCTCTTCTGGTCTGGTTTGTTTTCCTGTTCTTTTTTCATTTTTGCAAAGGGTGGCATCATTGCTTCTCTCTTGCTCTGTTTCGCAAGAGGTGTCATTTTTATTTTCCTCTATTGTGCTGTTCATTTCTTCTTGGTTGCATTAAGTTTTTTTCTTCAATTTCCATATTTGCTGCCTTTCCAGCATATTCCACTTTTAAGCAGAGGGTGGAGAACTCATTTACTTGTTCCTCATTTGCGCAGGCACTAAAGTCTTTGCTTCTTTCTTGCTCTGCTTTGCAGGGATTGGAGACCTTATTTCTCTCTTCGTCTGTTATACAGGTACAAATTTGTGTTTTTTCCTCTGATTCTAATGTGTTTATTTTTTGGGTTTGGTTTCTCACAAAGCTTTGAAATAAATCCAAAACATCTTCCTGTCTTAGCTTCTTCCTTGTTTTCTTCACTACAACTATTTTTCATGGAAGAACTTGTAGTGTTATCATTAAATGAATTTACTCTTCTACATGTGATGCTACATACTCGGGTAAATTGTATAAAAAAAAGTTACTAGCAGAGGCCATGGTATCACCAAAGTCTAATGGGGAAAAAATGATAAAAAGATCATTACATTTACAAAATCTACTAGTGTAATGTAACAATAACTACTATGCACTCAAACAATATGCAGCTAATGAGTAATCAGTCACATTAAAAAAAATCCCAATATATTGAGATTCCCAAGTTGTGCTTCAGTACTTTTGTTTAATATACTCATCTAGTATACTCAGGTTTGCTCTCTCTTTGTGCATGAATGACATAGTTTGTTTTTGCTTTTAGTAAAAGTTTTACTTTTGCATGTACAGGTATTTTGACCACTAATCACACTGTCTGATTAATTACATCTTTATATTATTGACTGCATGGATTTATTGCATTAGGAATAATTTCCTTTTCTGTCATCATTAAACAGTACCTTGTATTTAATCCCAACTAAGATATAATTAATCCTTATTGGAGGCAACAAAAATCCCATTGGGTTTAATCAATATTTAAATGACTTTTTAGTAGGTATGGAGATCAAAAATTACGGAAAAAAACACTTATCTGGAAAACCCCAGATCCTGATCCAAGTCCCAGACTTCTACCAAAATGGTTGGTATTTGGAGTTTTTAAGATAATGGTCCTTTCCATAATGTGGAGTACCATGTTTTAAGGCTATTACAAATGTTAAAAATAATTAATTTTTCAAAAATAGGTTTTTCTAGTCAATATAAAATGCAAGGTACATTGATTACAGAGAAAAAGCTTATAAGTCAAAAATAAAGAATTGCTTGTTTAATGAGGACCTTATGGCAAAAGTAATGCCAAATCTTGGGGCTTTCGAGTTAATGGATTGCAGAGTAATAAATCCCATATCTGTATTAATCTGTGCAGTATCACAATGTATGCCTTGCATTGTGCAGATGTTATATAGGTTAACACAGTAATATTTTGTAAGGCTTTTAAACCAAACAATTACAGTGTTTGCTGATAAGGAATGGGCAATTAAAAGCAGATGAAGCACCTGTTTGCTTTCCACATCAATACCGTGTTATTATTATTTGTGCTTTTTTCATAACGATTTGATTGGTACACATCATAAACTTTATGGCATACACAAAACAGCAGGAAATATTGCAGAGAAGCAAGCAACATTCTGTTGCAATTTAAAAACATATGGAATCCACATTCATTATCTAACATATTACACAACACTCTTGATTGGAAAATGTTTCTAAACACAATCCTTGGGGGCAAAGATTATTTTGAAAGATTTAACTGTAAAGATGACACTTTAGAAACAGGTAAAATGCTCAAGGTAAACACTGTACATAAACATGAAAGATGTTCAAAATTTTGTTATTCTGAATATAGAATAGCAAGTGTTTAAAGACATCCATTTGCTTTGTTTGGTGAAAGAATAATTGTTCCCATTTATATCCCTTGCTAAAAAGTAAAAATAAAAACAAAATACAAATGTAAATACAAATGTAAATAGTGCACTTATTTTATCAAGGGAAAACATTTGTGTTCGCAATAGGTTTTACTCTTATAACAAATTTTGATTTTACAACAAAACAAAACAGTGGAATCAAAATCACTTTCATATTATAGCTGGCCCCACAGAGCATTGATAAGGTGAGGAGAGGGATTTAAATACAAATGTAAATTTGCCAGGAATGCGCACCACTCTCCTTACAGTAATTTGTTGATCATCTTCCATTTTGCAATGGTGGGGTAATTTGTCTTTTAGCCTCCTTCCAATTTTTTTCATGAGGTGGGCTAACCCCCGCTCTTTCCAGAGCAAATACAATACAGAAATGCAACTGAACAAAGCAATTAAATCTAGCGTACTATATAAAAACCATTGAGCTGAAAAAAGTGTATAAAAATTGAACTGCCCCTTTTATATGAAAGTAAGAATTTACAAGCCAATACGTAATATTATATATAAAATATTCTTGCACTTCATTCTAAAATGAATCTGTCTTCTTTTGTAAGTATTTCATTTCTGCTTCTAAATAAATGCTAAAATACATTTCCTTCCTCATCTTAATCAGGGCTTCCCAGGAACAGAAAGTTGAATATGTATATAGAATTGTTTTGTCACTTCAAACCAATTTTCCTGAACAATACAGCACAGTTATTCTAATAATGACATAAAGTGACAAAACCTTAGGCTAGTCAGTCTTATCATATTCTTTACTCTTCTTTTATTCAGTGTGCTATTTCAAAATCCATGGATAACTGCCTTAAGGCACAGTTAGTAAAATCAAAGTTACAATGGAAACACCATATTCTTGTGGGAATTCCAGTAATCACTTGAAATTTTTTCTATAGAGTTAGCTTGACATGATTAAATGAAAATATATTACAGATGTGACAGTCCTCAAAGTTCAAGCATAAATACTCCTATAAAAGCCAATACAGTTTTTTTTAAAGGACACTGAAAAGCTCACACAACAAGGTGATGAAATCCAATGGGCTTATAATTTGGACAAACTATGTTTGCTATTGTGTCAACCAATCATGTTTATCAATTGCAAGTGAAATTTTGAGCACAATCACCATTTTTTTCCCATAATGCTCTGGTTTTTTTTTTTTACCAGAATTCTGGTGTCATTTTGGACACAAATGGACAATTCTCTGGGTGAAATTGTCCGGCGCCTACCGGAGTTGCTCTGAATATTTTCAGCATGTAATTGGCATCTGCGTCCAATTATTTAGGTGCAAGTGTGTTGCGCCTATTGACACTGGGCACTAAGTGGACCCTGGCCAATAGGCAGAGAAGTGCCCAGTTCACCTCAAAAGGCAGGAAGGACTGAGTGGTGCCAATTACAACTATAGCAAAGTGCTAAAAGAGCATTTTGATGCAAGTAACTTTAATGAAATTGGTTTTAGGCACAACTCACTGTGAGGAAAAACACCCACTATCTCTAAATACCTTATTTTACATTACATACATTAATTTACATTGGTAAAAGAGTGAAGACAGTTTCCAGTCAGTAATGGTCTAGTACAGTGCTGTCCAACTTCTGTTGTACCGAGGGCCGGAATTTCTCCGACCTACGTGGTGGAGGGCCGATAATGGAAGCCAGTTTTGACCACTCCCCTTTTTGAAACTGCACCCACTTGAAACCACACCCATGTTATCACATGACCATACCCATATTAATGGTTGTAGTACAGCAAAAACCTGCCCTACCCTGCCTGTGTGCCGTACTCTGCCTGCCCTACCCTGCCTTTGTGTGTGCCATACTCTGCCTGCCCTACCCTGCCTTTGTGTGTGCCATACTCTGCCTTCCCTACCCTGCCTGTGTGTGCCATACTCTGCCTGCCCTACCATGCCTGCGTGCCATACTTTCACTGTGTGTGCCATTCTTGGCTGGTTTGTGCCATACTTGGCCTATGTGTGCCATACTCTGCCTGTGTGTGCCATACTCTGCCTGCCCTACCCTGCCTGTGTGTGCCATACTCTGCCTTCCCTACCCTGCCTGCGTGTGCCATACTTTCACTGTGTGTGCCATTCTTGGCTGGTTTGTGCCAAACTTGGCCTGTGTGTGCCATACAGTGACACAATGCTGGCACTGCTCCTACAGTCTGCACAATAACTATATATTAAAAAACTTTTTAATTGCAGTACCACCTCAGTATATATTTGTGGGTTTCTACTGCTCCTGAGGTGTGAACAGGGGAACAATATGGGTGATTACAGCCTGAGCCTGAGGTGTGAACACTGCAGGGGGTGAACAATGCAGGGATTAAAAGGTGTGAACAACACAGGGGATTACATATTTAAACAATACAGGGGGATTACAGCCTGAATCTGAGGTGAGAACCATGCAGGGAGGGCAGTTAATCTCAGTACTGATGCCATTTAAAGCTTACACAATAGTAAGCCATCAAAGCAGCCAGACAGGTGGGGGGCCACACAGAGGGGGGTCGCGGGCCGCATGCGGCCCGCGGGCCGCCAGTTGGACAGCACTGGTCTAGTAGCATGTTTCCCAAATCATGTCATGGCCCAAGTAGTAAATTACGTAAGAGCTCATTTATGAACACAACCTCAACTATTGACATGCAAAAATTATCACAATTGTTGGGCACATTGATGCAAAGGTCAGTGCATCTAAATACAGTTATATTTGCATTTATTTGTGCCAAAGCCATTGCACCACAGAGTTTCTTTTGATGAATTACGTACACATCAGGCAGGGGTGCTAATTCCAGGATTCCCACTGTGGCTGCATCATTTACCCATGATGATATTAGCCCTAAAACAGCACATATTTACTGTAACATCTACCAACTTACAGCCCAGCACATCCTAGCAGCACTTTATAATTAACGTTATACATACATATATTCACCTGTAAATAACAAGAATTAAGAACTGATTGTGCTGAGGAATGGGTCACTGATTCGTACACCCATTTCTACCATACATTGCATAGACTGTGCACACCTGTTTTTTTGTATAATTATAGATTTTTCCAAAAACATTTTTCTGTAATTAGGGCACAATAAACAGTGCTTGTAACAAATGAGAAAAATAATGAGAAGAACATACACATACTAAAACAAAATGTGGAAATACTGTAAATAAGGAAGGTTTGGAACTCAAACAACTTAATTTATATAGAATAGTTAAGAAACTGAATATGTAAGAACACTTGCAAAGTTTGCCACAGGTCTATTAACACATAGCAACCATTAATCAGATAGCATTTCTTAGACAGCTATATATGGTAGCTATGAGTTACTACACCTAGGCATAGGCACATTTTATTTTTTTTATGTATGCAGCAAAGATATGATAATGTGGGGATTATTCTAAGACACAACATTATTTATAAGCATCCTTATATTTGGCTAATAAATGTGTACTCTTACTAATAAACTTACTGTGTTGAAGGCATATTGACATGAAGACTCTTTAAATAGAAACAAGATGCCATGCTGGGCAGGTAGAAATAAAGGAAAAATGTACAAAAAAGTACAAATACAATGGTGACTGGATTTACAATGGATGCATCATTTCAAATTCCCATTTTAAATAAATTAACACAATTTATTCTATAGATCAAATAATTGATAATTACCCATATTCAATAGGGGTTTGTGTTTCCAGGGATTTCTTTGTCCATTGGCTTTTTTTTTTCAACTGTCATAGAAATCAAGTGAGCTTGGATTTATTGCAGTTAGTAGTAAAAGCCTGTATGTTCATACTTATTTATTGTATTTATTATAATATCTGTCATCCCTGTGTGACATTTTGTATATTGTAGGATTGTACAGTGCTTCGTATCCTTGTAGCGCTTTGTAAATAAAGTTATACATACATATACTGATGAGAGGAAAAAGAAGGAAAACCTTATCACTTTATTGATATACAGAAATGAGGGGTAAGACTAAATGAACAAATCCATAAAACTAAACACATTTTTAGTCATTCACTGGGGATTTGTTCTGAGTAATAGCTTTAATAATATTCTACAGGTGGATTCAAAAGCACTTCTGTTTTTAGTATTGTAAATTGCCTAGATACATGTTTAGCCCAACTCCCTTTGCATGTAAATTATCTTTTACTTTATGCCCTAGTTTATGTGACCATCCCCATTTCCCATTTAATACATTATAATTATTTTTGCAGATTAGTACATACTGTCGGGAACTGCCCGGAATCAAACCTTGGACTATGTGCTGATCTGTGCCTGCATTATTCTTCTAAACCACTGGGGGCTATTAGAGTAAGTATTTGTCTTCCAGATGTACATCCATTATATCTCACTGCTACTCTCTTCCCTCCACCTACCTCATTAACCATTTGTGTCAGTGTTTAGGTAATTAAGTGCCATTATAAGCCTGCTCCTTGCAATTCACAGTTGCTTCATCATCAGCGCTCCTAAACCCAATCTAGCCAATTATTTTGTGATTCCTGGTTCTTGTTTCCCTATCTGGTTTTTGAGTCCCTCCCTTGGTTCCTTATTTCTTTCCTGGTTCCTTTTCCCTGTTCTCCAGTCCTCATCCAGTTCCCAATTCCTGTTGCTGTGGTTTCAATCTGGTATAACCTCTGGCCTGTTTCTCAACTTGCTTGCCTGCTGCCAGCCCCATCATCACATTAGTCTCAACCATAGGCCTGTATTTGGACTATTGTTCTTGGTTGTACTTCTTTCTGTTATTGTATTATTGTCTTATTTTCCCATTAAATCTATTTTGGTCAAATAATGGCTTCCAGTCCTTATCTAGCCCTTATCTAGCCATTAATGGGTGTTTCCTGGGTTACTTAGCACACAGGCTCCTACCTGTTGGTGACTCACCAGTGGCCAGACCTGACACATACAGTATATGTATAGCTGGTTGTGGGGTCAGATAAAAGCATTTTTTATATCTTTAACAGAACATTTTTTATTGAACAGAACACACAGCTCATGTACAGTACATGTTCTCCTCCCTTAAGTAGTAGTAGTCAGAAGATATATCCCTGAGAGACAGCCCTCCCAGCACTATTTATTGCCAGAATTCTGGAGCTTCCACCTTTACCTATAGAATAAATCAGTTTTCCTGAAAGGAACTTTATACCTATGCAATAAAAATACTTGCAACAATGGGGTCCTGAGTTCAATCCCAGCCAGGGCACAATCTGCAAGGAGTTTTTATGTTCTCCCTGTGTCTGTGATGATCTCCTCCGGGGACTCCAGTTTCCTCCCACACTCTAAATACATACAATACATGGCTTCTGATTGAATTGACCATAGTGTATATAAATGTTATAGGTACCTTATATTGTAAGCTCCTCTGGGGCTGTGACTGAAATGAATGATAAATAATCTCTGTAAAGCACTGTGGAAATGTGACTATATAAATAATAAAATAAAAACAATACAGTACATACAAATGTTACAGTTTACTAGCAGTATAAGGATCCTGTCCCTACTGCTGAACAGGGTCAGACTGGGCCGCTGGGACACCGGGAAAAATCTTGGTGGGCCCTGGCTCTAGTGTGAGCCCCGGCAGCCCAGACCCGTCCCTTACCTGCGCTCCCCCTGCCCGAGCGCTCCTTCCCTGACGCATTAAATTTACGTGCTCAGGGGAGGACGTCGGGTGGGGGGCCCTGCGAGGGGGGCCCCTATGGGGGGGGCGGTGTGGGCACCTGCACGGCCCCTGGGCCGGGAGCCCCGGTGGGCCCTTCACCCCCCAGTTCGACCCTGCTGCTGAATGCCAAGTTTTAGGACATTATACCCCACAGTCCACCTTCTTACAAGAGAATTTAAGAGCTATAACCAAATATCTATCCATGCAATCTTTAATTTAACATAGTCAAACACAAATGTAAGATTGTAGGATGCAAAAATGCTAATGATATCTTAGTGCCAGGGGCAATAGTAAATAAGCCCTTATATTTTACACATGTGAAGACCAGCTAAGAAAATAAAACTTACTAAAGGAGCACTTGCTTGCTCCTTGCGCATAAAAAGATTAAAATTAAAATTATAGTTGTAAGTAATGTGATTAAGTAAAAAAGTTTAGAAAGTTAAGTGTTTATAGCTGCTGTTTAAAAAGTACATTATGGTGGTTATATTTGTGGTGAACTTTATATCTGATGAACCAAGAGACCAATATAAATATTTGATTAGAGTTGAGTGCGTCGCCTCCAGATGCTCTTTATTTTGACGGTAAGTCACAATTCTTATTAGACATATTAACGGCACCAGATGGATATAATGAAACTGGTTTCCATATGGATAGAAACGTTTGAAAGGACAATGCATCCCATGGTTTTTAGATTTTGAATTAATTTTATTTTTACACGAATACTTGAGTTTAGGCTATAGAATTTTATTTCTGAACAAGGAATTACATATTTTGGTTATACTTTTTAATTCTAAATTCTATTGTAGCCATCTTAATGCAATAAATTTATAGTGTTGCAGTGTGAGGCATCAGGCTGCATCTATAAAAAGAAATTCAAATGTTCATGTACACTGTGTTTCTGGAGAATGAAAGAAATCCTCTATACAGTACTGATCATATAGCACATAACATTCATCCGCTTATAGAAAAGGTTCACTATTAACTATGTTTGCTCAAATTACATTCATATTCCATATCAATCTATTTTTTTCACACTATATTAAAAAAAGAAATCAGTCAATATGCATTAGTTCATTATTACAAATACTCAATAATTCCAAAATGCTTTCAAATTACTGTGATGATTTTTATGTTATAATTTTTTATTATTATATTATACTTTTCTCAAATAATTCATTCTGCTATTTAAAATTTCATTTTGGATTCAATAAATATATATATATTTTAGTTGTGATATTGGTGTGTAGGCAGCTATTTCATTGTGCTTTATTCTAAGCTTTCAAAAGGAGCCAGCACTACACCACATAACTACTTTAAGATAAGCTATTGTTTCCCCTACTCCATGTAACGGAGGAGTCATGACCCGGACTTTTAGACAGATTTTTACCATGGAGTGCTATTCTGATCTGTACCACTATGTGGTGCATGGGACATTTTTAGCAATACAGGTGTCAGAGAGCTGCTATATTGGTACCTTCCCATTATTCTGCTGATTGGGTGCTGGCTATGAAGGGGGTGAGGGGTGGTGAAATCACTTCAACTTGCAGTGCAGCAATAAAGAGTGACTGAAGTTTATCAAAGCACAGGTCACATGGCTTTTGCACCCTCGGAAACTAAGAATATGTCTAGCCCCATATCAAATTTCAAAAATAGATATAAAAAATATGTTTCCACTTTTGAAAATAGATTTCAATGCAGGATTCTGCTGGAGAAGTATAATTAACTGATGCATTCTGAACAGTGATCTGATGACACACTCACTGCACTTTTTTTGCCGTTAAAATACAGTTCACTGGCATTGTTGCACTCAAAAGATGCCAATAAATTATAGTAATTGGCTACATTAATGTTATGCTAGCTCTCTCTTAATCGTTTGACAGGTTGTGGTGATACTCTAATTACCATTATGCACACAAAATATTTATACAATATCTTGTGTGGTATTATTCACTATAGGATGTGTTATTGCTCTTACCCAAAAGCTACATTTTATTTCTTTGAAAGGCACATTGGAATTATCCATTGCATAGTTGTGTCCAGAACATTAGCCCTTGTCTCCCATGGGGCTTACTGACTACTCATTTCATTTTCCTTTTGTATATTCTAATGGGAACCCCCTTTTTATGTTTTTCTGAGGGATCTCATCTAGTTCCTGTAATTACTTACATTTTATACTACTTCATGAGGATATTGGTAACCTGCATCTAGATTACACAATAGACACGTCATCCTCTTACAAATGGTAAATAACAATTAGCAATTCAGTTCCCCCCCTTCACCAACTCTCCCAGTTCAGGAATGGTTGCCACAAGTAATTTGTCACATAGTATTTGGTGCAAGTATCAGGCTGTGAAATAAATAAGACAGAATCAGTGGTTTGTCCCTCATTTTATTAAGCATTGACCTGGGCAGCATAAAAGCAGCCAGTCATCCTTTCCATACCTTGACCTTTCAGTTACCTAGTATATGTATGTACTGTATGTATGTATACATAAAACAAAGACACTGGCAGTCTTGAGTGGATATGAAAAGGCAATAGCTTTATTAACAATGTTAATAAGAACATAAACTATAAAATCATTGGTTACTATAGGCAACATCATCAGTGATGTTGGCTTACACACTGTAATAAATATGCTTCTATGTTTGCCCAGGAGCAGTAACCCATAGCAGCCAATATGATGTTTCCTTTTAAACAGGTGACCAGTAAACTCTACCTGCTGATTGCTTGCTATGAATTAGTGATCTTGGGCAAACTTAGTTCCTTTTATTACATTAACCAATTAGTATCTTGCTCAGAATCAGACTGAAGGCACTGCAAAGCAGAAATACTACTCAGTAACACAATATGCAACATTCTGTTGACTATGCATTTGTGCAGATAAAAAAAACAACTGAAACTTCTGCCTTTGCTGTTAATAAGAATAAAAGGTAATGTAAAATATAAAAAATGTACCAATAAAAAATAAAGCAAAGAAAAATTGTCAGAAATGGAATAATTCAAGTTTCAGGGGATTTATATTCACAGGGCTTCTCTTACAAATACATCACAGAGATGTAAGTTGAACTGAATTGCCAGTTTTTACAACATAAAATAGTAACCAAGGAAGCCAAAGATACTTAGGGATGTTGTGTGTTTCAAAGATATTGATATGGAGATGATGCCCTAAGGACTTAATTTTAAATTATTTTGCAGATCTGCTTTATACCTTACCCCTGACAAGAGCAGGCAGAAATGTGGTGCTTTCAGAGTTTTAGAAAATGACTGAAATCAATAACTGCTGGTGCTTTATATCTGATTTGCAAACTAAGAACAAATATAGATTCATCCTCATGAACACATAAAATGGGAGAGTGGGAAAGCATAAACAAGAAGTAATTTTTATGCAAATACGGATTTATAATAAATGAATTCAAGTACATCTCCAGAGAATCTGCATCAATTTCAAATCACTGTTTATGCAGAGTAATTTGATATTGCCTAAAATGGAACACTTTCTGGTTTTAAGCAGACTAATGGACAGGTATAAATCTGTTTTCTTTGCATTTATGTTGCATGACTGATAATAAATAAATCAATCCTTGGCCAGCTATTCTACCTAAGAACTTGTTTGTCTTACTTTGGAAACTTGCTTATTTGCAATGTACACATTTTTTATGTATTTAGGGATTATATTTCCATCTTCTAGATAGGAAATATTTCTCTACATTTATAGGATATGTAGTTTAAGTCATCATTGTTCATGTTGCAGTTTCACTTGCTAGCAAAATCTAATGAAGATCACCTTATTCTAGGGGAATGATGGTTTCCAGTAATAAAGACACAATGCTCTTTATACATGTACAGGTGAAAAAGTAAACAAGTCTTTAGATATAGAAATGAATATGGCCCGAAATCTTTAACCAGAGAGAGAGAGAGAGAGAGAGAGAGAGAGAGAGAGAGAGAGAGCGTTCCTTCCCAATAATGTAACAAAACCACAAAAATTGCAAATGTAACAATAGGCCATATAAAAGCTGTCAAGGTCATGTAGAAGTCAATGGAAGTTGTTCTAGGCCAGGGGTCGGGAACCTTTTTGGCTGAGAGAGCCATAAACACCACATATTTTAAAATGTAATTCCATAAGAGCCATACAATATGTTTGGCCGCGGATGCTGCGGGGCAAGGTAGGGTGGGTCCCAAGGATGCAGAGGAGGGCGTTGCCTGCGCTCGGCAGATAGAAGACGCGTTTTAAGGCTTAGAACACATCTTCTATCCGCCAAGCACAGGGGCAAGGTAGGGTGGGTGCCAAGGATGTCGAATGCGGATGCAATGCAGAGGAGGGCGTGGCCTGCGCTTGGCGGATAGAAGACGCGTTCTAAGGCTTAGAACACCTCTTCTATCCGCCGAGCGCAGGCCACGCCTCCCGTTATTTTTTTTATTAAAGATTTGGCAGTGAGCCAGATGCAGCCATCAAAAGAGCCACATCTGGCTCCCGAACCATAGTTTCCCTACCCCTGTTCTAGGCACATCTTTATTAAATTAGAGGTTTTTGAGGTTTCGGTGTTCTTTATTGCTTGTAAGCATACGAACATTCTCCCAAAAACAAAAAAATCATGTTTTTTGCATTTTTTGACATATTTTTGCATCCACTTTTCTTTGTCACGGTTTTTAATAAATGAGTTGACATTCATGCTTTTTTTAGAAAGTGAGTTTAGTTGGGGTAGAAATAAAACAAGAACATTACCCGAATTCAAATTTTGATAAATCTGCCTTAATTGTGTATAATGCAGATGACACATTGTATGTATGTATGTATATTTTTATTTATAAAGCGCTACTTATGTACGCAGTGCTGTACAGTAGAATACATTAATACAAACAGGGGGTTAATAAGATAATAGATAAATACAAAGTATAACAATAAATACAAATAAATACAAGATACAGTAAGTAAGAGTCAAAGACACAAGAGGATGGAGGTCCCTGCCCCGTAGAGTTACAATCTCACATATATCACATTTTAAAATAATACCTCTCAGGGGCAGTAACTAAGAATAGTGAATTTCCGCATTTCGGAAACAGGATTTCTTCACGAAATTAGGTGCGGAAAAATTTGCTGTGGGTCAAAAAATTGTCGCCCGCATCAAAAAAATTGTCACCTGCATCAAAAAAAAAAGTTTGTCTCACACGTAAGAAAAAAATGTTGCACATGTCAAAAAATGACACGTGCAACAATTTTTTTTGGACTCACAACATTTTTACAAATTTTTCACCATTTCTCAAATGTTTTAAAAGATTCACA
Organism: Xenopus tropicalis; assembly: GCF_000004195.4. NCBI lineage: Eukaryota > Metazoa > Chordata > Amphibia > Anura > Pipidae > Xenopus > Xenopus tropicalis. The sequence continues at coordinate 52,342,910 of NC_030677.2, forward strand.
AATTTTCCCCCGAAACGGGACAGATTTGCTCACCACTAGCTAACAACAAAAATTGCAGCCTTTTATAGTATGGAGTTAATCATTACATCTTGGGTAACCAGTATCCAATCACGACCTGTAGGTTCTAGGCACAGATGGAAGTAGAAGAGTATCTAATCACCTGGTTCCATCATCCAGTGTTACAGTGTCTTCTTACTTTATTCATGGGTATGTTCCCTGTATTAATATCATCAAAATATATACGATTGAACAGCAATTCAACAGCAATATTTTATAAAGGTAAATGTTAAGTTTGGGATAATCATATACTTTGCAGCCAAAGTTGCGTTTTTACATGTGGTGAGTGGTCAAATGTAGTGATGGGGCAAATGTTTCGCCAGGCATGGATTCGCGGCGAATTTCCACGTTTCGCTAAATGGATGAAAAATTTGCAGCGGAAAAATTCGCGTGCATCCAAAAATTGTCGCGGGCGGCAAAAGAATAGCCGCGTGATGAAAGAATACCCGCGCAACTAAATAATAGCCATGGGCGACGAAATAATAGCCGTGGGCGACAAAATAATAGCCACGGGCGACGAAATAATAGCCACGGGCGACTAAATAATAGCCGCAGACGACAAAAAATAATAGCCGCGCGACTAAATAATAGCAGTGCGTTGAAATAATAGCCGCGGACGACAATTTTTTTTTTTGACGCACAACATTTTCTCCGTTTCGCGAATTTCTCGCTGTTTCGCGAATTGTTTTAAAGATTCGCAAATTTTTCGTCAAAGCGAAACGGGACAGATTCGCTCATCACTAGTCAAATGTCATCATGCATTTTATTTTTCAACAAAAAAATTCATTTAAAAAAGTACACAAAGGGAAGACAACATTATGATATATAATAGTAAATACACACCATTTGTGGCAGAATAAATGATGTTTGAATGATATTAAATAGATCTGTCTTTCTGTCTGTCTATACCAAATATATAATGTTACATAATCATGCAATAAGCTAAAGCCCAATCACAAAAAACTATAGTGATCTGTAATGCGCTTAGGACTAGGGGTTTTCCATATAGTGGGTTTTGGAACAGTATGCCTAAGGCTACTAGAATAAAAAACCATTAAAACATTTAGACAATTCGATTATTCTTCCATATTTAAAGAGTGAAAAGGGTTCTTTTAATCAAAAGTCATTGTCTATTTATATTCACAGGCAAACAGTATTTTCAAGAAACCATGGCTGTTACATTGAAAAGGAGATTGCAGGGTATTAGGCTTGATGGAGAAGTTAAATGCTAATCTTTTGCAATTACTGTAGATTACAAACAATTGGGGTGATGTAAAACAGGATTTGTTTCCAGGCTGAAGATAAACTTGGATCACCAGTTAATCACTGGATTTATTCAGAAATGGACTAATTTTAGTACTGAGGGCTGGAAATACAGCATGCTCCGTGCATCAGCACCCTAGCTATAGGCAGCAGATGGATTGCACACTTTAAGAACTCTGACATACTGCTTTAAAATTCTGATTAATAGCTTTTCATAAATAATGAAAACCCTTAAATTTGACACTTTTGTGTCTTCTATGAAAGGCTAAGCTTTTCAGCAATTAATTGACCTTTTCACTTTTGTCTATGAATGTGCAAACATATCAGATATGCTAAAGACAAGGCAGAAGGTTTATGATCATTTGGACTGAATACATAATTCTATGAATACACAGTGTATGGAGAAGAAGTTCTTCAGCCGAAAAATGAAGCACAGTTGCTAGTAAAATAAAATAGATTAATTAAAAAAGGACTGCTCTTGTTATGCTATTGACCTTTAGTAGTTCCTGGTGCTTTAGCAAAAATAACTCTTACCCAGCAGATATACACAAGGAAAGCGGTAACAATTTTTTTTTGTCCCGGCGGATTTTTGCTGAAGTATCGCAAAACAATTTGCCAATGGCGAAATGCAGAAATTCGCTGCGAATCCATGCCTGTCGAAAAAATTCCTTCATCACTAGTTGTGAAATGTGAAAACTAATGGAATTAACAAGCTCAAAATCTTTTGTAAAGCTTATTGTCATGCAAGGTTTAAATGGTGTAAGGAAGGGGAGTGGATATAGGAAGGGGAGAGAATCAGTGCAATCTGTTAACCATTTTGGTCATAATTTGCACTTAATAAGTCCATATATGTCAGTTTAATAATGTATAATCACTAATGTACATATGGTGATACCATTTTAGAAATGTCAATGATGCACTTTTTGCACTCAACAGCAGTAATGAGTTAAATTTTTTGCCAGGCATGAATTTTCAGCAAAAGTTCAAGTTTTGGCATCTGGGAGTGTTTTTGCAAAACCACAGCACAATTTTAGCATGAAACTTTTTGTGGCAATAAAACCGTATGCGAAACAACACCAAGAAATAAATGCCCATTGACTTCAATGTATTTTGTGTGAAAACAACTTAAATATACAACTATATATATATTGTCAATTACCATCCGCACTCACCTATGTGTATGCGTTGTGCCGAAAGTTCTCCGGGTGTTGCACAGTAGTTGAACTAAAGCATCTTGACAAAAGTAATTTCAGTTCTAGACCGAAACCGAAACGTTGTTGGAGGATGGAATGTTTTTTTTTTAATAAGCAGAAGGAAAGACATTTACGGAGTGCCCATTATTTATGCTGATATGTAAAGGTATATTTATATATATATATCAATTAATATCAATTTAAATCAAGAATCACTACTCCCTTTTGTGAATATTGGGTATGGAGTACTGTACAAAAATTCACAATATTAACAAAAGGGGAGCGTTGACCCATGCTTTAAATATATGCAGAATCACCTTATAACCTGCTATGAAGCATGGCACTATGGAACTGGGGAAAATAAAATAAATATAAATATGTGCTTACTGCAATCTTGATATGTAGTGAACATAGAAAATACTCATGGAAAAATACAACAATTTACATACTGTTCTTCGACTTTAGCTTATTCTTCCGCTTTTTCTTCTACTTATTCTTAGAGCCCCCCATTTTCTAAACGCTACTTCTCCTACAGTTTTAGCTTGCTTGTGCTTTTATAAGCAATCTTTTTTTGGTGCCGCTCCGAACCCCCCAATTTTCCCATTGACTTTGACAGGGAAGATTTTCAAACTGCTGCCACTCTTACAACTTTGAAGCTACACCCCCCAAACATCAATAACATAATCATGGGGTCACCCCAAATGAAACAGCGACATTTGTTGGATGACCCCAAAGTGGGAGGGCCCAACAGCAGGCAGTCAAATTTCAATCATGGACAGTAATAATACCAGGGTCCCCAAACTTTTCAGAGTTGGTCACTAGGGGACTGCAATTTTAGTTTTGAAAAGTGGGAGGGGTCACCAAAAGCCAATCAGATTTCACCTGTTAAATGCTATTGATTTATTGCCAGGGTTCCCAAACTTTGCACAGTCACTGAGTGACTACGTACTCAAGGTTAGAAAAAAGTGGGCGGGGCCAACAAAAGCCAATTTGGTGCTGTGTATATAAGTTGCGTTATATAAATAAAAATATACAAAGATGCATGCAAGCCTCAGACACAAGAAGACACATTACTTCCTATCTTTGTGTCAGATACTTTGTATAACGTTAAATATACTATATCCCAAGAGATGTGTAAATCAGAACCAAGACTGGTATTAGGCCACAATTAACAATTTTTCTCCTTAAAGGAAAACTATACCCCAAACAACGTAATACACTTTAATAGTATGTGCCATTTTAAGTACTGCCCCCTGGGATCATTTGATTCACAGTGCACACAAACAAACCAAGCACACACATAAATGCTAGGCCCCATCAGCCAATGAATGGAAAGAGTTCTGCCTTTTACTCCCACACTTCTTCCTGTTACAGTTAGAGCTGCATTATTTCCTGTCAGCTGATCTCTGAGGGAGCACACAGACCTTCCCAACATAGTGGCTCAAGGTTGTAAAAGGACAATATTTACTGATATTTATATTCCAGTTTCTTTAATAGGCCACTTAATATAATATAAACCATCCCTTGGTTACGTATTCATTCTGCAGGTATAATTGGGTTAGATAAGAATTAGAAGTCAAAGGAAAAAGAACCGAACTCAGATTTTTAAAGAATAAGTAACACTTTTATTTTCAAAATCCCTGAAAATTCACTGAACACCCCCCAAAAAGACATACCTTTGTTCCTACATTAAGGGGCGTATTTATTATGCTGCGTAAAACGAATTCGCCGAAAATACGGAGTAAAAAGCTGTGTAAAATAAATGGAAAAGATCGCTGTCTGAACGCCAGATATTACTCCGTTATTTTCCATAAGTTCTGGTGGAAGAAAAAACGCGTAAAAAATTATGCCGATTTTACACCGTTTTTACACGCGAAGCCTGTCGACGTGTGGTGGATTTTCTCGCCGTTTTTACACAGCATAATAAATATGCCCCTAAGTCTGATGTTCTTTCTAAGGATAGGAACAATGGTGCAGAAATCAGCTACTTCCTTATCTAGCATGAATCTCTATCCCTGTTACTATACTTGCTGCCTCCTGCTCCAATGGAGGCGTGCAGAGTGGACAGATTTTTGATTAGAGCCGTATCTTTAGGGGAAGCAAACTGCTGGTCTGCTTCCTCTATGGCCACTAAAACATTGTGCACCCAGTGCAGACAAACATGCATTCCTCTTACCGCAGTAGGTTGGGGGGGTGGATTGGCTTTGGTGTGGGCCAGGCCCTCCAATATCATTTTGGGGGCTGTTTAGAGTCATTTTAGGAATGTTCAAATAAATAGGGTTAATGATCTGTTAAAAAAATTTAAATCTTGTATGTACACACAAAGGGGCAGCTTTAATATTATTTACAGTTTAAGAAATAGTTTTTGAGATGTCATAAATTGTTGCTGAAGCTTTCCTATTGTTTCCTATTGTCATGCTTCCATACCCTCTAGGCCTAAAGACCCAAGGGCTCTGACAATAACATTAATAACCAAACATAAATGGTTAGGCATATTTTTAAAGTAAACCATAAAGGAAAAAAATCAATAAATAAATAAAAAATCACAACACAAGGTTATTTGCTTTGTTGTAAGCTTCACCAAGAAAACTCTGGTCTCATAATCCAAAGTACAATTTCATTGCAAGATGTATTAGTTGCAATTATTCTTTGGTGTCTGCACCAATAAAGTTGTTTAATTTATGATTCCCCATCTGATCAATAAAGAGTACCAGGTAAATGTTAGAATTCTGTAGTGCAATACAGACGGTGTGTTTGCGAATGATTCAGTGTATTTGGGAAAATCCTAAAAGGTAAAATTCATAATATTTTGTTTATTTTCTGTGTTCAGCATTGTGTGACTGATACTGAGCTGGCACTTCATGTGAAACATAAGGTCCTCCATCAGATTTTTGGCAGCATTCTTTTTCCTGGGAGTCATCAACATTCTTATTATACATAGTAACATAGTAACATAGTAACATAGTAAGTTGGGTTGAAAAAAGACATACGTCCATCAAGTTCAACCATAATGCCTATACCTAACCTGCCTAACTACAAGTTGATCCAGAGGAAGGCAAAAAACCCCATCTGAAGCCTCTCTAATTTGCCTCAGAGGGGAAAAAATTCCTTCCTGACTCCAAGATGGCAATCGGACCAGTCCCTGTATCAACTTGTACTAAGAGCTATCTCCCATAACCGTGTATTCCCTCACTTGCTAAGAATCCATCCAGCCCCTTCTTAAAGCTATATAATGTATCAGCCAGTACGACTGATTCGGGGAGGGAATTCCACAACTTCACAGCTCTCACTGTAAAAAATCCTTTCCGAATGTTTAAATGGAACCTCCCTTCTTCTAAACGGAGTGGGTGCCCTCGTGTCCGTTGGAAGGACCTACTGGTAAATAAAACATTAGAGAGGTTATTATATGATCCCCTTATATATTTATACATAGTTATCATGTCACCTCTTAAGCGCCTCTTCTCCAGTGTAAACAGACCCAACTTGGCCAGTCTTTCTTCATAACCGAGACTTTCCATACCCTTTACCAGCTTAGTTGCCCTTCTCTGGACCCTCTCTAGCTCAATAATGTCCCGTTTGAGCACTGGAGACCAAAACTGAACAGCATATTCTAGATGGGGCCTTACCAGTGCTCTGTAAAGGGGAAGAATAACCCCCTCCTCCCGTGAATCTATACCCCTTTTAATACAGCTCAAAACCTTGTTTGCCCTTGCAGCTGCTGCCTGGCATTGCTTGCTACAGCCAAGTTTATTATCTACAAGGACTCCAAGATCCTTCTCCATTATGGATTTGCCTAGTGCAGTCCCATTAAGGTTATACGGGGCTTGCATATTTTTACATCCCAGGTGCATGACCTTACATTTATCCACATTAAATCTCATCTGCCACTTAGCTGCCCAGATTGCCAGTTGGTCAAGATCCTGCTGCAGGGATGTCACATCCTGGATAGAATTGACTGGTCTGCAGAGTTTTGTGTCATCTGCAAACACTGATACATTACTCATAATACCCTCCCCTAAGTCATTTATGAACAAATTAAACAAAAGTGGACCCAGTACAGAACCCTGAGGGACCCCACTGAGAACCTTACTCCAAGTAGAGAATGTGCCATTAACAACCACCCTCTGTACCCGATCCTGTAGCCAGTTTTCTATCCATGTGCAAACGACTTCACTAAGACCAATAGACCTTAGCTTAGAAAGCAGTCGTTTGTGGGGAACGGTATCAAATGCTTTGGCAAAATCCAAATAGATTATATCTACTGCATCCCCACTGTCCAGCTTCTTACTTACCTCATCATAAAAAGCAATTAAATTGGTCTGACATGACCTGTCCTTCATAAAGCCATGCTGATTACTGCTCATAATGCCATTCTCCACTACATAATTTTGAATGTGATCCCTTAACAAGCCTTCAAATAACTTGCCCACCACGGATGTCAAACTTACAGGCCTATAATTGCCAGGCTGAGATCTTATTCCCTTTTTAAATATGGGAGTGACATTCGCCTTCTTCCAATCACTAGGTACCATACCTGATGAAAGAGAGTCTGAGAATATCAGAAACAAGGGCCACTGCAATTCTGCCCCTAGCTCTCTCAGTACCCGAGGGTGTATTCCATCTGGCCCAGGTGCCTTGTTTACATTTATCGTGTGTAACCCTTTAAGCACCATATCCTGTGCCAACCACTGTGTAGTTGGAGCTGAGGCAACAGTGAAGCTATTGGGTGAGACTTGGCCCACTGGCTCCTCTACTGTATACACAGAAGAAAAGAACTGGTTAAGCACATCTGCCTTTTCTGTATCCGCTGTAACCATATTGTTATTATAACTCAATGGGGCCACACCCTCAACCTGCATCTTTTTACTATTAATATACTTAAAAAACTTTTTGGGGTTAGTCTTGGCCTCGGCCGCGATGCGCTCCTCATTTTCTATCTTTGCCTTCCGGATTGCTGTTTTACAACACTTGTTATAGTGTTTATATTCATTAAACGCAGCTACTGTCCCCTCTGACTTATATTTCTTAAAAGCTTTCCTTTTTTTCCCTATTAACTTCTTTACCTCAGAGTTAAGCCACATGGGGTGATTCTTAACACTTCTACTTTTTCTTATTAATGGAATGAATTGAGAACAGTAATGATTTAATATCATTTTAAATGACAACCATTTCTGCTCTGTATTTTTATCAGAAAACATAATGCCCCAATCTATGCCCTGAAGCGCTGCCCTTAAGGAGCTAAAATTTGCCTTCCTAAAATTCAGTGTCTTTGTTGCCCCCGTGTAAATTTGTTTCCTGCACCAAACATCAAATGAAATAACATTATGGTCACTATTACCCAGGGGTTCAACCACTTGCACATTTGCTATACGTTCTGGGTCATTAGAGATCACTAGATCTAGTATAGCATTGTTCCTGGTTGGCTCCTCAACAACCTGTGACATAAAGTTGTCGTGCAGCAAGTTTATAAACTTGTTCCCATTTACTGTCCTGGCAGTACTATTGCCCCAGTCAATATCAGGGTAATTAAAATCCCCCATTATTATCACTTGCCCCAAACTAGCAGCCTTTTCTATTTGCAACAGGAGCTGGGCCTCCTCCTCTTCGCTTACATTAGGGGGTCTATAGCATACCCCTACAATTAGCTTGGTAGATTCTTTACTATCTGTGAGAAGCTCAACCCATAAGGATTCAGCTCCCTCTGTTACCCCCATCACTTCCTCCTTAATATTTGCTTTTAAGTCGTGCTTAATGAACAGACACACTCCTCCTCCTTTCCTATTGCCCCTGTCCCTCCGAAACAATGTATACCCCCCAATATTAACAGCCCAGTCATGAGACTCATTCAACCAAGTTTCAGCAACACCAATCACATCATATTTCCGCTCCAACGCCAGTACCTCCAGCTCTCCCATTTTACCAGTCAGACTCCTTGCATTGGTAAACATACATTTAATACTGGTTCCGGCGTGAGAATGACGTGTAAACAACTTATGGGCCTCCCTGCCATTATCAGTATCCCGAAGCAAGTCTCCTCCCCCAATTTTCCTTACTATGCCCACTACCTCATCTATCCTGTCTACCACAGAATTTCCCGCTGCACCTTCCCCCCCCACTCCTAGTTTAAAATCTCCTCCAACCCTCTAGCCATCTTTTCCCCCAAAGCAGCTGCCCCATCATCATTGAGGTGCAGCCCATCCCTGGCAAAGAGCCTGTAGCCGATTGAGAAATCAGCCCAGTTCTGGAGAAACCCAAAGCCCTCCTCCCTGCACCAATCTCTCAGCCACGCATTAATCTCCCTGAGCTCCCGCTGCCTTCTTAATGTTGCTCGTGGCACAGGTAATATCTCTGAGAAAATTACCTTGGAAGTCCTCGCCCTCAACTTCGCACCTAGCTTTTTAAAATCGTTCTTGAGGACTTCCCCCCCTCCTCTAACTTTGTCATTGGTACCTATGTGTACCAAGACCGCCGGGTCTTCCCCAGCCCCTCCCAACAATCTGTCCACTCGTTCCACCACATGCCGAACCCTAGCACCAGGCAAGCAACACACAGTTCGGCATGTAGGGTCTTTGCGACAAATTACCCTATCCACCTTTCTAATAATTGAATCCCCTACAACTATAACCTGCCTTCCCTTCCTAGCACTACTCCCCCCACCTGTATTAGAGGTGCCGGCTCCCAGGGTGCTCTGAGAGTCAGCCTGCTCCATACACGCCAGCTCAGAGCTGCCTTCCCCAGCATCTTCACCTAACGCGGCAAATCTGTTGGTTTGTACAAGCTTTGAACCAGCCCCCCTACCCTTGTGTCCCCTACTGCCCCTCTTAACTGTTACAAATTTGTCTCCCTCATTAACCTCCACTGTCCCTTCTCCCCCCCCCACTACACCGGCCCCTGCCAGTGGTTGCTCAGTGAGCCTCCTGTTCTCCCCCATGTTTGCAGCTGCCCTCAGTGCTGCCAGTTCCCCCCTTAGATTCTGCACCTCAGATTCCAAGAGGAAAACCCACCTGCATCTCTCACAAGTAAATGCTGCATGGAACTGCTGCTCCAGGACCACATACATGCGACAAGATGCACACTGAGTAACACCAGCAATCATACTGCAACTCATATTGCAACTGGGTACTTACAGTCTCCCGAGTGCAATCCCTTGTATAGTGCCTTTTAAGTTTCAAACGCCTTTTTTGTTTTAAACGCCTGCTATACACTTAAATTTACATGCAACACTTTAGATTACATGCAAAACTCGCTAGCAGCTCCCAAACTCGCTGTGCAGTCAGAAACTTATTGAGGTTCAAAAACCCCATGTATTATCAAAACAGACGGAATGGGACATGATTCTAGTAGAGCATCTGGGTTGCCCTAAAGCACTCATAAATGGCCTGGTGATGCTTATTAAACAGTTTGCCATTGTTCAACGCTACAGAAATTTATATCATATAGCCATGGAACAGAGAAGAAAATGATGTTTACAATTATACCTTTACCTTATAAATGGGCAGAGCTGGACAAAAAGTTTTCAGGAGTTTTTAGGTATCTTTGGTAAATAAAATAAAAGTAAGAAATGACCTTTTAAAGGAAAACTATACCCTCAACAATGTAGGTATCTATAAAAAAATATATAACATAAAACAGCTTATATTTGAAACCTTGCTTGATCTAAATAAACGATTTTTTATAAAAATATATTTTTTAGTAATATGTGCCACTCATAGGCGGAGGGTGACTTTTTTGTTTGGGGAGGCTAACACAGACTGACCTACAGCTAATGTGAGACTTAGTGGATTCGCTGCTGGTGTAAAAAATTTACTTCCCAACTACCTCTTGCTGTTCCCACTGACTCCCAGGGATACTACGCAAAAGTGCGGGTGGGAGGGCTTTTTTAACCCTAAAATGCTTAGGATGTAAAAGCATTCATACATTCTCCATCCATTTGTGTTCAGTTAGCTTCAAGGGGTAGTTCACCTTTGAATTAACTTTTAATATTATGTAGACATTGATATTCTGAGACAATATGCAATTGGTCCTCTTTTATTTTTAATGGTTTTTCGGTTATTTAGCTTATTGTTCAGCAGCTCTTGCTAGGGTCTTAATTACCAGGTAGTGGTTTAAACAAGAGATGGGAATATGAATAGTTAAGGGGCCTGCATGGAAAAATAAAACTGTAGCCTCACAGAGCAATACTTTTTGGTCAGTGACCCTCATTTGAAAGCTGGAAAGAGGCAGAAGCGAAAGGCAAATTATTCAAAAACTATAAAAAATTAACTAGGAAGACCAATTGCAAAGTTGCTAGGAATAGGCCATTCTATAACATACTACAAGTTAACTTAAAAGTGAACCTTCCCTTTAGATGTGTTTAAGTTAGCTTTATAGAGAGAGAGGCAGCAGGTACTGACATCCCAGGCAGATTATATACAGTGAGACGCAGTTTTTATATACAAAATCAGCACATTATATGCCATGAGGAGCAGTGGGTACTGATGGCAGATATTCAGGCCCTGGCACTATAACACCGGCACGGATACACAACATTGGCTCCACTGTAACTAACTAGAAATGAAAAAAACAATGACAAAAGTAAAAGAAAAGTAGAAAGTGCAAAAAACCATAACAAATATATAAAAGCACAATAAGCTTTGTCAGGGGGAAAAGTTAACTTACCCCCCATCTGTTAGGGTAGGGGATAGGTATATTATAGATGTCAGGTGACAAAAAACAATTTAATTTCAGCTAGTGGGTCAGTCTTTAGAACATATACAGTATAGTTACTTGTGTATAGTACCTGTGGGATGAAAACTGCAGCAAAAGTTCAAAGTTGATTCTTGGGTAAAGTTTACAGCTGCAGATTCTTCTTTTTTTAGTCTTCAATTCTGCACTGCCTCCAGTTTGCAAAATCTCCCGATCCCTGTCTGCATCTGCGCCTTGATTGGTCAATTTTACTGCCTGTCAAGTAAGCTGTGCTCTGATTGGAGAATCCACAAGAAGAAATATCCAATCAGAGCACAGCTGATTTCTGCAGAACCCAGAGAAGATTTGCTGGACAGTGCAGAAACGGAGCCAGGTTTTTTTTTTTTTAAGGTGCCAAAGCAGGTTTGGGGAGGCTTAGCCTCCCCTAGCCTTATTGAAAATCCACCTATGGTGCCACTGGGTAATCTTAAATATAAAATTGCCATTTTAAGTACTAAGGGCCGCCCCCTGGCATCATAGGATTCACATTGCGCGCAAACAAACCAAGGGCACACATACATGTTAGGTCAAATCAGCCAATTAATGAACAAAGTCCTGTCTTTACTCCCACACTTCTTCCTGTTACAGTTAGAGCTGCATTATTTCCTGTCAGGTGATCTCTAAGTAACCACACAGCCTCTCACAAAATAGTGTCTTAAAGAGGACCTGTCACCCAGACATAAAAAGCTGTATAATAAAAGCCCTTTTCAAATTAAACATGACACCCAAAATATTTTTTTTATTACCACATCCATACCCATTATAAAAGCATTTTAAAATCACAGCTGTCAATCATATAATGCCTGCCCCGCCTCTATGCCTTAGGCATAGAGGTGGGGCAGACAGTTACTTTCACTTTCAATTCAGAACTTCTTAGATGTTGCTGCACTCCTGACATTCCCCCCTCCCTCCTCACCATCTAATTGTGTAACCAGTGCATGGACATGGGTATCAGGTCCCCCCAATACTGGCACAGAAACAAGATTTTGGCAGGATGCAATGCCTGCTTTGATAACAGTGTCCACAAAATGGCCCCTGCCTGCTTGCTGCAACTGTGAATTCAAAGGCTGAAGAAAATAAGATTAAAATAATTTATATAGTGTAAGTAAAGTTTATTTTGCTTGCCAAACACAATAGAAAACAATTTGAAATTATTTCTTAAGGTGACAGGTCCGCTTTAAGGTAAAATATGTAAAAGGGCAATATTTACTGATATGTGTATTCCAGTTTTGTAAAATTCTTTAATGTTGTGTAATAGCATTTAACATATTTGTTGGTTAAGCCATGTCTGTTACATAGTTGAATAACTTATTCTACATATTATCTAAAAAGTTACTTGGTGGTAAGCACATAAACGTAATAAGGGTCATGTATGCTGGATACAAATAGCATAAAACTATTTGTCTATATCAGGAATCCCCAACCTTTTATACACGTGAGCCACATTCAAATGAAAAAAGTTTTGGAGCACAACACAAGCATGAAAAAAAAGTTCCTGGAGGTGCCAATAAGAGCTATAATTGGCTATTTGCTAGCCCCTGTGTTAACTGGAAGCCTACAGAAGGCTCTGTTTGGCAATTACACTGGGTTTTTGTGCAACTAAAACTTGCTTCCTTAACAGAAATTCAAAAATAAGAACCTGCTTTGAGGCTCCTGGGAGCAACATCCAAAGGGTTGACAAGCAACATGTTGCTCACGAGCCACTGGTTGGGGATCACTGGGCCAAAGCATTGTGCATCAGCTGATGAGGAAGTGAAGAGCAGCTCCTATTACTTTAATTTAAATTACTTTTTTACTAACAGTTATTATCTTTAATTATCATTATAGTGCCTGCTGTAGCTCTAGGAGCTACTCTTCACTTCCTCATCTGCTGATGCACAATGCTCTGCCCAATATAGTGCATCAGCAAATGAAATATTCAAACCTGCCCAATTTCCTGTATCAGCTAGCCGCCAACACATACAGTTTTCTACAATATTATTGTTACGTGGATGGCGAGCATAAGCCAAAATAAGAATCAGTTAGATAAATTCAAGTATGAATTTTGGAATTAAAATAGCCAAATGGCAATGACATGGGTAGGTAAAGTAAGAGAACATGGGCACTGAGAGAGATGGCAACAGAATAATGGCAAGCCATTTTAATATGTGTATTATTCTTATTTCTTATTTTTAATTGAACTGTTAACTATACTACAGATCCATATATATTACCCATAAAGTTATATAGAATAGATTCAAGTACAGCCTCCAAAATAACAGGCTTGACAAAGCCAATATGAGCTGGCCTTTACTGTAAGGTGTTGCCTAACTGTAATGGCATGTAGTAGACAAGAGAAAGATGGTTTGAATGGATGTGGGCCAACAATTCCCTGTACTCCATGAGTTCCCATTCAGATGTATAGAGCCAACAGAAGAAAGGAAATAGGTATTTTGTTACAAATAAAATCACAAAGAAGCCTTTTAGTAAGAAACTATATTTCTATGAACGTATAACGTAAATAGCTTTAACACACAAAAAAAATCCATTAACGGTGGTAGTTTTTAGTACATTTTCAATTATGCAAACTCACTGGATGGTCACAAAGTACATTTAGACCATATCTGAAAGCCTGTTTGGTAGTGTGCCCATTCAACCATCTCTCATTTATCTTGATTTAAAGATTATTCCATTTCAGAGTGCTAGCAACTAAACATTAGTGAGGTAAAAGGAGATTAGAATCGTAAATGATTTTTTTAAACAGCTCTCAATAAAAAAAACCCCTGAAAACTCCACATTATTTTGTTTATATAAGAAACCCTTAATTGGAATGGGTAATATACAGATACTGTGTGGTGGTGTCTCTTGATTTTCCTTCCTGTAATTTCTCAGCTGCACTTACAACTGAAATTGTCTCCTATTTGATATTTTGATTCTTTTAAAACATGTATTCAAGTAATATTTAAGTAATAAAAAAGATTATAAAGCACTGCATGCATTTTGATTAAATAATTCACATGTGTCCTTGCTTCTAGTGATGGGCAGGAGGCAATCAGAATAATTTCAATACACTGATTGTAAGCACTAGCAGCGTAACTACTCTGGGCCAGCCCCCCTGCAAAAAAAATCTTTAAATAAGCCCAGCGCAGAGCAGCAATCCCTACCAACCCCTGGCCCCCTTCCCTCCACTTGCTCTCCCAGCATTAGTGGTGAGCGAATCTGTCCTGTTTCAAATCTACAGAAAAATTTGAGAAATGGCCAAAAAATTCACAAAATGCGGGTGACAAGCAACTTGTTTTGCACTCAATTTTTTTTTTACATGACCGCGTCCATTTTGACGCGACTGCATCCATTTCAGCTTTTAAGCTCATCCATATGCAAGCATATCAGTTTGCTCCAAGTTTTTCTCTTCTAACCCATACACTTATGCTAAGCAAACCCTTTAAAGGACAAGGAAAGGCTAAGTCACTTGGGGGTGCCAAAATGTGCTAGCTGCAGTTGCATGAGCCCCCATAAACATGCACATGCTGGATAAAGGGGAATTCCACCCTTTTCTTGATTTTTAATTTAATAATATGGTTTATATGGCCTCTTGTTCTTCTGCTGATCTGGCTAATTACTTTGAGACTCAATAACATGTAACAGTAGTCGACTGTGCTCAGCCTGCCTCACTGCTTCCTCCAAATCCCAATCTCCTGCTCACGTGATGTCAATAAGAAAAGAAACATCACAGTGTAATGCATTGAGGGCTATGAAGTTCCTGCATTCTGTCTGTAAGCTGTGGAGAACTTGTTACAATTTGTAACATCAATGTTGTAGTCCCCTCTCCCCTGACAGGATTTCAAATGACGCAGAACAGGAAAAACTGTTTGCAGCTGGATTTCAGCATATAAAAATGGTATTTATTCATACTTTTTGAAGGAACAGATTATAGAAATAGGTATATTAGGGGTTTCTGTGATGTATAGGTTTGGAAGCTGGAGTTCCCCTTTAAAACCACAAAGCTTCTGTATTATTTGTATTCCTTGACCACATCTGCCAGCTTCCTTCATATTTACATGTCAGATCTTCTTCTACCCTCAACTAAATTGTATGTACATATATTTTTATTTGCTATAGCAGAACAATACAAGTAATAGAACAAACATGGGTCAATGCAATAATAAAATAAATAGGAAAAACTAAATATACAGTAGTTACATACAAGTTAATATGCTAAGTGTTGCAGTCACAAGGAAAGAACCTTGCCAATATTTCATATTTGAGCAATTTCATTAGCTAGATTTAGTCACTTTTCTCTCTTGTTTATTTAACAGCTGCCAAAACTTTATATGTCATCTCCCTATAAACCCCAGGTTTGTGTGCAAGCTCTCCCATCCTGTCAATATCAAGTGACAGCAATTCATTCCACCAGGTAATTGCCCTTAAACACAGTAAAATTTAAAATTTTAGGCTATTAATTATTGACAATGAAGATTTTTCAGAAATGACTGTATGAGAACCTAATGTTGTGATGCCATCCAGCAAATATTCAAGTGGGGGCACCTGCATAAATTGTAAAATATCTTTAGTAAGAAGTTTAAAGGGATTCTGTCATGATTTTTAGTCTACCATTTACAATTTTATTCTTGAATATGTAAATGTATTTTTAGTTGTAACACTGTTGTGTAGGCAGCCATTTCAGTACATTGTGTCTGATTCTGAGCCAGTACTACACAATAGAACTGCTTTCAGACAAGCTATTGTTTCTTCTACTCAATTTACTGTCAATACAAACCTAGTTGCATAATAGCAAAACAGTTTCTCATTTGTTTTTGTTATTTTTATGTCTACCATTAGGTGGGCACATTTAGCAATGCAAACAATTTCTGACATTTTCATAATTCCACAATGCTAAAATCTTCTCCAGCCTTTATACCCTTTGGAAGGGTAAGGGGGTCTGGGTGTCAGAAATAATTGTATTTTATGTATTTGAAGGATAAATTGTAGTTATGTATTTAATATATTTTGGAGCCACAACCCTCTGTCTCTCACTGTATTTAATGTATTTTGGGTGCCACTATTCTGCCCCTGACTGTATAATGTATTTAGGATCTGGAGTTATTGTTCATAGATTTCAATGTACCATTATTTATTAATACATACTGTGTATTTATCTATATATTCTTTACTGTAGAAGCTAATTGAGGATAATGGCACATAGGGCAGTTTTTCTTCAGTGTATTTCAGCTAGTAGAGAAATGCCTGAAGCCACACAAATTATTGGGGGCAGCATAGGCACTTTTGCCTGTTCACCCACTGGCTAAAATTCAAGACAGTATCAGCAGTGCAATTAGCTTATGAAGGCACTATTATCAGTTCAGACAGCTGAATCCTTCCGGGAGCAGTTGTGTTGTTACCTGGACTGACCAGTAAAATACTGGCCAGGTGGCAATCTTAGCCTGTGAGCAGGGAACTTAACATAGTCCAAGGAGAAGCCAGTTGTAATAAGGAAGTCAGTCAAGCCAAGAGTAGAGCCAAGGGGTAGAGAGAGGTGGTAATCCAAGCCTAGCCTGGTCGTAGTCTTGAATCAGTCCACAGAAGCAAAAGTAAAGGAGGGTAGAGACAGGATCTGAAGGGTTTCTGTTGTGATTTTGTGTTGTAGTTGTATTACTAAATTATACTAAGTACATTGCAAATTATTTATTCTGCCATTTAAAATGTTAATCTTGACCCAATAAATGTAATGTAATGTAATTTTGAAATTTCACATGGGGCTCACTTTACTGCTGAGCTGCAAGTTGGAGTGATATCCTTCCCTTTCCCCCCCCAGCAGCCAATCAGCAGAACAATAAGAAGGGAGCAAGGCAGCAGCCCCAAGTTGATATCAGAATAGCTCTCAATAATAAGAAATCCAAGTCCAATTTGCTACTCCTCCAGTTACATGAGAATAGGAGAAACAATTAGTGATAAGCGAATCTGTCACATTTAGCTTCGCCATAAAATTTGCAAAATGGTGAAAAATCTGTAAATTTGTTGCGCGATTTTTCTGTTGCCTGCGTCTTTTTTTTTTTTTTTTTTAAAGAGTCACTGCTCTATAAAATCACAAATTTTTCAAGCTCAAAGTATAATTTCCATGAATTTTAGAAGCATTGGCGCTCTTGGAAAACAATAATGTGTTTAAGTTTCACTTGAAACTGGATGAAATATAAAACAAAAATGGGATTAACTTCCCCTTAAACATGTGTGTAATAGAAAACAACGAAGGGATTAATTTCCCCTCGAAACTGGGTGATATAGAAAACAATGAAGGGAATCATTTTCATTTGAAAGTGTGTGAAATAGAAAACAATGAAGGGATTAACTTCCCCTTAAAAATGGTTGAACTAGAAAACAATGAAGGGATTAACTTCCCCCTAAAAGTGTGTGAAATAGGAAATGATGAAGGAATTAACTTCCCCTTGAAACTAGGTGAAATAGAAACCAATGAAGGAATTAATTTCCCTTTGAAAATGGATAAAATAGAAAACAATGATGATATTATCTTCTCCTTGAAACTGAATGAAATAGAAAACAATGATGGGATTAACTTCCCCCTGAAAGTGTGTGAAATAGAAAACAATGATGGGATTCATTTCCCCTTGAATGTGTGAGACATAGAAAATAACGATGGGATTAACTTCCCCTTGAAAGTGTGTAGCAAAAAGGCCAGGCTTACTTGGAATATTCAAATCTTTAACAGATTTAAAATAATTTTTGAGTTAAACTCAAACATTTCTAGTATTTGAAGCCCTCCATAGGACTCAATGGACAGATCAAACCTTGCAAATTTTTTTGAGAAAAAAGTAACCTAAACATAAATAGATCTCAAATTATTCAAGTTATTTTAGAGTTAAATTTCCAAAGGACTCTTCCAAAAAAACTTTTTCGAGAAACAATATCAGAGAAATCGAGTACTGGTGAAAACCCATTGGTAAAGAAAATATCTACAAGTAAAAAAAAAAAATTGACTTTATCTCAAAATTGCTTAGAAAATGTGCCACATAATGTACAATATTTATAGTCTAATTCTTTAGTTAAGTGTTAGTTCTTATTTAAATACTTGAAAATCATCCTTTCTTTTACAAGTTAGCATAAGCTTCAATAATATTTGATGGAAAAGTTAATAATCCTAGATACTGTATGAGAAGTGGCATATGTAAAGATTCTTCAGACTTTATTAAAAAAGAAAGTTGCCATAGGAAGCTACAATCAAATGTGCAAAAAAATGTAATTTAATTATACATGTTTAATTTTAAGATACTTATAAAGCTGTTTCCCAGCTAAAAATATAAAGTAATCTGTTTTCTTGAATTCTAGCTTTGAAATGTTTAATAGTGAACAGAGTAAGTTAGACTGAGGGGGTGATTTATCAATGCTCAATTTTTTTGCACTAAAACTCCCAAAATTCAAATTATCATTCAAAAACTTGGGCTGCAAATTTTCCCACTGTGAACTTTTGTGCCTGTTTTGCTAAAAAAATCCGCCCGTAAAAAAAAATTTGCTCATCCCTAGTTTTCATAGGCAAGATTCAAGTCATTTTTTTCAATTCACGATTGCAGTTTTTTCGAGCTTCTAAACTTGGATGTTTTCATAAGTAAACAAACATTCAATTTTTTTAAACTGTGAGCGTATTTGAAGTAGAAAAAAACTCTTAAATTCATAAACTCAAAAATTGATAAATGATAGAACAAGACATATGTCATGTGCATTGTTCCAAAACCTTCAACTTAGGATAGATGCAAATTTATAGCAGCGGGTGTGAGAAATCACAGACTTGGGGTAGGCATAAGAGGTACCGTGCTAGTGCAGGTGCCTCTTCTGCCTACCCTTAGTTCCAGCCCTGCACATGACCTCCAATGGCACCCAACCAACAAATTATTTGCTGCCACCTTTATTACAAGTCTTGCAATCACAAATACTTAACCACTCTCATCTTTCAGTCATGCAACCAAAAAAATTAGGAAAAATCACACCTAACATTCAACACACACTCAAATGCTGTAACCACTCAATACTTCTCTATTTAGATACCAATATGTCAAGTTGTCTAGATTTTTAATTCTCTCAAGAACACCCACACAAAAGACCCTGGCAGGCAATATATGATTAATAGTTCAGGCTAATACATTTATGGTAGGTATGTGTGTTTTCATTTAAAAAAAAAGGATTTGGGTTCCATGTTTATTTTGCAAATTGCTTTTTATTATAAAGCTTTTAATGTGTGGGTGACAGGTCCCCCTTTAGTGAAGCCACACTCAACAACCTGCATCTTTTTACTATCAATATACTTTAAAAAGATTTTTAAAATTGAGATTGGTCTTAGCATGTGCCACAATTTGTTCCTTAATTTCTAGATTTCTAGAAGAAAACTTAAATTCACAAATTCGAAAATTGATAGATAAGCCCTTGCATTCACAGTTTCTTATAATAAATAATAATAAACACAAATGTACTTGTCCACAGGCCAGACATTAAGCATAGAGGTTCTTGTGATAGGAACCGACTCAGGATATTGCAATCCAGGCAAATTCTATGGATCTAAGGGTGCACAATAATAACCATAAACAGGAGCCAAAAACCTCATGTGTTTTAAAGGAATGCAGTCTATTTGAAGGCAGTAACACCTGGCTCTTTTATTATGTAGCTTCAGCAGGATATTTGTGCATTTTCTAGCTATGAGCTATTGTGCACCCCGCACCCAATTCTCCCATGTCATGTTAAAAACAAATTTCCCCAATATGTATTAAAACTACCTACAATCTACTGCTTAACATTACATAATAAATCTGGGAACAAGTTAAATATAAAAAAAAAATTTCCGTTATTGATACATTTTACAAATTCTCCTTGGCACTCAAATACCTGTGCCAATCTGCTTAACTAGCAAATTTCCCACTGAGACAAATATTCATCATGGGTGTTTAGAAGACAAGAGTGACAATTCAGCAATCAGTGGGGAACTTTTTGACAGGAAATGATTTACTTGTATCAGTTGCCAGCAAGCTTTAACTTTGGAAAAATGTTATATCTAGTGTTTTGGCAACAAGAGAAGCCTTAACAATATCAAGCTTTAGTACTTTGTATTGTTTTATTACGGCATTTGGCACAGAATCCTGCAGAATAAATTTCTATTATTAATATCAGCTTTCCCATAAAAATGTATTTTGTTTAGCAATTAAAATAGGGTTTTTTTCCTTACTCTTGATTTTAATGATATGATACTGTTCAGCTATCACTTTTCTAGCCTACAAGATAGCTGTGTTTGCTTTAGAAAAAAACTTTACCTGTAAGACTTTTTGTGCTAGATCTTTTCCTGTTAATAGTGATGTCTAAAAACTATAAAAAAAAAAATGTGACAGAGGATGTTCAGAGGTTTTAATAAGAAGTAGGATCCTAAATTTTCAAAATTCCTATTTGTATAATGTTTGTATTTTTTTCTACTTTGAAAAACTTTGATTTTTTTAAAAAAAACATGAATCTAACCTTATTTACTAAAAGATCTGAATTAAAAAATGCAATTAAATAAAACTGTAAGAAAAATCTTGAATAACTCAAATTTACAATGATAGCATCTTTTTGAATGGGTTGCTAAGCATGATTTTTAACATAAAAAAATTTAATCGTGAAAAAAATATGAATGTTAATAAATAACCTTCTAAGATTTAATAGAGTTGAACCCCAATTTTGTGGAGAATAACAAAAAAAACCTCTGCCTTAGGAGTAGGGTCAGTAGTCAGATATGGGGGCACATTTCCTAAAAATATTTTTTTTTTTTCTGGCCTTGAAAGTTTTATAAACTTGACATGGTATAAATTTGAATTAAACTCGAACATTGCTGTATTTATAAAATGTCACGATAATGCTTGAATTGTTCAAACAAAAATTTCGAGTTTACATTAGAAAATCCTGAATTTTTCTAGTTGAAAGCATTGTTAAAACTTGAAAAATTTGAGTTCAAACGGACATTTGTTTCCGTGAATCCTCTTGATTTTTCCCAAGCATGAATTGCTCTAGCAGCCATTTCAGGAGCCATTGGCACTCATTCTTGGAAATCAATAATGTGTTTAAGTTTCAATTGAAACTGGGTGAAACTGAAAACGATGATGCAATTAAGTTGCCCTTGAAAAATGTGAAATAGAAAACAATGAGGGGATTAAGTTCTCCTTGAAAAGTGTGAAACTGAAAACAATGAGGGGGCTAAATTTTCCCTAAACTGGGTGAAACTGAAAACAATGAGGGGATTAATTTGTCCTTCAAGGACAGGCTGTCACTGACTATTCTATTCCTCTAGTATTCTAAGCCTCCATAGGACTCAATGGTACTCGACAGATCAAACCTGTCGAATTTTATTTTACAAAAAAAGTTAACTAAACATTAATAAATCATAAATTATGGGATTTATTTTCAAAAAACTCAAATTTTTCTGGGAATAACAAAAAAATCTGGTGAAACCCCCTTGTAAATCTTTAAATTATCTGGAAGTAAGAAAAAATCTGACTTTTTAGGAGTATTGGCACTCTTGGAAAACAATAATGTGTTTAAGTTGAAACTGGGTGAAACTGAAAACAAAGATGGGATTAATTTTCCCTTGAAAAGTGTGAAAATTTATGTGAAAAATTATGGGAGTTATTTTCAAAAAATTCAAATTTTTCTGGGAATAATAATGAAAAAAATCCAATTCTGGTGAAAACTCACTTGTAAATCTAGAAATTATCTAGAAGTAAGAAAAAACCCAACTTTATCTCATAATTGCTTAGTAAATGTGCCCCATAAAGTCTTGGCTGGCAAGCGACATATACCAAAACAATATGTGAGTATCAGCTAGAGGGAGTAGAAGCCAGACAACTGAATTACTTTGTTAAAAAAAAACAGTAATTTACTAAAGTGTATATGTTCTATAGCTCCATGCAAATACAGAAGGCAGAAGTTAGGTGGACTACAAGTCGCATGCAGTCTTTAAACTCAGCGAGGAAGCATTTTAAAAATTTTAAAACCTTTTTAAAAGTTGTTTTTTTGTTTTGTGTTTTTTAGGCTATACAAAAAGATGTGTGACTCAAAGGACTTCATTTTCACAATGATGCAATAAATGTAAGGAGTGCATTATACCTGCAATAAAGATCCAATTTATATAAAAAGAGTCCGTCTGTTAAACTCCCACATGTATTCTAACAATACACGTGGCAGTTTTACATGAAGGAATGGTGATTTAAGCATACAGCAAGAAATTAAGGTGGGCAATTACTAAAGCTCAATTTTTATTTTTTCACAATTTGTGTTTTTTGCAGCGAAATACAATTTTGTCTCAATAAAATTGGATTTTTTTCACAAAACAGTAATACATCTGAAAGCAACAAAATGCCATCTAAAACCTGTCAAGATCATGTAGAAGTCAATGCCAAGTCAATGCCAAATGTCCCTTCTAAAACCACGAAAATCCAAATGTTGATAAATGGGCCTCTAAGTTATTGTAAATCAATCATAAGTCTTTCTGACTACAAATAGCCCCTGAAAACTACCCCTTCCACACCTATAGTAAGTTGCACGCTTCAGAGGTCAGTGTTCATGTGTGCAAGGGTACTCTGTACTTAACACTTGACAAGGCATTTCATACAGGACTCTGCTGTTGGGTGCCCTCAGCAGTCTTCTTAATAAAATTGCCACTGTTTATCCACCAGAGTGCCGTCCTTGTATTGTGCTAGATTTTGTTACGATGGGGAGTGCCATTGACAGAGAACCCAAAGGAGCATGACATACAGTGGAGCACCTGGAGGAATGTTTATACAGGATGTGAAGAGTTAGTCTTGAGCAACTCTTGACAACAATATATTTCCATGGAAGGAAAGTATTTTCAAAAAAGAAAGGTTTCCAATAGAAGTCTGTTATAAGCATTTTCACTTGCGATGAAGCAATTTCTGCACCTTTTAAATGAATTTTGATAACACTTGAAGTTTTAACCATAGGTTTTATAGGTAAAATTGTATATTGGGTATATAAAAAATTATTCAAAGGAAAACCAGTGTGAAAATTTAAATTTATTATGAGATTTATCTCATTAAAATGAGAAAGTTTATAACTATAATCAATTTAAATTTGTAGCACTGAAATAATCAAGTTATTCTCCAGTATCCCCTCTCACAATCTGTCTCTTAACATTCTCTCTGTTTAGTAGTTAGTTAGTAGTTATGAGCTAAATTTTTCACCAGGTATGGATTCGCTGTGAAATTCTACATTTTGCCATTGGAGAATTTTTTTGCAAAACTGCTGCGACTATTCGCTGTAACAAAAATTCGTCAAGTGAGGAAAAAGTTGTGGTTGCATAAAAAAAAAGTCACAGCAAAAAAGTTGCTGTCGCATCAAATAAGTCAGGGGCATGTCAAAAAATCACTGTCGCCACCATAAAAAAGCTGTGCGGTAGACACATTTTACAATTTTTCACTGTTTTGCAAATTCTTCAGCAGTTTTGCAAATTTTTCGGCGAAGCGAAAAGTAACATAGGGTTGAAAAAGAGTCCATCAAGTTCAACCCATCCAAGTAAACCCAGCACACACAAACCTATACTTACCAATCTATACACTCACATACATAAACTATATATACAACCAGTAATACTAACTGTAGATATTAGTATCACAATAGCCTTGGATATTCTGCTTGTTCAAGAACTCATCCAGGCCCCTCTTAAAGGCATTAACAGAGTCTGCCATTACCACATCTCTAGGAAAAACCACTTACACTGCTTCAAATGGAAGCTAAAGGGGTGGCCACTGGTGCATTGATTGTTTTTATGGGAAAACACAACACCCCCTATCTGCCTATAATAATGTACTTGTACAGAGTAATCATTTCCCTTCGCAAGGACAGATTCGCTCATCACTACCTAGAAGATGTATTATAGCTCCCTGCTCCAACAAAAATTCTGTCCCTCAACATGAAGAATTTGTGCCGGAGTTGGTTCTGCTGAAAGAGTCAGCTCTTATACATCTTCTAGGCAAAGGGAGTCCCTCAAAGATCTATCAGATCCAACTGTCATTTAAAATCTAACTGCTGCATGAAGAGCAGGATACTGAAGAGTAACTTGATTATTTCTGAAACAGTACAAGTTTTTAATTATTAATATTTTTAATGTATCTTATTGCCATGAGATGAAACTTATGTTAAACTTTAATTTTAAAAATAGTTTCTCTTAACATGGCATGGGAAATAGAGTATATAAAGTGGATATATCTACTGTATTAAAAGCTCTATGCCCTGTTCTTAAATCTGCTGTACAATATTTGTTCTCAATTGAATTAGTTACATTTTGGACTAAAATGAATTTAACAAATATTACATTTGCATAGATAAATATTTTCCTAAGCATAGCTTTACTTGATTTCTGTTGGGCAATTGGTAACAATAAAGCAATTACTTTTATATAAATAGAATATTATAATAATTGCACTGCTAAATGCTGGTTGATATCTGCGTCCATTTGCAGTTTGTTATATACAAATAAAAACAAAGGGTATAACTACAATAATCTCTAATGACCTGAGCTCTCAGCAAGAGAACATTTTGCAGCAGCCCACTGTGTTGTGTAGCTTTATGTATATGTTCTGAATCTATTGTGCAAATGTAAATGAGATCTAATCAGATACCAATGTTTATGTGTTAATTTTATTATACAAATATAAAAAAACAAGTTTTTCATGAAATATGTTCACATGCTGTAAGCGCGATATGAAAACGGTTGTTGGAAAATAATTCTCCATTTTTCTGTATTGCTTCGGATGATTATGTTCAATCAAGCTTTATCAAAACTGGTTTACAGTGCATTGGAGACAACTTCTAACAAACAGAGAGAAGCCAATTCAAATAAAAGCTCAGCATCAATAATCGAAATTGTGTTCCTTATGAGGACATTCATCCTAGCGTTCAGCCTCACTGTTGCTTTGTGCATTCCATAATTCATATTTTATATTCCATAATAAAATAGTTTGGTGGCACGAACTATATTTGTAACATGTAAAATATGACATTAAACCATTTCATTTAATGGCCATAATTATTATGCAATACTGCAGTTGCATGGCACTGTGTCAGAACACTATAAGGAAGCAATTAGCACACACCGTTTGTTTATTATTATTTGTTTTTAAGGAGAAAATAAGGAAGCAAGAAAGACATTAGTGTAATCCATTATGAAGAACTTATAGTGCTATTTACAAATGTCTGTATTTTTTATGCCAGACTTATTTTACACCATCTCAGTCCTGGTGTAACCTATTAAACTTAAAGGGACATTTTTGTCATCCAAGCCATTTTAAAGGCATTAATGGAATCTGTATAGTAATTGCGGTGCAAAAAACACCATAAAATTCAGTAATGTTTGATGTATTTTAAATGCTGTTTTTACACAACTTAAACACACTAATATACCCCTTAGAAAACACAAGAGGGAGATGTTAGAAACAGAGTTTAACAGGGAAATCATTTCTCAGAAGATGAAATTGGGCAACACCAAAAAGGGTGGATTAACGTAAATTAACATGGGGAAGAATTTTGACTGAAATTATTGGAAATACCTTCAAGTAGGGTCTAACTACATGCAGAATTGTAAACATGAATGGTACACATATGAAACATTTTTCAGGATTCATAACTAAAAATAATCACTAGTAGTAATGAGCTAACTTTTACGGCAGACATGGATTCGCAGTGAATTTCCACATTTCCGCATTGGCAAATTGTTTTGTGGAATGTCTGTAAAAGAAATGGCACAGTCGCGTCAAAAATAGGTGCGGTCGCGTCAAAAATAGGCGCAGTCATGTAAAAAAAGGCGCACATGACAAGAAAGACATGTGCGTCAAAAAAAATTGCGCGACACACTTGTTTCACTGATTTTTCACAGATTTGCCAATCACTAATCACTAGTGATGAGCAAAATTTTTCACCAGGCATGGATTTGCAGCGGATTTTTCCA
This sequence comes from Xenopus tropicalis, assembly GCF_000004195.4. Lineage (NCBI taxonomy): Eukaryota > Metazoa > Chordata > Amphibia > Anura > Pipidae > Xenopus > Xenopus tropicalis. The sequence goes on from NC_030677.2 coordinate 52,369,109, forward strand.
TGAAACAGGCGAAAAAATTCAGTGCAGAAAAATTTGCCTTATGTCAAAAAAAACAAACATTTTTTTAGACGCGAGTCATTTTCTGCGTTTTGCTAATTTTTTTCACTTTGAAAAGATTCGCAAATTTTTTGAGACGGGACAGATTCGCTCATCTCTAATAATCACTGGTGAGACTAGGTGGATCCACTGACTATTTTCTTTAGATTCCAGTTTATTCTAATATCTTACCTTGCACTTTTGGGAGTTTAACTACAGGGTACCCTGTAGGAGCCTGTGGGAGTTCCTTCTCATCTTGACCTTTTTTTCAAAGATAATAGGGGTTGATACTCTGGGGTACAGTTGCATGGTCCTTAGTGTTCGTAAAACACACTGGGGGTCATTTATAAAATTTGCCCAGCACAGAACATATTTGCCCTGTCTGTGTTTATATTTTTAAAGCTGGACAAGACTGTCTTTAAAGCTTTTTAAATATGGCATATTGCAAATTGCAAATATTTATGCACACACTCTGCATCATGCCACAAATTTAGTGGTGGAAAAAATGTTCGTTAAACCAATTTTGTAAATCGTTCATTTATATTGGCAAAGAGAAAATCAGAACAATATTCGTGTATAATAAATGACCACAGAGAGCATGCTCATTCAAATCACATTTTAATTTGTGAATTTTTGTGCCCAATTAGCATTTCACTGTGATTCATGAAAAAATAAAAGATATTTAGGCGAAAAACATGCGCAAACAACCATTCGCGAAAAAACTCTTTTGGATTTCTTACAGGATGTCATCTGAAGTGTTGCAACATCCTTCTTTTATGCTGCACTCCCTCAACAGAGCCAACAGTAATGACAGAACTGTCCTCTCCCATGACTCCCAATCCCCTTCTCCAGACCCATAACCTTCACAGCATCTGCCTTCTATCCAATTACACTAATCTAAAAACCACACATTTGGGTGCAGACTGGTTACCAATCAGTCATGAAATTGATTCAGTCTACAGCAGGGGTGTCAAACTCAATAACATAAGGGGGCCGAAATCTATAACACAGGCTAAGTCACCGGGCAAATTCTTTATTCAGATGTACTGTATGGTCAGGCACAGTCACAGTGCCTTGTGTTTGACACATGTGGTCTACAGCAACATTATCATGTCAAATCTTCTTGTGCTTATGAACAGTTAAAGAGATTTTGCTATTGCCCCACAGTTCAGTTATGAGTTCTAATCATTTGTATTATTTCATTGTTGGACCATCTGTTGCTCAGAATATTAAACACAAAAAGAAAAAGTTTCAATAATGCTGCCTTTCCTTTTTAGCTAATCAATATAATATATTTCTGAGATGAAAGCATGGCAAGATTTAAAAGTCTGTAGTCTGAAGTCTGCCGTCTTTTTCTAAGCAAACATTAAAGGATAGAACTAGATACTGTGCAGCAAAGTAAACCCTTTATTGAGCCATTATGTAACAGCAACATGTACCATAAGAATATGAAGTAAGCCGGGATATTATACTTTAAAAAATAAATGTGCAATAGTGGCGTAGTAAATGTAAGGTTGACTTTAATTTAGTTAACATGCATAAATGGCATTACATTTTTAATGAGATAGGACTCGGAAATCGTGCGACTTAAAACCGTTGTGAAGATCATATAATTGTTTCAATTTGAGCTTATAAAAGATACAGCAATCATAAATATTAAATGAACATATGCACCAACAGTATCCACAACACTTAAAACAGAAACTAAACATAAGAGGAAGTGAAATAACTTTGTGAATTTGAAATTGCAGCAATTTTGTCGGAACATAAGTTGCTCTGTGAAAGTCATTTACATTAAACATCTAAAATGACTTTATATATTTAACTGCCCATCATTACTGTGTATATGTCATCTATATTTGCCATTTATATTTAGGAGGACAAACAATTGCTATGTCTGTGTACCTTTCCTGCATCTGGCAGTTCATTCTATAGTGAAAATGAAAATGTAAAGCTTCATCATACTGAATAAAATAACTTTCTAACTATAATCACTTAAAAATTTTGACCAATTTCTAAAACAATAATCGTTATCCTCTGCTATACCCCTCTCAGTACCTCTCTCTCTTCATGCAAGAGTCTAGAGTCAGATTTTGATTCATAGCTAAGATCTAATAATCTTTTGGGGGCTTCCTTTCCTAGTAGATGCATTAGAACTTACTCAAAATACCTGATTCCAGCAAAAATTAAATAACTGACTTTAGCACAAATTTTACATTGTGATTTTAAAAAGTGAGATTTTTATAGTCAAACAATGTGTTATTGTAGGAAAAGCTCTGAAAAAAATGCCATCAGTTACATTGAAAACATACAATACACACTGTGCATCAAAACAAAGCAGCTATGTCATAAAGTACATATCCCTCAATACCACCACATTCTATTCATTCCTATGGGATTTTTAGAAGTGTATTTATCAGTTGGTGAAAGTTAAAACTCACCATTTGATAAATATGCTTCTAAAAATCCCATAGGAATAATAGAACATGGGTGACATTTTTGATGAATTTTTTAGAGCTGTCCCTACAATACCACCTTGTTTAACTTCTTAGTGTGCCTTATATGGGGGTGCTGTGGGTTATTTCCACCTTGCCTAAAGGCACATTTATTAAAGTACGACAGCTACGATATACAATATATATATATATATATATATATATATATATATATATATTTGGTCATACTGTACCTACTTTCTGCGACATTTTCATACTTTACAACAAAATTTGTGTGACAAAATCGTATTGTTGCGCAGAGTATGAAAGTTTCGAATTCATTCAAGCTTCGGTATCGTGACTTTCCTTGGGCCAGGTTGGAGCTGCAGAGTGCCATTGAGCCCTATGGGAGACTTTCCTTGGGCCAGGTTGGAGCTGCAGAGTGCCATTGAGCCCTATGGGAGACTTTCCTTGGGCCAGGTTGGAGCTGCAGAGTGCCATTGAGCCCTATGGGAGACTTTCCTTGGACCAGGTTGGAGCTGCAGAGTGCCATTGAGCCCTATGGGAGACTTTCCTTGGGCCAGGTTGGAGCTGCAGAGTGCCATTGAGCCCTATGGGAGACTTTCCTTGGGCCAGGTTGGAGCTGCAGAGTGCCATTGAGCCCTATGGGAGACTTTCCTTGGGCCAGGTTGGACCTGCAGAGTGCCATTGAGCCCTATGGGAGACTTTCCTTGGGCCAGGTTGGAGCTGCAGAGTGCCATTGAGCCCTATGGGAGACTTTCCTTGGGCCAGGTTGGAGCTGCAGAGTGCCATTGAGCCCTATGGGAGACTTTCCTTGGGCCAGGTTGGAGCTGCAGAGTGCCATTGAGCCCTATGGGAGACTTTCCTTGGGCCAGGTTGGAGCTGCAGAGTGCCATTGAGCCCTATGGGAGACTTTCCTTGGGCCAGGTTGGAGCTGCAGAGTGCCATTGAGCCCTATGGGAGACTTTCCTTGGGCCAGGTTGGAGCTGCAGAGTGCCATTGAGTCCTATAGGAGACTTTCCTTGGGCCAGGTTGGAGCTGCAGAGTGCCATTGAGCCCTATCGGAGACTTTCCTTGGGCCAGGTTGGAGCTGCACAGTGCCATTGAGCCCTATAGGAGACTTTCCTTGGGCCAGGTTGGAGCTGCAGAGTGCCATTGAGCCCTATCGGAGACTTTCCTTGGGCCAGGTTGGAGCTGCAGAGTGCCATTGAGCCCTATGGGAGACTTTCCTTGGGCCAGGTTGGAGCTGCAGAGTGCCATTGAGCCCTATGGGAGACTTTCCTTGGGCCAGGTTGGAGCTGCAGAGTGCCATTGAGCCCTATCGGAGACTTTCCTTGGGCCAGGTTGGAGCTGCAGAGTGCCATTGAGCCCTATGGGAGACTTTCCTTGGGCCAGGTTGGAGCTGCAGAGTGCCATTGATTCCTATGGGAGGCTTTCAAAATCATGCACAGAAGGATCAAAGTCGTGAAGGTTTTCCCGCCGCTTACGATCGCTCCATCCGAAAATTTTGTGACTTTCGGATCGCCAGTACGATATTATCGTGACTATTCTGATTTTTTCGTGATATTTGCGATCATCAGAAATTATCATATCTAATCTGAATTTTTCCCATTTCGGGATTTGAACTCGTACTTTCAGGAATGTACCCCTAATATTAATATTCACTCTAGTAGTGTGCCATCAATTTTTATTTTTGATTTTAAAGGTTGAAACCTAATATATCTTCTAGGCCAGGGCTGTCCAACTGGAGGCCCACGGCTAGATGTGGCCATTCAGTGGATTTCTATGGCTCCCAGCATAGGTGGATTCTTCCTTAAGGGGCATTCAGCACTTCTGTGCACCTGCGTTAGTACAGCTCCATAAGGAACAATGGGGTGCGTTTCTTTCTTTTCTCCCCTGAGCAAGGGAGCGCAGAAACAAACACTCATTAATACAAGTCCTTATATGTATTATATAAGCTGTATAAGAAGTAAATAAATAAGTATGTTTTGCTGCTCATAGAGCCAAATCTATTAATGCCTGGTGAACAGCGCACCTGTTCAGTGGGAAAACACTTGTGACTGTGCATGCCAGATCCATTAAGGTGGATTCAGACATATTTTTATCTCATGGCATTTTAATGCATATATTGTATATAAAAATAATCAGTAAAAAAAAACAACTAGTTGGCTAAAAGCATTAGAATAAGCATCACTAAAAATGAACTTAGGAAACCACAGCCCTGTCTAATAAGGCTAATCCTGCTAACGACAATTAAATTTATCTAATCAATTTGCTGCACATATCTTGTTTCATTTCCACAGAGAGAGGTTAAAGCTTTCGTGCTGATTATATTGTCATTTAAGTAGAAAATGACATTCACTTATAAATGCTCCAAGTTACTATAAAGTAAAGGCAAAGGCACTTGCAACAATTAAGCAATGCTTATTAAATTATATGTAATGTGTGATTTCATATGAAAAGGGCAATATTATTTCCTCTCAGCAAGATGCTTACTGTGTGAGAGTGTGAGAGCTGTGCTTGCTATTCATCAGCTCTCTCTGCATTAAATGGTAGACTTCCCTTTCATTCGATTATATTGTGTCATTAACCAGATCTTTTTCTCCTTTCCTTTTATCTTTCCTTATTTCACTTCACCTACTTTCATTAAGTTCTTTATGGTCTTTCTTCAAAGCTGCAGCAATTTATCAATTTTCCAATCTTACCACATCCAAAGCTTTAGTCATCAGCAATCACTTCTTCTTTTCAGGTGATTTTTTTTCCTTCCACTTCATGAGTTCTTAAAATCAAAAGTTTTTTTTTCTCTTTTTGCAGTATTTGCAACTTTAAAGGGGTTGTTCGGTTTGTTTACATGTTCCTGTTCTTCTGTAACCGGTTTGTTTACATGTAAATGTAGGGACAATTTTATCAAAAGTCTCTCTTTTTATATTTTATTGTCAGGAATTTTATTTTGCATTTATGATTCTTTCCTAGAATGTGAAAAAGTGATAAGTAGCAGAACTTCCCCATAGACTTTAACTGTGAAATAAAATTAAAAAAAAAAAACAATTGGGGAAGTAGCAACATGTTTTGATAAACTGGATCACTAGATATTCTTAATTTTAATGAATAAGGTAGAAATCATAAGGTAGATAAAAAGTGTAAAAACAGTAGCAGTTTAGCTAATGCCCCCTAAAAAGAATGTGTTAAAGCAAAAAATTGTCCTTATACAGGTATCGGACCCCTTATCCGGAAACCCGTTATCCAGAAAGCTCCGAATTACGGAATGCCCGTCTCCCATAGACTCCATTTTAAGCAAATAATTCAAAATTTTAAAACTGATTTCCTTTTTCTATGTAGAAATAAAACAGAACCTTGTAATTGATTCCAACTTAGATATAATTAATCCTTATTGGATGCAAAACAATCCTATTGGGTTTAATTAATGTTTTATTGATTTTTTAGTAGACTTAAGGTATGGAGATCCAAATTACGGAAAGACCCCTTATCCGGAATACCCTTGGTCCCGAGCATTCTGGATAATGGGTCCTATACCTGTATTAAATATGCTTTCTACTTACCAGGAAGCAGGTAACATTTTAACTTTCTTTATATATAAGCAGAAATGTAATTGGTCAGAAAGTAAGGTGGACCTGTAGCCAGCATTGGCTGGTCAGACAAATAGATCAGGCTAATCAGGATTGCAGACAAATAGATCAGATAACCAAGCTCAGCATCACTGAAAGCCCTTATTTACATGGCTGCTAGTATTCTGGAATGGCATGATCTGATTGATCAGATGAAATTTTTAAATAAACAGATGCCAGAAATGTGATTGGTCAGATTGGAGGTGTGTGATTTTGGGTAGAAGGACGACAGCATTAAACTTAGTGCCTTTAACGCCACTGTTAAATCATTTAAAAAGTGATCGCTAGGCATGGATTTGCTGCAAAATTTCGCATTTCGGCATTGCCAAATTTTTTTCACAAAACAGATGCAAAAATTCACCATGACAAAAGTTCGCCAAGTGAGGAAAAAAGTTGCAGTCACAAAAGAACTTTGTTTTTGCGTCAAATAATTCGTGGTCACATAAAAAAAAAATTCTGTGTCAAAAAAGTTGCACGGTAGCCACATTTCATGCATTTCAATTGACTCTTTACCTTGAGCCATCCCACTGAACCCCCATTGTTACATACCTAAATTAAACACCAGGAGTCAAAAATGGTATAAAATGGCCATAGCATTTATTCACATATTTATCAAATAAATAGGTCCTTTCTAGCCTAACCCAAGGCAATATTCTAAAGCTAGAATTTCTCCATAAGAGATCACAACTATGTTTTTCTGTTCCTCACTGAAGACTTGACCTTTACTTCCATAGTTGTCATTTGAGATCAGCACTATGCCATTATATCTGCCACTGAGTGTTATACTGCCTCTACCTACAGAGAGGATGACCCCAAACTCTGCTACCAGCAGGAGCTGCATCTCCCACCATGAGAGAAGTTGAGCAGCACTGCTGATAGTCCTGAATCTGCAGTGTCTTAATGATAGGAAATCCAAGCAGGCTGTCACCTAGCACAAGCAGTAGTAGCGTCTGTATCAATAAATCCACCATGCAGTCACAGGAGAGAACCTCCTTTCTCCCTCTTCTAAAATTTCCTGTGCAGTACTCTGACAAGGTCCTACCACTGCAGTGACAAATAAAACTTAAAATACATTATCATATATCCACTGTTTTTATCCAGAGGAAGGCGAAAAACCCAGCCTGAAGCTAGAGCCAATTATGCCCCAAGAGGAAAAAAAAATCCTTCCTGACTGCAATGGCATTTGGAAAAAAATTCCCTGGATCAAGCAATAGGAAATAACATAAATGAATACTATGCTGACTCTCACATTTATACAGTATAAAAATACAAAAACAACACTATAACAGTGCATACAGAAAACCATCTACATTAAGTTATTAATAGATAATATGAGAACATAAAGAAGAAAACTCCTGACATTTTTGCAAAGTATGCAAAAAAATGGGGAGGGTGGGTAGGATGTTTTTACTTGCTCTTCCCCTAACATCACATCCCTCCCCTTTCTCCACCCTCTCCCGGGGGCCAGCTTTCTCCTGCCTTAACTCTTTCTTAACTGTCCTTCTCACCCAATAACAGCTACTCTAATTCTGCCAAACTCTAAACATAAACCAATGTAATCTGGCTGCTGGTCATTTGGATCCCTTGTCATGCAGCCCCTACGCTTATAGCTCCAGGGCTTTTCTTTCTTCATTATTGTTATCCTTAAGTTTTGCTATACCTTGGCAGAACGGTCATATCACCAATAGAAAACACTCAGGACACTTGTTAATCATGTTGAGTGTCTGACAAGCTAGAAAAGTAAATTCAATGAAGCATTTTATGAGTAATTCAATAAATGTCTGCTGATTGCGTTAAATAAATTATGCATTTTGTACTTTGTCAGGTAATAAAATCATGCCACTGTAGTTTGAGGTATAGCAAGATGCTTTAATTGAACTTTAAATCTTGTAAATTGTGTTGCTCTTATGCCCCTAAAACACTGCTATATAAAAATAATAGATTGCACCAAGAAGAATTATAGCCGTGTCAAGTGTGCAAAATACTGGTGACAAGTGATTTGAATGTTACAAGGCTTTTGCATCTGGTATCAAGAAAGTGTAGAAAGGGCAGATTTATTAAAATGTCTTGACCAATGAGAAGTGTATTTTCAGCAATCAAGTAAGTGAATAGATTTTTTTTTTATTGTAATTGCATTTTTTCATCCAAACCTTGATCCCAAATAAACCATTTGAGATTTTTTTTATAAATATGAACATCACAAACAAACATTAAAGCAGCTAAAGTCTCATTCCCATTTTGTGGCAGTTTTTTTGTTTACAATTCATGCACTTTTTCCTCTCAAATGTTAATAAGCAAATTAAGGTTTGTATTCAGTTTGGTGTTCTGGCAAAAAATCTTTCATGAAGGATTTAATACATGGTGCATCCCTACTTTATAAATATTTTCTTAAATATATTATTTTTCTCTACTGAATGTGTTCTCTGGATTTATAAAAAAAATACATGTAAGGCCAAAAGCTTTCTTTTGGTGATATATTGTGTTGCGTTAAATATTTATTCTATGATAAATATGCCTCTAGACTGGAGAAGTGGAAAACAAATGAAAGAAATGCACATTATGTTATGTCCTACAGTTTGCAACCTATGCATGCTAAAAGAAAACTTTTCATTTGGTTATTTTAGGATACATACCCTACCAATGAGTTGGAGGTTACCCCCCATGGGCTCCCATTGTGGCCCACACACCCCCCAGGGGCCCCACTGCTTGCGCAACCCCCTCCCCCTGACTTTTATATTATATTTACCTTAGGCATGATGCAGGGAGGGAGCTCAGCTGGGGACCACCATCAGTGGGGCCCATGAAGGCTGGGGCCAACCAGGCAGAACCGTTTTTGTACAGATTTGGTATATAATTCTGTACACCTATTTTGGTTAATGCACTTTTCCTAATTCTATGCTATTCAGTACAAATTTGTGAAATACAAATAAATAGTGATGAGCGAATCTGTGCTGTTTCACTTTGGCAAAAAAACGAAACTGTGAAAATATTTGCAAAATGGTGAAAAATGTGAAAAAGAAACTTTTTTTAAAATTCACGACTTTTATCTTTGACGCGCATGACTTTTTTTGACATGCACAACTTTTTTTTGGCACACTGTGAATTTTTTCCACTGCAAATTTAAGCACCTGTTTTGCGAAAAAATCCGCCAATGGCAAAACACAGAAATTGCTGCGACTTCATGCCTGGTGAAAAATTTTGCTCATCACTACAAATAAATACAATCATTTCAGGGATCCAGGTATGGCCACTGTGCACTGTAAGGAACTTACTTTAAAAAAACCAAAAGAATAATTTCTATAAATACTGTATGCCCCATAGTGTCTCTAAAATGATGCTGGAATTCTGAGAAACAATGCATTTTGTAAAGAACAAGGAGTAAAGAACAAGGCCTACTACATGAAACGCTACTGTGTGTTCTGAAGTTGTTTAAAATAAAGATTTACTTCTCTTTTATTTAGCCTACTGTGGGATCTGAGTGCCTGCTGAAATTTCTTACGTTATGAATCTCCCAAGCTAAAGGTCTTGGACAGAAATGAAAACTAAAAAACTAAATTTTTTTTAACATTGTCAATAGAACACACAACTTCAGTTATCCCTTTTTAAAACTCGAGTGCACAGTTACTAAGCATTTATACAGTATATAAAACCAAGAGGTCCTGCTCATGGGATCTCGGTTACTGTACCTACTGCCTGCTTTACATTCTGACATCCCCCACTGTTTCCTGCTTTTTCGTTGTTGTTTTTTTTTTTTTTTACAAACCCTGCTTTGTGCCTTTCTATATTATAAGGTGGTTCCAAGTTGGTAAATAAACAATGAATATTAGGTAATTATTTTCTAGTGCTCCGCTCAGCAGTCCCTTACAATAATAATATGCTGTTGGCTTCCAATTTGTTTGTGAAAAGATTTTTATATCTACAAAATGCTAATAAGGTTTATAACTGCAGAATGTCTTTTATTCTAGCAATGTCCTAAGCAACCTCAAGAATGATCAAAATGGTAGGTGGCATTTCAAAATAGCTCTTTGCCTGTTACAGACACTTTCAAAAGGCCCCTGTCAGTCTGCAAATAACTGAATGTTCTAAACAAGATAGAAGTCACCCTCTTAGCAATAAAAAGAAAATTGGTGTAAGGTTAAAATGTTCACAAAGGGAAAATCAATTTAGATGAAATGGGAAAAAATGATTAAACAGGAAAAGTTTGCAACCGAGAAAGATTTTCTATAAAGTCTGAAATAAGGTGTTGGAATACAAGTCTCTTGTGCAAGAAAACAGTCACAAAACTCTCTTATCCAATATTTTTCTCTTTGACAGATAGATTCATATGGAATACAGAGGATTGAAGGTTTCCAGCTGCTCCAAGCATTTCTGTAATCCTTTAAGTTTCGCATGTCTCATCACATCTAACATTGCCGCACTTTATGAAACTTTTTTAATTTTATTTGAAGGAAGATTTACAAAAACTCTAATTTTAAAATTTTATCAAAAAATCTGAACTGAAAGAGCATGTGTGGTACAAAGTCACGGAAAATTTTCAAACACTGTTACCAAAAACCAATTTGTAGCAAAGACAGATCTTCCAGTTGTTATGGGGGACATCTGCCATTAACTGCTACATGATCTTGACAACTTTTAGATGGAGTATTTTTGGATTCCGAATTGTTGCAGTTTTGTCACATATTAAATATTGGAAAAGTTGTGACTTTTTTTACAGCACTTATTAGCGATAAAATTGCATCTATTTTAATAGGATATTATAAAAACTGTGCATGTTAAAAATGCAGTATTTTGAACTAAGCACTACTTTTAAATACTGTAGACTGCCTTTTGCAGAGGACATAGTTTTGCACCATTGTTTGCAACTTTTCAAATATAGTAAGGGATCTCCATAAACTCTTCTTATACTGCACACTTTACTGGAAATTGTTGACAAACCAAAGTGTGTGAGAAGGATATCAACTCCATTGTGGAGCATTGGTCTTTGTCAAGTAAAATACAAAAATAACCTAAGTACAGTATGTAATTGTCTCTAGGCTGCAATGGTATCTTCCAGCCTTTGCCCAGGCTGAGATATATAACTGTCTCTAGGCTGCAATGGTATCTTCCAGCCTTTGCCCAGGCTGAGATATATAACTGTCTCTAGGCTGCAATGGTATCTTCCAGCCTTTGCCCAGGCGGAGATATATAACTGTTTCTAGGCTGCAATGGTATCTTCCAGCCTTTGCTAAGGCTGAGATATGTAACTGTCTCTGCGCTGCAATGGTATCTTCCAGCTTTTGCCCAGGCTGAGATATGTAACTGTCTCTAGCCTTTGCTCAGGCTGAGATATATTACTGTCTTTGCGCTGCAATGGTATCTTCCAGCCTTTGCCAAGGCTGAGCTATGTAACTGTCTCTGTGCTGCAATGGTATCTTCTGTCATTGCGCTGCAATGGTATCTTCCAGCTTTTGCCCAGGCTGAGATTTGTAACTGTCTCTGTGCTGCAATGGTATCTTCTAGCCTTTGACTAGGCTGAGATATGTAACTGTCTCTAGGCTTCAATGGTATCTTCCAGCCTTTGCCCAGGCCTATGTAACTGCCTCTGCACTGAAATGGTATCTTCCAGCCTTTGCCCAGGCTGAGATACAGTAGCTCATCTTCAGTCACCTATTACTGCTCTACCTATGTAGTTACTGAATTACAGTTACCAAGTAGTATGGAGTGCCTTTAGCTTTAGTTTTGCCTTTAGTTTTTTAGTTTTCTACAAAGAGGGCTGGAGCCCAATGGGGTAGTCAGAGGAAAGGATGTGACAGGATCAATATTTATCACTGTCTTGGATACTCTATCAAGTTTGTATATATTCTAAAGGACCTTAGAAAGAGGATTTTAAAACTAAACCCTATGAATTAAAGCCTTATGGATACAAGGGTAAACAAGAAATGGCTTCCTGCTTCACACACATACACTCACACACACACATATATATATACCCAGCATACTATGATACAAAATTAGGTTGACAAATAAATAATACAGGTATGGGATCTGTTATCCAAAAACCCATTATCCAGAAGTTCTAAATTATGTGAAGGCCATCTCCCATAGACTCCATTTTGACCAAATAATTTACATTTTTGATTTCCTTTTATTCTGTAATAACAAATCAGAACCTTGTATTTGATCCCAACTAAGATACAATAAACCCTTACTGAGGCAAAAACAATCGTACTGGGTTTATTTAATATTTACATGACCTTAGAAGACTATGGAGATCCAAATTATAGGAATTTCCTTTAGAACCTCTTAGCAGTTCTTAGCAGTGTTACTTTGTAGTCATAAATCTAACACACAAGACTGAATGCTTCTATTACACTTTGTAAGCAGTGTGTTTTGTTATCTCAGTGTAAGCAATGTGTGTTCCATAGAAGAGTGCCTGTCTTGCTAATTTAACTCTTCCCAAGCCCAGTAATCCAAACAAAATGCTGTTCTTGCTTTCTCTTGCTATGCAGCCTAACTAACTCTCCAAAAATGCATTTGTATTTTTATATCAGTGACCTTCCATAGACCCTCTCTGATATTGACTGAAAGTGAGCAGGTCAAGCTACAAAACCAGCAAGCTGTTTTGTGCTGTGCTTGTTCCATTTTCATTTCCCTGAAGAATATTCCTAGATGCATTTACAAATATGATATACAGATAGGGTGTGTGATAGAAGCACACCACAGAGATGGCAGACCCTAAGTTTTAATCATCTTTTAACCTACTGTATGGTTATTTCAATTTTTGATGCTTTTTCCCCCTGTGGTCTCCCCATTTTCTCAATTATCTGCTCCGATGGCTGTTAGCACAGGGTGGTACACCAGGGGTTAATGTCTACTTCAGTAAGCAGAGACCATTTCTCCACTGCAGCCATAATATACTAAAGTTCATGTTTTCTATCACAAATTTCACGGGGCTGTCAGTGTTCTCCTCAGAAAATATGAGCCAGGTTGAGAAAAATAAAAAAAGAAAGAAACATTTGCCTCCCTCACGTCTCTACACCCTTTATGAATAGTTTTTATAAACGCCAATAGGACTGATCGCAAATACTGCACACAGTCATAATATCACTGTAAGAAAATTACTGGAGCATGCAAGGTGGGGGCTGGAGTTGAGCAAGCATAAGGAGAAAAACTGCCTGACAGTGTGGCTGGCAAAAAAGGTTTGGGAAAAACACTGGGCAGTGAGGAACCACCTGAAATCTTTTCCAGTTGGGATGATGTCTTTTTGCAAGTGCCAGCCCCTGATGATTTATCCAAAACTTTATACAAATGGGTAAAGGAATCCCAATTATTTTAGGGCATATTTCCAAAAATTACTGATAATTACTTAATATTGATGATTTTCTAAGGTTAATAGTCAACCAAGATGTAGTTGTTTTTATTGGATATAAGAAGAGTTGCAAAAAAAACAAAAATGGAGAAAGAGCTAAAGCAAATTGCTGACCACTTATGTATTAAAGGGAAGTGGTTCCCACATTTTGTATATAGTGTGGGCGCTAACTGATTTTCTGTACTTTTCCTTACTACATGGATGTAGATTAGGCTAAAGTTTGAGCCATTGAGGAAGCGTACCAAGTATGTAAAACGAGTGTTAGGTTGCTTAAGCATGTATAAAAAAATTTTTGGGCTGTGTGTTTTACTTCATTGATCATGTCTAGTATAAATAAATCTAAAGCAACTGGACTTGTTAAGAAATCATTGAAGACGTTTCACTACTCATCCGAGCAGCTTCTTCAGTTCCTGCTCGGATGAGTAGTGAAACGTCTTCAATGATTTCTTAACAAGTCCAGTTGCTTTAGATTTATTTATACTAGATATACCATGACCTGGAGGAATGAAATTCTTCATAGACATATTGCAGTTCATTGATCATGCTTAAGACATCTTCTGCAGTGGGGTTGTGCAATTATAGAAGGTTTGTCCCAGCAAGGCATCCATAGAAGGAGTGTGTGGGCAGCTTACCAGAATGGTTAGAGTACCTGTACAGAGGAGTCTAGCAAGGAAAGACAGAAGAGCAAGCAGGCGCACACATGAGCGGCCATGGAGGAGGAAGTGCCTAGTTTGCAGTGCTTGCCAAGCCCCTACCAAGATCCTTTGCGTGGGTGCCCAGCAGTACTTTGTTATGCTGCTAGGTGTACAGCTGCTCAGTCAGCTCTTTAAGCCATGGGAAAGTTTTGTGTTATATATTAAGGTCTGAGCAATTTTATTAGAACATTTGGTTTATAAAAAAGCAGTTTTACCAATATAAAATGTTTAGCAGCCTTTATGATTTCAGACAATATGCATAAATGATTGGTCTCTGGTAGTTATGCCAATTTACTTATTTGAAAATCTTGCAATCTGAATTACCTTCCATTTTGAATTTGATTTCTTGTATAGTTATGAATCGCAGAACCTCTAAACACAAGTTAAACTACAGCATAATTGAACATCTAAATCACATCGTCTGAGCAGGTGTTTTCATTATAAGAATATGGTACCATCTTGGCAGTCAGTCTCGATGCAGGAACATATGCTTGGCTGTTTAGCAACAGTCATAATAATACTGCTATAGCTGCAGCTGGGAAAGTTTTGAATATATATTTGATATAGCTAGTCCATTTCATACATACACAAATACTACAAACTGAATAAAATGAATGTTTAAAAAGAGAAATTTTTTTTAAAAGGAAAAATTAGATTACATAGGGAGCCCCCGTTTCGCCAGTTTGACCCTGCTTATGTAGTTTAATAAAGACATGCAAAGTGTCACTGCAGTACCTTTCACCAGGCTGCAGATCCAGTGTTTCCTCTGTATGTTTCTTGTATCCATGTTTTTTTTTTTTTTTTCAAACATGCATTTAAAATTAATTTTCTAAGCATTTTAGCTACCATCAAAAGGTTATCTCTAATGTATTTCATTTCCTTGGAATAAAAGATTGAAAGGTCATTGAAAAATAATTTTCAATCAGCACATAATTCATAGAAAAAATATAAATCCATTCATAATATGTAACAAAGCAGTTAACAGTTAATGATCTACAGTATGGTAGTGTCTTCCTTATCCGTACATACGTACGTACATAAATACAGTACATCATACATACAGTACATCATACATACATACATACATACATACAGTACATACAGTACATAAATACAGTACATACATACATACCATACATACATACCATACATACATACATACAGTACATACAGTACATAAATACAGTACATACATACATACAGTACATACATACATACAGTACATACAGTACATAAATACAGTACATACATACATACAGTACATACAGTACATAAATACAGTACATACATACATACATACATACATACAGTACATACATACATACCATACATACATACATACATACAGTACATACATACATACCATACATACATACATACATACAGTACATACATACATACCATACATACATACATACATAAATACAAGAAAAACAATTCTTGCTGTAAATGTATTAAAAGCTGTTCCGCTAATGGCACAATTGGGTTACTTAAGGAAAAGTACACCTTTTCAAGGCAATTTATTGGTTTGTGGACAAAATGTTTTTATGGCATGCACCGCCGTGAAAATGCTTGAAACTGTAGGATCCTTCAATCAGTTCCGTAACATTTTGACATTTACCTTGTCAGAGAGTGCAGTAGAGATCAATTTTTTAATGCAACAGTAAAGAAATAAACTGACACTTTAACCACAACCTTATTCACTTAATGGATGTGTACCAAAGAAATAGCCTACTTCTTGTCTCTATATTCCATTCTAAAAGTAGAATTAAAGGGCTATAAAAAAAAACAGTTCACAAAGATAAAGAGGTTGTTTCAAATCCAAAAATCTGAAAGTAGTGAAAGCTACTGTAAAAAAAATACATGTAGGGAGAGGACAGAAACAAGACAATAGATTAAAGTAATTAAGTAGTTATTGAGTAAAGTCATAAACTATTCATATTCCCCCCCAAAAAAACAAAGATATCAATACTGCCTTGGATCTAAATCCAAATAAAATATTGTATCCAGATGAAGCTAATGAAACTAAAAACCTAACCCGAAAATCAGATCTGGGAGATTCATTTCAAGGTTCTAGATGGTCATTGTATGCTATTTAGTGTTCCATTAATACTAATAATCTCTTAGCACATTATAGGAACTGCCTTGGTCAAAGTTGGATTATGTAAAACTAGAGTAAGGTAAGACACAAGAAAAATAAGGGTCGAAGCAAAGTATTTTCTGGACTGCCTGCTTGGATAGTGTGTGCAAGAAGAAATTGCAGCACTTATATTTGCCTACTTGTGTCTGTAAGTTACCCTCCCATATAGATTGTAAGCTCTATGGGGCAGGGACCTCCATCCTCTTGTGCCTTTGACTTTTATCTTATTGCAACTATATATTTTAAGTAGCCCTTTATATATAAAGATATACATACATACATACATACAAATTGAAAAAAGGCCCCAGAAAGGCAGTGGTCAATTTAATGTTATTAGGTGTGATCAAAAAATTAAGTACAGGTATGGGATCCGTTATCCGGAAACCTGTTATCCAGAAAGCTCTGAAATACGGAAAGCCCGTCTCCCATAGACTCAATTTCAATCAAATAATTTAGATTTTTAAAACTGATCTCCTTTTTCTCTGTAATAATAAAACAGTACCTTGTACTTGATCCCAACTAAGATAAAATTAATCCTTATTGGAGGCAAAACAATACTGTTGGGTTTAATTACTGTTGTATTGATTTTTTAGTAGTAGTAGTAGTAGTAGGTATGAAGATTCAAATTATGAAAAGACCCTTTATTCGGAATGCCCTTGGTCCCAAGCATTCTGGATAATGGGTCCTATACATGTACATTTATATTCTAATATGTTTTATTTTGTTTTGTTTTTTTAAATAATTTTCTGGAATTTCTAAAACAGGAGAATTTAATATTAATTTACTGCCGTATATGCCGTACATGGTTTTACCGAAAAGTACATTTAAGTCAAATGAGTAAAAATACAAGAATGATTTATTTGGAGCTTAATTCCTGAAACTCATTCCATGGTTTACAGTGTGACATAAAAGCTGCCTGAGTCTAAATTCCAAAGAGTATAAAATACCAAGAGTGCAAAATACCAAGCAAAATGATATTACGAAAACTCTCAGAGCAGATTTCATTAATTGTTTAATTCCTCTCCATGAGAAATGCATTTTGTTTGGTCCAATAAGAAATTCATTTCATTTGTTCCAATTTAGAACTCACCATTAAATTGAAAAAAAAAGCAACTGTGGTGTCTCAGAAGAACACACATTCCCAATGCTTTAAGCTAAAACAATCAGCCTTTTACCATATAATTTACTTTTGTGGAAAAACTAATGAGATTTCAATTATCCACATGAAAGCTAAAGTGCCTCTATGATATATTGTAATTGGTATTTCCAACTGAAATAAATTATTGGTAAAGTAAACAGGGTCACTTTGTACAGGATATGGAAATTTCTATTTTGATTGCATCACTGAGCAAATGGCATTTTTACTTAGTTTGACTTATTGTTTTGTTATCCAAGTCCCTTTAAAAAACAGAAGAGCTTTAAAATAGAACTGTCAATCTGAATCAGTTGAACAAAGTGTAACAGCATCAAAATGGCTCCTTTCTAAATTAAATATTTAGACATTACCATGGTCTCAATTGAATATAAATAGTTTATCAACGTTTTCACATCACTCCCAGACTATATCCTTTGAATTGAACCTAGTTTTTTGTTCGGTTCTTGTCAACAGTTTGTCAAGCAATTCTGAACTAAATTACAAAGTAAAGACAATTTAGGTTACATATAGCTGTCTCTATTGGGACTTAGGTCTGTGACTACACAGGACCTTGCAGTTAGATGGGATATTATTTGAGCAACCACTGGATGGGTTAGAAGACATTGGTGCAGGAGGTTATTATAATCATATGTAAGAGTTCTACAGCATTAATTCCTTTGATTTTTTTCTTACGGCACCCCTGTTTTCTCATGGATCTGCTCCCATGGTCAGTGGCACACCTGGGGATCCTGTCTACTTCAGTAAGTGCAGAGCAATTTTAAATTGTCTACCATACAATATTGAACTTTACATGCTTGAAGGTTTTTGTGTCAGAAATTTCTTTGGGTAGTTAGTGTTTTCCCCAGAAAAAAAAATTGCTGGGAAGGTTTAGAAATGAGCCAGACTGAGAAAAAGAAATGTGCTTTCCTCACCTCTCTTGCCTACAGGAATAGTTTTTACAGAAGCTAACTGTGTGTTTCTGCAAACACATTGTGCTATCCCAACTGCTTCATTCTCCAGTAGGGCTGTATGGCCCAATTTGAATAACAAATAGCAGATAAACTATGCCATATACAATAGTTTAGTACTTATACATGCTGGTGTCATTGTTCTCTACACAATTACAGGAGGAAAACATTGGTTATAAACGATAGAGCTGTTGCTTGCTACTAAAAAGTGTTTTATTTTAAATTACTGGGCAGGAACATAGAGATGATATAAAGCATGGGGCACAATACTAAAAGTGGCACCCTGTTTTTGCACTTTGTGTTGCTCTTTGCCCTCCTTAATGCAACCTATGAATGTTGCATTGCACTGCTTAGCTTTAGTCTAGTTGCTGCAAAACTGCCAACCATCTATACATATATACATGTAAAGCCAGGACTTTTCTGCTGGACACTAATACATTTTTGTTGGGGCGCTGCCTACGCCTAGGAGACTTTGCACCACAGAAAATCGCCTAAGGTAAGTGCAGATGTGAATTTTTTGCTCCAATCCACCACTCCCATACAATGAAAACTTGAGCCACAGAGAAAGGAATCTTTTAGCTGCCCACCAATGTAAACAAAGCGTGATATAGAATTACATTTTTCATAATGGACCTGTTAACTATAAAAACTAGTGGCAGTGAGTTTGGGTCACAATCTAGTAGTAGTAAGAATCAGTGCACTAAACATTCTGTTAAGAATAAAAAAATAAAAGAACAAATCATTTTTGCTGGTAGCTCATAGATTCATCCTGAGTTTCTGACAGATGGGCAGGATCATGGGTTAAATGTTTAGTTGTCAAAATGTTGGAAATGAAATCCTATACTTGTTGTCTCAAATATATATTCGGCAAAAACCTGAAAGCTTTGATTGACACACATTTTGCTGAAACAATATCTAGAGCTTTGCATCATGATGCTTAACATACTTTTACATGTCTGTAAGGAGAACAAATCAATCCCCAAGCAAACCCTCCCTAACATGCTTGCATCATGTGTCCCCTGGCCCACCATACCACTACAGAACCAGAGGGCAGTTTGCAGCAAGGTTGGCAGCTGCTATCCTGTACCTCATCGTATTTTGGTTCCCTGGGCATGATCACCAACCATGAACATGAACAATTTTGAAGCTAGAACGGTATTTGCTTCTACTGCACATGCTCCTGGTTTAACACATCCAGGGAGCCAGAAGCATTATATGATGTGGGAGAAAATAGTGGTGGGCAATCCCGCTGTTTTACTCTGCAGTCTTATAGCCAGATCCTTTAGGGAAAGGTAAGGATGTGACTGGGGAGGGGCTATTAGTTAAAAACGTACAGTATAAAATTACTGGCTACTACATTTTTTTAAGTACATCACTTATTTTCCCTATGTAGAACATTTTGGTATCCCCATAATATTATATACAGTATATATAGTTTATTAATGCATTAAGAACTAACTAACTGTGATCTTGGCAACAGTGATTCTCTCTCTCTACAGATCTTTATCCTTTTTAATACTGATTAGTATAGGAACATTTTAAGAATATTACACCACAGGAGATTCATGCAGAAAAGTGTGTTACCACTGATACATTAAAATATAACTTATTAATTAACTGTATTATTAATATTACACATTCTACATGCAGGCATCTTATTTTTTAATACCAACCTGCTTCTAAAAGATCAAATGCACTAAGCAGTAGTTCATGAGAATAGAATATTTTTTAAATACTTTTCACCATTATCTCCCTTACTGTACATAAACTTTGAATCTAGGATTTTTCTTCAGTGTATTCTAGTCTGACTTGATGTTAAGTTAAAGATGTAGGTCACCTTTAAGTTAGCTTTTAGTATGCTACAGAATGTCATATTCCTAGCAACTTTTCTTGTGCTCTTGATTATTTATTTTTCATAGTGCATACATTATTTTCCTTCTGTCTCTTTCCAGCTTTATAAGGGGGGTCACTGACCCCAGAATCAAAAACACTACTCATCTATGACACTACAATTTTATTTTTGTTACTTCTTGTTACTTTTTTTTCATTTCTATTTATATTCCAGTCCCTATTTATTTAACAATTGGACCTTAGCAACCTTAGCAGATCAGAATATAACTCTACACCATACTAAAGTCTAAACTTAATGGAGAATCATTGGGATTATGTCCTATGTGGGGCTGTTGTTCCTCCTGCACTAATGCTGGGCATTTTATTCTGAGTAATGTGCGGCCATATTGTTCCAGTGTCAAAGGTATCGCCAGTAGGTGCTAATGAAGCTTGCGGCTTGTGCGGTACAGAAACTGGTGAAGACATTATGCACCCAGGATAACACAGGAGATGCCAGAAACCCAGAGAGGAAATCCCATCTATAACAACCCAAAGTGTGAGTGATACAAATGATTAATATTCTAATGTTTTGATAAAGGCAGAATCAAACTGAAATATAACTTCAACTGTGGTTCGTTACACAACCCAATCCCTTTTTTGAAGCATAAAATCAAGTAGGACTGTGTGACCAAAGTTTACAGGAAAATGTGATAAAATACAGGTATACGACCTGTTAACCAGAATGTTCAGGACCTGGGATTGTCCAGATAAGGGGTCTTTCCATAATTTGGAGCAAAATTCCTTAACCCCAATAGGGTTGTTTTTCTCCAGTAAGAATTAATTGTACAGTATCTTAGTTGGGATCAAGTACAAGGTCCTGGATTATTATAACAACGACAAAATTGCATTAATTTATTAAAATGAAGTCTGTCTGTAATTTGGATCTTTCTGGATAATAGGTTTCATATAGCCAATGGACAAAGTTATAAATGTGTGTTTAAAATGCATGAAAACAAAACAAAAAGTCATATATTTACATATGTTCCTACCTACAACAAAGTGTAAGCCTATTTTGCATCTACTTTTAAACAAAACACCAACTATACAGGAGGCATATAAAGCAAAATGATTGGCTGCTAGCTCACTTGAATAGCAGTTAATTTCTAAATGCTCAAAAAAACTACTGCATGCTGTAATGTCATTATTTTGTTTCACAAATTCAATTGTATTCCTTGTGCAGGAAATCCTGTATATGTATAGAAAGTTATGCATTCTTAAATACCATACTGTTATTAAAAATAGGACACAATAAGGCAGCCTGTGTCAACCTGCACAAAGATTGCAAATTGAATGTGTATTTGTGAAGGGCCTATTTGTCCAGTATATGCATAAACTTACTGTTGCATGACTAATGCATGGAACATGTTATCGTTTTAATTGCTTACACCCTGTCATTCCATATATCACATAGTTTCATATTCAGCATATAAATGGCACATAAAGATCAGCGGTCAGTGTGTCAGTGGATGGATGATTAACCTGTTTACTTATTATGAATTGTGAACATGTTCACATTTGCAGTAACAGGCCAGACTGTTTAAGCTGTGCAGCTAATGAATTTAGGTGACAGTTAAGAGTTCAAACATCAATTATAACCCATCTTCTATTATTCTTGTAGTACATAAATGTTCCTTATAAAATGTTACACACTACATTAATGGCCTTTAAATCATAGCTTCATTTTATTGTGCCTCATTGTCTTTCTGACCTTTGACCAATGTAGAAGCAGGGAGGTGGATGAATTTGGACGGTGCTAGTAACATTGCGCTTTTCAATATTTTAAGACAACGATGAAAGAAGGTACCATTTCCATGGAAAAAATTACAATTAAATTAGAGGTTCAGTTGAACCGCTGGAGAGGATTATGAGGATGCTTCAAATTATAAGTAGTAAAGGTATGGGATGGGAGTTTCCAAATAAGGGCTTTTCTGTCATTTCGCTTACCATCTCCCTAGGCTACAGTTAAAAACATTTTAACATTAAATTAACCCAATAGGAATGTTTTGCCACCAATATGGATTCATGCAGCTTACCATCAATTACATGGTACTGTTTTATTATTACAGAGGAAATACTTGCATTATTTGCTTACAGGAGAAGGAAAGGCTAAGTCACTTGGGGGTGCCAAAATGTTGGGCACCCCCAAGTGACTTTAATCACTTACCTTCTACCCCGGGCTGGTACCCCTGTACAGAGAGAACAGCACCAGCCCGGGGGAGCAGAGAGCGCTTCCTCCTTCCTGTATCGCTCGCGTGCGCATGCGCAGTAGAGTGCATAGTGGAACTTTAACAGAGAAGTCGGCTTTTCACTCTACTGCACATGCGCCTGTCCCGGACAAACAGCAGCAGCGCAAGCAGGAAGGAGGAAGCGCATCGCTACAGGTACCCCGGGCTGGTGCTGTTTTCTCCTAACAGGGGCACCAGCCCGGGTTACAAGGTAAGCGATTAAAGTCACTTGGGGGTGCCTAACATTTTGGCACCGCCAAGTGACTTTGCCTTTCCTTCTCCTTTAAAGAGCACTCTATGGAAGATGGCCTTTCCAGAACTCTGAGCTTTCTGGATATTGGGTTTCTGCATAAGGGATCCCACTAGTGATGGGCACGGTCATGTCAAACTGGGCATGATTGCGTCAAAAAATGCAGGCAACAAAAAAAAATAGACGCAGGCGACAAAAAATAGATGCGGGCGACAAAAAAAAGTGCGCAACAAATGAGTTTCGCAAATTTTTTGCCGTTTGGCAAATTTTCTTGCAATTTAGCAAATTTTATGGCAAAGTGAAATGGGACAGATTCGCTCATCACTAGATCCCACACCTGAACTAATACTAATAAAGATAATAATGTCATAAAAAAATTTTTTACTGCCTCTCCTTATTATTCTTTACTACAACATTGTGTTTAACTAAAACTTAATTACCACCCCCCAAAACTTTGGAATACGTTCTTAAAGGAGAAGGAAAGGTAAAAATCACTGGGGGGTGGGGCCCTAACAGGAGCACTAGCTGGGGTAAATGTAAGTCATTACAATCACTGGGGGGTGCCTAACATTTGGCCCCCTTCCTTAGTGATTTTTACCTTTCCGTCTCCTTTAAGTACATTAGATTTGGCAGCACAGTGCCCATTTCATTAAGTGCAAAATACAGTATTCCTAACATTTAAGAAAAGATTACCACTTGCACTTTGGATGTCCCTAATGTACTCAGCTTTTTACAGTACAAGAATCCTTTCAGTGAGCAGAAATAATGCCCGAATTATACTTCAGTTTAATAAAAATGTTGGGAAGTAGCAGAAATAAAAAAATATTTAATCTAAGACATGAATAATAGACCAATGTAATGGAAAAAAAATATTGCCTCCTTGAATTATGCATAATTAAAAAGATTTGCGATATCTATAAAGAAGAATTATTTTTAATCTCCTCTTGGTGAGCATAAGCCTTTGTTTTCAGGAAGATGTATTATAAATGCACACTCAGGGTGGCTTTGAAAAAAATGAACTGCCATCCAGTAAAGTTCATTTCTGTATGTTCCTAAATCTGGAGCAGCGATCTCAGATTAATGAGGCCATATGGTGAGATGAATAGGTTGTATTTGAAATAGATTGTATATTCCTTCACTGCCAAGCTTTGCTCAGATGGGTATGTCCTTGATTAAGAGACATTACAAAGACACCAATTGGAATAAAAATCACAGCATGATTATATCCTGTTTTGTCTTTTCTATTAACAGTTTGTTCATTCATTTTGTCCTTTATTTTGAGTTTCAGAGCAATATATTTCATTTATTGTAAAAGTAAATCAGTCTTATCATAACTAAAGCAAGCAGGTTAACTCATACTGCAAAGTTAAGTACATTTCACAGGATAGATGACATTTAACTGCACTGTGTACCTACCAGGCACCCTGATGTAAATATTAATCAAAAGGAATACACTGTGTGTGTTTAGTTTCTGCCCCATGGTAATGCCCCATTGCTGATTTACAGGCCCACCCAGCCATTTTATTCCCTATTAAGCATAATGAACGGGGAATTTCATTAATTATACTTAATGGTATATTATCAATTCCCAATAATGATATCAATTAAATGATTATTAAAGAACAAGTAAAGGTTAATATAAATTAAAAGTAAGTCTAAAGGCATTCTTTTTAAGTACTTACTGCATTTCTAAATTCCCAGATCCCTGCTTGCTTCTCTGAGATATGGTGCTGGCAGCCTACAGCAGTGTGAAGGCTACAGTGACATCACTGAAATCTCTCTCTCCTTCCTGTAGGCTGCCAGCGGCAGCCTTCCTATTCTCTGAGCATGTGTGTAACTTGATCCTGTCTCCTGTTCTGAGCTACACATGCCCACCAGCCAATCAGAAGTGGATCTGGCAGAGGGGAGGGGCGGGAGGGAAGAAACACATGTGCAGTATGAAGCAAGGAGGGAAAGGAAGGGAGAATACCTTTTTAGAGATGGCTGCCTGTTCTAGAAAATGTGAAGTAAGTGTGACTTGATTTGATTAGGTGAGCCAAAAGTGTGGTGTTTTTACTAAACAATAGGAGGACTATTGGGCAGTATGCTTTTTAAATTTTGACTTGCATTCTCCTTTAAACAAATGTGCATGATTTTGGAAAATAGCATTAGCACACTGCAGTGTTTGATGGCTAAGCCCAATTGTATAAATACACTATTTCATAATAAAAGTTTCTACAAGTTTCTTAAACCTTAAGTAGTATTGTGTTTAACATTCCTGTGTCAGTAATAATTACTTAACATTAAAATAACATGTAGCACTTCGTAAAGCAGAATGGTGTTAACTACCCAAAGCAGTCAAATGCAAAATAAATGGTGGCAATGATGGCACAAGCTAGTGATGCCATTGCACCTGTGCTAAGATGTCTCTAGGTCACAAATTCAAAATAAATATCTTTGTAGCAGATTTTAATTCCCGGTAGTAGACCTTTGCTAAGCTCCTGGGTGTAATTTTGCCTGAACTACTTGTTGCTGACTTCTGGCTTGTTACTGATTGTTCTGTTCGCTGCCTGATATGTAAAATTTAATTCCATATAATCATCCGATACCCCATAAATAGACTTATGCCTGTTCTTGAATCTCTAATACCCTATCCTTATAAGTTCTTACAGCTTGGTCCTAATGTTCTTATGTCCTTGACAATACTAACAGGTTATAGACTGCACTGAAGAAGGTTCGTCTAAACTGGGGAAATTTTTACATGAATTGGCTGCATGGATGCTAACAAGATGCAGCAAACTTATGTTACACATTTATGGATGCAAATTCACTTCAAACAAGTTATGGTGGTGCTTATAGCCACCCTGCTATCTCTTTCTCCAACATGTAAGCCTCTGGCTGCTACAACATCCTCCCATACCACCAAGGGAACCACAAAGTCTTTCTCCTTTGTGCTACAGTGGCGACCCTCAATCTTACAGGGGATTTATTAACCAGTGCAACATCCAATTTGGACTTCAGTCATCCCATTTTGCTTCTGAGAACCAAGTTGGTCTACATAATATTTGTATATTTTTTGATGGATTATGCATTACCACAAGCATCTTAACTCTTGGAAAAGAACAGTTCCCTTGTTTTTAATGCCAGTGCCTTGGTTGAGATGTGTGCAAGGTCTTTCATGTTCTTGGTTGTATATCCTTATGCAGATACTCTATGGTTACTGTACTACAATCCACTATGCAGGGTCAGAACTAGTTGTAGGCAAAAGAGGCATATGCCTTAGGCACAACATTGGGGAGGGGCACTAGGCACGTACCTCTTGTCCCCTACCGTCCCCTAGTCCAGGCCCTCGAGTCCCTCCAGTCCTGCTGATGATCCCTATCCAACCCAATCTCTGATGCTTGCTCATCTCTCCACCTCCCTGTTATCATTATTGTGTGCGAGCAGGTGTGTTTGTGCTGGGGAGTGGTGAAGGTGGCCAACCAGGTTGCCTAGGGTGTCCAGCCAGCCCGGCACGCCACTGCCATTATGCCACAAATTTTCAGATTTTTGCTGCAGAAACAGGCTGCCTTAGTAGTAGCCTTCTGCAAGGACTTTCTAATAACACATCTAAAAGATAATCTCGATGAAATTGATGAGAGACTTGCTTGCCCACTGTAATATTTGATCACCCTCTGCAACAAAGCTGAAACCCATTGCCAAGCTGAGAAAATAACATGGAAGGTGCCTGACATCCTAATGCTAAGGGTCTTTTGGATACTAAAACCACACAAGAGTTCCCAAACTCTTGCATGGTTTCTTTATCTGAAAACCACACTTAATGAAGATTGGGTTTTTCTTTTTCCCGACAAAAAATAAAAAAAAATGGCACCTAAAACCTGACGAGCTTATTATTTTTTATTTAGGAAGATAAAAAACAAATCTTCACAAAAAGTGGTATCCAAATAAAGAAACCTCACAGGAGTTTGGGAACTCTTGCATGGTATGTTAGTATCTTTAAGAATGCTCAAGCCTTAGTAGCACGAAGGCTTGAGTATCATTAAATTGGTCCCTAAGTTTAAAATTAATACTCCTACCTGACCTGATAGCGGGTGTTAACATGCTAAGCTCTTTATATTATCTGATATTATGGTTACTGACTCCTGGCCTGTTCCTAAGTATCCTGACCACTGCCTGCCTGGACCTGTAGCTCATATTGGGGCAGTAACTCTACCCTACTGATATCTCGTCAATTGACTTTTGCCTGTTCCTAAATTTTAGACAACCTTTCCTAATGACGTTCTGGTTATTATAGCCTTTCAGCTCTGATAATAAATGTTTCAATTGCTTAACACTTTTCTGGCTGTCAAGAAAGTGTTTTTCTAAGATGCTAAGTGTTGATTCTGCAGTTAGAATTTTCTTCTTTGTGTCATATCTTGATCCAGTTTTTTCCATATATGGCCTGAAAAAGTATTTTATACATAGGAACATCAAACTATGCATGGTTGAGACACTTTGCAGTTATGACAGCAAGGGCTTCAGCAGGAATCAGAGCAATAACTGACTTGTGATACCCAAGACATTTGATTTTCATGGTGCACTCAAGCAATCACTTCTTTCCATTCAGATGACTGGGGAAATCTCAGTTTATGGCAGATGATAGTGATGTCAGGTTGGCACTTAATTTGAATGGGAAGAAATATCAAGGGAGGAAAAGTGTTTGTGTTTTGAATGCTGCATACTGAGGTTTACCTATCATTGTGATTTGTTATTTTCTGCATGTTTGGTGTCATCTTACTCTTAGAATAACACAAATGATTTTTTTAGGCCTAACTGCTATATATTACTATTATTATATCTGAGTTTACTTATTTTTATTCTATTCACACATCTTTGCAAATTTAATCTAAATGTAATTGAAAATAATATAATACAGCAGCACGCTACTAAGAAATCCAGACTTTATAACAGCAATTTGTAGAGCAACTATAGTAAATCACTCAATATACAAAGCCATGAACCTTCATAAACATCTTTTATGAATTTCCCAAATTCCAATTAAAAGAAGCTAAAGCCTCCAAGAGCAAAATTAAGTCAATTTAATGACAGAAATATTTTGCAATCCCAGCAGGTTTTTATTTTATTTATTCACGTTCTTTAGTCTTTTTTTAAATATACTACAAGAATTTGGTTTTAAATCTGCTGTCATACAGTATCCGAAAAATGATAGTGTAAAGCATAAATTTGATGTATTATAACATTAGGCCTTTTTTAATAAATGTACAGTTAACTTTTTATTACTTCTTATCCTTTTAAAACTCTTAGCTGTCATACTATCACACAACAGGTACACCCCAAATCCTCTCTGGCTGCTGTATCACATTGTATGGGTTATTCTCTGACTCCTTATACTTATATGAACCCAACACAATGCAGTATACATGTTCTTAGACCTGCTCCTCTTCTTTACTTACACATGTCACTATGTAACTATTCAACTGGCTAGTATCTTCCCCAGCTTCCTCTGAAGTGGATTCAAGTGGATCCAAATTAAAGGACTAGACCATTGCCCTACCTAAAATACAGATGGAGCAAACGTCATTTACATGTTTCCCATAGGGTTGCCACCTATCTAGTTTTGACAACAAGGTTTTTGGAAAGGGTGCCCAGGTAAAAACCTCCTGCTCGTTTTCCCAAATTAGGAAAACCGGGAAGGACTCGGTAACATTGACGCGGCAATCGCCATGTCACCCCCAGCAGAGGTGGCAGCCCTAGTTTCCCACCATGTTAAATAAATGAGATCAAATCTTTTGCCATTAAATTATTTCTGTGATAAATGTGTTATGGTGCTTCATGTGAGATGCATTATTTCTAAATAATGTTTTCTCTATATGCACATTTGGTAAGAGACACATCATCCTGCCAATCACTATTATACATTGTCTATAAGATTCTAGTCCACAGTGGCACTACTGGGAACTACTGGAAAGCTACTGAGAAGTATTTATTGAACAGAACATCTGTTGGGTAAAACATTAGACCACTGTCTCTTAGCCCTATCCCAAAGGGAGACATAACACATATGCACATATATTTTCAAGTAAAGCTAACAACATCGCTGAATATTAAAAACTGAAATAAGATAGAATGGATGATGTCACAGATAGGAAGTCCATTTTTAGTTGGCATACCATGTACTCGTAATAGTGGTATCATTACCTCCTGTCCCTTTTATTTACCCAGAAGGTTTACTAATTTATGCTGTGTGATACCATAGAATTATGAAATCATATCAAAGGTTTGCATTCCCATCAGTCTCGGCAAAGATGTTAACAATATGTTTATTAGTCAGGTTACCAATATAGGGAAATATTAGGTGGGAATTTTAATGAGATGTAGACCTTAAAACAGTTTATATGTACACTTTTTTTCACAGATTTTTCCTCAGACCAAATTGGATTTACACTTGTTCTGTGAGGTGCAAATAAATGGTGTACATTTCTGGAGTAAATAAAAATAAAAACCATTAAACATATCACCACCAGTGTTGGACTGAGATGCCAGGGGCCCACCAGAAAATCTTGGACCATAGACCCACTTTCTAAACTATTATTCCTCCTTTCCTCCCTCAAACTCTCCTCCTTCAACATATCTATTATCCAAGTCTCTTTTCTTTATCCTTCCATCTCTTTATTCCATACAGAAATGCAATAGGCCAAATAGTTATAAACAAGAGAGCCCACTGACACCTGGGTCCACCAGGAGTTTCCCTGGTATCCCGGTGGGCCAGTCCGGCACTGATCACCACTCTGTAACAAATTCTGTAATGTTTTAAATGTCAAACTGTTCCATTAAAATGAACTTCTCACAAATTTCATGAAAAGCAATTAAAGCAATTAAGATAGTTCAGAGCTCCCTGTGTCTAATTATTTGGGAAAATCATTTAGCCATTAATGTTAACATAGAAGTCATTTCTTATTGTCAGTGACCTAGAAATGATTCCGACACTGTACATTCTTTTCTTTTTTTACAGGGCAGAGAAAAGTAGTTTTAGTTCAGCAGTCTAAAGAACCAGATAAACTTAGTGCTGCAAGCTTGGCAAATCTGGAATCTGCAGGGAGTGTTGTGATTACTGTCTATAACTGAGGTTGGCAGCAGAAGATAGAGGCTGCCATTTCCTTTCCATATGATTGCATCTGAAGGCCCCTTTAGTAGAAGTAGAAGCTGAGGTAAATTTCTAAGCAAAAGGTAATGTATGCAAGGACATGAAACTGCTTTTCCAGTGTATTGCTTAAGGTCCTTAAGTACCAGTCGTAAAATCACAGTGATTTATTTTCTTCTTAAACCACTGCTTCTTAAACTGGTTTTCTTCCCTGGCAGAACTACAATTGCAGACACCCAGCTCCCTTGTTGTGTAAATAGTAAGTGTTTTTGTGTTAATCAACACTGAAAGTCCTCCATGGACTGAAACCAAGGGCTGATTGTGTGTGTATTTTCATAACATTTTTGGCTATGAAATAGTGACAGCCTACAGGAGTGTCTGCTAAAGGTTTCTGCACAGGATTTAACTTTTTTAACAATTAAGAAAACTAAGTATAAAATAAGTTTCAGTTAATTGAATTAAAAAGCCTTGTAAATATAACCAATTAAAATTCTGAAATAATCACATGATGAATTTGACTTCACTATCCATTAAAAAAATGACTTTTATCTTTTGGAAAAGCCCATATTCTAATAAAAAAAAAAATTGTTACACACATATTTTTTGACGTGACAATCTTTTTTGATGAGCGGCATATCTTTGACGCATGTGTCAGTGAATTTTACTCCGTCGAATTGCATATAGCAAAACGTGGAAATTCACCACAAATCCATGCCTGGGGAAATATTTTGCTCATCCCTACTCACATTATGATATGTCATTATTTTTTAATTTGCTGTTCCTCTATAATAATGCCTTGTAACCAATGATATCTAAGCAACCATAAATCAAAGATGACTAAACAAATACAAACAGTGTTTGGTTTTATGATTAAATATATTTTGCTTAATCTCATTAAGGGTTCTCCATATTATGGACGGACCCTTTAATCAAAATAACACACATCTGAAGAATTCCAAGCAATGGATCTCATATGGAACAATAATACTTATGCCACATTGATGCATTATATAAATTACAATATAAATCCACAGGCTTTGATTTACATATATCAGAAGCCTACATTATGCATTGTAACAAGCTGTAAGGAAATTCATCTGCACTGTATCTTTTTTGATATTTTAATGATGACAGCATGTGGCCAAAGAGTCCAGTACTGGTGTTTGCTCCATGCTGAAGTTTCATTTTTTTCAGAAGCCCCTTTAATGATCATCTTCCTCTTTTCATTGATACCGTTTTTGGTACCTATTCTGTGTCTACAACTAAAATGTACTTCCACTACTGTAATCCTTCAAAAAAACTTCAAAGAACACTTTGATGAAGTTGAAAATGATCAAAGTGTTAGCTTTGTAAAGAAAGTTCTTGATTTTAGTGCAATCTATTCTTGTATTTTTCTACTTTATTTCCTATGGGCTTTTAAAATTCATTGATGTACTATGTGGAGAAGTCCGATAACGCCACTTTTGGCTCCTGCTGATACGGCAGTATCATAAAAAAGGCAAGTGATTGAACAACTTTGTGAAGTGAGGCAACGCTTGAACTACTGACAACTGCTGATAAAATAACATCTGGAAAATATCTTAAAATGAAATAATTAATAGTTTTAGATGGACCTAAGATGAATTAATTTTAACTTGATTAACAGCTCGCATATATGACTATATTGATATAATTGGAGAATAGTGTAGTCTAGTTTTCCTGTGTTTTGGGATTGAAATTTAAAATCAAGGGCTGAAGATTAACGAAAGGTAAACTGAGTGAAGAACTTTCATTCATTTCATTTTATGAAACACTAGTTAAAGAACTACGAATTACAAATTTAGTTTTTGCTCATTTTTCCTCATTTTGTGGCATATATATTTTTTTAATTCAATTATAAAAATCAAAGATTATATTAATTCCCTTCCAACAGATACAGGAAAACCTCTTGACAGTAACCTCTGATGGGTAATACATTTGTTAGATATGCTACCAAGAAACAGTTTACTGCTCATTAACTTTCTGAAGACACTGGTTATCTTAGACAAGAGTATTATCTGATGATAAGAACAAAGATTTTGTACCTCCTGCAGGGCTGATTTTATTCCTCCTGTGTAGTGCACAGTAATTGTAAGACAGATCAATTCCTGTACCCTAATTAGTGATCATTTCATAGCTTGAGCATGTAAACTGGGTATTTTGACAATGAACACAAGTTCAAAATTAGCTTTGCTAAAGTAAACCCATTCTGAAGCTCAGTATTGTTTTTCAGTGTACTAGTGTCTGCACTTGTATTTCATGATAAGCTTTTATCCTTCCATTTAAGCAGCAAAAAGACCATTTTTTGAGCAGATTCCTGCAAAAGATTAAGGGAAAAAGTAGATGAACTTGCATCCCAAGTGAGTATAAAGCTTGCCTTGAGAACAAATGTTCAAAATACCCATTTAATTCTAAAAACAAACCTTCAGACTCAGTGGAAAATCAACACTGCACAAATATATTTCACAGGATTGGCTATCCAATGCCACATGTACCTTAAAGTGCGCTTTCTACAAACAACCAGACAGTTACAAAAACAATATAACATAAGTCAATGATTTATGATCAATGATCATCTGTTCTAAAATGCAACAAGTCAGCATCTCACTGGGAAAAATATACCTGGTTTATTTTTAGGTATTAGTAATAAAAGGTCTAGTAAAACTTTATATAAATCTTAAACTAGGAATGTTTAAAGCCAGTTACTGGCTAATCATTCTTAACCATTGGCCTAGGAGAACAGTAAACTCCGTTCCTGTCATGATTCTCTGTCCATTCCATCTCACTCCAGCATGAACTGCTTTTCCACTCATCCCATCCTGCACCAACCTTTCCTGTTTCTCCACCTGCTCTATCCCACTCCACTCTGCTTATTCATTCAGTTCTGCTCCAGATCATTGGTCTCTTCTCCTTGTCTAATCCCTTATTGATTGCAGACTGCTCCTTTCCTGAAGGATGCAACCTCCAATTTGAAGTATTGGGGATTTTCCTATTCACATTCTCTTATATGGGTGATTTTTTTCAGTTGTGTTCATAAACACAATATCTGGGTCAGAGACAAACATATTGCTTGTGGGTTATTTTCTTGAGGGTATTTAGCAAGATAAAATTCACCCACAAAGTAGCATTGCATCATGTTACCTAGATTTGAATCCCTGTCAGGTTTTGTGTGGTCCTATACACTTAAAAATAAAGAGGGGGAACACTAGGGAGTTGGCCAGGTGCCATACCAGCTCCCTTGTGTTCTCCCTCTTTATTTTTGCCAATTATGTATCTATTTAGATCTTGCACACTCTTCATTTTTAACTTTGACTTGTAGCATTTCTTTTAATCCACATTCCTTATGTTCCCCTCTTTTATTTTTCCTCTCCCACACCTACATCCCACTATATGCTACTTCTTTTGACTTTTGTTTCCAGTCCGTCTATCTCTGTCTCTTGATAAGCTTTTGATATTCAATGTTTTTCTTTTCTAGGCTTATGGTACATGGGGTAAAAATAACTTGAAGCCCTTTGTACTGTGGAAGAACAAAAGCTGTGGATTACATGCAATATTTTGTAACTCACTTATTGAGAAATGATCTATAGAGATTTTTTTTCAATGATTCCAGATATTTTGCGCTAAAACTCCCAAATTCAAATAAGGGTTCTCAAAACTTGGATGTTTAATAACACAAAAAATCACAAAAATGCACAAATATAAAAAGACCCATCTAAAGATGCATCTAAAAGATCCATTGGAAATGATGAGTAGAATACAAACCTGATGCATTTGAGTTTTTTCAGTTTTAGCAATCAAGTTTTTTAGATTCCAATTTTTTAGTATATAAGCAAACAATCGAGATTGGTAAAATTTCGAGTATATTCTAATTGAAAAATAATACAAAAATTCACTAATCTGAATTTGGATAAGTAGGACTCTTAAGATCAGATTCGCTAAAGGTCAAATTTTCAATCTATTTACTATATAAATTTAAGTGTATTTTTTTCTGCCCCCCAGTTATAAAAATTCTAACTTTAATACATACTTTTTTATGAAATTCCATTTTTTTGTGAGTTTTAATGTTGAAAAAAAATTTTTTTTGTGTGTCAATAGTAGCAAATAGATTAAAAAAAAAAAACAGTTCGGGACATTTTACTATGCCACCAGGCAGAAGTGCAAGACCCTTACGTGACAAAACAGCATGGCTCTCATGTAGCACTTATGCACAGGGGAATGGCTACACTCTGTACCTCATGCTGGAAAAAGATCTTGCGCAAAGATGACTTTTTTTACCCTAGAAATGGACCTGCCCTTTCCAAGTTACTATTATTTTCAATTCCTGGACTGCATGACTTATACTGTTATGAAAAATATATACTTATACATGTTGTGAAAAGTAACACAACTAATGGAATGTAGTAATATTTGATCATTTTCTCATTCTACAAAAAAATTTATTTATAGCCTTTATAAGAGCTAAAATCAGTTAAATCCCCAACAATTTTTCCAGGGCAGAGAATTGTTTTTACTAGCTACAATTTTCTCCCAAGAAGTACACTTCCTTTTAGAATATGACTTTGGCTATCCATATGGACATTTAAGCATAGAGAGATAAATTTTCACTCTCAAGTTCTTTGCCACTCTCTTATGTAACCTTGAGCAAGACAGTGTTTAAATCTTTTAATCTTTCAACCAACACATTGGTATTATCAGCGAATCTCACATGATTGATGTTTCTCAAGTAATTATGATTTTGGACTCTGTTTCTTGCAGTACAGCATTGTGTACGACATGTTCTGCATATAAGTGCAATAATTAAAATGAGACAATGCTGTCTTTCCAGTTTCTGAATTCAGGCTATACATATGGTGGTTCCTATTTCATTTCAAGTATTGTTATAATATATTTTTAAAATCCTGAGTATTATACTGTTTAAATATTTTAAGCATCCATTATTTCTATTAAATATAAAGGTACACTTTGTAATTCATCTATCACCTATATACTGTATTTTCCAAACATTCTGGCATACGGAAACATTTATAATATATATATTTTATATGTTATTGACATGCAGTTCATTATAGTAGTATTATGTACCATTTTCATTTTTGTATGGAAAAAGATTTCTGTTTTTAAAGCCAGATGCATACAGAAATGAAATACAGCTCTTTGTTTCATGACTGCCTAGGGACCCAGAAACACATGAACTTAACAAATGTTTATATACAGGTAAATTGTGATTTCTTGTGAAGTTTAAGATCTTAATTTGATTCCACAAGAACCATCTCAACAAAATTCATTCTCAGTATAATGTGAGTGGAAAAAAAAACAACTGACTCTGTGACCTTCTGTAACAACATGAAAAGCAAGTTATTCTTCCATCCAGTTACATTTATTTAATACTGGTAATGTTTACCTGTTTTTTGTATTTTTCTGATATTTTATAATTGGCAAAACTGCACTTACCATATTTTTCTGATCATTTCAAACTTTGAAAAATTGTTAAACTTTGTTTTAGAAGAATACAAAAGATGACTAGTGGTAATTTAAAAACTGCTGCTGAGTGCTGGAGGGAGAAACAAACAGCCCCAGGGGAAATGAAGTAGCATTTGATGAGAATAAAAGAGGCTGACTGAGTTGGATTGACAGGGCAATGTGTTGGAACTTGTCTGAGAGACAGAGCAATAAATACAAGGAAGGAAGGATGGATAACGTTTAATTGAATAAAAAAAAAGATTTATTTTCAATAAAGATTATAAATAAAAGATATAAACATGGATAGTAAAACATTGAGTACATGCAATGTTTTCAAAATTAGAGACATTTTAAGCACTTCAGAAAAGCAACTATTTTCTAAATGTATGTGGATAAATTCTGGTCTGTATTTCATTACTTATTGACTGTAGACTTAAAGACCTACCTAAACACCAGCAAGGGAATGAGATGAAGGTGCCTAATGCTAATGAAAAAATGGACCCCTAGCCTTTAGCTACTGAAACAATCAATAGACAAACTAGAGTTTCTAGGATTACAACTGCAACGCCTCATATAAATTTTACTAGCAACAAGGTCTGTAATTTATTAAAATAATGGCAGTAAGCAAAATAAGAATAAACACAGTGGCCAGATGGGCAGTAAGCCATTTTTAAACCATTTAAAAGCTGGTCATACATAGGGCCACCAATAAAATTGCATGGAGGGCCCATACAGGGCTTTTGGGAGCAGACTACATCTATGGCATGACACTTGGCCTAATAGGCTTTTCCAGCTTTCCTAATACAGATATCAGTATAGGAAACCCTTATTTTGCCCCTATACAAGGACTTCTGACAGCAAGCAATATCTGCCCTTGTATTATCAGATTTATTGATGTTTTTAAACTTATCTGGGCTGACAGTTTACATAGAAAAATATATAAATCACATTCAAAAAAGCTAAACAGACACTGTTGCATTACTTATTATGCCTGTACCTTGTATTAAACAAAATGTGATAAAAGCAGAGAGTTTCAGTAACTTACAGGTGACCTTAATAAACATGTTACAAGTTCTGTTTTTATTCATTACAAAATATTTATAATATGCATTTGAAAGGCCATTATTCTGGATACATAGACTTGGAGAGACTCAAGCAACACATAAAAATATTATATAAAAAAGGCAACTAACGTTTTAAGTGCCTTGCTAAAACAATACAACCACACAGATTTTGCATAGCAGTGTAGCTTCTGTATGATTTAATAGATACTAATTCTAAAGACACCAATCCAAAGCCAAAACAATGTTTATGTATCAATAAAACTGCCAGGTCTAAGCAGATGCCTAAGCACTTTCTGTCAGATATATCAAACTACAACCTGCTCAGCAGTTTTTCAGGACTGCATACTAAAGACTGATTTTACTATCAAAGCAAAATCATTTAGTTAAAAAAAAGCCACTCTCTATAGCAAATGTTTTATATTGTTGATTTCAGATTGTCTGCAAGAGGCTGAGAGTATATGTATATGTGTATTTATATATAGATATATAGACGTACACTTATAATTTCCTTTTCTGTCTAACGAGGCTGGGAGAAAAGAAAGACACTGAGAATTATAATAAAATTAAAAGTACAAAAATATCAAAATGTTCCATGTTCCATGCATGGATTTCTCTGCATTGTAACTTTGTTGTATACAAATGGCAGGAATATGTTGTTTTTCTATGATTTTTCCTGGCATGAAAAAAAAAATTATCTCCAATTTGAACAGTTTTTCCCCTCCCCCAAAAAAAGTTTTTTTGGCTAGTGACAGTATTTTTTTCATTAACACTATTGACTGCTTGAGCTTAGGGTTGAGCTTGCATATGCACAGTCATTTTCAGATTTTGCCCTTCTGCACATTCAGTCATTACAAGGGGTGCCTGGGAAAGGTAAGCAAAGTGGCAGTGTGGTGCTTGGTTAGTGTTTGCCCTGGGTTTCCTGAAAGGAGCACCTGCCAAATTGGCACCACCAGTGACTCCAGCTTTCTTAGGGCTAAACTCCATGAGCACTTTTGTCAGATGTAGTCACGTGAGTAAAATATATATTGGGACTGACAGAAAAATGAGTAAACTACATGCAAGGATTGCCATCTGACATGACAAACCAGTCGGAGGAAATGCTGCATGCTGTGTCTGCATCCGACAAGATATTGATGGTGTTAGAAATACTTTTTTTCTCCTTGAAAGTCATTGGCTGTGGGATATAGACCCATGAATAAGAGAAAACACTCGACTTTTGAGACAAAATCTTGTGCTGTTGCATGCTGTTGTGTGGTGTTGCATGGTGGTTCAGATTAAATCTGACCCACAAAATCTTATCAAAAGCACTTGTGGAGTTTAGCCCTTAATTCTTTAAACATGCGGGGGCTCATTTATAAACCTAGCACAGAATGATTCGCATAGCAAATATATGAATGTCATCTACTTGGACTTTGCTAAAGTGTTTGATACAGTAACAGAAAGATAATGGTAGAATTGAGAAATATTTAATAATCTTATGAACAAGTATATAAACATTTTTACAATGATCTTGTTATAGGAACTGCACTACCAATGTGCTTACCTAATAAAGTATATCTGGTCCACCCTATCTCTTTGAGAGGACCTATCCACTGGTTTTTAATTTTTTTTAAAAAGAAATGCGGCAAAAGATGATACTCACCCAACTAGAGAGCCCCATATATATCTAGAATAAATAGATACCAACACTTATGTAAACTTTACAAAAACCAATGATATTCAATTTGTTCATTGAGGCCATTAGGTGATACCGTATTGAGTCTATATGTCCATCTGGCTTGTAACAAAATATTTTCTTTATTACCATGTTCTTGGAACATGCTCCAAAATTTGAAATCTCATTTTCCTTTTCATGCTCATTGTTATTGGCACCTGTTATAGGCAAGGTGCATCAGGAGGATTTGCACCAGCGGATAATGGGCTGAGTTAACAAGGAACCGTGAGTGTATGGTCTTTGTTTGTCATATTTATACTAAACAGATCATCTGCTATGCAAAATGGGGCTGCCATCACTGCCTCCTGTCTCTGTTTGTTACAAAGGACCGTATTAAGCAAAACAGAGGGGGGTTTTTATATTTACTTTATTTTCCTTTTGGATGGTCAGCAGTCAACAAGCAAAAAGCAGATTCCGTCAGCTAATAAAACTAGTTCTTTTATTTTATTACTTCTTTTTATCAACCGACTTTCTCCTAAGTATCTGTAGGGGATCAGAGAAACCTGTCCCCTGTTTTTCAGTCTGTGATCTCATCCAGCCTAGCTACAGCCTGGGGAGAGATCCGGTTGGCTGGCTGCCCCAGTGCACGTCTGGGAGAGGTGTGCCTAAGCTTTGGAGCCAAAAATCTAGGGGCAGGCCCAGCAGCTTATAAAGGGAGCCCCTGCTGTTGTTTGCCAGAGTTGAAAGAGATACAGAGTGAGCAGCCAGACAAAGTATTGTGTGTTAGACTTGAAAGTATAAGGGCTCTGGCACACGTGGAGATTAGTCGCCCGCGACAAAACTCCCTGTTCGCGGGCGACTAATCTCCCCGAGTTGCCTTCCCCTCAGGCCCGGATTTGTGGAGAGGCCACAAAGGCTCGGGCCTAGGGCGGCAGAAGTTTAGGGGCGGCATGCAGCCCCGCCGCAAGAAATTTTTTAAATTTGGCTCCCATACGGAGCAGTCGGGACCTCTCCGCATGCGCACAGGGGGGGGCCCACAGGGGCGGCCTCGGGGCGCCCAGGAGAGAAATCCGGCCCTGCTTCCCCTGCCATCCCAACGGTGAAAATGTAAGTCGCCGATGAGATGGCACACACGGCAGCGCAATTTTGCGCAAAACGCCGAAGTTGCCTCGCAAGGCTTTTTCGGCGATTTGCGCGAAATCGCGCCGCCACGTGTGCCATCCCACCGGCGACTTACATTTTCGCAGGTGGGATGGCAGGGGAAGGCAACTCGGGGAGATTAGTCGCCCGTGAACAGGGAGTTTTGTCGCGGGCGACTAATCTCCCCGTGTGCCAGAGCCCTAAAAGTCTGCTGGGCTGCCAGGAAAGAATCAGTCCTCTGTGGTACCTCTTAGTGTGTATCCCCTAAGGAACAGGTATTACTCGGTTACCTGCTACGTGGGAGCAGCCACCCTTTTCAACGGGGAAGGTACTCTGGGGCAGGTAGCGCTACCTGGGGGGAATTAAGAGCTCTTTGGGAAGGGACTGAACTGATTAAAGGGTTGGGGGTCTATCCGGATAAAAGTTGGGGCTGGGCAAAATACAGAGACTTTGCCAGCCATGGATAGCCCACACAAGCTCCCCAGGATAAGAGTATCAGTCATTCCTAAAACTGTTCTACTTCTATTTCAAAGTTATATAAAGTTTGATATTGCTGCAAACCGTGTGTGATTATTTCCTAGTGGAAATCCCCTAGAGGTGTGTTCCTCAGTGTCCACTAGATGGAGGCACTGCGCTGTTCCCAGTTCCCAGTATCAATATTCTTTGAGAACACACATCTCCTGTGAAAATACAGCCCATATTAAGTGAATGTGCCAAGAAAGGGTTACATATCATTTAGACGACTGTCTGGTAAATATGGTAACTGTACCTTAACATGCAGATAACAATAATAATCTTTGCTACACCCAAATATTGCTGGACTGCAATTTCCATGATATTTCACCTATAAATAATGATTAAAGAAAAAATATGGATTCAATTTACAGCCTTTCCCCAGCTCCCCAGCCAACTTAATTTATGAGACTTTTCTGATGAGAATCATACCTACTCTTTGTACAGATACCAGTTGTTTGCTCGTGCTATTTTTCTGTGTCTACTAGTATCTAGTATAATGTTGTAATGTCAAAATCAAAGTAAACTCCCTGCATAAATAACAGCAAGATGACTGATGAAACCTTAAACAGAGGATGACTGAGAAGATACTCATTTTGGTCTCATACACAGGACCAGAGTCCCCTCCTCCTGATTGTGTGTGGTTTTAAATCACTTTTCACTGCATGACAGTTTCTTTAGCAAAGAAAAGCTTATGCTGGGTTAAGTTCCAAAATGTTCTCTTATGTCAAGGGCAGCTTGTGGGACAGTACCATATCACCACACAGCTAATCCTGGAAGCAACGCTATACTATTTAAAAGCAGGCCTGCAGTCCCT
Organism: Xenopus tropicalis; assembly: GCF_000004195.4. Classification (NCBI taxonomy): domain Eukaryota; kingdom Metazoa; phylum Chordata; class Amphibia; order Anura; family Pipidae; genus Xenopus; species Xenopus tropicalis. The sequence goes on from NC_030677.2 coordinate 52,409,664, forward strand.
GTCATTGTCACGCTTCATTCTACTTTAATCAAAAGAATAGAATCTCCAGGGAGTTTTGCCTTCACCACATACCATGGGCCCTATAAACTGCTAGCTTAAAATAATATTTATATTTAAAGAATAAGCATACCTCCATTTTGAAAGCAAGCGTTAAATATTCAACGTGAACAATGAAGCTGATTCATGCTTAAAGGGGACATAAAAGGTAAAGTATAATTAAATGTAAAATTGCTCTTTTAAACACTTTTTCAGTTTACTTTTTTCTAAACAGAACATATTGGCAATTTTTAAAGATCTGCAGTATATGTTGGTGCCAAAGGTTCAAAGGAGACAATAATTAAAGGGGACATATCAGGTAAAATATACCTTAGACCACTTATAACACTAATGGAAATTATATTATTATTAATATATAAGAATGTATCCTGATCACCCTCTACTATTCATACCGGAAGTACTTTGCTGTCTCATATAGATTAAGCAATGGTTGAACCAAAAGACCACAAAAAAGAGTAAAATTATAGTTCTTGTCTGTCACCATGTACATTGTTTCCCTAAAAATCGACCATCTATTCAAACAATAACTAAGGCTTTGTGGTACTATAATTTTACTTCCTAGGTCAGGTAACTTTTCATGATCATGCTTATCAGAAATGTAAGCTCAATGTTCCTTTCCAGTCAGTGTACATAGCCCCTCCTTCCTTGATGCAATACATACAATAGTAAAGTAACAGTACAGAAACATGGGCCTGTTCTTCATTACATTCACTAATAGCATCACTAATTTTTTAAACCTAAAACCAGACATACATGGGCCAATAATAGCTACCAACTAGCCCCATCCAGACTATGAAGGCAGCAGAAAAAAAGCCACATTGGGCAAAATAGGGGGTGAGTGGGTAAACCAGAACTTTAAAGTGTGCTTACGTTTCCAATAAACCCCAACTATCAGGGATAGAATCTGTTTTTACAGCGTGACAGATGTTTGTATAAAAGTAAGTACCATAGACAACGTATCCAATGGTACAGGTTAGGGAAGCTTGATCATTTGTGATCATTTAAAAAAACATTCAAATAAGCTGCCCATTTAAAAATGGAAAATTTACAGGGTCTGAGCCTCAGGTAGTTAATCAGTAGTCCTTAAAGCTCTGGCTGGTCTGTCTCACAGACACTCTAAGAGAGAGAGAGAGACACACACACACACATAGAAAGAGGTCTGTGAACTAAATGCGTAGTCAATGTGCCTATACATATTGCTGCCTTATAAGAGGTCTGTAAATCCACAGTATTTTCATATATTGTCATGCTGCTACTTTTGTGTTTTCGATCTGTTTATTAAAAAAGCTGCCTTTGTTTTTTAACCTGCTGTTGCTGTGGGCTGAATAAAATAGACTTTTGCTATAATTACTTTGTGGGAACCTGCCACAGGGTGCAAACGTTCATTTTATGAAATTGAGAGTGTTTATTAACTGAGATCATATTATAGTCACTATTATACAGGTGTTCCAGTATTTGTACATTTATGATTTGGTAATGGGTTGTTAGAGATTGATAGATCTAATACAGGCATGGGATCCCTTATCCGGAAACCCATTATCCAGAAAGCTACGAATTACGGAATGCCCGTTTCCATAGACTCCATTTTAATCAAATAATTCAGAATTTTAAAACTGATTTCCTTTTTTTATGTAGTAGTAAAACAGAACCTTGTAACTGATCCCAGCTAAGATATAAATCATCATTATTGGATACAAAACAATCCTGTTGGGTTTAATTAATGTTTTATTGATTTTTTAGTAGACTTAAGGTATGGAGATCCAAATTACGGAAAGACCCCTTATCCGGAATACCCTTGGTCCCGAGCATTCTGGATAATGGGTCCTATACCCATGTAGCATTTAGTGCCATTAACTCAAGCTGTCCCATTTTATCATCCATACTTCCTGCATTAATAATATAGTATACGTATTAAATACTAGTACCAGTGTGTATATTGTGTAGATACAACTTCTGGTCCCCTGTCTTATATAATATTTACTTTACCTCTCTTAATATGCCCAAATCTCTATTAAACCTGTAAGGAGGTGAAATATAGATTTATTTCAAATGTAAATGTTTATGAAATATCCAAGTAGCGCCAACTCTTAAGTTTGGCCTGTAAGGAAATGCATTTATTAGGATGTACAGTAGCCATAAACTTTTTTCTTTTTGGCCGTATAACTTCAAAGTCTGTTAGGACTAGGTGTAGTTAGTAGATTGGTAACAGCTCACTTTAGAGGTCAATCTGTGACCCCAAAAAGGAGTGAGTGTTTGGGGTAGAACACCAAGCAATTGTGCACCAATTAAGGACATGAGTGTCCAGGTGTAGGTTGGTGAGAACCTATGGGCTATGTAGTGAGAAGGCTTAGAAGACGCTTGTGCGTATTGACGAGTGAATCTGTCCCATTTAGCTTCACTGGAAATATGCGAAACGTCAGAAACGGTTGTTACGCAATTTTTTTCGCGCACAACTTTTCAGACACAACCACATCCATTTTGAAGCACCCACGCCCATTTTGACACAAGCATGCCCAATTTGACACGCAATCCCTTTGTCACATTTTTTCACAGCAAAATTTGCTGCTGTTTCACGAAACAATTTGGCAATAGGTAAATGCGGAAATTTGCTGCAAATCCATGCCTGCACTGTATACTGGGCACTACAGAGAAGTAGGGGGAAAGCTTTATTGGGAAAGGAGGCCCCCGCAGCAGCTAGCGGGGGCATTTTCACATGATAGTGGCATTTCTGCTGAACAGATTAAATAATGTACTTGATAAACATTTTGAAAATATTGCATCTGCTCTGACCTCTACTTATGATGAGTACCTTTTCATTTCCTAATGCTGCTGCAACTTGACTATATTAAAGTGCTTTTAGAAGTTAAGATGTTAATCTTTATAAACTGGTGCGGCTTTTTATTTTGAATACTTTTAATCATTTAATGTAAAATATAATTCATTTCTGAGTTTATTATTAAAGCATTGTCACCGTGTGATGGATACGTAAGTAATAGAAGCAATATCTTAAAAGCTCAAATTAAAAGGGGATGTAATCTACAGAATCAAATAAATTCTATTTATCTAACTCTCAGCAAGACAATACACCTTAATTTAAGAACTTTTTATTTAAATTTTTATTAAAAGAAAGTAAGTGAATAGATGCATTATTATATTTTTTCCTGGGGGCTCACATACCTCACCAAACATCCTCATTTCTTTTTATCTGTAATACCATGGCAACTGCACTGATGTAGATATTTAAAATGCTAGCATATTTGGCTATGCAAAAGATTATTAATGTGGTAAAGTTCCATTCGCACAAGGAAGTCACCTCGCCTTAAGTAATTTCTATGCAAAGCAGATTATGGTTTGTATGATCATATCTTGTCATATGTAAACAGCCAGTAGTGAGGCACCTAATCAAATCTGTTTTGCTTTCCTAAGCCCTGACTGGCAGGAGACTGCATGTTCCTACTAACTCCCAGAAGCCTACAGTCACTACTTACTTGTTTGTATAGGTAATCTTCTTCCTATTTTAAGCATATAAACCTTTTATGAAGTGCCAGTATATTATTCTAGATGGAAAAAAATGTGTGAGTGTGTATGTACAATGTAGTGTGTATATATATATATATATACACATAAGCAAAGAAATGTAAAAAAAATATAAGAAATTTTAAAAAATGAATATTTAATGTATTTATTTTTCACATATTCCATTCATGATATTTAGCTCCTTAAGTACTTTTACACTGATATGTTATTTTATTCTCAAAGGTGAAAGAAAGGACTAATCAATGGGAAGTGATTAGACCCCCCCCCCCACAGTGATTATAATTAGTGATGAGCGAATCTGTTCCAGATCACGAAACGCATTTGTCATGCAATTTTCTTGTCTCCCGCTTTTTTTTGTCGCCTGCATTTATTTTTTTGTCGCTCACATCTATTTTATGTTGCCCGAGCTTTTTCAACGTGATCTTGCCCAATTTGAAGCAAGCACGCCCTTTTTTGACGAGACTGCGCCCAATTTGACACGTGGCAAGAGATTATAATTAGTGATGAGCGAATCGGTCCCGAATCTATAAATAGGGAAGATTTAATAATTATTTAACATGTTGTGTTATTTCTCTCACTTTAAAGGCTCATGTAAGAAAGTGTGAGTGAATTTACTAACCGATTTGCACCCGACCATGAAATAAATCATTTCTGAACTTGAAAATGATGCACCAATATAGATGCAGCATGTTTTATCCCTCAGATTTCTGTTCACATGATGTCATTTCTGGTGTGCAGAACAACATTGGTATCCAGTTCACGTGGTACAAGTCTGTTATGGCTACTGGCCACTACTGTGCAGGCTGCAAACTGTTTTCAGATATAGAATAAACTCACTTTATTCAAACAGCTGTTCCCTTCTCCGTTTTGCACAATTTCTGCTACTTTAATATTACAATTACTAAGCAGAACTCATTTTTAGGATAAATTGGTTAGAAATGTATTGCTGAAATTGCATTTTAAATGTAATAAACTGCAACATAAATTTATTGAGAACTTTGAACTCTCCTAAAAACCGTTGTGCCCCTCATAAGAAACAGAAGCCTTTAAAATCTTGTGGGATATATCTTTCCAAATCGTTTAATTGTTTAATGAATGGGAAAAGCACTTTGCCTTTATTGTTGGATAGTAAAAGATTAGGTCTATTGGCTGAAATTTTAACCATTGTTAATCTTTCCCAATGGCAGGAAGTATTTTTTTTTCACTAGCATTATGCGGATACAATCACCATCCATTACCTCTCTTTACATTCATACAAGCCCAACATTTCTGCAAAAAGAATGTGCTAAAGGAATATTATAATATAATTTACTATCAACATAAAGGACCAGAAAATGGTTATACCACATCACAATCTCAATTAAGTCTTATGCAAGAGGTTACACACTTAATCACCACACACCTTTTCAGTGGTCCAGCCTAACCATGCCACCCCATTCACTATTAATGCTACCCTGCAAGTTTCACCTATTACCAATGGCTAAGGCAAATTCTCAGAATAAAGTAGGCAATATACCAACTCAACAACTTGATAGGTCTAGGCTAAGGCATAGGTGCCACACTGGAACTTAAGGATACCCTGCCTATGTTCAGTCACAATTAGTGATGATCGAATCTGTCCCGTATCGCTTCCCGAAAAATTAGTGAAACGGCAGCAAAATTCACAAAACGGGTTTGTCACGTGATTTTGATTTTGTCACGTGATTTTTGACGCAAGCGCAACTTTTTTCAGTGTAAATGGTGAAATGTGTAAATTCACTGGGAATCTATGCCAGGCGAAAAAATTTGCTCATCGCTCGTCACAATGTCTATTCATAGCAGATATTTCCATAGACGTATTTTCAAAAAGGCTAGGAGAGGCTAAGCCTCCCTAAACCTGCTTGGAACCTTAAAAAAAACAAAAAATTTGTTTCTGCACTGCTCTGGAACATTTAACATTAGAAAAATCTTCTTGCATTGCTGCAAGCTGTGATTCTGTTGTAATCAGCTGTGGTCTGATTGGATCTTTCTTCTTGTGGCTTCTCTTGACAGACAGTAAAATTGACCAATCAAGGCACAGATGTGGGCAGGGCTTGGGAGAGGTTACAAACTGAAGGCGCTGCAGAAATGAAGACTGATGAGAAGGATCTACAGGCTGTAAAATTTACCGAAGGACCTTACCAACTTTTGCTGCAGATTTCATCTCACTCCCACAGGTACTATACTGTATCATCCTCCCACTCCCACAGGTACATTACTGTATCATCCTCCCACTCCCACAGGTACTATACTGTATCATCCTCCCACTCCCACAGGTACTATACTGTATCATTCTCCCACTCCCACAGGTACTATACTGTATCATCCTCCCACTCCCACAGATACTATACTGTATCATTCTCCCACTTCCACAGGTACTATACTGTATCATCCTCCCACTCCTGCATGTACTATACTATATCATCCTCCCACTCCCACAGGTACTATACTGTATCATCCTCCCACTCCCAAAGGTACTATACTGTATCATCCCACTCCCACAGGTACTATACTGTATCATCCTCCCACTCCCACAGGTACTATACTGTATCATCCTCCCACTCCCACAGGTACTATACTGTATCATCCTCCCACTCCCACAGGTACTATACTGTATCATCCTCCTACAGGTACTATACTGTATCATCCCCCCACTCCCACAGGTACTATCCTGTATCATGCTGCCCTTGAATGTGTATAGTTTTCTCATTACATTTGCAATGTCATTTTTCTTTTTCTTTTAGCCTTGATACCTATGTATGGCCTATCTTTAGCCTCCCCAAACAAAAAAGTCACCCTCCACCTATGATTGTTTCATCTGTCTTCTTCTACTCTGCATCTTTCCAGATTTCAAATGGGTGTCACTGACCCTGAAGCCAAAAGCCACTCAAAGCTGCAGATTTATTGTTACTGTTACTTTTTATTTCTTATCTTTCTCTTTAGATACACTCCTATTCATATTTCAGGATCTCATTCAAAAATTACCTGGTAAATTGGACCCTTCCATCCAGTGAGCTGCTAAAATTCCAAACTGGCTTCTGGGCAAAAAGCAAAATAATTCAAAAACCACAAAAAAAATGATGATAATGATGAAGACCAAATGCAAATGTCTCAGAATATAAACTTTTTAAATTATACTAGTTAAATATAAACTAACCCTAAATTGGCCAAAATATCTACTAAAGCTTGCTTTAGTTGTAAGAAATAAACTTACAAAGTAAGCAATTGTATTTACTGAGTGTGCCCAACAAATTAAAATCCACCTAGTGACTTTCCTTGTGCTTTGTGTAATATTGCTTTAGACAATGAAAATACAATGCATTACATAATGGAGATAAGGTACACCCACACATATCACCATGATAAAATGGCATATATACCAAGTTACGCATTCATTTTCCGCACAAAATCTGAGTAAAATTCCAGCATAAGATCCAGCTGCTACTTAAAAATGCTGTAGAAAAAAATGGCAATCATCTATCTATGGTTACACCATAAAAATAATGGCATAAAACAGTGATGTGAAATACTGCTGCCAGGTGACAAAAAATTACACACCTTCATAAATTCACCATTTAATTAACACTGCTATTTACTGCTATTTATTTTTCCAGCATAAATCATTTTGCTCAGTATGATATGTAGGCCCCTAAGAGAAGAAAGTACCACTAGGATGGTCTGCTGTCATCTACTAGTCAATAGCTTGAAATCTACTAATAGCTCATTGACACTATATTACAAAAATAGAAGGCATGCAGATTCCTATTGGTGGGTCAAAGAGCTTTTTGCATGCTTTTAAAGCTGAGTGCAAGAAAAGTGAATCAAGCTTTTGGGAAGGACCCCTTCATTGGGTAACATGAATACCTGACAAAGCGCTCCTCTCCAAAAGCATCTTGCACTCAACTAATTAAATGTGAAGGGCTCTGTCTGGCCCACCAAGGGGAATCCTACTTTATTTGTGTTGCAGTGGACTTCAGTTTGAAGTGGCTTCTGGATGTGGGAAGCACAAGTGCTGTATGGCAAATGTTCCAGTGCGTACAAAAAAAGTAATATACTGATTAGACAAGGATCATATGCTGACTGGTCTGTATCTGTTAATGGAAGAGTGGCTACTAATTCTGTAAGTAAAGTACAATATTTCTATTCATAAAAATATGCTCCTGTTTGCTGAAAAGTGCACCAACCCGGGAAGAATTCTTTGAGCTAGGGCCAGAACTAGGCATAGGCAAAAGAGCCTGGGGAGCAATGCTGAAGGGGGGCTAGGCACGAACCTTTTGTCTGCCTACCCCAAGTGCAGGCCCTCGTGCCCCACTTATGGTCACAATCCCACCTGCACCCCTGTGCTCCTCCAATACACACACATCGATTCACCCCCACCCTATAGTAATCACTTTGCGCGCTTTGAGCACTGTGTCCCAGGAAACCTCCACGCTGTCATGAATAAAGCATGTACACAGCAGAGAAAAATCAGAAAGTTCAGATATTTACTTTATAGTATTTGTGGGCTTTATGCAATTGTTGTATTATCTATTTCCCTTTTACCAGCACAAAACAAAAGAACACATGTTCAAAGCAGTATCATTGCTTTCTTTAATTTCGCTTTAAATGTCCACAAGCGATATTATTAGAATTGGTTAGACTTCTCTAAAGAAACTTAGGTTTATTTATATTTTCTTACATATGTACAATAATAATTGACTGGGTTTTTTTACAACAAGAAGTACTTGACAAACATTGGATCCTTTATTAGGGAACCTGTTGTTAGGAAGCCCCAAATTACCAGAAGTCCATCTCCCATAAAGCTCATAATAAGCAAAATAAAAAACAAATAATGTCTCAGTAATAATAAAAATGTACCTTGGCCTTACCTTAACTTTATCGTAACTAAGCTGTGTGAATTTATATTGGTGGAAAGATCCCTTATCCAAAAAACCCTTGGTCCGTAGTATTCTGAATAATAATTCCTATATCTATAAATTTGTTTTTTAGATAGGTGAGATGCAGTAAGAGTGGGAAATTTGTAAATCTGAATTCATTGCATCTATATGCCATACTCAGTGTTTTAGATTTTGAGACCTTCAGAGGAAGGAAAAGTGTATGAATAATGAATTCCTGTTTATACGTGCGGGAACACAATGATTTGGGGATTGCACCTCAGACAGTTTGGTAAAGTTTTTGAATCATTTGCACTATGTATAGAAATCTTGTGTGCAATGATGGAATGGGAAAAATACAAAGATACTGTAGGGTAGCAGGGGGTTCACCTCAAAATGAGCTCATTTATACATTATTCTAATCTTATTAGCCGACTTTCCGATTTTTGTTAAAATTATGTAAAAAAACTTGGGTTCCTTAACTCACTTGTGTTTTCTGTGCTTTTACTTATGAGCAGAATTTTATTTTACCACAAATATATATATATATATATATATACAGGTATCAGACCCCTTATCCATCTCCCATAGGCTCCATTTTAATCAAATAATTCACATTTTTGAAAATGGTTTCCTTTTTCTCTGTAATAATAAAACAGTACCTGTACTTGATCCCAACTAAGATATAATGAATCCTTATTGGAGCCAAAACAATCCTTTTGGGTTTAATTACTGTTTAAATAATTATTTTAGTAGACTTAAGGTAGGAGATCCAAATTACGGAAAGACCTTTTTTTCCGGAAAACCCCAGGTCCCAAGCATTCTGGATAATGGGTCCCACACCTGTATATATATATATTTTTTTTTTTTAACTTGGCTTTTAATAATCCCTTGTTTGGAATAGATAACAGAGTTCTAAGACCAAATGATTTTTTTCTTAGAATAGGTTCATCTATAACATTCCTAAGTAAAGGGAAACATTGAAGGCCCACAATAACTGTAGGTAATTCAAAGCATGTGTATGCCATAATATCCATGAAACAGTGCAGATGGGGTGATGTATAAGATGATAGAACAAACAGAAATGTTAAATAATCTATAATTATAAGAAAAGTTAGTCATACTTATAGCAGTATAAGATACAGTAAAAGCTCTAGAGGGTATCTGAAGAGGCTAGATACAAGCATTATGCAGAAGTAGCATTTCAATCAAAACATCATCCAAAAATCAAGACTATTGTTTGTAGAAATTACTGCTCATGGGAACAATTAAGTGCTATTTTAAAAAGAAAAACTAGAAATCACAACTAAAATCCAGACTGAAGCAGTGGAAGCATTATGTTTTAATAATAAGTTTATGGCACATAGAAAAGTAGCTCTTTTGAAACCTATGGGTTGATTTATCGACCTCCTAGTAAAATGTAATTGATTTTTTTTCCATTTGGGTTTTTCACATTTTTTGATTTTGAGATTTTATAGATCCAATGAAAAAGTAGAATGCATATTCACATTTTGCACTTTTACGTTTTTATTCCATCGAGTTTTTTATAAATGACCACACATTTGAGTGTTTTTTTGAGTAAAATTTTAGTTTTTCAAATTAAAAAACCTGTAACATTTACATGTTTGAATGTTGATAAATAGGCCTCATAGTGTTTGTATGTTTGAATTTATGTACATGTGTGTGTTTGTGTACGCAAACATATGTTTACTGCCTAATGCCGATCAGTGAAGATACAATGAATGAATGATCATGATGGGCAGTTGTCACATTAATTAAGTAAATATGTATATAAATACCCAGATGAGCCTTCTTATAGAAAAACAGAGGAACTCATAAAGGAAAGAGAGAACTTTGCCCAACCTGGCATTTTCCAGTACCTTTTTAGACATTGCCATTTCCCATCCTTTTCAAAGAAGTAATTCATAATTTGTTATGGATTTGTTGTTCCATATAATCATTAGACAGTACCTCAATTATTACTCTTGATGACAAATTCATATTAAATGGAAAACTAGTGCTTATTTTTTTATTGTTTAATATTTTAAAGCATGGAACCCCAGTTCCCAGGCATTCCTGTTAAAGGATCCATACCTTTATCATCATTTGTTATTCCATATTAATCTTAATTATATAGTCAATAAGTTAAGCAAATATAACAAAGGATTAAAACTGGAGCAAGTCAAAGACTTAATTTTATCAGATCAGTGCTTTTTTGTAACTTTTAATTTTTATTTAAAGTTTTATGAGATTTAATGGTAGTAAAGAGGGGAGGGAAAAAAACATAGGGGGATAATACATGTAAAAAATACAAAACATATTCACTTCAGCATTTTGATGACAGTTGTAGATAAGTTGTGTTTCAGGGATAGGTGACGTATCCTCTTAGTTCCCATATGGACCAGATGTGTAGATAATAAGGTGTCTTGTTTTGCAAAAAGGATATTCTGGATTTGAAGAGTCTGTTGTTGTTCACTCTCTTTATAATGTTGGCAATGGTTGGTGTGGTTGTTGTTTTCCATTTAGAGGCTATTGCTAGGTGTGTGAGTATTTAATTGAACAGTGCCTCGGTATGTCTGTGTATTTTGTCAAAAGGTTTGCCCAGCAAGAAAGTTGGCATCTCTTTAGGGACCAGAGAGCCTGAAAGGTGGCTTAATATGTTGGCTATTTTCTTCCACAGTGGCTGAATAAGCAGGCATTCCCAAAGTATGGGAATTAGGGTGTCTTGTGCTCCACTATTTCTCCAGCAAGTTGAAGGGCAGTCTGGAAATAGTTTATGAAGTTTGTCCTGGGTGTGTTACCAGAACATCATTAGCTTGTAGATGCTTTCCTTTTGTCTATCACCTTACCATGTTTTTGCATTGGTCCATATGGGTTTCCAAGCCAACTGGGAGAGAGTCTCCTGGAGATCAGATCAGTGCTTTAAATGGGATGTTAACCTTTTTGTTAACATTTGTGTTGCATGTCCTCATTGCCAAAATGAGCATAAGTATCAAAAATTGCTTGTCTTCTTTAAATGTTTTTTAAAGTGAATCACTCACATGAACTAGTTACACTGTGAATACAAACTAACTGGGAATAGCATAGAAGCCTATGACAGAATACAGTGTGTTATTTCACAGACTCACTTTATATATTTCACTTTCCTGATAACATGGCTCAATCTGGATAATAGTCACGGTCATCGAAGTATATTAAATTCTAACAGTGGTGTTTTTTGGGGATTTTGGTGTGTGAGCCTATCCACTTGACTTAACTTACTCATATCAGTTGTCAATAAGCAGGGCTTGCTTAACATAGAAACTGTCTAACAGAGCTAACCAATAGCTGGCATTAAAACCTATTTGGATTTTCATACGTAATGGAAAGACAAAGCCCACACGCTACATTTACAAAAGCAGAAAATGAAGCTGAAAATATGCACTTTGAAAATGACTTCTACTTACAGAACCCATCCATTGCATTGGCATTTACTGCTGCTAAACTCAAAAATAGATTCCTGAGATAGAATAGACATTTTATATGTAAAATTGGCAAAGTATGTGTCTTCAGAGGTAGAAATTATGAAGAAAACTTTGTTGAATCTAATAAGCAACTGGAGAATCACAGATTATTTACAATGGAAAATATAGCTTGTGCCTCTTTTATCAAGCTGCAAGTTAATAAAAGTCAAAAAAACATTATTTACAATTGCATTCAAGTAGAAAAGCATCACAGAATGGCTTCATAAAAAGAGAAATTAAAATTTTATATCGCAAGTCCCTAAGTTAAGTTTTGTAATCATTAATAAAACCCGCAATGATTTAATAATATAATAAGCCTCTATTATAATAATATAACAAACCTCTGTGTTGTCTAATTTCTCAAAACTTCCACTGCTATATAAAATGAACCAAATAACAAGTCATTTTACAGCCTATTTCTTTTTTAGAAAAAATATTATAGGACAAGGTCAATAAAGATTTGCTTTACAGAATACTCTAACCGTATGTGACAAACAAATAAGTACATTGTCCCACTGCTAACACCAGCAACATTTCACACTTTCTTTTTATTCTCTTTTTTTTCTTATGGCAGCAGAATAATAACCACTACAAACAGAAAAAGATACTGAAAATAGAGGATTATTAGGAACATACTAAAAATAGACAAGAAAGAAAAATGAAAAATTATTTGACACCGATGGCATGTACCATGTTCCATGGTGTTTAAGGTCAGTGCTGACTGCTTAGCTAATGGAGCTGATCAAATGATAATGGAAGGTTTATTTTATGCCAAATAGCTTTTGGAAGTGCAAATCACAACAGATGCTGAATGATAACCAAATGTAAAAAAAAAATAATTCAAGTTTTAATAGCTAGATTTCTCCTACATTATGCTAAAATTCTGATATTAGCTGATAAAAACAAATACAGATCTTTCCTAAAGTTTGCTTCCACTCCTTAAATCTTAAAGGGCTCAAACACTGGTGGCAAAGATTGGTGCAAGGTGTAAAAAGTAGGCGCCAGCTGACATAGTTTGAATGGTTTGCACCTTCCCTGTCCATCATCGCCTGTGGGTTAAGGTTTTTTCAGAAAAAAGCACAAGGACCTACACTTTCCCCTTGAATACAGTGCTCCCGTCATTCAGCAAAGCTGTATTCATGAGGGACAGGGCAGGAGAAGGCTTTTTGACATTCAGAAGCACACATTAGGGGGCACATTTACTAATCCACGAACGTCCGAAAAGCGTCCAAATGCGTTTTTTCGTAATGATCAGAATTTTGTGTTTTTTTCGTAAATTGTCGCAACTTTTTCGTAGCCATTACGACTTTTTCAGAAATTGTTGCAACTTTTTCATAGCCATTACGACTTGCGCGAATTATCGCGACTTTTTCGTAGCCGTCGTGCTGAGTACGAAAGTTTTGGATTCATTCAAGCTTCAGTATCATGACTTTCCTTGGGCCAGGTTGGAGCTGCAGAGTGCCATTGAGCCCTATGGGAGACTTTCCTTGGGCCAGGTTGGAGCTGCAGAGTGCCATTGAGCCCTATGGGAGACTTTCCTTGGGCCAGGTTGGAGCTGCAGAGTGCCATTGAGCCCTATGGGAGACTTTCCTTGGGCCGGGTTGGAGCTGCAGGGTGCCTTTGAGTCCTATGGGAGGCTTCCAAAATCATGCAAAGTCTGAAAGGTTTGCCCGCCGTTTACGAGCGCTCAATACGAAAAAGTCGCACAATATACGAGCAAATCGTAACGGCTATGAAAAAATCGCGACAGTTCATGCAGGTCGTAACGGCTACGAAAAAGTCACGACAATTTACGAAAAAGTCGTAACGGCGATGAAAAAAAACTCAAAAAATACAAAAATGTTCGTTTCCAATCCAAATTTTTCCCATTCGGATTCGGATTCGTGGATTAGTAAATGTGCCCCTAGGGGTAGATATTTGCATCCCCTTATAAACCACATTAATCAGTCCAGCAAAAAGTATGCAAACCTGTCCCAGTACCCTTTAAAGGAGATGTTCGCCTTAAAATAAACTTTTAATAAGATGTGGAGGGTGATATTCTGAGACAATTTGCTGTTGGTCTTCATTTTTTATTATTTGTGTTTTTTAAATTATTTAGCATCTACTTCAAATCTCCAGTTTTAAATTTCAACACCTATTTGGTTGCTAGGACCTAAATTACCCCAGCAACCAGCCAGTGCTTTGAATGAGAAACTGGAATATGAATAGGAGAGGCCTGAATAGAAAGAAAAGGAATGAAAAGTAGCAATAACAATAGGTTTTATGACTGCTGGGGTCAGTGACCCCTTATTTAAAAGCTGTAAAGAGTCAGAAATGGAAGGCAAAAACTGAGAAACTATTCAAAACAAAGAATGAAGACCAACTGCTACCTTCTGGAGCACTAAAACATTATTTTGCCTAGTCCTGGGCTTAAGGGCAAATGCCCATACCTGGTGCACTCTTACCTTCCAGTTTGTGCCTGTTACCCAACCACTTAGATTGTAAGCTCTACCAGGCAGGGACCTCCTTCCTACTGTGTCTCATACCACATGGCACTTACTTCCTGTGTATTTATACATTTTTATTGTATTTATTATAAAACTAGTCCTCCCTGTGTGTAATCTTGCATATTGTAAGGTTTACAGCGCTGCATACCCTTGTGGCACTTTATAAATAAAGTTATACATACATACATACATACATATAATGAAAAAGTTGCCCTTTAAAAAACAATTGAAAATTGGCCAGTCTATAACATACTAAATGTTAACTGAAATGTGAACTCCCCCTTTAAAATAATAGTTTTTATTTGATCTACTAAAATTTTGCCCCTTTGTGCTCAGTTAAAAAGTACCTGCTGCAGTCTGCACCTCCCGTCAGATTTAAAATCCTGTATGTGATGCAGTGCGCACCAGCGGTACTGCAATAAGTACCAAATTGTATTTGTCAGTGCTTGCACATCTGAATCACCTGCTATTAAGGGATGGGAAGGGGGAAGGATGGGGAACACTTATGAATACTGTGCTGCCAAACATTGGGGACGCAGCCTGAGAAACCACACTAGCTGACAGTGGGCAGGATGCAAAGGGCGAAGAATATGGTGTTTTTGGACTTTCCATCTTGTCATTCTGTCAGTACAGGGACTCTATAAAGTACTACTGTCCCTCCAAGTTATATGTTTGTAAAATGAACATCTCCTTATCTACAGGTATATCAGACAAACAGTAGGTATGTACAGTATCACTTGGGTGTCCAACAAGCTCTGACTGAGAAATGTGTCAACTAATGTAGCAAACTGTAGCAGGTCAGGGTCTGCACATGGATTTCTGAGCTGCCAGGCTGAAACAACAGAGAGAACATTAAGGTTTAAGTTCAATTTTAGAAATATGGTCAAGAATAAAAAATAGAAAGCAATTGAAAAAAATATGATTTCTCCTGTACTATTTAAAATTTAAAAAAAAGTTAAAAAGAAGTATTTGGAAGGTGAAAGAACGTGCTTCTGTTGCACAGAGTAAGATAATTAGAGGTGTTAGGTAGATCCGGCTGATTGCAATCAGGTATTCCGTTGTGAATTATATTTATGTACTGCATGCAGATATTTGTGTGAATGTTCCCAAGTATAATAATACGTTTTCTTGTAATGCCCATAGAAGCAGTCTGGCAGGTTTACAGATAATCTGAACATAAGCCAATATCATAGGGCCTTCATCCAAACTGTTTTTTTAGGCCATTTCATGGTTAAACATTTTAAAATGTCTGTTTTGCAAGATTAGAATGTTCCATGTGAGCCTCTTAGGGTTTCTTGCCAGTTGCAATTTGAGGTGGATATGCTGTAGCAACATGTCCTGCACTTGTTTAAAGAGGTTGTTCACCATAAAATTAACTTTTAATATGACGTAGACAATAATATTCTAAGACAATTTGCAACTGGTTTTTATTTTCATTATTAGTGGTTTTTCAGTTATTTAGCTTTTTGTTCAGCAGCTCTCCAGTTTGAAATTTCAGCAGCTATCTGGTTGCTAGGACCTTGTTTATCTTAGCTGCCAGGCAGTAGTTTGAATGACAGAGAGGAAAATGAATAGGAGAGGGCCTGAATAGAAAGATAAGGAATACAAAGTAGGAATAAGAATTAAATTGTAGCCTCTAAGAGAAATGGGGAAGGTTTGGAAGAGGAAGGCAAATAATCCAAAAACTATAAAAAAAAAAATGAAGACCAATTGCAAAGTTGCTAGGAATAGGTCATTCTATGACATATTAAAATTTGATTTAAAGGTGAACAGCCTCTTTAAAGAATAGCTTTGACCATTGTTTGTGTGTATATATCTATATACCAACTAGAAGCATTTGGGGAATGGTAGTTTGCCAACCCTGAAATGCTTTTTCATTCCAATAAGCACAATCTATCAGCGGTTTTAGACACTTGCAGCAATGTTTGCTGCTTACTATCATGGGTAAATTATCAGAAGTAAATTAGACCAAGTTAGAACACTTCAAAACTAAATAAAGTAGTAAATGATAATTTGGAAAACTTTTTACCACTGAATTTAGGTGTAAAGCATCTGTGCGGATATAAAAGCTGTTCCTTTGGGATATCATTGCTGGAGTACACTGGGGATTAAAAACACTGCACCGAAAGTAATGACCTATTTATGACATGACAGGAATACTGTGTAACTGTATAATACTATATAAACCTATGCAATATATTCAATCAGCTCGGCACCTGCATTTAGTATATGAATAGCCTTCGAAAACTCCAAAAAAACCCACAGCTTTCAAATATTGATTTTTATAGTATGAATAAAATAAATCCATGAACAGCTGCTTCTTTGAAAAATCCTAAAGTGTGTGTGAATCTCTTTTGTATGTATACAAGCGCTGTCGAAATGTTTTTGTACCTGAAGCAGCTGTGGGGACAGCGGGTGGTCATGCCTTACTGAAACTACCTCTGTGTTCTAAGAAAAAAGTTATTTTCCATCCAATGCTTTATATTTGTGTATTTTATGTTTTGTTTATATTTATGTATTGAGTTATTAACATTAAAATACAAATAAGGGTCAATTTATCAATGACTTTTTATAGTCTCTACGCCCTGCTGTCAGTGGCCACAGGCAGCAGCCTTTGCCATTCATAAGAGGCTGACTGGTGGAGACACATATTCACCCCCTCCTGCTCGCTACCCACCCCCCAGCTTGTGTGTTATTCAGATGCCCAAGTTAGGAAGCAGGGGCATGGTGCTGGAGAACTAAAGGGCAAGATTTTGCACCACTTAGTGTTCTTGCCCTTGTGTACAGGACATTGTTAAATGACAGATAAGTACATGGCTTCATTGTGTCTGCCAATACTGCCTCAGGTGCAAGTGCTCAGTAAAGGAGCATCAATAGGACTAAAATTTGTGCCCAGGGCATTATCAAATGGCCCCTCGCAACTAGAGGCACACAAACTATATGTGGTTTGTTTTAACAAAACACATCCATTTTGGCTGCTGTTTTGCAAGTAAAATCTTCACAACAACTGTCTCTTTTTCAAATGCGCTGTTGAAAGTTTTTTTTTGTGCCTGAAGCAGCTGTGGGGACAGCAGGGGGTCATGCATCAGTGAAACTATCTTTGTGTTTTTTAAAAAAAAGTTATTTTCCATCTATTGCAGCACCTAAATAAATAGAAATCAACAATTGAATTGGGTATACAGAAACCAACATATCCTATATTTTATAGAACTTATGATGCCCTGCACTATATATTCTATAGGTGGAAGTAAACCAAAGCAGACAGAGTGACTGTTCTAATACATTACTCCTGGCTCCACCCATAGGGGGAGATTTACTAATCCACGAAAATTGTCCGAATGCGTTTTTTGTAATGAACGGTATCTTTGTGACTTTTTCATTGCCGTTGCAAATTTGTTGTATCTTTTCCGCGACTTTTTCGTCGCTGTCGCGAAAAAATCGTATTGTCGCAACGAGTACGAAAGTTTCGGATTCATTCAAGTTTCAGTATCGTGACTTTCCTTGGGCCAGGTTGGAGCTGCACAGTGCCATTTATTCCTATGGAAGGCTTCCAAAATCATGCAAAGGAAAGGTTTTTCCGCCATTCACGATCGTTCAATACGAAAAAGTCGCGACACCGACAAAAAAGTCGCTAAATTTTCGTTTCCAATCCGATTTTTTCCCTTTCGGGATTCGGATTCGTGGATTAGTAAATCTCCCCCATATTGTGTGTGTTTAACCATATTTGTCTCAGTCTTTTTGGGGCAGGCAGGACCTTAACTTATACCTCCATAAGGTTTAAAGGACATACAGTATAAACCCCCCACAAAAACATTTAATCAGTGAACAGCCTCTTTGAAATCTCTAAACAGCTGCCATGCCTGTTGTTCAAAAGGTAAAAGTAAGGCTCCCCTTAATCACTTGTCCTCTTTTAACCCACTCGGCCCCTCCCTAAGGAACTGATTTGGCTCTTGGCTAACTGAGCATACGCAGATCTTCTCAACCAAACACACCCTCCAGTGTAGCAGCCAATGAAAGATGACACTTCTGATTTCCATAGAAACTCTACTCTGGCTGGATAAACATGTTTTTTCTCAAAATGTACCTTTTATAAATGTAAGTTCTGCCTGTGTAAGCCAGCATTCTTCATTGCATGAACTTTACAGCACACATATGCTATTTACAGATGTCTCTAAGTCAAAGGGAAAATGGCTGCCGGATGAAAGCTGCTATTTTTTTTAGGGAAATGTGATGGTGCTGGTGAACAGAGGGAATATAGGCAATCCAAATGGTGTGATTTGGTTGGGGCAGATGGGCCCAATTTATATACATGGTAGGAAAATGTAAGGTTTAAACGTCCTTTAATAGCAAATAGCCCCTTGAGCACAATTAAAAAACTGTCTTTAATGTAAAATATAAGGTGTACCTGCATAGTACAGTTGATAGTAAAAGTAAATTGGTCACTATAAGATAGAACAAGAGATGTCAAGGCATAGATGTATGCTGATTGTAGTACTAATAGAAAATGTATGCATGGGATTTGTTAAATCTGGGAGTAGGATGAAAGGTTCTGCCTTTGTGGGACAGGCCAAAAGAGAGTTGAACAAGTTACATAGTTACATAGGGTTGAAAAAAGTCCATCAAGTTCAACCCTTCCAAGCAAACCCAGCATATACAAACCCATACTAACCTATCTATACACTCACATACAGACCCATACTGACCTATCTATACACACACATACAGACCCATACTGACCTATCTATACACTCACATACAGACCCATACTGACCTATCTATCCACTCACATACAGACCCATACTGACCTATCTATACACTCACATACAGACCCATACTGACCTATCCATCCACTCACATACAGACCCATACTGACCTATCTATACACTCACATACAGACCCATACTGACCTATCTATCCACTCACATACAGACCCATACTGACCTATCTATCCACTCACATACAGACCCATACTGACCTATCTATACACTCACATACAGACCCATACTGACCTATCCATCCACTCACATACAGACCCATACTGACCTATCTATACACTCACATACAGACCCATACTGACCTATCTATACACTCACATACAGACCCACACTGACCTATCTATACACTCACATACAGACCCATACTGACCTATCTATACACTCACATACAGACCCATACTGACCTATCTATACACTCACATACAGACCCATACTGACCTATCTATACACTCACATACAGACCCATACTGACCTATCTATCCACTCACATACAGACCTATACTGACCTATCTATCCACTCACATACAGACCCATACTGACCTATCTATCCACTCACATACAGACCCATACTGACTTATCTATCCACTCACATACAGACCCATACTGACCTATCTATCCACTCACATACAGACCCATACTGACCTATCTATACACTCACATACAGACCCATACTGACCTATCTATCCACTCACATACAGACCTATACTGACCTATCTATCCACTCACATACAGACCCATACTGACCTATCTATCCACTCACATACAGACCCATACTGACCTATCTATCCACTCACATACAGACCTATACTGACCTATCTATCCACTCACATACAGACCCATACTGACCTATCTATACACTCACATACAGACCCACACTGACCTATCTATCCACTCACATACAGACCCATACTGACCTATCTATACACTCACATACAGACCCATACTGACTTATCTATCCACTCACATACAGACCCATACTGACCTATCTATACACTCACATACAGACCCATACTGACCTATCTATCCACTCACATACAGACCCACACTGACCTATCTATACACTCACATACAGACCCATACTGACCTATCTATCCACTCACATACAGACCCATACTGACCTATCTATCCATTCACATACAGACCCATACTGACCTATCTATCCACTCACATACAGACCCACACTGACCTATCTATCCACTCACATACAGACCCACACTGACCTATCTATCCACTCACATACAGACCCACACTGACCTATCTATCCGCTCACATACAGACCCACACTGACCTATCTATACACTCACATACAGACCCATACTGACCTATCTATCCACTCACATACAGACCCACACTGACCTATCTATACACTCACATACAGACCCACAC
Organism: Xenopus tropicalis; assembly: GCF_000004195.4. NCBI lineage: Eukaryota > Metazoa > Chordata > Amphibia > Anura > Pipidae > Xenopus > Xenopus tropicalis. The sequence continues at coordinate 52,430,300 of NC_030677.2, forward strand.
TGACCTATCTATCCACTCACATACAGACCCATACTGACCTATCTATCCACTCACATACAGACCCATACTGACCTATCTATACACTCACATACAGACCTATACTGACCTATCTATCCACTCACATACAGACCTATACTGACCTATCTATCCACTCACATACAGACCCATACTGACCTATCTATACACTCACATACAGACCCACACTGACCTATCTATCCACTCACATACAGACCCATACTGACCTATCTATACACTCACATACAGACCCATACTGACTTATCTATCCACTCACATACAGACCCATACTGACCTATCTATACACTCACATACAGACCCATACTGACCTATCTATCCACTCACATACAGACCCATACTGACCTATCTATCCACTCACATACAGACCCATACTGACCTATCTATCCACTCACATACAGACCCATACTGACCTATCTATCCATTCACATACAGACCCATACTGACCTATCTATCCACTCACATACAGACCCATACTGACCTATCTATCCACTCACATACAGACCCATACTGACCTATCTATCCATTCACATACAGACCCATACTGACCTATCTATACACTCACATACAGACCCATACTGACCTATCTATCCACTCACATACAGACCCATACTGACCTATCTATACACTCACATACAGACCCATACTGACCTATCTATCCACTCACATACAGACCCCCACTGACCTATCTATCCACTTACATACAGACCCATACTGACCTATCTATCCACTCACATACAGACCCATACTGACCTATCTATCCACTCACATACAGACCCACACTGACCTATCTATACACTCACATACAGACCCACACTGACCTATCTATCCACTCACATACAGACCCATACTGACCTATCTATCCACTCACATACAGACCCATACTGACCTATCTATCCACTCACATACAGACCCATACTGACCTATCTATACACTCACATACAGACCCATACTGACCTATCTATACACTCACATACAGACTATACTTACCTATCTATACACTCACATACATAAACTATATATACAACCATTAATACTATTAAAGGACCTGATTGGATAAGAGAGCAGCAAAATTTTCCTCTAACGAACGTAGTAAACTTTAGTTTAATTCTTTGACAAATATGCCCCAAGCCTATTCCTTAAATGCTCTAGTATTCCTATTTACTGCAATACCCACACTAATAGAGGGTTAACCACCAAACTTTACTTTAAGACATTTTCATATGATGGTAGCTTGCAGCTAATTTACATATCAGCTAGTGTATTTTTGAAATTTAAATACATTGCTTTAACTTTGCTAGAAGAATCTGGGGACATTTTATCTCAGAGACAGATTGCCTCTTGATATTAATAATTGTCAGCAGATGCGTTGAGAAATGATTTTACATTAAAATGTGGTGTTAGGTCTTCAAAGAGATAAGAATGGATTAGGACACTAATTATACTTTATAGCATGTGGAATGAGAAAGCATTTTATTAGAGAAAATGTTGATAGAGATGAGAACGGGCACAAGTCTGTCTGAAAATGATTATTAACGGAGTGAAATAGGGGTTGCGGGAGTGTGATAGTCACACAGGATGCCAGCATCTGTATAATTCCAGCAAAGAGAACAAAAGCCTCGGGCAGTTTAAACCTTTGACCCAGGAATTAATACCCACATCTACATGTAGTGAAAGTTCTGTTTCACAATGTCTGCAGCTGATATATATTTAAAGACGTATTTGTTATTTAAAGTTGTTAAAATACAATAACAAGAAGAAAATAGGTTTAAAGTAGGGTACGACTATTAAGCAGAAATCAAAAAAACTTTTCGCCAGGCAAAATTACGTATTTCACTAGCTGCAATTTTATTCCTGAAACCACCCAAGAAAAACATAGTGAGAAAAAAATGCCCATTGACTTCAATGCATTTGGCATTACAGAGAACACCATTGATATAAAAACAGCACAAGAAAATGCCCATTGCCTTAATGCATCTTGCGAAAAGAAAAAATAACCTGCTGCAAATAAAGCCCACTGAACAGTGTGTTTTGCAGATCGTCACTGTTTTGCACATTTTTCTTCAGGTTCGCATATTTTACGGCAAAGTGAAATGGGACAGATTTGCTCATCACTAGTATCAAGGGTAACTTATTTATATAAAGAAAATGTTCCCATAGTACATTGTGTATACAGTATATTCAATGTCACCTCTTACTGTACATAACAAAAACTAAACTACTTATCTTTCTACCTAAATCTGGTCCTACTTAAACCTCTACTAATACTACTGATAACTTGCTCTGAATTACTACACAATGTCTGAGTGTAATATTTGATTCTTCATTTTCTTTACTTTTTCTTATGTGCCCTTTTACTTACAAGCCAATAACAGTCCTTATATGACGTCCCCCAAAAACTTATTTTCATTCTTGTGTAAGCCAAAATGACTGGTGATGTTGCCCATACCAACCAATCAGCAATTAAATTTGAATGGTCACCTACAAATTGGAAAACAAAAGCAAAGATCTAATTGGTTCCTATGGACAACATCAAAAGTGATGTTTGCTTACACACTATAATAAATACACCCCTGAATCTTTCTGATGTAGCCATACATTCCTGGTTCATTTCAGAGCCATTGCCCGGGTACACCACCCACTGCTGTTATTGTGAGTTGTTGTGGATGGCCCGGTGGCCTTGGTACATATTGATACCAATGACAAAGTTAGTCCTGAAAAGTTGAGGGTAAGGACTTTAAGTAATTTTCTTAGAGATATTACCTGTGCCGGGAGCTATAAAACAAGGCAGCGGCAGCTTAGGGAGATGAATGCGTGGCTAAGAGATTGCGTAGGGTAAAAGGCTTTGGGTTTCTTGAGAACTAGGCTGATATTTCAATCCCATTAAATGAAAAACAAGCCCTGCACTCCAACACACTCCAACGGACAGGTCAGGTGAAAAAGTATTTATCATTTAAACAAAATGTCAGTAAAATCTCACATGTTTTGTGCCTTTCTTGCACTTGTACACAAAGAAGCTATTTAAATATGCAACAACCAATTAAAAACAAGGGAAGGGGGAAAAAAACTTCAATAACAATAGGTAACAATGAACATTAAAATATTATAAAAACATAATGACAACAGGTAACATCAAACTATGAATTTATGCCAGTGGCAAATGTAGTACAAAGATAACAGAATCAAAACCCCTCTCTTGGTAATAGAAAGAAGGACAGGTCTGCTCCTCTAGTCCCCATTCGTACTCTTTCAATAACGGAGATTCTTAGAAAATGGAGATCCCTATACAAACACATAAAATGTTTAGTTACAGTTTATTAGTTATGTTATTGGATGCCCAAAATATGTTCACGCATATGTTCCTTAAGTTTTCTGGAAGTCTGTCCAACATATTGGCACCCACATTTAGTAAACAGAAATAGCATTCTTAGAATTACAGTTTGGGGCCTATATGTGCTGTGTAAAATGAAATTCACTGCAAAAACGGTGTAAATAGCTGTATAAAATAAATGGAGACATTTGCTGTCCGAATGCCAGATTTTACGCCGTTATTTTATGTAAGTTTCGGTGGAAGAAAAAAACATGTAAAAAAATTACATTCTGGTTTTTATGGCAATGTGTGCCAAATTTTGTTGTCGTTTTTCACACAGCATGATAAATTTCTCCCTTAATGTATTGTTAGACAGGAAATATTTTGGCAGTCACAAAACTAGGGAAAGAATTAGAGCACTGAACAAAAAAACAGAATACACTTAAACATTTTTATACAAATGCAGCCAAGTTTCTTTTCCTTGTCGCGTTATACGTTATCTCTTGATTGTAAGCTCTACAGGGCAGGGACCTCCTTCCTACTGTGTCTCATACCACATGGCACTTATATATATATACATATATGTATTTATTGTATTTATTTATTATATCCCTCGTCCTCCCTGTGTGTAATTTTGTATTCTGTAAGACTGTACAGCGCTGCGTACCCTTGTGGCGCTTTATAAATAAAGTTATACATACATACATTAACACAGGGGAAAAAAAAATCAAAATCTGCCACCAGGTGGCTCATGGTCTATGGCGTTTTCTATTGTGTTTTTCTGGCAAGTCATTACACTCTAGCACTGTCTAGAGGCAGGATTTAACACTTAAAAAATGGTGTCTGGACACGGTGAGAAAAAATGTGAAGACTTGCTGGCTGCATCTGTATGTCTCAAACAGGTATCAAGATTTATTAAAAGTACTTGCAGGGCAACCCATTTAAAAGATATTTTCCACTAGTAAGTTTCTTTATCACAGTAAAGGGAGTTATTTACTTACATCACTTACTATCCAATTGATGTGAGAACAAGTTAATAAATTCCACATACAATGAATCCCTTTACCCTTTGTTTTGGACGCAGTGGTCCATTATGCAGGGGGATTATATGTTCACTGATAATTTAACTATCTACCTCGTAAGGAAAGAATATGGGGGCAGCTTTGGTTTCCCTGTTTGCCTTGTTTAACTCAAGATATTTTTTTTTCTAATTTTGGCGATTAAAACAATAGGCAAGAATGCAAGCAAGAAGCCTTTTTTCACCGAATGTTAAAAAGGTTGAAATAATGTTAAATACGTATACTAATGCTTTCTGTATATTCCTTTTATCTTCTATTTAAATGTCATTCCTCTAACATAAATTTCCCCACCCAGTTATACACCATTTCTCCATCATCCCCGCTTCCCCCATTTGTTAGCCCATGAGAGCACAATCATCATTACCTACTGTATTAGTCTGTCTGTATGTCAATTGCCAAAACCTTTATGGAAAGCACCGTGGAACAATTTGGAGCTTTATAAATATCTATAAATAAATGTAATAAACTTAGTGCACAGAGTATGTTCCTAAAATGTCACTTACCGTAATTATAGGGATTTTAGAGCTGACCCAACAAAATCAATGGCACAGTCATTATTTCCTTTTTGTAAATATATATACTGTATAAACAACAGAATGTGTTAAATGTGTCTGGCTATATAATTTGGCTTGCTTATTTTAGTAAATTATTTCTTTGCTACTGTAAAAACTTAATGTTGACTATCAACGAGTTTCCTAAAATGCTGATATGCTTCTTCAGTGGGAATTTTACAGCAACAGTAAACCCTTGCTTGGCTGTATGGGTAATTGAAATGATAAGGAATCTAGGATGGGAGGATAAGCACAATTGACTTGCGTTAGAAAACATCCTGCTTCATTAAGTTTTAATTGCTTAAAATAACACTCACTTATTGATTTGCCTAGCGAAGGCACAGTTATTAAGGGCTGTATATTCACGATATACGTGGCAAAAGAAATTGACCTTAACAATATAAACAAATATTAGTGTTGTAAATGTGTAACTACAAAATGGTTTCAATGCAATTGCTACATAATGATCTTTAGAGAAACAATAAAAATAAACTTAACTACTTTAGGAGTGCATTCCCTAAAAATAGAACTCTTTATTTGCCCAGATTTCTTAATAATCGCCGCTGTTTAGGAATACAGTTTTAAAATCTTGCAATTTAAACTAATGTATAATATTTCACTTTAATTGTTGTTATTTTACTGTCAAATATGAATATTAACTGTGAGAGTAGAAGAACTCATATTCAGTGAGAAGGAATATATGGTTGTTATATATAATTTGACAAATGTAACATTTAAAAGATTCAGTGATGCAATATTGGTGTCAGGCAGCCATCTCGGGTCATTGTGCCTGATCCTGTGCTTCCAGAAATAGCCAACACACCACAATACAACTCCTTTAAGGCACCTATTGTCTCAACTATTTAGTGTTGTCTTCAAGTTGCTACAGGACTTGCCTTGTGTCATGTTTCTCCTGCTTCAGTGTTATTCTCATATTTACCACTAGGTGGGCCATGGGAGCATTTTTTGCAATGTGAACAATTTCTCAGTTAATTTTGATCTTTACATTGCAAAAGCTTTCTCCAGTCCTCAGGAAAATTGCTTTTGAAAGGGTAAGGCAGTCTGGGTTGTCAGAAACCATTGCCTCTTACTGTATGCAATGTATTTGTAGCTAAAGTTCAACTGCCTTTCACTTTAATTTGTTTGGGGTATTTGTATAATGTATACATATATACAAGTTCACTCTACTATATATATATATATATATATATATATATATATACAGTATATATATATATAGCAAGACAGTGAGCCGCACACACAGGGACTTAGTTAGAAAGCAAAAAATTTATTAATAGAAAAAATCCAACGTTTCGAGCACTAACTGTGCTCTTCCTCAGGGACAAACCCAATATATATATATATATAGCATGAAAATGCAATTGATAAACGCTGTATTTTCACATACCATTTATAAGTGGCTGCTTCCTTTTACATCAACCTATATGATTGCTAAAATCATTACACAGCTTCATAAATGAGCTGTTTTTTACACTGTGATACCTGGTGATATCTTCTGTATTTTTTCACAGTTTTTTTACACTGCATGATAAATAGGCCCCTAAATGTAAACACTCAGTTTACTTTGTTCTTTTTTTTATTTACTATATATTTTTATTTACTTTATATACTATGTTTACAGTTTGCTACATTAACTGAGTCCATTATTTTATTTATTTATTTAAAATCATTAGATTGTATTGAGCTTTTAAGTTACTCTTATCCTACCCAGGTCCAACTTATTTGGGGTATTCTTCCAGCAGGTTCTCCCTTGATAGTACAGGCTCCCATATTTTGCAATAGACCCTGTTGCATGTTTCACTTACATAGTTTTGTAGTATTTTGTATCATCAGTAAAAACAGAATATACAATGCCAACCTCAAGTTCATTTATGAATACATTCAAAAGAAAAGAACCAAGGACATATCCCAGGGGTGCTCCACTAACAACACTTGAACCACTAGAACTACTTCATTTGTCACCACTCTTAATATATGTGTAATATATCTTTCAGCTTGTTCTTTATTTATTACATTTATAACCTTGTATGTGGAACTGTATCAAATGCTTTACTCTAAGTAGATCACATTCACTGCCACCCCTTGGTTTCTTCTCGCTTCCTCATACAAGGCAATGAACTCTTTCTAGCAAGATATACTGTACATAAAACATGCTTGCACAAACTCATTGTCATTTTCAACATCTAAGGCAGTGTTCAAAGTTAGATAGAAAGGCAGATAGGCAGATAGAAACAGTTTTTCCCTGATTGACCGGTCTGATCAGAAGCACACAATTTGACACACGTAAATGCTCTGGGTGCATGTGTACGGAGATGCTCAGGGAGGAACCATCATGAACAAACATGATGAAGTAGAATTGTACTCCCATGAAACGCATAGAGATTTTTGGAGCCTCTAATTTTAAGCATCTAGATTTTATAGGACTTTGTTAATTGCAGAAAATTCTCAAAATGCGGAATTTTACTGCAAATCCATGCCTGCCGAAAAAATTTACTCATCACTATTCAAGAGGGTTTAATGCATGTAGACATAGCAACCATGGGGGATAAAGCCATACTGTGATGCAGGCCATTTAAATTTCATTTGTAAAACAGAATATGGTGGAATATTTTATGATCTGTTATTTAATGAATACTCCATATTTTTGCCAGCTTACAGTTTATGAAGTGTATTTTGTGAACAAGCCTTTTTTGTGAATATGTTATGCCTCTAGCATTGCTTTATTGTGCCACCTAGTGGTTTCTTAATGCTTACATTATGAATGCTTTTAATAATGTCCTTTTCAGCTTACCATACTTTACCATGTGACCATGTGTAATAAAGGAAAAGGATCATTATAGCCGCCATTTTAGCAGTGTTAACAGCTTAATAGCCAATCTACATTAATCCTATCCCATCCAGCCCTGTGGAAGCATCATTAGTAGGTATTGTCCCCTAGGATATTAATACAAACATGCCTTTATTCTGGTTTATGACTTGTCCAGTCGCCTCATGGATCTGCTATCAGTAATTCCCCAGGCATCTAGGCCTTACTCCCACCCACATGCCGCTCTTTCTGCACTATTTACATTACATGAACCACAATGTTTTGTTTACTGTACTTTGCTGTGTTGTTATGCTGTATAGTAAATGCTGCTATATTTTCTGTTTCTCCCAGGTTTCACACCTTCCCTTTTGTTAATAAACTGAAGCCTACCAGTCTGTCTCAGTCAACTGATGAAGGAAGGAGTTTAGCTGTATGTCAAACTACACACTGCCTCAGGGTAATACGTAGTGAGGACAGAACAGAATATATATTGACTTAACTATCTGCATTTAGTATTTGTGTATTCTAGTTAAAAAAACAGGTTTTTACACTCATTAGTATATACATAGGTGTATGTATATTATACAGTCTGCATTATTCCAAGATCTATTACAGAGAATGCTTCGGACATGGGTTTTTCCAGATCAGAGATCTTGATATATTGGGCAGCACCAGGCCTTAAGGCTACTAGACAAACATTTGACCATAAAAGTAGGATTGTTTTACCATTAATATGGATTTATGCTGATTTAATTAACCAATCAAGTACAAGATACTGCCTTTGTTAAGGACCAGGCAAGACCCCTTAAAGGACATGTAACCCCCACAAACAAAAATTTATTCCGTGAACAGCCTCTTTAAAAATCTTTCAATACCTGCCACACTGGTTGTCAAGAGGTTAATAGTAAGGCTGCAGCATCCCCTTAATCACTTAGTTTTCCTTCTCCTCCTGTAACCCTCTTGGCCCCCTCAGGAATTTGCTTTGATGTCTGGCTTGTGGGCATGCTCAGTTGTTCTAAGCTCAGATTGCTAAACACGCCCCCCAGTCTATCAGCCAGTGAAGAGATGGCATTGCTGGTTCCCATAGAAACTCAGCTCTAGCTGTCTGCTTCAATTTTTTTCTCCTAACCTCCTCTCCTGAGCTCAGCTCAAACAAAGCAGAACTTTTATCAGAGACAGTTTTGCCTGTGTGAGCCTGTATTCTTGATGAAATGTATGCTGAACTTAAAAAAAACAGAGTTAGTATTTATTAATGCTATTCAGACAGATTATCTGGGGTTTATCTATTTTAGTATGATTATTTTGTCCTATAGTACTGGTATGAGACTCCTTCATTGTAAACCCAATATCCAGAGACCTTTAAACTATGGGAAGGGCATCCCCCATAGAGTCCTTTTTATAAAAATAATTCAAATTTTTTAAAAATGAGTTCTTTCTTCTCTGTAATAAAACATTTGCTTGTACTAGATCCTAACGTATATGAATAAATCCAGCCCAATGCTAAATTGCACTAGTGCCAATCTGCTTCTAACGTTTATTTCCTAACTTAAAGTAGTCAGGTCAAACCTAATTGCTATGAGTAACTACATTGGTATAAAAGAGAACACGTGTTATTAAATCAGCCCAATATCCCAGGACCATTTACAGCCTGCTAACACGATTTATCATTGCTTAATTACTTTATCATTACATTACTGTATTATCTTTTATACAGTTACTATATTTTATTTGATGAATTGCACAAATGTTTTGATAAAAAATAATAAAGACATTTATATTTAGAGAACAATTTGAAACTCATGTAAATGTGTGCACATATGAAGCAATACAAATCATGTTATCACATAACCTCTAAGTGCTAGATTGTATTACGAAATATGCAGTCACAAAGGGCCTGATTCACTAAAGTGCGATTTAACGTGCGCTATTTATAGCGTGCGTTAAAAATTTTACCGCGTCTTAATTTTGGCGATTTTTCGCACGATTCACTATAAGCATACTCGCGCTTTTTTACGCGCGATATTGCATGCGTTATTTAACTCGCGAAGACTATTTCAATGCGGTATTTGCTGGTACATGTGCTAAATTACGCCCGCGAATAGTCACCGCATATGAATGGTAGCTTAGATAGTGTATAAAAATTGTCGCCGCATATAAATGGTGTATATAAATATTAGCCACATATAAATGGTAGCATATAAATAGTAGATGCTTATAAATAGTAGCCACTAGTGATGAGCAAATGTGTTCTGGTTATCTTTAGTGAAAATTAGCAAATCTTTCGAAAGATCCACGAAACGGCAAAAATGCTTGTATAAATTTTTGTTTGTGCGGTGAATTTTTGCGTGGCAAATTTTTTCAGGCGTTTTGCCATTGGCGGATTGTTTTGCGAAACGCATGAAAAAATCCGCCGCAAAAAAATTCAACGCATGTCCAAAAATTCGCTGCGAATCCATGCCTGGCGAAACATTTCATCACTTGTAGCCAAATAGAAATAGTTGCGCAAATGAACGCACGCCATGTTAGCCATACACGCCAATACTTGCAGAAAATTACTGTATTAAAAATGACCATTTCCCTGCAAACTGGCGGCTGCGTCACTCTAGGGGAAACACATACTTGAATAAATAACACTGTAAGTCCATATTTTATTGCAAAAAATCATTTACTGTACTTTTGTATAATTTTTCGCCTGCCTGTAGTAGGTGTTAATTTTCGCATAGCCGAATGCGATATTTAGCGCGCAAAAGTTATAGGGAATCATGCGATCATATTCTTTTCAGCACGGAAATGAACGTATGCGGTAAAACTAGCGCGAGAAATACTGCATGCGAAAATGCGACTTATCGCATGCGGTAATACTGTAGTGAATCGCGCGCTAATTGTCGCGTCTTTTTTACCGCAAAAAAGCATGCGATAAACTTTAGTGAATCAGGCCCAAAATGTCAAAAGTCATCCCATATATATTATTCTAGTGTTCCTGGAAATCATACACAGGTGACTGTGCAAAATGTCCTTCTCTGGTCTAATGACTTTGACGAAAACAGTGTTAAGTGCCACTTTGAATTTCAGTTTAATTTTTTAGGCCATTTAGATTCTCTGTAAAACCATGGCGACTACAGTTACATTTGAATGTAATTATCTTTTCCAGATTCTCCACAGACATTCCTACCAGGAAGTATACCAAGCTACTGTAATTCAAATACTGAAATGCTCTTTTTGCTTAAACATGAAACTCCATGACCTGTTGAAAGGTACTAGTCCTGAGGCCTTGTGTCTGTATAAGATGATTTCATTTCTAGTGTGAATCAAAAAACTTTACTTTAAACTATATATTTTACAATAGTGGGTACATTATTATGTAGATATATATGAAATGGGGTGCTGAATAAGTACATAGCCTGTAAAAATGTTTGCAGGGTGTTTAAATTGGTAACAATCTTAATAAAATTTGCTATTGTGGTTTACAAAACCAGGGCCTACTCTGCACCTTTATCTCATTTGTCATGTACATTGGTTCTGAGACCATTGTTGATGCACTGTCTTTGGAAAAATGTGTATTAAATAGTACTGTATGTTTTTATTTCAAACATTTGCATTCATTTATAAATTTCACCTGCTATTAGAATTATGAGGCTTTCTACTGGGGAATAACCTGGTGGTTTCAGCGCTCAAACAAGCAAGATAAGAAATAAGTATAGATAAACAGGAAAGCTAAAGGAAAAAAACTCTCACCAGAGTAGACTAATACCACTTTTCAGCCACTTCTACCTGCAACTAGAAGTCTTTTCTTGGACTGGCCTCAGCATTTATAGATTTCTGTTAGGGTATATCTATTGATTTTCCAAAATAGAAGAGCAACTTTATCAAGATTGATAAAGAGAGAAAATTACAGTTCTGAATTTTTAATAAGTATGGTAACATTTGCTTTTTTTAAGAATTAAAATTTTTTAAAACTATACAAACATGAAAAAATGCCCTAAATTTATTTTTCTTGCTGATGGGGGGCTTTGGTTTGTCTTGCTGATGGGGGGCTTTGGTTTGTCTTGCAGATGGAGCGCTTTGGTTTGTCTTGCTGATGGGGGGCTTTGGTTTGTCTTGCAGATGGGGCGCTTTGGTTTGTCTTGCAGATGGGGGGCTTTGGTTTGTCTTGCAGATGGGGGGCTTTGGTTTGTCTTGCTGATGGGGGGCTTTGGTTTGTCTTGCAGATGGGGGGCTTTGGTTTGTCTTGCTGATGGGGCGCTTTGGTTTGTCTTGCTGATGGGGCGCTTTGGTTTGTCTTGCTGATGGGGCGCTTTGGTTTGTCTTGCTGATGGGGTGCTTTGGTTTGTCTTGCTGATGGGGTGCTTTGGTTTGTCTTGCTGATGGGGGGCTTTGGTTTGTCTTGCTGATGGGGGGCTTTGGTTTGTCTTGCTGATGGGGGGCTTTGGTTTGTCTTGCAGATGGGGGGCTTTGGTTTGTCTTGCTGATGGGGCGCTTTGGTTTGTCTTGCTGATGGGGGGCTTTGGTTTGTCTTGCTGATGGGGTGCTTCTGCTTTACAGATAATCATTGCATGCACACAGTAATGGACATATTATATTGTGCGGGTATATACAACTGTATGATGACTGTTGATAACTTGATAATGGCAGGCTTTAACAGCAACATTTACCATTTCAATATTTGGTGGAATAAAACTGCTAGCTATAAGTTGCTAGCTGTTTGTAAATAAAATAGCTTTTTCACTTTCATTATTTAAATATTTCAAACGCAATACAAAACAGCAATCAAACTTTCAAGAGAGATGTGACAGTCAGTGCTGTGCCAGGCTGTCACCACTAGCCCAGTACACATAGTTATAAAAAGAATTCCTGTGCCAAACTGACAAAAGCCTAGACATTCAAAGCAATGTAGAAAGAAACACTAGCTTACCATATAATTAATTAATATTTAATTGTCCACATTTACATTTCTAAATCATCCTGTGTATTACTCTCACAAAGGGTCTCATAATCATTCAACAGTGTCATGCTAGAATAAAAGCACAGGAGAAGTACAAGCATCATTTGCCTCTTTTACAAAAAACACGTACAAAGGCAACAAGAAGATGGAACTAATGGGATCAGCATTTCCCCAGGCTCTAAAAAAAATATCTGATTTTAGTAGCTTACCTGCTACTCTACAAGAACTGGCAGAGGGTACAGCTGAATAAATAAATGAAAATGATGGCGTGGCTCTCAGCAAATGGGATTTATTAAATAAAAAACCTGCAAAAAGTTGCCAGAAAAAACTCCACAAGTAAAAGTTGGTAAGGTTGTAAAGAAGTTTATTAAAACATTCCGGATTTTCAGTCTTATTGAAAATAAATTGAACAATGTGATTCTTACTTGTGTGCAAGTAAATTTCATGACAAAAAGCACTTGAGAATATTCTGTCACATTTGTTCCTTAAGTAAGGTACTGCTCGAGGGGAAACGTGACTCATGTTTTGTTGGAGTTTTTTTTTTTTTTTCCTGCAAACTCCTTTTTGAAGGGGACCTGTCATCCAAAGAAATAATTCCAAATTTATATCTATCATGTTAATTGAGTAAAATCCATTTTGCTTAAACTATATAAATAATATAAACCTTGTTTCCTTCACATTCACAGCAAGCAGACAGCTGCCATTTTGTTGAGGGCAGTGAGGTTGTGAAATGCCCTTCCTAGTGATGTTGTAATAGCAGATTCTGTTAATGCCTAAAAGAGGGACCTGGATGAGTTCTTGAACAAGCATAGTATCCAAGGCTATTGTGATAGTAATATCTACAGTTAGTATTGATGTTGGTATATATAGTTTATGTATGTGAGTGTATAGATAGGTCAGTATAGGTTCGTGTGTGCTGGGTTTACTTGGAAGGGTTGAACTTGATGGTCTTCTGGTTTTCAACACTATGTAACTATGTAACTGTTAGTAAAGCAAGCTTTGCATGATGCTTGTTTATGTGATAGAATGGAGGACTCGATGCTCAGTCCCATGTACCCAATTAGATGGGGAGGAGGGAGAGAGAAAGTAAGGAATGCAGTGACATCTAGGAAGTGCTGAATGGAAAGTTAAAGTTATTGTCTGCATAGAGGCATAGAGGTGCGGCAAACAATATATTCTTGACAGCTGGGATTTTTAAATGCCTTTATAATGGGTATGGATGTGTTAATAAAAAAAGGAATTTGGGTTTCATGTTTGAAAAGGACTTTTATTATACCGCTTTTTATGTCTGGGTGACAGGTCTCCTTTAATAAATAAAGCCTGCCTCTTTTCACAGTTAATGACTAATTTTGCCATTTTAGCCTGAGTGAGGCAAGGTTGGCTTGCCTCTACCGGGGGTTTTAGGACCCCTCTTCTATTTGTAAACTCAGGATAATGGGCTTCTACTAGGACTAAACACACTTATTTGAGTTAACAGATAACCTTGCCTCTCTGATGGAATCTACCATTGTATAAACCTAATTCAAATAACTTTACCAGCCACTGCTAAAATGTCCACATAGGCTTAGCAATATGTGCTATGGGGTTTGAGAATGATACTCATCATTGTCTGATATGTGACAGTCTGCGCTGTGTACTGCAATAAGCCATCTGGGGTAAAGAATGCTATTTTCACCAGGCATGGATTTGCGACATAAAAAAAGTTGTGCATGGGCAAAAAAAATGTTGCGTGCTTCAGAGAAGTTGCATTTCGCAAATCTTTCATCGTTTCACACATTTTTTTGTAGTTTTTCAAGTTTTGTGAGAACAGCAGACCCTGCAGAGTAGATGTGCTGGGAGGCAGCATTGGGCAAGATGACATATGAGCATTTAGAGATGCTGCAGACTGCAGAGGCAAGCCATGATGGGCCTGCTGAACAGAAGGAAGCTGACATCCATGTTTCGTTCATTTAATGGCCCTTGGTAACTCTAATGTAGACTATGCATAAATCAGATACTGTAAGTATTGTAAATATGTTTTAGTTTAGACAATCATTTACAATTTGCTTTCTCAAAAGAACAACAAATCTAGTGAGAGGGGTGAATATTATTAATATAATTACTAAATCATACATTAGTAAGATCAAGCATTGTTAAATACGTGGTACAGCCTAACTTCTTAATTAGCTCATTCACCCCTGGTAGTGGGTAAGCATCAAGTTTTGATACAGCATTTAGTTTGTACAAATCATTGAAAAAGAGCAGTGATTTGTTAAATATGTAATTAACACAATCAGCTATTTTGAGCTTTTTGATTTGTCAGTATCACCCAAGTCTACTAGCTTCTTCACTTTCTTTGAAATAGTAGATCTATGGGCTCTTGCATTGTACTGGGTTTGAGATGTACTCAAACCTGTGTGTTATTTGTCATGCCATGTGTTATTATGTTGGCAAGGCCTGGCAGTTCAGAGAACATATCAGTATTTCTTTGCAGGAATTTCTTTGCTTCCTGATTTAGCACAGCAGTGAGTGTCTCTGTTTCTTTCACTTCAGGTATCTCATTCCGTTAGAAGTGATTGTCTGTACTTCCAATGTTTGATTAGATTCCCTTGGAAAACTTACTCAGACTTTCATTTCCCGTAGCTCAGTGGTTCTCAACCTTCCTAATGCTGCGACCCTTTAATACAGTTCCTCATGTTGTGGTGACCCCCAACATTAAAATTATTTCTTAATGTTGGGGGATGATCTTGGGCGACCCCTGTGAAAGGGTCATTCGACCTCCAAAGGGGTCCGACCCACAGGTTGAGAAACGCTGCCCTAGCTGATAAATCTTACCCACCTTCTTAATTACCTAGAGGTCTCTGCCCCTTAGCCAGGAAGCTGCAGTCTAGACTAGGCACTAACACCAGTATTCACAGGGACAAATTGCGTACTGTGTAAATAATCTTTCATTTTCATCTTTGTCATTTTTCTAGGAATAGTAATGAAATTAGTGGAACTTAATGGGCATTTTTTTGGCAGTGACTTTTTTGCAGCACCTTTTTTAGGCAAAATACATTAGAGCGTATGGGCATTTTCATGGCAACTCTCTTTTCTCGGCAACTTTTTCTGCAGAATACACTGTCTACATTTTTTTGCAGCAACTTTTTCACTGAGAATATCTTTAAAGCAAATTATTGTGGCAGTTTTGTGAAAATATCCACAGATGGTGAAATGTGGAATTTTGCCACAAATCTGGCGAAAATCATTATTTAGGAATAATACATTCTTTGTTAAGATTCCTAATATGTGAATGGTTCAATTGCATAGGTTATGGTTTAAAAGTTTTTCTGTCCTCCTTTTATTAAAAACTGTTAGCAACAGTAAATAATGTACTTCCATAATAAAATCCAGCTTTTAGAATCCTGAATATTGTTGCCAGTATAGGGTCTTAAGAGAAGTCATTCTTAGTGAACAGCTATGATTTCCCCTAAGCAGTAAATGTGGGTAAAAATGTCACAAGCAAAAGACAATTAATCACAGAGGACACCGCAAGTACTTTTGCACCAGTGTAGAAACCAATAGTATCAATCAACCATTTGCTTTCACTATTATAACTGCACCACATCTATCATGGTAATTACTGATTGGAGAAAGATTACGTTAATAAATAGACCCTAAGGTTTCTAAATAGATAAATGTCCTCTTTACCCATTGCATACATTTTGATAGAATCTATACATTAATGTACCTTTTCATGTTTAAAATGACTTGCAGCACTTTATCTACCATGTATTATATATTCTACAGCTTCAATTTATTTTATTTAAAGGTCTTTCAGGATAGTGAGTAATGCATAATATGCTTTTTGAAATGGACCAGAGATCCTTGCACTGAAAAATGATTGTAACCGGTCTCCTCCCTTGGGGAAATTTTTATTGGCTGAATATTTGACTTGAGATGTTGTGCATTCAGATGAGCAGTGTCTAAAGCTTTGAAAAGTCTCTTTGACTGCCATCCCATGAAGGTCACAACAGTCAATGAAGTACTTTTGTTCTCATTGTAGAATACAATTTCTCACCTCAATCCATACTACTTTATTTTAGCATTATATTTGCTACTAAATGTAAGAAATACAAACATAATTGACAGCATAAAGTGAATTGTAAACAGAAACATATATATATATTTTTGGTACATTTTACCAATTAAAACTAAGGTTTATATAAATTACTGGGCATGTATAAAAACAAGTAGAGATAGTGTACAGGTTTGGGAGTTTTATATATAATTTGTAACGAATACAGTGTGTTCGGTTAATTATTGCACAATGATAAAAGTCTGTTCTGATGAAAGAAACTGATGATTTTTCTTTGGGTAGGACTATAGTTGGCACATGGATGAGGCCCATAGACTAAACTGCCCATCCATACTATTTGCAAGATCCAAAGATGCAGATCACATTTCCAAAATAATAATAATAATAATAATAATAATAATAATAATACACAATAAAGAAAAATGTAATAGTGCAACTCTGCAGTATAAATTAAAAGGTTCAATAATTTTCAAAAACTTTATTTGTAAACATAATTGATATTAAAAGTAATGTTTGTTTCAACTTTCAAACTGCATGTGTCATGTCTCCAGCATAAGCTCCCATCATCTCATCATTTTTGTAACTCTTTTCCAGTGAACTCCCTCTGCTGGCCTCTGCTGGCTGTTTGCTGTATATGCAGGTATCCATTTTCAGTGTAATCTCTAACCCATGCTGTGGAAGAAGCATACCATATCCACCTTCCCCCCCCCCCCCCCCTGGTAACATCGCTGGTAAGCATCTGCCAGCACCTCAGAGACACTGTTGTATATAATTTCTGCCAGAATTTTTATATCCATGTTGCATCTGTGTGTTAATTGCAATTCACTAATTGAATTTCATTCTATTTGTTTCAGTTTCACCTTTTTCCACAATCACCTGGTAAAGTTCAACAGATTTCACTCTTGGTCTCTTTAATTGGAGTATGGGAAGGTTTAGCTGCATGTCAAGCTACACACTACCTCGGGGTAACACTTAATGAGGACAGAACAGCATCCTAAAGAGAAATAAAACAAATTAACAATGAGTTTTTGAACAAGCAGAATATCCAAGGCTATTGTGATACTAATATCTACAGTTAGTATTAGTGGTTGTATTTATAGTTTATGTATGTGAGTGTATAGATTGGTTAGTATAGGTTGTGTGCTGGGTTTACTCGGATGGGTTGAACTTGATGGACAATGGTCTTTTTTCAACCCTATGTAACTATGAACGAAGTTCCTCCCCTGCAACCCCCATCATTACAACCAAGTAAATATCAGTCTTGATAGCTGAGGTTTAGGAGCTTTTCATTGTTAGTTTTTAAGGCAACAAAAGACAATTTAAAGCTATGATATAATCAAAGTATCTGTTGAATATAGTCCAAGCTATAAAACCTGCACTCTGCCAAGAGGCTGTCTGTTTGGGAACTGCAGTCTGTGCCGATGAGACACAAGAAGCAACTATTTCAATTGAGATTAATGGTTATAAAAGAAAGAGAAAGAATCATTCATGTTTTGGAGCCTCAAATTTATATGAAGTCATTACTTTCTGCAACAGTATTTTAAATAGTACATTTATTTTATTTTATTAAACATGTATTAATTATGCTTGTACAATTATTTCAACAATAATTACTGGTACATTGACTATAGCTCTCTACTAAACAATGTCATTTACATTTTTCTATTTTGTATTAAAAATGTAAAGATGAAATATTCACTAAAGGATTTTTTTAATCCTTTTTTTTGTTTGTTTGTTTTTTACCTATACAGTTATCCAAGCCATGATGAAGAGCTGATTTTAAGTTAAACACCTCTAAACACATGTTGTAATTACATTTTTTCTTGAATTGGAAATAAATTGCAAGAACTTTATATGTACTCTAAAACTTATTTGCTTTCATGTCCTTCTTCCTTTGGGGGATTAATTTGCTGGTTTATATCCCTTTAAAGCAAATGTGAAATGGGGTCACAATAAGTAAAAAAAACAGTAAGAGTAAAAAAGGGTCCTGGTTTGTTCCTAAGTCAATCCCCATCTTTACAATCTGTGGGGTGAGGAAATATTTACTTGCTGTCATGTTGGAAATAATCAGCATGAGGCAATATATGCCTGTTTGACCCTACCATGGCTGGGCTCTAATATATATATATATATATTTCTAAAAACAAAACATATCATGCGCCCAGCCCTACTTTTACATATAGTGTGGGAGTTTTACATTTTATTTTCAAAATTTCTCTCCTGGGTTTATATAACAGCCCATGTACCAAGAAATATTGAATTCCACAGCATAAAAAAATGTGCTTTCATTATTCTACAATAAGCTGATCAAAGCTACTTGCTGAATAGTTGCTTTGGGTGGCAGCACCAATTAATTTTTGCCCCATTACTACTTGAACCCACTGTGCCTCAGATCTAGTTCCAGTGGGCAGAGGTACATGAACAGCTATACAATGTGATAGAAGCTGTAATTAGTCAGTAGAATTCATGGAGAATTGTTATGAAAAATTCCAGGTTTGCTGTCTTTTTTACTAGTACAGCAAAAAGAAAGGCTTTATTAAAACACTTACAAATCAAAAGGTCCCCTGCATTCAAAAATGAGCAGGGCAAGCATAGTACACCCATTGGGTACTTATTGGTGCAGGGATTAGAGTAATAAAGTAGTAATAAAGAGAAAAATTAAACTTCCATGATCAATATAGAAAGTCAGTTAAACAGGGAAATCTATAGTGTGTGTGAACTAAAGCAAAAGAAATAAATATCTGCTCATATGAAGAACATCAGATAACATGGAGTATAGGGTGGGAAAGCTGCTGACATTCTAAACTGTGTTTTCCATTTCTCCACTTCTCAGTGCAAGCTTCTGTTTGTAAAAAAAAATAGAAACAAAAACTGCAAAGGTATTTGCTTTGAGCACCTAATAGACATATTTTTATACCCGATTTCCAGTTTAGAACAAAATTGGAAAAAAAAAAAATATATATGGGGACATATATATATTAGAGATTGAACTGGAGAATCCTTCTAAATTCCCAGCAGTTTCATATTTTTTTTCGTATGGAACAGCACTTTGCTGGCTGTTAGGAAAATATTTCCTGAAAGTCAAGATTTAACGAATTGACACATTTATCAAGGTTGATGGATGTACCAGTTCATCCCGATGTGCTGAACAATCAAACACAATCATTTTCAATGGATGCCAGTCATTCAATATCAGGGCTGCATGCTAACACCCATCCGAATTTAGACAACTATTTTCTGTAACAGAACGAATTTTACCAGCGTGGAAAATACATTGTAAAACTGCAAGCTCCAGTTATCTGCTTTATATATGCAACGGTGCTGCTCGTAATAAATTTACAAGAACTGATACATTTTCTAGAGGAAAAAATAATGTTGTTTGACCCCTTCATGGTAAGAGCAGCGTTAAGCAAAAATCTGTGAAATTGTAAAAGGCATTTCCGTACCACATTTTAATATTTATAGTAGACACCAGCAAAGGGCATGAGTTGGAAGACACAGCATGCATATATATGCACATCTGTCCACATTCATTTTATGGTGGCCCTGCTTGCACACATAAAACTAATGTGGTCATTGCTGCCTCAGTGATGCTCAAAGGACCATCCTGCACTGAACTGAGGCCTCAACACACTGTTATTTTTAATTAGATGTTCCCCCTTGGGTACAAATAGATGGCACTGTTGCTTTATGGATAGTATCCAGTTGTTCGTACCACAGGGGAAATTTTGCAAAGGATCTGTGGACAGATTTGTTTATATAAATTCACTAAAATAAAATGAAAAATATAATTCAAAATGTACTATTCAATATCTTACAATTAGCAGTCTATTTACAGGCTAGTGAATTTTCTACATGGAATTTTCCATGTCAAGTAATTATGGGTACAATAGAGCAGATTTTCTACATTTCCTTGACACGCTATAGAAGTTTTATTCTCTTTATTATCTTATATTTTCAGTTTTGTTATATTGTTGTATATTGGGATGAATGAATTTCTTGTCTTGTACAATTTTACAGCAAAATTTGTGGTTTTACCAGTGGAAACATTTTTTGTGAATCCAGATCATGAATCATCTTCCCCAGATCCAGTTATTGTTGCCGACCATGGGTCCAATCTATTGTGGATTCCAGGGGGGTAGGTATAGTACTTGATTAAATGGAAGGCCAGAAGAGAACTGTCCATGCTCCTAAACTTTTACAGACTTTTCAAACAAAATCCTGGTAAACCAATTCATGTTTGCATCCAGAGGCTGCTCCTAGGGGGTGGGCAGTGCCAGGCTCCTCTTCAGACAGATTGCAGTCACAGTGACCTCATGTGCATAGTGATGCAGCTCTGTGTGCGTTATGATGTCGTACTGTGTATAGCTCATCACCACCTGTACTGTGCTTGAGTCACTTTGTATGTTGCAATGCAGCATGATGCAAATTTGACGCAAAGGGTACTATATCAGCCCATTTTACAAGCGTTTAGAAATCATCTTAGCTCTACAGTTACTGACTGCTAATTTCTATCTGGTTAAAACTTGATTACGGACCTTGGCATGCTTTTTGGACCTTTCTTTCGGATTCTCCTTATTGTTAGCTCACTTGGATTTTGCTGATTTGCCAGTTGACCTTTTGTCTGTCCTGACTATTCTATTGCCCTCACTTTAGCCTGTCTGACTTTCTGAATTCACCTTGATGGTAAGCCATGCTTCCCAACTACTAGCAACTACTACAAATTGGCTCTAATACCTTCCTTTACCAGTTACCTCTCTATTTACACTTGATAATATACTGTGTGGGGAACTGTAAGAGCGGCTTTCTACCAGCAGTTGGTTCCAGATTTCAGTAAGCCATACATATACAGACAACAGACAGGTTTTTTAATATGTAGCTGCTGTAGGGAACAGGGAAAATATATCAGATTTAGGATGCTCACTGTGCAGTGGGGATTTATAATTTAAGGCTCATAAATATAATTTTTATTTAACAAATGAAAAATACATTACAATCTATAGTCAATAAAAAATATACTTCTGGAGAAGAATAATACTTTTTTTTAGGCCTATTGCTCAGAATAATCATCTTACTGGCCTCAAAACATTAAATCAGTGCATAGTAATCATGTAAAAAAAAATAACTGTTCCAGTGAAATAAATAGTTCTGTAGCGTTCCCATAAAACAATAATTACTTGTAGTATCATGAGTGTGGTACTAAATAAAAACTCCATCCCCTGCCTCATAGGCAGAACAGTACACGCTGTCTCCATTTGTTCACTATGAGGATCTTCACTTCAGAATATCTATGAGGAGAAATTCATTAGTATGTGATTTGCAGCAAGTGAAACGCCAAATAACCGAACATTCACTTGGTATTTCTTACAAAGCTCCAGATTAGCATAATGGAAATTGCTCAAAATCCAGTCAGCATTTGTTTTACGTGCCATTAAAGTTGTATTCCGTTCCTGTTAGCATGTAGACCATAAAAAGATTAATTTTAGAAAATTAATCCAATTCTAATTGTAATTTGATGTGAACTTCTTCCAAAGGAAATTACTGGGAAACCGTTTCCTTTTTAATTACAGCCTTTAACACCAGAATTGAAACGGAAATAAAAATATCTTTTTTTCACAGAGTACATGTATAGAAACTAAACACAGTTATCACATTTAATGGATATCTTGGACTGAGTTTTCACAGTTTTCTGCAAAATTGAATGAAAGACTGGTTTAGAATTGTAATAAAGGTTATTAAAAAAGAGGAGAAAATTAACATTTAACGGAAATTGTATTCCATATATTAAAGAAGAGTAATAGCAGATACTAAAGATAATTACTCTAGGGTGACACCAAAGCCACAATTCTTAATATTGGCCAAATACCAAAACCTCAGCAAAAGATTCAGACGAATACTGAAGCATGTCTAAACTCAATTTGAGAAAAATCAGAAAACTTTGTCAATTGTAAACCAAGACTAATATTTTATAAGTCAAGTGGGTTGGGGGTTGGGGTTTTAGGGTTCAGATTTGGGTTTGATTACACATTCTATTTGACCTGGTTCTAAGTACAGGTATGGGACCTGTTATACAGAACACCTGGGACCTGAGGTATTCCGGATATGAAATAAAATTCGAATTACCATTTTTTTTTTAAGTTTTAGCTTTTTTATTGAGAATGACATGTTACATAACAATGTTACCAATGGTACATAAAGTTATATATAGTTACATCAACAAACTGTGCAGTTATTAACCAAGTATAATTCTTGCATATCATTCTTTGGGGAAGGGAAGAATAGGTAAGGGAGGGTGGCAAGGGGAATGTCGGGAGTCTTGCTTTCTCAGAATCCTCACTTACCGGGAAGTAAGAAAAAAAAGTATTGGTATTGTAACTAATCAAACCAAAACCAAACAAAGCAGGGTGGGGTGCCTCTGTTAACTTCTCTCCGGGATCTGGGTTCTACCTGCTAGGTTACTTTTTTGTTTCAGTTTTGCCATCATCCAAGTGTCCCTTGGGACTTTCGGTAAAATTTTCCCTCAGTTTCCCTTTTCCCTTTTTTTCTTATGTGAGAGGAAGGCATGGTTCAAGTTGAGGGGGTGGAATATAGTACCCAGGGGGCCCACACTTTTTGAAACCATTCTTGCCTGTCACTAAGAATGCTGGTTAGTTTTTTCATTAACGAAGATCTAATTGATCTTGTTTTTTAATTGCAGTACCATTTTTTAAGTCTACTAAAATAATTATTTCAATATCAAACCCAATAAGAAAATGTTTTTTCTCCAATAAGGATTAATTATATCCTAGTTTGGGATCAAGTACAAGGTACTGTTTTATTAATGCAGAGAAAAAGGAAATCACTTTTAAAAATCTCAATTATTTGACGAAAATGGAGTCTTTGGCAGATGGCCTTCCTGTAATTCTGAGTTTTCAGGTTTCCCGATAACGGTTTCCGCTATGAGAAAATAGTATTTCAATGCTTGAGCACATGACCTTAGCGCACTGCACTGAAAATAAATGTAAAAAGAAGGGACAGCTGTTTGGCAAATCTTGGTGCAAAAAAAAATCTCTAGATGTGTTTAGTTATATCTTAGCCTTGTGAGCTAGGAAAATGATGCACCAAGCCTTATTGTTAATTAAAGAACAAGGAAAAGATGATTCACTGGGATGTGCCAATATGTTAAGTATACTAACTAGTATATGTACATTTATAACTAAATAAAAGGACAAGCAAATTCTGATTCACTAGGGATGCCTATATGTTATGTAGTGAATCCAATTTTATTTTTGATTTTTTTTTTTAATCCTGGCCGGTGTGCCTTTTAGGAAAAAAAATACAGGTATAGGACCCATTTTCCAGAATGCTCGGGACCAAGGGTATTCCGGATAAGGGCTCTTTCCATACCTTAAGGGGCGTATTTATTATGCTGTGTAAAACTAATTCGCCAAAAAAACGGAGTAAAAAGCTGTGTAAAATAAATGGAAAAGATCGCCGTCTGAACGCCGGATATTATGCCTTATATTACGCCGTCATTTCCCATAAGTTCCGGTGGAAGAAAAAACGCGTAAAAAATTACGCCAATTTTACGCCGGTTTTACACGGCGAAGCCTGGCGATGTGTGGTGAATTTTCTCGCCGTTTTTTACACAGCATAATAATTATGCCCCTAAGTGTACTGAAAAATAAATTAAACGTTAATTAAACCCTATAGGATTGTTTTGCATCCAATAAGGAATAATTATATCTTAGTTGGGATTAAGTACAAGGTTCTGTTTTATTATTACAGAGAAAAAATACATTTTAAAAATATGAATTATTTTATTAAAATGGAGTCTGTTGGAGACAGGTTTTCTGTAATTTGGTGCTTTCTGGATAATGGGTTGCCGGATGACAGATCCCATACCTGTAAATATTTAGACATTTTACTTTGTTTATGTTATCAGTGTGGTTTTTGCTACATAAGACACACATACTGCATGCTTGTTATTTATTAACTCACAACTCAAAAACCTACAGCATCTCTCATCCATACCTGTAATTATTTTCTAAGATGCTAAATTATATAATTGCACACAACTATCCAACTCCATGCCTGTATTAATATTAAGTAATTACTGTATGGCAGCATAGACAGAAGCAATTCAATGTGTTTTAAGCAATTATTTGAAAATAGGAAGGAAATGGCATTGACATCGAACCAGGTTTTCTATTGCAGACGGAAACGGAATTACTGCAATGTTGTTGTTTTTGTTTGATTACTCTGTAACCATGGTTTGTTTTAAAATAAGGCATGAATTTATTTATAGTTATTCTTCATTTAGTTAAAAAAAATCTATATTAATGTCAATAAATTAAAAAAAAAGATTTGGTAAACATTCAGTATTTAACAATTAAACACGTTGCCCATTAACATCTGTTAGTATATATATATATATAATATATAATATATACTGTATATGTATTTTTTTGTACATAAAATGGAGATTAACTGAAACTAAACAAAGCTGTCAAATTATACCTGATTGAAATGTTTGCCGGTTTGCTGTGAAAGTATAAAAATTTCAATTTAACACCCAATTTATTTTACTGCATGGAAGAAGGAAGGGAGAAGAATTAGTGCATTAGCTGCATAAACCAGAAGTTTTATGTGCCACATTTCAGCCTCCATAACAATTATTATAAAACAGGGTTGAGAGTTTTACTTACCATAAAAAATTTTCGCCCGTTAGACAGCATTCACATATTTATCAGACATTTCCAAGACTTATTATTAAAAAAAAAAAATTTCCATCTTAATGTGTCAAAAGATTGTCTTTCCAGAGAGCAGACGGCCAAAAATTGTCTGTAGACTTACTGACCCTGTGATTATAGGCAACATTTCAAATCTTATGAGATTAGAAAAAGAATAACTTACTTTCAGAAATAATTAGAAAACATGATCCAAAACAGGACTGAGTCTTAAGATGAGAAAATGAAGAGTAAATATAGATTTAAGGGGTGCTGTAGACATCTAAATACAGTCATTACAAATCTCTCTCTTTTGCAAATGGGTTACTTGTACAGCTTAGAACACTTGCCTTTTCTCAGGATACTGCTGTTAACCCTAGAACATGTGCTACACATTAGTGATGAGCAAATCTGTCCTGTTTCGCTTCACTGAAGACTTAGCGGAACTGTAAAAAAAATCCACGAAACAGCGGAGAATTTGCCGTTGGTCCACTCATATTAGTAATATTTTTCACCATAAAGCATGATCGAAACACTTTTTTTCCCCACTGTACTGACTTCCCCTCTCCCACTATTAACAGGGTAATTTGTTCATTGAGAGCTCTGAATAAACAATCCCCCCCTTCACTAAGGTACAGCTCATTATACAGAAGGATTCTCAGTGAATTAGTAATTAGATATATAAGATTCTCATTTTCTCAGCAGAACCAAGACATTTCTCTTGTTTAATGAAAAGATTAGTATATGATCAACATAAAAGCATTTCATTGATCTTGTATTAAAAAGTAATCCTTTAAATCTGGCCCAGACTTGTGAAAGGAAAAAAAAGTAAAAAAAAAAATACTAATTAGAGTTTGGGCCTCATTTATTAATGCCACTGATGCAAGTTCTAAGCACTAACCCTCATATGTAGAGGCACTAATTTCGCCCAGTAGCAGTAACCAATAAGATGTTTGCTTTCAAACAGGTGACCAGTAAATTTTACCTGCTGATGGGTTGCAATAGGTTACTGCTCCTGGGCAAATTTAGTGCCTTTTATTACATAAATGCTCTTGTGTCTGGGGCATACCATACCCTTTGCCTGCTGGCATTTCCTAACTTGCACATCTGAATGATGGTTTGAAGGTGGAAGAGGAGATGTCTACTTGCCACTATCTCATGTTCAATGAGTGGCAGATGTACCTGTGTCCCTTATACTGTATATTTAACACTTTTACATTTCGTGATATGCTACCCCTCAACCAAGATTAGAGATGTAGCGAACCTCACAAAAAAAGTTCGCGAACCCGTTCGCGAACTTCTGCCAAAAAGTGCAAACTTTTGCGAACTTTGCGAACCCCATAGACTTCAATGGGAAGGCGAACTTTAAAACCTAGAAAAGCCATTTCTGGCCAGAAAACTGATTTTAAAGTTGTTTAAAGGGTGCCACGACCTGGACAGTGGCATGCAGGAGGGGGATCAAGTGCAAAAATTTCTCTGAAAAATACGTTGTTGACACAGCATTGCATTTTGTGCTGTAAAGGACAGAAATCACACTACATTTCTAAACTTGTGTAATAAACTGCTTTTACAAGGACTATTGGGTTATAGCAGATGATCAGCAGGACAGCTGCCCACAGCAGCTACATACAGAGCAGTAGAAAGTAGATTACTAGTCAGCAAAGCTACCTAAACTGTTCCTCAAACCCCTGCACAGCTCTCTCCCTATGCTAACTCATCAAGCACACACAGGCAGAATGTAAAATGGCTGCTGGGCTTCGGTTTATATATGGAAGGGAGTGGTCCGGGGGTTGTCCAGGAGGGAGAGCTGCCTGATTGGCTGCCATGTATCTGCTGGCTCTGGGGTGAGAGGTCAAAATTTGGCTCCAGCTAAGGCGAACCCAAAATTGCGAACTTCGCTAAAAGTTCGCGAACTTGCGAACTTGCGAACACCCGATTTTCGTGCGAATTAGTTCTCCGGCGAACAGTTCGCTACATCTCTAACCAAGATAGCCACAATACTTAAATAAAATATATGCGTGTGTGAATGTATGTATAACATTATATATTTATTGCTACTAAGATACCCAGCACTGTAATATGCCAAAATATCAGATAAAGATACTTGTTAAAATGTTAAGGGTACATAAAATCCGTTGGGGAAAACTTCAGGTTCATAGAGTCATATGAACATTTGCTGTATAAAAGATTTATGGAAGACCTTTTAAAATAAAGCAATAAAGGAAGAACAACAAATCCAACCCATATGGGAAAAAGAAGAGAAAATACTATTACAAGGAAAACACCCTAAGGTCGAACAACAAACACAATGGAGAGATTGGCAAAAATCCCAAAGGATGATAGTACAGAGAAACAAACATAGGCTCTTCCGAAAGATGAAATAACTAAAAATACGAAACTTCACACCTACACAGGGAATATGAGGGGTCAGTCTGAAAGCCCCGGGGCTTTGCATAAAGCAATGGATCAAAAATTCAGCACTCTGTGTAAAGACCGCCACCAGGGGCTGCACCATAACCCTGGGACAGGGCCCTTATGTGGCCTGTGCCATCTGAGACTCTGTTCAGATGCACGAGTTATGAGGGAGGATGCCTACATTTGCCCCCTGTCTGCCTCTTGCAAAGTGCAAAAAAGGGCAGCTTGGCCTAAATGCCAGTGCATGAGAAAGATGGCTGAGAAACCCTTGAACAGTTTATTAAACCAGACTAAAATTTAACCAGGTCTGGTTCAACCAGGCTGAAAAGCATCCGAGTTCTCTCCCTTACATCCCAAAAATGGACAGCAATACTGGGATACAGGTAAAAAACTTAGAACTTTGTGTAACAGTAGCAACTATGGAATAGACTGTACAATATAATTTCCTCAGACAGATGTATCCAGTTGAGAATGGGGTGTTGCAGAAAGCAACCCACCCTTGTCCAACATAAGTACAATGAATAGGCTTGCACTGAACATACTTTTTGCCTATTTATTTAGCTAAACAGGGAATATGGGGAAAATGAAGCTTCTCCATGGCTGGATGTTGCTTGGTAGATCATTAGATTCCCAGTACACAGATTATGAGAAACCTATTAAAAAAAGGGAGTTCTCTGTGCACTGGTATAGGTATAGAGCAGCTTCAGTTTCCCTTTCAAGTAAAGGAACTTTGAGAGCAATTCCAAACCCTTTGAGCTTGCTTTTATTTAAGGGAGAAGGAAAGGTAAAAATCACTGAGGGGTGCCAAAATCTTAGGAACCCCCCCCCAAGTGATTGTAAGCGGTTACCTTATACCCTGGGTTGTTGCCCCTGTTAGGAGAAAATGCACCAGCCCAGAGTAGCTGTGAATGAGCAATACTCCTCCTTCTCTCATCTGTCTTTGGGATCCCAGGGCTGGCGCATGCGAGTGAAAAAGCATTTTGGTTTTTTTTTGTTAAAATTCAGCTTTTCACTCTACTATGCATACGGCACGAAGACAGAAGAAGGAAGAGGATTGATCTTTTGAAGCTACCCCAGGCTGGTATAGGGTATAAGGTAAACAGTTACAATCACTGAGGGGTTTCTTAACATTCTGGCACCCCCAGTGATTGTACCTTTCCTTCTCTTTTAAGTATCTCGTGGTGGCTTTTGGGGCGTTGTATGAGTGTATATGTGTTGTAGGAGCCAGATACCCTTTTAGCTACAGCTTTTTGGCTGATTTTTACAATAGCATTCAAAATTTTCTGGTATTTAGTGGAATCCATTCTTCTCTCTACATGTACAGTGATTCCTGTGCCACTGGCTGCTATTCAGTCCCCCAGCATAATGGATTCACTCCCATGTTAAACAGTTCATCAATCGCTTCTCCTATTTCCTCCAAACAAACCTTTGGTGATTGTGGCCAAAGAGTTTTAGGTCATCTGTTCACAGCACTTGTTTCCAAAATGCACATGCCACAACTACTTATTTCTATATCTGTGTGTTATAAAGTTTGTAAAATTCAACTGTGAATGAATAGTGATGGGCGAAATAATTCAGCAGACATGGATTTGCAGCAAATTTTCACATTTCACAATTGGCTAATTTTTTTAACGAAACGCGGAAAAAAAATGTGTTTTTCAAAAAAAAATGACACGCGTGACACCGCAGATTTTTCATTGTTTTCTGAATCTGAAGCGAAACGGGACAGATTTGTTTATCACTATGAATTAACATTTCCAAATGTGTTGTTATTTAGCAAGTTGATTCCTGCAGTAGTTGTTTAGTATTTTGCACTTACAAAGTTAACTAAACATGTAATCTAGAAAAACTTTATCTGTAACTGTATAACGACTTTATGCTTCTACCCTAGACAGGCCAGCCAGTAATACCTGTCAGCTTTGTGCATATTATCAGTTTAAGCTTAGTAATACATAAAACTTTTGTTTATATGCTATTTAATAAATCTAGTCATTTGCTGTATAGTTAAGTAACTGAACTGGCCTGCCAGGAACTTATCATCACCAACATGCAGCCAGGAAAATTTCATATCTAAAACAAAAATGCACAAACACAAGAATCTGCACTGGCAGCAAATGAAAAGCAATATGTTCCTGTGTGAATGGGCTCTGATCATTACCAATAAAAACTCAAGTTTCCTGAAAGAAAGTTAGCATTTTTCCAAGGAAAGTACAGCATTTGACTTGTGAAGTACCTAAATCTAAATGAAGCATTATGGATATTTCAAAATGAATAAGAAATATGAAAAAATCTTTTTGTATTTTAGGGATACTGTAATAAAAATTAGAAGGTTTGGAATATGTCAGTATGATATACTAATTACTGCATTGCTATCTCAGTTCACTATAATCTTCTGCACAGTAGATTCAGTATATTGCTAAATAAAAAAAATCCTTAACATATTAACTGCTGGCCTTCTTTTATTCTTCCTTATCCACCCTGCCACAGCTTACACACCACATACTTACAGTTCTCTGCCTTCCTTTTCCTTCTCAAAGCCATTAACACCTTTTATGTTCTTACATTCAACTCCTTTTAAACTGCATCTTTTGTACTTAAATCTTACACCTTTGCACTGCTCCCAACAGCTAATCTCTTACAACCACATGTCTTTTGCCAAAACAGAAGCCTTAGACTCTTTCCGGCTGAGGATATCTTTCCAAATACTGCCCCCTCCTCCAGACTCCACCCTAACACCTTATTTACAAATTGTAAATACTCTGCCCCTTACCTACAAAATAACTTTAAAAAAACCACAGAATGCAAACAACCTCGGGGTTGACCAGGAATGTCAGGAAATTCCTGGAGGGTTTGGGAGGGTTGACAGCTGCAAAGATCCGGCAAATTGTACACTAATGGGTGCCTGCAAGGAAAGCAGCAGTGCAAAGGGAATTCTGACATAAAAGGCAAAGTAAGCCCTTTACCTCCAATCTAGTTAAATGAGGTGTTTGATACAGGGTCCCTTGTGCCATAGTGTTCTGTAATTTATTTCTCATGCATAAAAAATAGCACAATGCCATATGGTGCTAGTATAGTTGGACCAGTAGGTGTGTTGTGTATAGCATTTTAATGGACACTTGTTTTTGTGCCTAACTATCATGAAAGAGCACTTTTATTTAATTCTACCTAGCTGCTTGAAACTGAGGGATTTGGCTGAAACAAATAATAGCTGTACAATCTAGTGCTGCTCCATTGGTAATCCACTCTTGTCAGAAAGCTGCAATAACATCTGTTTTAGAATGAAAAAAAACAAAATGAGATTACAAAAAACAGAGATTCACCAGAACAGAATGTTATAAACTGAGTTCCTTAGAGATCAGGTTTGTGTTTACTTAGAAAAATAACGTTATTTAATTCTGTTTCTAGAACAACAACAACTGGAGCAATCATTTTTCTATTCTTTTTCTCTTTCTCTCTTTCTTTACTTGTTCCTCATTGTGCCTCTGTTTCTCACTGTATTTCCTTCTGATTTCCCTTTGTCCCTTCCCTCCAATTGCTTAATTACTGCACTCTTCCATATATCACAATAGAACCTAAATACATTACTGCCACAGTTTGTAATTCTGCAAGCACGATGACTGAAAGTGACAAATGCTCCTTAACCCTTTAAGTGCCAAGGGACGTAGATTCTACGTCCCAGGTACCAAGGGACCAAAGTGCCATGGGACGTAGAATCTACGTCCAATGGCACTGTCGGGTTTACAAGCGCTGCGCTCGCTTTTAAAGCAGCGCAGCGCTTGTAAACCCCTCAGATCCCCCTAGGCAACGAGCAAACATAGACATACTCACCGATCCGGGTCCCCGAGCCGCACCGATCGCGTCGCCAGCCAATGACAGCAGTGGACACGCGTTGATGACGTGTCCACTGCTGTCCCTTTAAATAGCGCCGCCTACTGTCGGCTCCCTCACTCCTGCTGCGCACTTTGGACGAGATGGAGCTCCCCTGCTGCCTTCCTGCTGGATTGATCGCCCCTGATCGCCCCTGATCGTCTGCCTGCCTTGGGTAAGCTGAACTACAACTCTCTACCACTGTTTATTTTGCTTATTTCTATCTCAACTGTCTAAAAAATTTTTTTTTTTTTTTTTTTGCATTTTTTCTTCTATCTTTGTCATTATTACACTTTTGTACACATACACACTGATTTACAACTTTCCCAAGCACACACAGACACTTACACACACACTTACACTTACACTTTTTTTTTTTTTTTCTTTCTTTCTTTTCTTTTCTTTCTGTCTTTGCTTTCTTTGGCAGTCTTTTTTTTTACTAAAACTTTATTTCTGATCTTGCTCTATAATTATCTGATTTATTTGGTTGCATTTTAGTGTTTTTTTGGCATTTTCATAATTGATTTCTGTTTTTGAATTATTCTATTGCACTGTAACTTTTTGTATTGCTATTGGGTGCTGAATTTGCAGTGACGTTGGTGGATCCAGGGCTCTGACCACCGATTTCATTGCAATTATTGTTCTTCTGTTGGTTTAGGTGGTTTTATTGGATTTTACGGTGTTTTATCTTTGCATTGTTCTTTATTGTGTGTTTAGTGCCCCCAAAAAGGTTGCTTTTGCAGTGACATTGGTGGATCCAGGGCTCTGACCACCGATTTCATTGCAACTATTGTTCTTTGATTGCTTTTAGTGGTTTTATTCCATTTGATTTCAGTTGTTCTAGAAAGGTCCAGAGGTGCTAAGATTGTTCTGGTAGTTTCTATTGCCAAGGGTTAGGCTGATGCCACACGAGGCGTAGGGCTGATTTTTTCAGCAAGTGGAAAAACGCTTGCCGAAAATTCAGCCCTACGCCTGCTACTTGTTCCTGCACCCGAATGAATGGGATACGCTCGGGTGCAGGCACGTGTAGCCGATATACGCATGAAAACGCGAGACTTTGCATTCTCACGCGTTTTCATGCGTATATCGGCTACATGTGCCTGCACCCGAGCGTATCCCATTCATTCGGGTGCAGGCAAAAAAAAAGGGGTGCATAGAGTGCAGCCCCAATATTATGCATTTTCAGGTTTGGCGGCCATGTACTTATGTGCAACCAGACATAGGTATCGTTTTATTCAGGGGAACTTGCAGATTGATGGTTAGTAAGTTTTTGGTAGTTGCCATGGAGATTTTGGGGAGAAATCTAGGTTTTTTATCTGGTTTTTCCTTGATTTCTGACCAAAATCTAGGTTTGTATCTGGTTTTTCCTTGATTTCTGACCAAAGCGCTGACTTCTGCAAGGGACTGCGGCCACAATTTTCCATGTAGAAAGAGAAGAGTGGCGTCTCTGAATAGCTGAAGGTGTGCACTTTTCGTAAATATATAGATTGTGGGGGTTATCTCACAGGTAGGGGGGGTTAACAGTGAAAAACTGCAGGTAGTGCACATAGAGCGCAGCCCCCAAAATTTCAACTGAAATTGCCCTTATGCATTGCCCCTGTTTGGGGGCATTTGGTGGCCACGTCTTTATGTGCACCCATACATATGGGGTATCGTTTTATTCAGGGGAACTTGCAAATTGAGGTTTAGTAAGTTTTTGGTAGTTGCCATGGAGATTTTGGGGAGAAATCTAGGTTTTTTATCTGGTTTTTCCTTGATTTCTGACCAAAATCTAGGTTTGTATCTGGTTTTTCCTTGATTTCTGACCAAAGCACTGACTTCTGCAAGGGACTACGGCCACAATTTTCCATGTAGAAAGAGAAGAGTGGCGTCTCTGAATAGCTGAAGGTGTGCACTTTTCGTAAATATATAGATTGTGGGGGTTATCTCACAGGTAGGGGGGGTTAACACTGAAAAACTGCAGGTAGTGCACATAGAGCGCAGCCCCCAAAATTTCAACTGAAATTCCCCTTATGCATTGCCCCTGTTTTGGGGCATTTGGTGGCCACGTCTTTATGTGCACCCATACATATGGGGTATCGTTTTATTCAGGGGAACTTGCAGATTGATGGTTAGTAAGTTTTTGGTAGTTGCCATGGAGATTTTGGGGAGAAATCTAGGTTTGTATCTGGTTTTTCCTTGATTTCTGACCAAAGCGCTAACTTCTGCAAGGGACTGCGGCCACAATTTTCCATGTAGAAAGAGGAGAGTGGCGTCTCTGAATAGCTGAAGGTGTGCACTTTTCAGAAATATATAGTTTGCGGGGGTTATTTCACAGGTATGGGGGTGTTTAGACTAAATAACTGCAGATAGAGCACAGCCCCCCCTTATGCATTGCCCCTGTTTGGGGGCATTTGGTGGCCACGTCTTTATGTGCACCCATACATATGGGGTATCGTTTTATTCAGGGGAACTTGCAAATTGAGGTTTAGTAAGTTTTTGGTAGTTGCCATGGAGATTTTGGGGAGAAATCTAGGTTTTTATCTGGTTTTTCCTTGATTTCTGACCAAAATCTAGTGTTGTATCTGGTTTTTCCTTGATTTCTGACCAAAGCGCTGACTTCTGCAAGGGACTGCGGCCACAATTTTCCATGTAGAAAGAGAAGAGTGGTGTCTCTGAATAGCTGAAGGTGTGCACTTTTCGTAAATATATAGATTGTGGGGGTATCTCACAGGTAGGGGGGGTTATCACTGAAAAACTGCAGGTAGTGCACATAGAGCGCAGCCCCCAAAATTTCAACTGAAATTCCCCTTATGCATTGCCCCTGTTTTGGGGCATTTGGTGGCCACGTCTTTATGTGCACCCATACATATGGGGTATCGTTTTATTCAGGGGAACTTGCAGATTGATGGTTAGTAAGTTTTTGGTAGTTGCCATGGAGATTTTGGGGAGAAATCTAGGTTTGTATCTGGTTTTTCCTTGATTTCTGACCAAAGCGCTAACTTCTGCAAGGGACTGCGGCCACAATTTTCCATGTAGAAAGAGGAGAGTGGCGTCTCTGAATAGCTGAAGGTGTGCACTTTTCAGAAATATATAGTTTGCGGGGGTTATTTCACAGGTATGGGGGTGTTTAGACTAAATAACTGCAGATAGAGCACAGCCCCCCCTTATGCATTGCCCCTGTTTGGGGGCATTTGGTGGCCACGTCTTTATGTGCACCCATACATATGGGGTATCGTTTTATTCAGGGGAACTTGCAAATTGAGGTTTAGTAAGTTTTTGGTAGTTGCCATGGAGATTTTGGGGAGAAATCTAGGTTTTTATCTGGTTTTTCCTTGATTTCTGACCAAAATCTAGTGTTGTATCTGGTTTTTCCTTGATTTCTGACCAAAGCGCTGACTTCTGCAAGGGACTGCGGCCACAATTTTCCATGTAGAAAGAGAAGAGTGGTGTCTCTGAATAGCTGAAGGTTTGCACTTTTCGTAAATATATAGATTGTGGGGGTTATCTCACAGGTAGGGGGGGTTAACACTGAAAAACTGCAGGTAGTGCACATAGAGCGCAGCCCCCAAAATTTCAACTGAAATTGCCCTTATGCATTGCCCCTGTTTTGGGGCATTTGGTGGCCACGTCTTTATGTGCACCCATACATATGGGGTATCGTTTTATTCAGGGGAACTTGCAGATTGATGGTTAGTAAGTTTTTGGTAGTTGCCATGGAGATTTTGGGGAGAAATCTAGGTTTGTATCTAGTTTTTCCTTGATTTCTGACCAAAGCGCTGACTTCTGCAAGGGACTGCGGCCACAATTTTCCATGTAGAAAGAGAAGAGTGGTGTCTCTGAATAGCTGAAGGTTTGCACTTTTCGTAAATATATAGATTGTGGGGGTTATCTCACAGGTAGGGGGGGTTAACACTGAAAAACTGCAGGTAGTGCACATAGAGCGCAGCCCCCAAAATTTCAACTGAAATTGCCCTTATGCATTGCCCCTGTTTTGGGGCATTTGGTGGCCACGTCTTTATGTGCACCCATACATATGGGGTATCGTTTTATTCAGGGGAACTTGCAGATTGATGGTTAGTAAGTTTTTGGTAGTTGCCATGGAGATTTTGGGGAGAAATCTAGGTTTTTTATCTGGTTTTTCCTTGATTTCTGACCAAAGCGCTGACTTCTGCAAGGGACTGCGGCCACAATTTTCCATGTAGAAAGAGAAGAGTGGTGTCTCTGAATAGCTGAAGGTGTGCACTTTTCAGAAATATATAGTTTGTGGGGGTTATTTCACAGGTAGGGGGGGTTAACACTGAAAAACTGCAGGAAGTGCACATAGAGCGCAGCCCCCACATTTTTAGCTGTAATTGCCCTTGTGCATTGCCCCTGCTTTGGAGTGTTTGGTGCCCATGTCTTTATGTGCACCCATACATATGGGGCATCATTTTATTCAGGAGAAGTTTGTCTTTCAAATATGCCTTTGTTAGAAAATTTTTATGAGATTTTTTTTTTGTCAAATCCACATTTGATCATGCGTCCAAGTTTACGTTTTAGAAAAAAAAAAAAAATGTCATAAAAAGTTCCAAATTTCACAATGCACTGACAAAAGGTATTTGGCTTTTGAGTGAAAACTACATTGCACCTAGAAACCTGAAGGTCTGTAGTTTCTAAAGATACCAAACATGAGGGGATATTTTAGATTTACATATAAGTTATGCTGCATTAACTGTTACAAGCGCTTTTCTGCTTTGTTCTGGTGTGATATTGTACTAAGTATTGCCTTAGTTTGGGGGTTACTTCTGGACAGGAACTGTGGGGTACCACCACATATTTGGTATCGTTGGAATTGGGAGTATCAGGGCTTTTACAAACAATAAAAAAAAGTGAGTAAAATTAACTTTTCTATGGAAAAAAACCTCAAAATATACAGAAATTTTTCATAATTTTATTTTTTTTTTACATATTTCACCCAAAATACACATCATATCTCCAGAAAAGTTATAAAATTTGGTATGTATGTCGAAGCCCAATTAGTGACGAAAAAAACGATATATAATTTCCCTAGTTTCGTGGAGGTTTTCCTACCAAAAAACATTGTTAAAGTGAATGAGTACAAAATGCTTAAAAAACGTCTGGCACTGGGGGGAACCGAAATGACGAATTCGGCTGGCACTTAAAGGGTTAAACCTATTAAACAGATGATTTACAAAGTGTGTCCCTGAGGCTGACAACAACATTTAACAACAATTAACCAACTATACACAATACTACAGCTCTGTAGGAATTTTATTTGGTTATTCTCATACTGCTATGATTTATGTTACCTGCTGTTCTCTCTATATGTATCAGTATGAAAACATCATCATTTCATTCTATTATGTTCCTGTTATATCTTGCTTCAAATCTCCCTTTGAGCCTTTTACATTTATTGAAATGTTTTATTGGGGAAAAAGACCTCAAAGAACAGCTATGTTTCCATTGGTTAATTGTTGCTTCTCTTTGTTAGGTGAGAACATAGAGCAAGGAGGGGGGAAGAATAGACCTGAAATGACCTTTAAGAATTAGAAATTAAGCAAAAATAAATGCATAACTCTAAAATTACACTTATATGTATCCCAAAATATGGAGGACACAATGGGTACAGTGTTGAGAAAGCAACTGTAAAATTGCATCATATATACAGTGGCTTGCAAAAGTATTCGGCCCCCTTGAACTTTTCCACATTTTGTCACATTACAGCCACAAACATGAATCAATTTTATTGGAATTCCACGTGAAAGACCAATACAAAGTGGTGTACACGTGAGAAGTGGAAGGAAAATCATACATGAATCCAAACATTTTTTACAAATAAATAACTGCAAAGTGGGGTGTGCGTAATTATTCAGCCCCCCTTTGGTCTGAGTGCAGTCAGTTGCCCATAGACATTGCCTGATGAGTGCTAATGACTAAATAGAGTGCACCTGTGTGTAATCTAATATCAGTACAAATACAGCTGCTCTGTAATGGCCTCAGAGGTTGTCTAAGAGAATATTGGGAGCAACAACACCATGAAGTCCAAAGAACACACCAGACAGGACAGGGATAAAGTTATTGAGAAATTTAAAGCAGGCTTAGGCTACAAAAAGTTTTCCAAAGCCTTGAACATCCCACGGAGCACTGTTCCACCGATCATTCAGAAATGGAAGGAGTATGGCACAACTGTAAACCTACCAAGACAAGGCCGTCCCCCTAAACTCACTGGCCGAACAAGGAGAGCGCTGATCTGAAATGCAGCCAAGAGGCCCATGGTGACTCTGGGGGAGCTGCAGGGATCTACAGCTCAGGTGGGGGAATCTGTCCATAGGGCAACTATTAGTCGGGCACTGCACAAAGTTGGCCTTTATGGAAGAGTGGCAAGAAGAAAGCCATTGTTAACAGAAAACCATAAGAAGTCCCGTTTGCAGTTTGCCACAAGCCATGTGGGGGACACAGCAAACATGTGGAAGAAGGTGCTCTGGTCAGATGAGACCAAAATGGAACTTTTTGGCCAAAATGCAAAATGCTATGTGTGGCGGAAAACTAACACTGCACATCACTCTGAACACACCATCCCCACTGTCACATATGGGGGGGGCAGCATCATGCTCTGGGGGTGCTTCTCTTCAGCAGGGACAGGGAAGCTGCTCAGAGTTGATGGGAAGATGGATGGAGCCAAATACAGGGCAATCTTGGAAGAAAACCTCTTGGAGCCTGAAAAAGACTTGAGACTGGGGCGGAGGTTCACCTTCCAGCAGGACAACGACCCTAAACATAAAGCCAGGGCAACAATGGAATGGTTTAAAACAAAACATATCCATGTGTTAGAATGGCCCAGTCACAGTCCAGATCTAAATCCAATGGAGAATCTGTGGCAAGATCTGAAAACTGCTGTTCCCAAACGCTGTCCATCTAATCTGACTGAGCTGGAGCTGTTTTGCAAAGAAGAATGGGCAAGGATTTCAGTCTGTAGATGTGCAAAGCTGGTAGAGACATACCCTAAAAGCCTGGCAGCTGGAATTGCAGCAAAAGGGGGTTCTACAAAGTATTGACTCAGGGGGCTGAATAATTACGCACACCCCACTTTGCAGTTATTTATTTGTAAAAAATGTTTGGAATCATGTATGATTTTCGTTCCACTTCTCACGTGTACACCACTTTGTATTGGTCTTTCACGTGGAATTCCAATAAAATTGATTCATGTTTGTGGCTGTAATGTGACAAAATGTGGAAAAGTTCAAGGGGGCCGAATACTTTTGAAAGCCACTGTATATGTAGGGATCCATAGGGTTAACTAGTCCCTATGACTTTAAACCCTGCAGCTTCCTGGTTTTGTGCTTTTACTGGGCAAAGATCCATGTATCAGTTTTGAGTTCATATGTGTGATTATTGGTTAACAGGGAGACCACTCCCTTGGGACACAGATATAGTGTTTAGCAGGGGGGTGGGTCTGTCTCTTTGGCTGCCTTTGCTCACAGGGAAAGGAGCACTGAGCCTGGAGAAAGAAGGACTAGGCCTCCAGTAAAGCCATGTGCCCCAGAGTGTAGTCAACCACTCTGGTGAAGTCGGGGACAGGGACCCCGTGAATGAGGACCAGTTAGATAGCAAGTTTTGTGGAGCACTTTCTAGGAAAGTGAAATAGTGAGGGAAGAGAGCACGAGCAGTTTGGCTCAGAGGAAAGTAGCTGTGGGAGTACCCTTCCAGACTGGCACTGTTGCCTTAGTGTAGGGCCGCGGTTTAGACCTAGGAGGCAGGTAGTGTGTGAACCCTGATCCAAAGTTGCCGTGGGACCTGAGGAGTGTGGTATCCAGCTAGCTGTTCCAGAGAGTGAGCAACTGAATCGGTGGCACTGATCCTGCCCAGGTTCAAGGGGAGTTGGGAGGAGCGGGTGTGCACCCTCTCTGTGCTGTCCTCAGAGACTGCTATGCTAACTGATGTGTGAGTATATTGCATAACCCTGCAAGTTGCTTGTCACTGAAAATAAACCAGTTCTACTGTTAAACTGCAAGAACCTTCTGGCGCCCATTTGTTATTCTGCACTGCACACAGCTACAGTGGGTTGTAGTTGCACTACACCATAGCTCCGTTTGGTTACTTCCACATAGCGAAGGCCCATCCTGAAGGACTGAGTCACGTGTACCCCATGCTCTAGGCCTATCTAGCCGTGCTGTTGGCTTGTTATAGCCAAGAAAAGGTTACATATATATATATATCTCTATATATATATAGTAGAAAGAGTGCCGCACACACAGGGACTTGATACAAAAGAAAAAGTGGTTTTATTGAAAAAATTCCAACGTTTCGAGCACAATCTGTGCTCTTCCTCAGGGACAAACCAACAGACCATATCCCAGCACCCACAGTAAATACCCCCACCACACAAAATGGCGCCAAAAACGGCCCTGGTTACCATGGCAACCAGTGTAAACAAGCCCCACACCCACCAGAGCAAGGTAAATTCAAATGTCAACACATACAGGCAAATAGAATGGGAGTGCAGTGCTAGAAAACAAGGTTAAGTTTAAAATCCTGTAGCTAGTAGGCAAATTGATACATGTTGCAAAAGACATACGTTGCAAAGAACAGTTACAAAAAATGTTACAAAAAACTATACAGAGAATGTTCACAGTCAGATAGCAAGCATTTCACTGGGCTAAGTGATGAATGCCTTAATTGCTAGGAGCAAAAGGTTATAGCGGATGCTTATTTGTAGGAGACAGGCATCAGGTATTAAACCCAGGACCCATGTCCGGACGGACCAGAGAAGCTAGGAATATAAAGGAACGCACACAGAGAGGAACCACCACCTGTCACCAGTACCCAGCAACCTCTGAACTACAGTGTGTAAATATGGTCATCATGTGGAGCAGAACATATCGCCCACAGAGGCAATGCCCAGTCAAATGCTGCGGAAGCTGGTCGGGCGTGTTCAATTGGCGTGCCGAATTGTAGGGAGCGTAGGGCGCACTTTTGCCTAGTTACCATGTATACAACGCACCCCAGCTGGCACCAGGAGTGCAAGTTAGATGTGCCCAATAGGCAACCAACACAAGTATCTATATATATATATATATATATATATATATATATAGAAAAAGGCTGAGGCACACACTTATAGGGATTACAACCTGGGTGCAAATCAGATAAACAATGTAAATATGTAAAAAATGCTGATGCACACCAGGAAAATTTAATCAAAAAAAGATACTTATTTTATTTAAATATATATATATATATATGAGTGAAAACTGTCCCTTTTCGCCTCACCAAAAAATTGCGGAACTGCTTAAAAATTTGCAAAATGCATTTTTACAGGTGTTTTTTCGCGCAGAATATTAACGTCAATCGGCATTTCTTCTTAAGGTTTTTCTTACTCCAAATGCATTAAAGCCAGTGGGCGTATTTTCTCAAGTTTTTTGAGAAAGGGAGGGGGTGATATCACTCCAACTCGCAGCTCAGCAGTAAAGTGTGACTGAAGTTTATCAGAGCACAAGTCACATGGCTGTGGCACCCTGGGAA